>NW_022589709.1:38836674-39484460 GCF_004348235.1 Phoca vitulina | reverse complement strand
CTTCCTTCCTTCCTTCCTTCCTTCCTTCCTTCCTTCCTTCCTTCCTTTCTTTCTTTCTTTCTTTTTTCTTTTTCTTTTCTCAGACTCCACTGATAGTGCATGATACCATGCAGTATTTGTCTTTCTCTGTCTGACTTATTTCACTTAGTATAATGTCCTCTTAAGTTGATCCATGTTGTTGCAAATGGCAGGATTTCCATCTTCCTTGTGGCTGCATAATATTCCATTGTGTTTATATATACCACATCTTCATCTATTCACTCATTGATGGACACTTAAGTTGTTTCCATATCTTGGCTATTGTGAATAATTCCGCAAATATGGTGTGGGATTGCCGGATTATATGGTAGTTCTGTTTTTAATTTTTGGAGGAACCTCCATATTGTTTTGCATAGTGACTGCACCAGTTTGCCTTCCCACCAACAGTGCACAAATGTTCCCTTTTCTCCACATTCTCACCAATACTTATTTCTTGTCTTTTTGATAATAGTCATTCTGACAGGTGTGAGGTGATGTCTCATTCGGGTTTTGATTTGCATTTCCCTGATGATCAGTGATGTTGAGGACTTTTCATGTAGGTATTGGCCACTTGTATACATCTTCCTTGGAAAAATGTCTATTCAGTTCTTTGTACATTTTTAAATCAGATTATTTGTGGTGCTTTCTTTCTTTCTTTTTTTTTTTTTTTTTTGCTGCGGAGTTGTATGAGTTCTTTATGTATTTTGGACATTAACGCTTTATCAGATATGTCATTTGCAAATACTTTATTCCATTCCATTGGTTGCCTTTTCATTTTGTTGATGTTTTCCTTTGCAGAAGCTTTTTAGTTTGATATAGTCCCACTTGTTTATTTTTGCCTTTTTTTTTTAAAGATTTTTATTTTTTTATTTGAGAGAGAGAGAGAATGATAGAGAACACGAGAGGGGAGAGGGTCAGAGGGAGAAGCAGACTCCCCGCTGAGCAGGAAGCCTGATGTGGGACTCAATCCCGGGACTCCAGGATCATGACCTGAGCTGAAGGCAGTTGCTGAACGAACTGAGCCACCCAGGCGTTCCAAAACTATTTTTGCTTTTGTTGCTTTTGCTTTTGGTGTCAAATCTGAAAAAAAAAAAAAAAATCATAGCCAAGACATGTTTATTTTTAAAATTTTAAATCTTTTTATTCTAGGTTTGCATTTTTATACTTGCTATATACTATTTAAGCATATGTATTTATCAGGTAATTTTAAAAAACTGCTTGTGAGAGGTCATTACTTTGAGAGCATAACAATAGGAGATTTAATGGATATAATTTTTGCAGGATGACATACCAGAGCTGGAAGAATATTTCCTTGTGAATTTAACTTATGTTGACCTTATCATGGCTCCTTTAACTTCATTTCCTCCTAGACTAGGTATGATATTTGTTTGTTTGTTTTTGTTTATTCACTTCAAACAAAGTAAAGTTATTTATTTTTTAATCAAAAGTGTTAACTGTAATACTTGTTAATCTCACTATAGAAGAAAATCTGGTGAGCTTTTAGATTTATTTTAATTTAGACACTATCATCTATGGCAGTTTTATATATTGTAGATTGTAAATACATTTAAGAATTATTTATTGTAGGATGCTTTTTAAATTTTACAACTATTTATAACCAAATTTGTAATCTTCAAAATAGAATTAGTTCTTTGGGAGGCATTTTTCCTTTTAAAGTTTCATTTGCTGTTTTCATTAGATCTCCAAACTATCAGATGATTTTATTTTCCTTTAGGTTAAGCAGAACTTTTGTTTGTTTGTTGTGTTCTCTGCTTCTTTTTGACCTTTTACCTCTTTCTTTTCATGCTTTAGAAAAGACTCAGTTAATTCATTACAGACTGAAAGGTAAAACTTGAACCTCAGTATAAATTTATGTAGATTAAAAAGATGTATTCTTATTTTAAAACGCAAACTCTTTTTGCAGTTTAGACATTTAATATTGGGGATTTTATGTGAAATTTGTAGGTATGATAGCCCAGGAAGTGGTGGCGATGAATAGCACTGTGGTAGCCTCTTCCCCATACCTTGGTTCGAAGGTGGTCTGGACAGGGCGGGAAATTAGTCTGGGTTAAGGGAGGAGAAGCATGGCCAAGAGGAGTGAGCTAAGGAATTAGGGGTTCCTCATTCACTTTTGAGGCTCAGTTGGACAACTTTGAAAATAATGGAAGGGAATAATCAGTTTTTAACATATTATTATTATTTGAAAAGTTTCTGTTTTTTTTGCAAAAGAAATATATGACTCCTGGGACTAGGCTGTTGATATCAGGCATTTATTACAAGATATTTATGCTGAGAAAGCTAACAGATACTTCATATTTCTTTAAACTCATATTAGAGGTAATTTAAATAGTTTAACTTTTGTTTAGTGCTTTCTAATGCCCTTGTTTCAAGTGCTTTATATGTTAGTACCATCATTCCTTCTACTTTCACATTTTACAGATGAGGGAGCTGAGGCTTCGAGAAGCTTAATTACATGCCCAGAGTCACACAGCTAGGAGATGCTGGAGCTGGGCTTGTGCTTTGTAGCCTCTAGTCTGATGGGCAAAGATTTTGATTTTGTATTCTTTTTTTTTTTTGACAATGCTGACTTCACTCAGAGAATTACACTTTCCCTATCCTTTCCCTGCTTAGGCAGCTGCCATAAGTATCCTAAGAGTAAGGTAGAGCATCTGGATTTTAAAAGGGAAAGGACAAAAATATTAAAAAACTAAACAGGAACAGGGTTGGTTAATATTTCAAGACTGAATAATGAATGTTGGTAACATACTGAACTTGGCAGACAGAGTACAAGATAAAAAGGGATAAGAGAAATTTACTTCAGTCTCAACCTCTGTCCCCCTTAACCTTTTCCCCATCTTTCCCTCCTGTCTCAACTTGTATCCCTGTCTCTCCCTGCATCTCCTTCTTAGACCTGTATTTTTCTCTGCAGCACTTTCTGCTTGTCTCTTCCCATTTCTTTCTCTTTTCTTGCTCTTTCTACTCCTTTCAGTGGTCTCTATTTTCCTTTCCTCTTTCTATTAAAATTATAGAAGTAAAGCCTAATCTCAGGTGCTTATTTTATACTGTTCTCAGTTCATTCGATTTCTATAAGTCAGTACTCTTGTTAGCAAAAAGTTTCCTTAATCAAATATCATAAACATTTATATCTTCACTTTCTTAAACATCTTTTGAGTAATGTTGACAACATCTCTATATTAGAAATTATGTAATCTCTATGTCAAATAATTCTCTTCTTAATCATTTTTTTAAATTTAAAAATATACTTCTGTGTTTTTTTCAGATTTGGAGGGCTTGACTGCACAAATTATTATTGATGCCAGTGATGGTACTCGAGGCATAATTGAATGGCAACATAGCAGGTAAGACCAAGGCTGTGTGAGAGTCCTTTTCTGAGTTTCAGATTCTTTATCTACTGAATAAAAGCTTATAAGGAGAAGACTAATGTATTCTGTTTATTTTAGGTTCGAAGTCAATGAAACCAAAGGAAGTTTAACATTGGTAGCCCAGAGGAGCAAAGGGACTCTTGGCCGCGTTTCCTTGTTTGTGTATGCCCAGAATTTGGAAGCACAGCTGGGGCTGGATTACAGCTTCACCCCAATGGTGAAATCCTTGAGAATTATAGTGATTTGGGTTTTGTATAAGTAAATTAATCTTAAAGTAATAAACTATTATATATTCCATAATAAATTAGGGCAGAAGACTTCTACATTGTGGAATAGCTTCCTTCACTATTTTAGTAAAATATGTAAATTGAATTTTTAGTTCTAAAGATTATTCTGTATTTTATTTCATTCATCATTTTGTTTTAATATTTGATATTATTTTATTCACTACCTTATTGCAATACTTGATAATGGAGAACACAAGTTATTGTGTCAAAGAATTTTTGTCATTATATTTATATCAGAGTGTTCCAGAGTGTTTCTTGTGCTTCTTGAAAATTTTAAGTCTTTTATTTCTTTGTTTTAATTTACTGAAACATCATTAGTGTTTTCAAATGCTTTTTGTCTCTTGATGCCTTTTATTCCTTAGTCAAATGTTTACTTTCTTCTCTTCTCCACAGATTTTACTTTTTAAACTTAATGTCAATTTAAATAAAAAGAGATCAAAAATAAGGGAAAAATCCCTTATTTTTATTAAAATAGCTTAATTTCACATTGCCAGCCATATTGTATTTCTTGCCAAATATTCTATAAAAACTCAACAGTGTATTTAAATATAATACTGTCTACTTTTACTTTCTTGACCAGATTCTTCATTTTGTTGATGGAGAAAGATATAAAAATATTGACATCATGATTCTTGATGATGACATTTCAGAAGGAGATGAAACATTTCAGCTGATTTTAACAAATCCTTCTCCTGGACTTGAGCTGGGAGAAAAAACAACAGGTATTTGATAATTTCTTATACAGTTCACTCTCACTCATGCAGTTTTCCTGATATGGAGGCAGATGTAAAGGGATTAGAGAGTCTTGATGGCTTTCTGTGCTTAGAATTAAAAATATTTTAAGCTAGACATTTTGGAATTCCTGTGTCAGTATAACAGTGCTTCCAGTCTGTGGTTTTGTGTGTGTGTGTGTGTGTGTGTGTGTGTGTGTATAAAACAAAAAAGTAGGTTGGTAGAAACGATAATATTAAATCATTTCTGCAGCTATTATAGGTTTTATTTAATTTTTAAATGAATGTCTTTCATTTGGAATTTGATTTCTGCTCTGGTTTCCTATTTAACAATAGAGGGATTGACAAGGCTTTAATGTCATCTCATTGCTGTAGTATTTCCACATAGAGTTGAAGTATATTGATACTTAAGATAGTATGAGAGCCATAATTCTTTGGTTGGAACAGTTGGACCTTGTTATGAAAACTCATCCTAGTTTACTGCTTGTTAAATATCATACTGACTGCTTAGGGAAGGTTAAAAAAGAGAGGAGACTTCATGGAAATCCAAAACTACAGGATTGGAAGGGCTCTTTAAAAGTTACTTAATTTAGTTCCTGTGGTGATACATAAATCAGGTGGATTTAAGAAGACCAGGGGTTGACTGACTCTTCAACCTCTTATTTTAGCTAGTGGCTGATAGTTCTTCGGGATTCCCTTAATCTAATTAACCTTTGTATTCCTAAATGATTGGCCTTTATGTGAAAAAAATCTGTAATAGTAAAAAACTTTGTAGTTTATAGTAAAAAAAATGAAACAACCTTGAATAACCCAAAAACTAGTTTTCATTTTTATTGCCATATTAATGAAACAAATTGATATTTCTGAGTCTTTAGAACCTTTCTTGAGTCTGTGGCCATTGTTTCAAATTCAAAGAGTATGTGCTTTGACAGTAGGTTTTAATTTTAAACTATGCCCCATTAATCAGCCTTCAGACTATTTCCAAACTTCCATAAAGTTTCAGTAAATATTCTTATATGTAAATCTTTGTATATATTAGCAATCAAGATCATCTGTTGAGTAAGAGCTTATATTTTGAACTCTTACAATAGTTTAATAATTTTTTTCTCCTGGTTTTCTAAGAAGACAGTCATGTTGTCTAGAAAATAGTGTTATTTCCGACTCTTTCTTTTCATTGCTCTTGTACCTGTTACCTGGTTCATAGCTCCAGGACAATGCTGAATAGTAGCAGTAATTATGGCAGGCGTTATTGTCTTGTTTCTGTTATTAGTGGTTACCCTTCTGATGTTTCAACATTGAGTTAGGTATTTGTTACTGGCTTCCAAGGTGGAGGAGCAAGCTGCCTTTTATTCCAAGATGACTGGTTATTTTTATATCATGAATAAATACGGAATTTTATTAAATGCCTTTTAGAATTTCCCTTGTTTTGAAGGTGGTCTAGAGAAGAGTCGGCCTAGTTTATAATGAAACATCTACTTTTAACTTATAACCCACTCTATTTTCATTTATTTCTTTAATATTTTTATTTCACCAGCCTTAATTACTATCCTTGCTAATGATGATGGCCCAGGAATCTTATCATTTAACAACAGTGAGCACTTTTTCCTGAGAGAACCAACAGCTCTCTATGTCCAGGAGAGTGTTGCAGTATTGTACATTGTTCGGGAGCCTGCACAAGGACTGTTTGGAACTGTGACAGTTCAGTTCATTGTGACAGAAGTAAATTCCTCAGTGGAGTCTAAAGATCTGACCCCTTCCAAAGGCTACATTGTTTTAGAAGAAGGTGTTCGCTTCAAGGTATAGTATGAGGCTTTAATGAGAATGAATAATGTTTATGAATAATTTTTTCTTAGAAGAGCACCCTAGGTCCTAGAAAGAAAAAAATATGTACTCCCAGCTTAGATGACAGGATGATTAGATTACTGTGTGAAAGTGTTAACAGTGCTTATCTAGTCTGCATAGAGCGCTGCTAGAGAAATTTGCTCTGTTAATAAGGTAGTGGAATCTACAAATAATAAGGAAAATGTACATAGTGCTGTCCTAAATGTTAACTATTTAGGTAGCATACTTCACTTTATATTATTCTTAAAACATAAACTAAAGGAAATTCTGAGCCATTTAATGTAGTCACCACCCTAGCCAGTCATTCTTTTGGCCACATTTTCAGTTAACAAAATATAATTGCTTACTTTAGCCTGCTTATGTGAGAGGCAAGTATCCTAGGTGAATAGGAATAGCTTATTGAAGAAAAAATGCTGGATTTAGGGTTAATTATAAGTGATTTATACTTACAGAAGTTTACCTTCTGAAACTCCTTTTTTTGTATATTGATAATTTTCCGTTCCTGCAACTAAATCTTATTTTTTAAAACACAGTTGAAGTTTAAAATAGCTAATTGCATTAGCGTAAGATATTTTTCAAGCCTGACATATAAAGTATAATAATTGTAAAGTAATATATTTAAAATTATTTCATCTAAAAACAGTCTACCCAGTAATTAACCTTCTTTGTGATCAGTTTGTATACACTTCAACACATTCTGAATTCATATTTATTTTCATGTCCAATTTTTTCATGTTTTAGGAAATTTGAACCTTTGATTTAAGAATATTTACATCTTGATATAGATATAAAAGAATTCAAATTTAAAGTATTTGATGGGGGTGCCTGGGTGGCTCAGTTGGTTAAGCATCTGCCTTCGGCTCAGGTCATGATCCCAGGGTCCTGGGATTGAGTCCCACGTCAGGCTCCCTGCTCAGCGGGGCCTGCTTCTCCCTCTCCCTCTGCCTGCCACTCTGCCTACTTGTGCTCTCTCTGTCTCTCTGTCAAATAAATAAATCTTTAAAAAAAATAAAGTATTTGATGAATTTTCCACTGCTTTACATTCTCAGGCTTTTTCTTCTTTTTAAAAATGTTTTAAATTTTATTTATTTAATTTTTTGTATATTTTAATTTTTATTATAATTTTATTATGCTTTTTTTCTTAAAAGACTTTTTTCACAGTGTGTTTAAAGATCTTTCTGTTCATTAGGCAAATTAAATGTTAGAGCAAATGAGATTAAATAGATTTTTCTTTCATCTACATAACAGTCTTTTTCTCCATGTTTTTATTTTTAGATATAAATAGTAAAGTCCAAAAATCTCAAATGCATGGGTCAATGACCTTAAAAATAAATATACACTGGGGGCGCCTGGGTGGCTCAGTCGGTTAAGCGTCTGCCTTCGGCTCAGGTCATGGTCCCGGGGTCCTGGGATCGAGCCCCGCATCGGGCTCCTTGCTTTGCGGGAGGCCTGCTTCTCCCTCTCCCTCTGCTGTTCCCCCTGCTTGTGTTCCCTCTCTCTCTCTCTGTCAAATAAATAAATAAAATCTTTAAAAAATAAATAAATAAATAAATAAATAAATATACACTGATGTGACCACACCACTCAGATTAGTATATTGAGCATTACCTCTCCCAGAAGTTTCCTTCTTGTTTCTTGCCCTTGCCAGGGGAAACTACTTTCTGGTTTCTGTCACTGAAGACTCATTTTGCTGATTCTTGAACTTCATATAAATAAAATCATATAGTGTGTACTCTTTTGTGTCTGGATTTTTTTGGTCACCATAATTTTTGAGATCTGTTTGGTTGCACACATCAGTAGTTGGCTCTTCTTTATTGCTGAGTAGCACTGCATTGAATAGACCACTATTTGTTTATCCATTTTTCTGTCGATAAACATGTGAGTTGTTTCTAATTTGTACTTATTATGGCTATAACTGCTTTTTTACAGTGAATCCTATACCAGAATGAGATTAATGCAGTTATGTAGCTAGGGCAGGATTGAGAGTTAACAAAAATCAAGACCTAAATTTGTTTTTTTAATCTTAATGTTATTTTTAAATGTCATAAAATTTATTTTTAAACACTTAGTGCAATATATCACAGTGTTGAAAATCTTGAAAGTGGTAACTTGAAACAGTTGTAACTATTACATATTATGGGGATCAGTATTAAAATAAAAAAGTGATGTTTTCCAAACATATTATTTTGTTGTCAAAAAAGGTTTAGCAGATCTCTTTGTATGTATGTTGCAGAAATACTGTAGTCTAGTAACTTTATCTTTTGATTTTGTTTTCAGGCCTTACGCATTTCCGCCATATTGGACACCGAACCAGAGATGGATGAGCATTTTGTTTGTACCTTGTTTAATCCGACTGGAGGTGCTAGACTTGGGGCACATGTTCAAACCTTGATAACAGTTTTGCAAAATCAGGCCCCTCTGGGGTTATTCAGTATCTCTGCAGTTGCAAATAGGTACAGTTTATTCTTAAGGAAATTGTCACTTCTGAAGCTAGGTAGGAAATATCTTTTGACGTAAAGAAAATGGAGAGGGAAATTGATCTCTGACTATTTTAAAGAGGACTTTTAAAATGAGCTCTGGCAGATAGATCCGGGAGGTTTATGCCCTCCTGTAACAAGGAGCATTAAAAACCTAATCATGTCCTGTATAATGGTATTATTAGAATTCTTATTTCTTCAGAATTCACACTTTCAGGTAAAGGTTTGCACAATTTTGTATTTTCAATAATAGTAAAAAGCAAGAAATAATATAAAAATATTTAGCTGTTTAAACCAAATGAATGACTCTTCAAGCATATATTAACATGGTTGTAGTTTGAAAATTCCTCTGGAAGCGACCACATATTTGTTTTTTTATTTCTTAGAAATACTCCAGTAGATCTAATTTTAGTAATAAGCTAAGAATTTCTGGATTCATTTTTTTTCCTTGTGATATGTTTTTAGTTTATATGAGAAGAAACTTAGGAGTGACAAAGGTTTATTTATTTTTTAGAATATATAGTATGTTGTTACTGAGTCTTGAGTATTTTCTTAAGATCATAGTATCAGATTGTAGTGCTTTTTTAATCCTCATAAATGAATATTTTGAGCTGTAGAGTCTAATTTTCCAGTCATGTGATGTTTGTGGATGGATCTCACCTCGGCTTATATATTTAGAAGTATATTAAATATATGCTAGCAATGTGATGTTTATATTTAATATGTAGAAATTATATTCTTTTTCTGCTTTCTGCAATCCATTTTTTTTAGAGCCACCTCTGTAGACATTGAAGAAGCCAACAGGACTGTATATTTAAACGTGTCACGCACTAATGGCATTGATTTAGCTGTGAGTGTGGAATGGGAGACAATGTCTGAAACAGCCTTTGGCATGAGTACGTTTGGTTTCTTGTAAGAACAAAATTCTGTAACCAAGAAAGATTGCACGTATCAGATGTACATTCCCCCCCACCCCATGTATCTTATGGATCTGTTGAAAATGGAGAACAGATATCTAATTCTTTTATCATAGCCACAAATATTTTATTAAGAGCCTATCATGTGCCAGGCATGATATTGAACTTACGGTGTTTAGAATATAGGAGGAGACAGAAATAAACCAAATAAGTTAAAATTAGTTTAGTTTAAAATTAGAATAAATGTTTTAAAGGAGTAATTCTAAAATTAGTGTGTAGTTTAAAATTAGAATAAATGTTTTAAAGGAGTAATTCTAAGTGTTGTGAGAACATAAGGGAATGCTTCCCAGGAGTATCAGTGTTTGAACTAGGACTGCATGATGTATAGGGATTGATTCTACAAAGACCTGAGTTGGAGGGTCACTGGAGGGAAAGTGAGAAGCTATTCAGGCACACAAGTCTAGAGGCATGAAAGAGCGTATAAGTGAAGAACCGCCAAGTGGACATTGGGGTTAGAAATAAGGGGACGTGTTGAGGTTGAAGAGCTAGGTAAGACCCGATAGTTCGAGAGCTTGAAGAATATGTTATGCACATTAGTCTTTATTCTAGGGTTAATGTGATTTAGGCCAGCAGGAGGGTTGCCATGTATATTTGTGGGGTGGTAGGATCACATTTGTATTTCAGAGATGCCATTCTTGGTACCATTCAAAGAATGAATTGGCACAGAAGAAAAGAGAGGATAAAGGGAGGCAAACAAAAGGTCGACAGCCCACATGCTAGCGAGGACTAGCATCTATCGATTGGGGATGAAGGAGATACCAGAGATGATTCCTAGATTTCTAGCTTCTATGGTTAGATGGAGAGTCATGCTCTTCAATAAGAAAGGGAGTACTGAATGAGGACTAGGTATTACTTTGGTGAGGGAGAGTAAAATGTGTGTGATTTAACACATTTTGAATTTGAGATACTTTTGAGAAGACGTTTCTCCAGACTCAAAGGAAAGTCTCTGTTGCAGAGATTTGGAAATCTTCAGCATGTATATTGTATTTAAAGTCATGGAAATTGATGTAAAAACCTGGAAAGAGGGACTGTAGGTAGAGAAGGAAAGAGGACCCAGATTGGGCTTAGTAGGCTCAAACTGAGTTACTAAAGAGAGGAGGAGGATGTAGCAAAGAAGATGGAGTAGACCTGGTGAGAAACCTGGGGGATATGGGATTGCAGGCAGCCGCACAAGAGTATTTGAAAAAGGAAGGAGTGGTAACTGTGTCAGTTGCTGGTGTAGAAGCCCCCAGTAAGATGAGAACCAAAAATATATCCCTTGTAGTTAGCAATAGAGAAGGAATAAAATAGCAAGAGCTGTTTGTATAGAGGGATAGGAACCGAATAACATTTTGAGTGGAGGTAAGGGAATGGAGCCCTCCAATGTATGCAACTTTTCAGGAGTTTTGACTGAGAATGTAGGACCGAGCAAAGGTGGTGATGTGGTGTAGGATTCAAGGGGGTTTCTTTGTTCATTTGTTTAGTTGGGAGAGACCTAAGCATATTTACATGTTGATGGAAAAGACCTAGTAAGTAGAGAGAGATCGAATATTTAGAACAGAAAGGGATAGTTAATAGCGGTATGATTGTCTAAAAGGCAGGAGGAGGTGGAATCCAAAAAAGAAAGATTATGATTTCTACTTCAGAATTATCTCATTATTGTTTGGGATCTGCATGCATTTTTGGAAGTACTTGTGAGAGTATATGTTGGAGATTCTTAAATGTCAGCATTGTTTGTTTTTCATTCACCATCTTCCTGAATTATGGGAGGGAAGCATTTGGGCAGATGGTCAGGCCTTAATGTCAGACCTTCAGACTCAATGCAAAAACTGCGGTGTACCTTTAAAAGATGACAAAATAGGAATGAAAAATACTGGTTTTCTAGGAAAGGGAATCGCTAGTGGGTACTACATATGAGGCATTGACATGATTGCTTGAACTGCTAATCTGAAAATGATCAGTAATTTATAAGGGGCCTAGATTTCAACCTTGACATTTGTTCTTGCTGTTCACACCATTAGCTAAAGTTTTAAAAGAACTTTCTTTGGGAAACTGCTATAATAAAACATAGAGCTTTTTAAAAATTACTCTTCATGGGATAGGGATTTTTTGTTTTTCTCTGTTTAAATGTAGTACAAAATTTTAGGACATGTACCTGTGATAGCATGTTGATTAAAAACTTGACAGCCATTTAAAACAGGTGAGTCTGCTTTGGCGTTCTTAAATATATAACCTGTAAAGTGAGGAATCATTGGATGGGCATAGTTTCAAATTAATAGTGTAAGTTTTTAAAACGCAACATTTAGCATGTTTCTATAAAACTGTATATTATTTTAAACATTTCTCAATTATATTTTCATCATCTTTATGAAAGTTAATAAAAATCATTTTGAGCATATTTCCCTTTAAAATATACATTTAGCATTTTATTTTACTTATTTTATTTATTATTTTTTAAAAGATTTTATTTATTTGTCAGAAAGAGAGAGAGAAGAGAGAGAGAATGAGCAGGGGGAGGGAGAGGGAGAAGCAAGCTCCCTGCTGAGCAAGGAGCCCAATACTGGACTCAATCCCAGGACCCTGGGATCATGACCTGAGCTAAAGGCAGCGGCTTAACTGACTGAGCCACCCAGGCATCCCACATTTAGTATTTTAAATACACTTTGGAAAAATCTACATGGGTTTAGTGTAGAGTTTTAACAGTTTTTTTTTTAAAAATTGTTACTTTTAGTTATTTCTAAGTTCTCTAGCTTATATTTTCTCTGTCTGACAGACACACACACATCATAGAAGGATCTTTATTTCTGGTAACAAACTCACTGGTCTTGCTGTTTAAGCAATAAACTTGGCATAGATAAAGTTTTGAAGGTTTTGTACATTAACAAATCATGATTTACGTATTTCAGGGGGAATGGATGCTGTGTTTTCCATAGTTCAGAGTTTTTTGGAGGCATCGGCTTCTGGTTGGTGTTTCTTTACTTTGGAAGATTCACTATATGGTGTAATGTTAAGAAAATTGTCTTCTACTATTTATCGATGGCAAGGGATTTTTATTCCACTTGAGGTAACCATCAGTCATTTTATAGTACATAAAATAAAATGTACATGTGAATTTTGGATGTCTCTTGAATTACTGTTATTTCTTATTTCCTAGGATTTAAATATAGAAAATCCTAAAACTTGTGAGGCCTTTAATATTGGTCTTTCCCCTTACTTTGTGATTACTCATGAAGAAAGAAGTGACAAAAAGCCTTCTGTTAACAGTGTCTATACATTCACATCTGGATTCAAATTATTCTTGGTAAAAAATATCTTCATTTTTTGTAGGTTGCTTTATTTAAAGGAAAAATCAGATTTGTAAGATTGAGCTAAATGGAAGATAATATATGTTCTATATTAATGTGAAAGGTTTTTTTTTTTTTTTTTTTGCAAGTTGATACACATTTTAACAGAGTGTCTTAATTCAGGGATATTTTTGTTTGTCTTGAAATGATACCTAGGTATGCATACCTAGTGCTCAGAATGATTTTTCAAGTTTTGAACTTTAAATACTAACTCATACTATTACTGTATTCAGAGCCTTTCCTAGTAAAATTCTCCTTTAAATATTTATTCCCATGGTTTTGTCTTCCTTGCAGGTACAAACAGTCATTATTTCGGAAACTTCTCAAGTAAAATATTTTAGTTCAGACAATCAAGATTATTTAATTGTCGCAAGTCAAAGAGATGATTCTGAGTTAACTCAGGTTTGATTATTTTAAAGTGAATTAAAAAAAAATGCTATATTTGAAACTCATCAAAGATGTAGTCTGTAAGTTTAGTATAAAAAAAAACCCCATAATTTGGTTGTGGTAAAGTAGCAAAGTAGAGTGTAGATGTTAATTAGTCACAGTTAATTTTTAAACAGTAGAATTGTAAATATTGTTTTCAAGAGCCAGAGCAAGTGTAGTAATAAGCATGAACATTTAATCAGAATTTAATGGCATTGAAAAATGTTATGGAGAAAAATCACATAACTGGACAGATGGTATAACTAAAACTTCATGATTAACATTGCCAGATGGGCACTTAACATCACGCCAGAAATTCCACATTTCTCAAGTAAACGACATCTCATAATCCTAATAATGCTTATTTGATAATTTTCTCACTCCTCAGACTCCTGTACCTGCTTCTCATCTCCTCATTTTTGCTAATGACTTTGATGACTAAACTGCTTTCTGGAAGGAGCTTAGTCATCTTGCCAAGACCAAATTTGGAAACCTTCTTGCAACATAGTTTTATTCCTCCATCCTGTTACGGAGGAAGCTTTCCTTCTATAAAAGCCAGGCTCCTCTGGCCATCAGAAGGTTTGGTTACTCCCTCTGTGTGTGGCATCACTAGCATCTCTATTGGATTATACTAGTCCGCATAAATGCACATCTCCAAGCTTCAAAGGGAATTTCTCTCCTCATTTCACCCCCTTCTACTTTGTTTTCTTCCTTTCCTCCCCTCTGTGGTAAGAAACCTTGAAGGAATTGTCTACCTGCTTTGTCTTACCTCATGGTTACTGATGACAACTGGGTCGCAAATTCACTGGATGTTTTTCTGTCTTTGTCTTAGGCTGCTTCCTGTTAGCATGTGACAGTCACCTCATCCTCAAATTTCAGCCACTTCTCCTCTTCATTTCTATGATACCACACGTTCTCCTCCTGTCTCTGTGCCGCCCTTCCCAGTCTCCACTGCTACTTCCTCTTCCCTTTTCTGAACTCAGATGTCTTGGAGTTGTCCAGGTTTAGTTTTAGTTCAAATTTCTTTCACTCACTCCAGGTACTTCTATCAATCCTCTGTCTTTAGGTATCAGCTGTAGGCTGTCTTCCACTTTTCTTGGTAGCCTTTTCTCTAATTTCTAGACTTACATATCTAACTTCCTATTGGCATCTCCACATACATATGTTTTAAGTATCTAAAATTTAACATATCCCAAACTGAACTTTGATTTTCTCTGTGAAACTTGTTGCAGTGCTTGCTTTCATCTCAGGAAATGGCAGCCTCATAAATGCAATTGCACAAAACAAAATGCTGGCACACATCTCCCTTGATTATTCATTTTTATTCATTCACATCTAATTTATTACTGTTTTTGATTATATCTCCCAGTAATGTTTTGAAGACAGAGATTTCTTTCCACCTCTCTTTCTCTCTCCGTAGTCCAGCTTCCATCATTTCTCACCCACACTGTTGGAGTTGCTGCCTAGCTGGTCTCTGAACTTCTTCCCTGACTCCTCACATCCATTCTCCATCAAGGAGCTGGAGTAGTCTTTTAAAAATATTAATTATTTCACGTTTTTCCTCATTTTAAAACGATTCAATGATTTCCAATTATACATAGGATAAATTCTAAGTTATTTAACATGGACTATAAGTAGCATAACCTTAGTTATTTATCTACCCAGCACAGGACTGGATTATGTCTGTTGTCCTGAGGTAATTGTCAGTATTGTCCCTTTTCCTCTGTAAAGGATCCCCGTTATACATTATATGGTCATCCTGACAAAAGATACCTCATGATCTTACCTCTCCATTCTTACTGTCTCCATTCCCTCAGGACAGTCAACTTCCTTCTAGTTGGACCAGTCTTCATTCAGCTTATGACAAACATTTTCTGCCTTAGAAATTTTGTCATGTCATTCTTTGTAACTTTATTTCCCTAGTAACACCCATAATTCTTTATCATATCCCAATTGTTATCTTCAGCATTTGTCTCAACTGAATAATCATACATTTATTTAATCATTGATGTATTTATCATTGGCCTTTTCCTATCAGTTAATAAGATCTATAAGGGGAGAGGCCACTCTGTCCATAACTCTTAGCATAATGCCAGGCCCACATAGGTTCCCAATTGTTGACTGAATAAATATAATTCTTTGTGCAATTGACCAGATTGTGTAAGAAACCAGGTGGATTCAGGATTTTCTTTTAATTTTAAATATATGAACACTCACCTTAAAACCTTGTGTACATTGCCACCTTCAGGACTAAAGAGTTTTGGTGTTTCTTTTTATATCCTATTGCTTAAACAGTGGGTAAGGAATGATATTATAGCATCAGAAAATTTCTTATCCAGATCTGAATTTTTCATACTTAAATGACTTTTCTCCTAGTTTTGGCTTCCCCTTTCTCTTGCGGTGACCAACCCTTACCCAGATGTATATTTGAGATTGATTTATTTTCACGTAACTTCTTTTTCATTTATTTCTCTGTGTGTGCTTATACACACACACACACACAGATAAAAAGAGCAGTGAGAGAGCATCAGTTCTGATATTTTCTCTTTTATGAAAGTATCCTCCTAGTAATAAAGGGGGGGGGCTAGGAGACGGAATATATGATATTGCTTAAATTCACACAAATGCTAAATTCCTAGTCACGAAGGGTTTTGTATTTGAACATTTCCCACAGGTCTTCAGATGGAGCGGAGGAAGCTTCACGTTACATCAGACACTCCCTGTCCGAGGTGTGCAGAGCATAGCCTTGTTCACCAGAGGAGGCTCTGTGTTCTTAGCCATTTCCCAGATTAATGCCAGGCCAAATTCCCTTTTACTCAGATGGTCTGGCAGTGAGTTTATTAACTTTCAAGAAGTGCCAATCAATGGGACAACACAAGTTGAGGCCTTGACTTCAGGCGATGATATTTATTTAATTTTTGCCAAAACTGTCTTTCTAGGTGAGAAGATAATAGTGTTTGTAATGCATACATAGTTGTCAAAATTATCTAGCATTCATGTAATATGTTCTTTATGAAAATATGTAGCTCTTGGAATAATTTTTTGCTAATCCATTTCTTGATGGATAATGTACTGACTGTCAGCTGCAAGTGGATTTTGGAAAAAAAAGACCACATTTTAAGTGATACGTGTATAATCTGTAGATTATGAGCTACTGCTTTAAAGTTATATTAAAATAAAATTGGGGATGGGCATGTAAAGTGAAAAGATCTATGAAAAGATATCTGAAGATCTTATATCCAAAGTGCAGTGACATTTTATGTGACTATCCTTGAGGAGCCATGGGTAATTTATAGCAGTAATAATTAGTGCTCAGCAACTTTTGATAAGACTATTTGAAAATATTCTCTGAATATAAATATGCTCTCTTCTGCTTAGTGGAACTTTCATGGGTAAAATTTCAACATTCCTAAAAAACAGAAAATGTGTCATTGTTCTTTCTTTTATATCAGATCCTGATTAATCAGTGGCCAGCCATTTATGTACTTCATGTGGTAAATGTAAAAAGACTTTTGAAGTGTTTCCTATTAGGCCGTATTTTTGTTTAATTAAACTAATTTGGAGGAATATCCACTAAATTTGTTTTTTAAATTAAATTTGATATTTTTATTATTTTTTTTACTGTGTAATTTTGTCATTTTTTTCCTGTAACTTTTGCCTTCAGATTTGACTTTTATTCCATTATTGTAGGAAATCAGAATTCAATTGATATTTTCATCTGGGAGACAGGACAGCCCTCTTTCAGATATTTTCAATCCCTGGATTTTGCTACTGTTAATAGGATCTACTCCTTTACACCAGCTTCAGGAATAGGTAAGGGTTTTTAAACTGCTAACTAATCTGAAATGCAGTGTGGAAAGCTAGAATAATTTTAATTGTATTGAATTAGAGATAGTATCACATTGCCAGACACTAGGTATTTTAATAAGGATGTAAAATCAAGATCTTAACAGAAATATTTCTGGAAATCCTAGAAATTCAAAAGGACTACTACTTTTAAAATGGGCATTGTGCTTGAGAAGAATCAGAATAACTGAAATATGGCAGAAAATATTAGTGAAGGATATAGTAAGATAATATATTCTGTCTAGAGAAAAATGAAGAGTGACATTACATATAGTAATATGTTTTAAATATGAAAATATAAGAGGATAGCAGGTATCTGCATTGAAGTGTTTTTTAAAAGTCAGAAAATGATTGTAAGAACTCTGCAGTCCTTGTTCACTCTCCCATCCTTCTTCCAGTCTGATCCTTTCTTGGTTTTCTGTTCTTTAATCCACATGTTTTTAATCAGAAACATAAGCAATAATTTTATTTGGAGTGATTTCCAAAACAAAGTCTGTTAGTGAGAAACCAAGGGGTGAATGTTGTTTGGAGGCCACAGGACCATTTCAGAGTTGGTGAAGAATCAGGTGGGTGGGCCCATGGTAATAAGGCTCAGAAGGCAACACCAGTTGGCATGGTGATCCTGGGGGACTGCCTCCCAGAGCAGGGGTGAAGAATGCAGGGGGCATGCTCAGTGAGTCAGCATGTTTCCTGTTGAGGTGCCCAGAGAAACTCAGCAGCCAAACCAAGTGACTCAACCTGTGAGTCTGGATGAATCAAAGTCCCGCTTTTAAACTGAGACATAGCAATTGTGTATGAATTAAACAGTACCATTTATTGATTAGGCATTATATGTAAGTCATTGTTTAAAGTTATGAAGAATTCCTTGCCTTCAGAGGTTTAATGTCTGGTTGGAGAAGCAAGAAAAATATTAACACATTAATTCAAGATAGAATTCCAGACCCATTTGCTCTGTGAATGGTAGAATTGAAGGGGTCTCAGAGGGGAGCTTGAACTAGGCCTGGATAGGCTGGTAGGAAATGTTGTGGGTAGAGGGAAAGATGTGAGCAAAAGAAAAAGGTAGAAGTATATATGACGTTGCGGGCACAATGAGCAGACTAGAGTGCTGGGGACAGAGGATTTGACTCAGAATGTAGTGGTGGTAAGGTTGGAAACATACACTATCGTCTGTACAAGAAGGTCTGGCATGTCAGGCTTAGGATTTGATCTGTGTTTGATGGTTCAGTGGTTCCCAAATATTTTTGTCTTAGGAACTTTTCAACCTCTTAAAAATTTAAAGATTTCATGTGGATTCTATCTACTGATATTTATTGTATTAGAAATTAAAGAGGAGAAATTTTAAAGATACTTATTAATTCAATTGAGAATGATAGCAGTGAACTCATTACATGTGAATGAAAATAGCATGTTTTATCTGGATTCTCATGTCTGCGTCTGTATTCTACTTACTGTAATATTATCGGTCATATGGCCTCTAGAAAATCCCACATACGCTCATGAAAGAATGAGAATGTTGTAGACAAATGACATCTTAGTATTACTACAAAAATAGTTTTGACTTCACAGACGCTCCTGAAGTGTCTCAGTGACCATGAGAGGTTCAGGGACTATGCTCTGAGCATTATTGGGGTAGAGAAATCCTTGAAGGCATTTCAAAGGCAAGTGATGATCAAAGGCATGTTTAATAACTCCACCTAGCTTTGGTGTACAGAATATGCTGGATGCAATAGTTTGCAACTGCCCAGGCAAGAGTTGATATAGAAGCCTCTGTGGGTGGTTAGAGATGTGGCACTCGAAGAAATCAGTTAGAGATTTAGATTTTGGAGACATCAATACGTTCAGGTAGTTGGACTCATAAAAGCTAGTATCTATAAAGTAAATGATATTGAGAAGAATAGAGGATTTAGCACAAATCCAGGAGTCTGCTCTTGTTGGTTTTCTCCTAGGTGCCTGGCTGTAGCTTTCTGTATCAGGCACTGTAATCCTTAGACACTGTCTCCTGAAGTCGCCTGCACTGCTGACCAGGACTCAGATCTTATTTATCTCTCACCTTTTATGGGTTATCTATCTCATTGTGCTTTCTTTCCATATGCCCTACCCCCCCTCAGCCCTGTGTCCACACCACGTTCTCCCAGACTCTGGTCTCTGTGCATCTGGACTGTTACATCATTGTCTGCCCTCCACTCCAGATTCACTCTGCTGTCAGAGTCCTGTGTCTGCCTCTGTTCTGAACGTCCTCTCCGTAAATAACTTCTCTTTATTTGTCAGACTCTGACAGGCCATGAAGCTGTGATGTTATCCTGTGAAGTACAGCTCTGGGGCTTTCTTAGCATTTACTCAACAATTGATTTACTACATAAATTATGTATATTTCATCATGTATTTGTTTAGTTTGTGTCTACTTGTCCTTTAATTCTGTGGCTTTATTATTTTTGCTTTTCTTGTACCTCAAGTTTTCAAGTGGACTAACTGTATCTACTTGAATCACTTATTATAATTCAAAATAGTTTCCTAATGAATGTTTTTAAGGATGACAAGTGCTGCCTGAATGGGCTGTTAATTGAAGTTATAGAACTCCCTTTAAAGATTTTTAAAGAAATAGAATAGGCACACTTTCTAAAAGAATTTATGAAAAATTCTGCCAGAGGCTTGTTAAGGGACCCATTGTGAGGTCTTTTTATTTCTTTTGTTTCTGTGACTTGAGGTGGTAGAAGTATGAAAAGATTATAAGTAATTATTTAGAATGGCTTATTATAGATCCCCTGAAAGCTGAAATTATGCATTAAATAATATTCAAGGACTTTCTTATTTTGAATATGTCAAATATTAGATTGGAGCCATGACTGTGAGGATTACATATTTATTCTGCTTAATGACTTGACAGAGATTATTGGGTAGAAACTTAATTCTTTAAATGGAAAAGGAAGAATGAATATGATAAAGGCTGCAAGGACATATAAACTTATCTTTCCCTTCTTCCTTCTCTCCTTCGTTATTTAATAGATTTTTAAAATGCCACGTACGTACCAGGCATAGTGGTAGGCCCTGCGGAAACGAGGGTAAACAAAATCTTTTATACCCCCGGCTCTGGAGAAGTTTTAACATGCAATAGGGAAGGGTGACACGATGTATAATAACACAAATAAGTTTCTAACTACAAACAGGTAACTGCTATCAGAGGATAAAGTGCTCTACTACCACAAAATGGAGAAAACTTGACCGGGTCTAAGGGATGCTTAGAAAGCTTCTGTAAGGAAGAGCCATTTAATAAATCTGCTGGAAAGACACTCACTCCTACCCTTCTCCTTCTTTTCCCAACACTCTCCTCTTCACCAAAACGATCACCTTTGAAAATCATCATCTGTGGAAATCATTTGGATGAATTCATCACTCTTTCCATCCCTGTGTAGTCACCATAAGAAGCCCAGGCCCCCTTGGGAGAAAGCGACTCATCCCATCTGGTCTGTGCATGCTCTGGACCACATAAGCCCTAATTTCCAGACTAGGGACTCAGCTCTCTCCTCCCCCAACTCCCCAAACCCTTCCACAGTGTCCCCCAGAACAGTTACGTTCTGGAACTTTTCTCCTCAGAATGCCCCTCATGTCCTTGCACTGGAATCCCGCCCTGTCCTGAGGACGCTGCTTCCCACACAGCCCTCTCTGGCTGTCCTATGTGTTACTGGTTTCTTCTCCCAGATCTCTAAGTGCTAGGAATGCTCACTCTCGCACTCCGTCCTGGGACTTCTCTATGTTCACTCACTCCTTAAATAATCTCAGCCAGTTGCCTTCCTTTGGAATACTTTTGTTTATTTATAGTTTTGCTAACTGGAAGGGAATTCTGTAATCAGTACCAGTTAAAATTCTGTTCCCCAGAGTAGGGACTTAAGGGTTTTTTATCCTTATAAACTCCTGACCCAGTTCTATGATCTTGAACAGTACAAACGGCTATTTTCTGAGAAAACGCTCTCTGCATACAAAAATGCAGATTTGAGCCCCGTACATTTCCTACTCTGAATGTCTCATTATCTATTTGCTGCCTTCTCATACTTATCAGATTGGGAGGAAGTGAATAGGGTATACCTCTGAGGATTAAGATACATAATCAGTGATGCTCAGAACACTTTACGATTTTGGTTGAGCCTGTAGATTGATTGATTGATTGAGACTGTAGAATCATTTAAACTTAGGAGATGTTTAGATCCCTCTGAAGAATTTGCTCTTTACTGAATATCTTCAGTTTTACAGAGCTGTATGAAAAATATATGATCATTTTTAAAAAGCAAGTTCACTAATAACATTTTTCTTAATTTTTACCTTTTATGCAACATTTACTAACCTGCAATAGTACTTAAATAATTACCATAAATAAACATAATGAGTAATTCTTGGTATTTAAGAGTAGGAATATGGATCTTCCATTGTAACCTTATAGGCTAAAATTTTCATGGTTTCTAGTTCTATGTGCTGTTTTAATAACCAAACCCATCTTAGTTGATATCGTTATGTTCTGATGTGTTTCTTCAGGTACTGGAATTTGTGCATGTTTCTGGTTGGTTTCTCATGCTTCTCCCTAGTTTTAAGTCTGAAGATTACTTAGTGGCATGTACAGTGTAGTAAGCTCCCTGACTCCAAATTTCCCTTTCTATACAATGTACTAAGCTCCTCTCGCCTCCATATTCGCTGATGTTTGCCATTGTGTTGAATCATTAAGAGCACGTTTTCCTACCAACATTTCAAAAAGCATTGGCAGCATATACTCTGAGATCATAAATTTGTTCAGATCCTTTGGCCTAATTATCACCTTTAAGAATTTATAAAGTGAAGGGGCACCTGTGTGGCTCAGTCGGTTAAGCGTCCGACTCTTGATCTCAGCTCAGGTCTTGATCTCAGGGTTGTGAATTCAAGCCCCACATTGGGCTTCATGCTGGGTGTGGAGCCTACTTAAAAAAAAAAAAAAAGGAATTTATCAAGTGAAAAGAATTAATAACTGTCTCTAGTTAATATTGAAAAATAAAATAAACAGTGTAGAGAAATTAAGTATATTTTAAAGATCAACTCTATGCATTAAAATCATAAATTTGAATGCTTTGTAGCAACACCTAAGAAGTGCCATATAAATATAGGATTAAGCATTTCAATTAAGAATTTTTTTGTATTTAGTCTGTTTATAATTATGCTCATCATGAATTCTTACGGATGGTGACTGGAATGGAAAATATAAAAATGAAACATTGAGTTGTGGGATTATGCATATTTTTCACTTTAAAAAATATCCTACCATGCTATCCAACAAATAAATACCGAGATGAATAAAAGAGTCCACAATCCATTTGGGCTTTACTATCCAGTGGTTTCTTATTTATTAAGTGGATTGTGGGTTTACTGTTAGGCTGGTTTGGTCACTCCACAGCATTTAAAAAATTACTATTTACATTCAGTTATTTTAAATAATATTTTGATTTTCAGAAATCAGGTCATATTTAGTTAATCCAGAAATCAAAATGGAACTTTGAGTGTAGAAAAGTTTTGCTTTGGTACCCTGATGGGGAGGGTGTGCGGTGACATTCACGTTTCACTGTAGTTGCCTTTTCTTTCCTTCCTACAGTCCACATCCTTTTTATTGGCCAAGCTACGTCTGCTCTTTACTGCTGGAATTCAGAGCTGAATCAATTCTCTTTTATTCTGGAAGCCCCTTCTGCTCATGATGCAGCTTCTGTTACAGTAAAGTCCTTTAATTCAAGCAAGAGTTTAATCGCTCTAGTGGGAGCTGTCCACTCACACATATATGAGCTGGCCTTCATCTCGAGTCAGTCTGACTTTATTCCTAGGTAGGTTCAGCATTTTATGCAAAGTCTCTTTATGCTCACCATAGTTTTATATGGCACCTAATTTCTAAGTGTTTATTTAGTGACTGGAAATATACAAAATATAAGAGTAATTTATAATCTAGAAATTTGGTTGTAGTCCATAGTTCTTATATCTACTTTATGAAGTTAATCAGTATTATGAACATTTTATGTTATAATTTTATTTATGAAATATGATTTTTCCAAATGTTTAATATTAATCAGTGTTTTGAGAGTTTTATGGGTTTGTATATGTATATGCCTGAGATCTGTTGCAGCTGATTTACTTGATATACTTCTTATGCTAGTTCAGGTGAACTGATATTTGAACCTGGTGACAGAGAAGCTGTAATAGCGGTAAACATCCTTGATGATACAATTCCAGAAGAAGAAGAATCCTTTAGAGTTCAGCTTCAAAATCCCAAAGGAGGAGCAGAGATTGGTATTAACAGTTATGTAAAAATAACTATTCTGTCTAATGATGATGCCTATGGAGTCGTTGGATTTGCTCAGGTAAAGATCCCACACTTAGAAATCAAAATGATTTATTCATTGTATTCATTTATTTATTTTAAAGCTTTTATTTATTTATGTATTTATGTATTTATTTATTTATTTAGAGAGGGAGGGAGAGCATGGGAATGGGGGGAAGGGCAGAGAGAGGGAGGAGGAGCGAGAATCTCAAGCAGACTCTGTGCCAAGCACAGAGCCTGATGCGGGGTTCGATCTCTTGACCCTGAGATCATGACCTGAGCTGAAATCAAGAGTCAGACACTTAACCAGCTGAGCCACCCAGATGCCCCTATTCATTGTATTTATATATTAGATATTGTCAGCATTCTGTCCTACTTTGAATATCTTCAGCCTTTCTCCTTTCTCTTTCCCCATTTCACCCTCTGCCCCACTCTGCATTTTATTGTGAACTTTACTGTTGTCTTATAATTTCTATTCCTACACACTGAAACCTCTGAATCGACTTGTCCTAAACTTTTTAATGTAGTGATTCCTCTTACAAGATTGAATTTGAAATGTTACTAGTTGGCCTTAGTCCTGGAGTTTGGCTCCAGTGTTAGCCTTATCTCTAGGGGGTAATGATGAAGCACATTCCAAATAGACTATATACTGTGTTTTGTCACATGCATCACCTACAAATGTATTACTGTCCTTTGTGTATTGAAGGAGAAAGAGAGAGAGAGAGTGGGGGTTATGTTTGTAACTGTACATGCATTGTACACATGGGGGTGGTTTCCCCTGAGGAAAGAGAACTATGCAGATCTTACCAGGTCGACTTCCATGCTCGGACTTCATATTCCTTAGCAAAAGGACACCCATCTATATTGCATCATTTAGCCCTATTTGCCAACTCTGTCTTGATTTCTTAACTCGAGTTACAGCTGCAGCTATCATGCATTGTTCTCTGAAATATTCTGCAAGTAAGGAAAACTCAGCTAAAAGTGGTTTAGACACCAAAAACATGTCCACAGAGAAGATGGGCCTCACGGTTGGATACTTTACTGTGTCACCATGGCTCAGATTCTTTGCATTTCTCCACTTTGCCAACATAAAGTTGATTCTTCATTTGGTTGTTTGAAAGCTGATGTTATTGTTAGGGCCACTGCTTTCTTGTTTATGTCCCATTGGGGAGAAAGAAATGTGGCACTTGGGGCAAGGAAGAGATTTCCCAAAAGCCTCTAGAAAACTTTTCTTATGTCTCATTGGCCATAACTAACAAAGCCATTCATTCATCTGTTCATTAATTTATTCATTCATGTAGCAGTTATTTAACAAACACCTACTGTGTACCAGGTACTGTTTCCAGATGCTAGAGATATATCAAGAAATAAAATAGTAAAAAATCTCATATCCTCATTTCTCTGAATTGTGGAGGAGGCAAAGGGAGACAGACAGTAGACGAAGACGTGCGAGACACCTGTACTCTGTGTGATGGTAATAAGTGCCCTGGAGGAACGTTAGGCAGGGAGGACAGATGGAGATTGTGAGGTGGGGGTGGAGGTTGTGTGCAGAGAAATAAAACATAGGCTATCAGGGAGGGTGGCACTGAGGAAGTGACCTGAGGACGAAGGCCTGGAGGAGACAGGGGAAGAACATTCAAGGCAGGGGGAACCATCAAGAGGAAAGGCCCTGAAGTGAGGCCTCACCCATCTGGTGCAGCAAGGAGGCCACTGTGGCTGAAGTCAGTGTACGAGGGAAAGAGGAGGCCCAAGAGGTGAAGGGCCAGGGCTCTGTTTCCGGCTTCCTCAGCAGCGCCCACAGGTTTATGACTTGCTAGGAGGACTCAAAGGACTCAGGGTTTAGTCATACTCATACTATGATTTATTACAGTGAAGGGGATACAAAGCAAAATCATCAAGGGAAACGGCATGTGGAGTAGAGGTGCAGAGGAAACCATGGCAAGCTTCCAAGAGCTCTCTCCCAGGGGAGCCACGCAGCACACACTTAATGCCCCCAGCATTGAGTTGAATTCTGACAGCATGTGAGAGGTGTTGCCAACCAGGGAAGCTCCTTAGAGACTCAGGGCCTGGGGTCTTAACTGGGGACTGATGATGCAGGCACTCTCAGCCCGACACATGCCAAAATTCCAGACTGCCAGAATGAAAATAGGTGTCCAGTATAAACCACATTGTGTGCACAGTTCAGGCACAGGGAGCCAGTGTGAGTTCCGGGAATGGTGGGAATCCTCCCGGAACTCAACGTCCCAGACATCAGGTGAGGGCCAACTTTAGAGCAGGCCTTCCAAGGCTAGCAGGGAGGCTACTGTGTGAATTCACGGCTGCACGAGCCCCTGAGTACCATCATGAAGTTCGTCCCCGAGGGAAAGGGTTGGAGTGGAAGAGCAACTTGATCTGACCCACATTTGAAAAGAACCATTCTGGCCATAGAATAGACTAGATAGTAAGTGGGCGAGGACAGAAATAGACAGGAAACTAGTGTGGTAATTCAGCAATAAACCACAGAGCTACAGGAAGCAGGCACTTGCCTTTCACGAGATATGGATGACTGTAAAAGGAGCAGCTTTGAGGGATGAGATGAGGAGTTTTGGACGTGCTAATGTCCTGAGCCAGTTGCTTGCAAGTGTTGTAGGATCACCCTGTTATCCAGTCTGGCCCATCTCTGGAGATAAAGGCAGGTCAGCTTCCTCTGAAACAGCTCTGCCCAGTAGAGTTATAATGTGAGCCACGTATATAACTTTAAGTTTTTTAGCCACATAAAAAAAATAGAAACAAGTGAAATTATTTTTAATATTTTATTTTGTTTAACCCAATATATGAACCAACATAAAAATGATTGATGAAATATTTTGTATCCTTTTTTATATCCTTTCTTTCATACTTTGTCTTCAAACTGCAGTGTGCATTTTATACTTAGAGACCAGTCACGTTTCAGGTGCTCAGTAGCCACGTGTGGCCAGTGGCTACTGTGTAGGTGCAGCTCTAGGGCATGAGCTATAGTGGGGAGGATTAGGAAGAAGGAAGACCGTCTCTGTCCCCAGCACGTACTGACATGACTTGTTGCCTCACTTTCTTCAAATGACACCTTACCAGAAAGGCCTCCTCTGACTGAAAATTGTAGCTCCCCACCACCATTCTGTACCTTTTTATCCTGCCTTGTTCTTCTTTATGAAACTTATAATGGCCTTGTCTATTGTCAGTTTCTTTTACCAGAATGCAAGGCTGTGAGAGCTGAGGTACTGCTTTGTTCACAGCTTTATTCCAGAAAAGTGCCTGGCACACAGGAGGTGCTTAGTGTGACCCTGTCATTATTCTTGGTGGGGAGGGGACAGAACACTCACAGGGCTTTCTTGGGGTTGTACAAATACATAGGGCAGAGCTGGGATGCCTGGGACGAGAACCAGCGTGCCCTGCTGCATGGTCTCGTCCTCTCACAAGCCTTGCTGCAGATGGGGAGCCCATTCTGTGATAGATTTCTCCTTCTGAAGCTTGGTCTAAGGTTACTCTAGAGACATTAAAGTACTGTGGTTTAATCCTTCCCAACAGATAGTATCCTGGGTTCTTTCAGTCCATTCAGTAGAATTCCTCCATACAGGCCTCTTGTGTTTGGACATCCTTGTTCTAAGATAAGATTTAGTAGATAAAGAGAATTTTTTTTTTTTAAGATTTTATTTATTTGACAGAGAGACACACGGAGAGAGAGGGAACACAAGCAGGGGGAGTGGGAAGCAGGCTTCCCACCGAGCTGGGAGCCCGATGCGGGGCTCGATCCCAGGACCCCAGGATCATGACCTGAGCCAAAGGCAGACGCTTAATGACTGAGCCACCCAGGTGCCCATATAAAGAGAGTTTCTTGACAATTTTCTGGCTGTATTAAATTCTTATTTTAATAACCCTTATCAATAGAGGACATAGAGCCAGAGAGGCTTCTCTTTGAAAAGGCGTTGTTGTTTGTGAACAAATTATATGAATATTTTATTTTATTTTATTTCGTTAAAGTTTTTATTTTTAAGGATTCTCTATACCCAATGTGGGGTGTGAATTTACAATCCCCAAGGTTGAGTCATATGCTCTACTGACTGAGCCAGTCAGGTGCCCCATATGCATATTTTTAAATCAAGATATTTTCTGTAGGAATATTTGAATGCTTTGAGCAAGATTTTATTACTATGTAACATTTGTAACAATATGTTAAAATGCAATGTAAAACACTGCCATAGGATAGGCTATCTACTCAAATTCGCATTCTAAATAGAAGCTTTTAGAAGCTGTAAGAAATTCATGGAGGAATTTCTTTTCAGATTACCACAGTAAAAAGACAAGAAAAAGAAAACCATTACTGGGAAGATTTTTTAAAATCTTTATACTCCATAGTCTGTCGTTATTGCTTATGGATAAACTAGGGGTCTTGTAAGAAGGAATTCTTTGGAGTATTAATTTTGAGCAAAATTTCATTCAGCGGCTGTCAAGAGATGCTGCAACTGTTAGAGGAGGAGTTCAGTCACACGGAGGTGGAAATCAGTCTGGAACAGAGGAAAGAGGCCACGGAGTCTAGGTGAAAAGAGGGGCAGGGGATATTTTTGGCAATAAAAATAGTCGTAAGGACCAGGAGCTAAGGGTGAAACACCATCATGGAAACCGCACAGCCTGCAGAACATTTCAGAGGATATGAATTTAAGGATAGGAGACATTTATAAGTGATCAGAAAGAGTGCCCTCGTTCTCATCATGTCTTTACATTTGAGTGGGACTCTAGAGGCCATGTAGACCAAAAACTTATTTTACAAGTAGGAAACAAGACCTAGAGGGATTGCCAGAAGTTATGCCGGGGAAGAAGACTTCCCTCATCTCCTGACTCTATGTCCTTTCATTTCTACAAACTTGACATACTATGTGTAATGCTTTCCAAAAAGTGTATGCTTTCTGAATGTGGAAATAAGATGTTCATTGAAGAAATTTGAAATTTACAGAAACAAGAAGACAAAGTAAAAATAATTCTATAATGATTAACATTTTAATTTACTTTAACTTAGTCTTTTAGTTATTCAAACATGGGGTGCCTGGGTGGGTCAGTCAGTTAAGCGTCTGCCTTTGGCTCAGGTCATGATCCCAAGGTCCTGGGATTGAGCCCCGCATCGGGCTCCCTGCTCAGTGGAGAGGGCTGCTTTTCCCTCCCCGTCTGCTACTCCCCCTGCTTGCACTCTCTGTCTCTGTGTGTGTGTGTGTGTGTGTGTCAAATAAGTGAATAAAATCTTAAAAAAAAACTAGTTATTCAAACATGTGTATTTTCAAATTAAAATCGTGGTCATCATATATTGCTGTTTTTTAAACTATGTTTTTCACTCATATCGTGTTGTTTTCATGTTGTATCAAGTTGTATCATGTTGCTTAGTACTGTGAAGTTTGCACATGCACAACAGCATGAATAAAAGTCTACTTAGGTAATTTCAGCTAATCCCTTGTGACTTCCTGTGTGTTTTTCAGAATTCATTATATAAGCAAGTGGAAGAAATGGAACAAGATAGCCTTGTAACCTTGAATGTTGAGCGCTTAAAAGGAACATATGGTCGTATAACCATAGTGTGGGAAGCTGACGGAAGTATTAGTGATATATTTCCTACCTCAGGAGTGGTATGTAATTTAGAAAATTATAGGAGAGTCACTTTTAAATTATGGTTACTATTGATGCATGGGACCAAACCCTGCCTTATGGATGAAGTGTTTGAATTTGACCATGTCAGCACTGGATTCCTACTAATCACCATAGAGAGGGAAACAATTTAAGGTTAGTTTTAATGTTGTGATTATTGTTCTTTTTTCCTATAGTTCCAAAATATCTGTAAAAAAAATCCCTTTTTAGGTTCAGTACATCAGTTGGCCAAATTATGAATGCATTACGTTGTCAGAAAGATAAAACCAATCAAACTGGAGATGGAAATGTGGTTTCAAGATTTGGCTAAAATGGAAGCAGTAAGTAGGGAACAAACCTATGTAGGATAGTCATACATATGAAAAAGCAGATCAGAATTGTTGAGTGATGTAGGTTGAGTTTCCTGTAGACAGACTCTGAGATTGAGAGTTGTGGGTGGATTCCTGGGGAGACACACCTATAAGGGAACAAGGAAGGTAGGAATGTGCAGAGGGGGACATTGATCCCTGGGTAGTTATGCCTGGGATTGAGTCTGTGAGGAAGTTCTGGAACTGAGCTAGTCCTTTGGAGTTGTTTCCAGTTGGAGCAAGGAGGCTGAGATTTTGCATCCCCATTTTAGCCATCCTGGACCTCATACCACCTTCTGAGTGGGGCATAACCTTGAGTGAAAGTTTACTGCAGCTGAAGGCAGTTCCCAGTGAGAAACATAAAAGCTGTTATTCCTACCAGCTGGGGGATGGGTGCATCAGTCCCAAGAAGGGATCTGGGCAGAGGATCATTTTATCTACTATTGGAAGATATTATAAAATTGGGACACAGGTTGAAGAGTGGAATCAGATTGGGTCAGAGAAGTAAATGACTCACAAAGAGAGAGTTTAAAGAACCTTTAGTTCCTAATTGGAAGATGGGTGGTCTTCTAGACTTGTCTCGGGTTTTATAGATTTATCCATGTATTTTCCCCAAATGTTTCTCTGAAGAGTTCCTTTAAAAGACCTCTCATGAAATTATCTCAAAAAAAGACAGATGAATGTTATGGTCCACCATTTCTAGGTTTCTGTATCATTTGAAAGGAGATTAGAGCTTTGGTATCTTAAAAATGTTATGGCAAATTTTATTGCATTGAATATTTACTTTACACAAGTTACCAAAACTATATATTCAACTATGTAAGTTGTATCTATCAGGTTCTGTATGTTCTGAATTATATTTTCCCAATTAATATTCTTATATAAACATGATTAAAATGATTTCTGTTTAAATGCATAATAGTATCTTAAGTGTAGACTATATTTTGAAGATTTAATTATTTTATTCAAGAGTCAGTAAACTTTTTCTGTAAATAGCCAGATAGTGAATATTTTAGACTTGTGCACTCTTATGGCTCTTTCCTAGATACTGAACTTTGCCTTTGTAGCACAATAAGGTGTTGGACAGTATATAATCGAATGAACTGGGATGTATTCCAGTAAAACTTGATGAAAAAGATTTTCTGACCCCTGATTTTATTAATAAAGCTCTTAAGTTTATATCCTCAAGTGCCTTCTTTAGGTGGAGATGAGTGTCAACAAAATGGGCCTGGAATGCTAGTTTGGATGATTGTAGTTTGTAGTCATGTTGCTAGAGAATAGGGTATAAGGTGGAGAGCAATTGGAAGTGACATTCAAGGAGCAGACAGAAGCCCTATCAGAAAGACTTTCAGATGCCTTTTAGCAAATGTGGATTTTACTCTAGACAATAGAGGCACAACAGGAGGAGAGAGACGCTTTGATTTGTATCTCTTTTTTATCTTTCTCTCTCTACCCTATTTTGATTGATTCATTCTTAAATTTTACATCTATTCAGCGTTTAACCAAAGGAAATAACAATCCTGGCAAAATTTTTGTAGAGAAAAATGTTTAAACTAGTATGCCACCTTCTTTTATCTTTATAGATTTTTAAAAATATGGTATCCAGGACTTAGACTCCCAGTGAGACTATGTACTCTATATTTTAATAGACCGTAGGCTTCAGGATGTGACAATTTGGCTACATGCTTTATCAGGTTAAGTTTCTGTAATGGTTTACTTTTTTTCTTTTTTCCTAACAATCTTCCACTTTTTAACATGAGAAACAGTTAATTGATTTGTAAAATTATATTGTGTTGCTTAAATCCCTCTTGTTACTTAAGTTGTGGTCAGTATTGAAAGAAAATTTAATGTTTTGATATTTTTATTGCACAGTGACAATTACAAAATAAATAAAATCTTCTTTCTTTAAAATTTTAGATTTCATTTTCTGAAGGCCAGGCACTGTCTACAATCACTCTGACTGTTCTTGCTGATGATGTACCAGAGCTATCAGAGATGGTGAGCATAACACTCATTCGGATTACCACAGAAGGGGTAGAGGACCCATCAAAAGGTGCTACCATTGATGAGAAAAGAAACAAATCTGTGATAACGACTCTGCCCAATGACTCACCTCATGGCTTGGTGGGTTGGCACTCTGAGTTTCTCTTCGTTAGAGTAGCAGAGCCTAAAGGTAAATGTTGTTAAATATTTTTCACGTTCTAATAAGTTTTATTGGGTAATTTAATTGTAATGTTTACTAGGAATATAAATCCCTTTTATATATTTATATATTTTTTTAGTTTGACAGATCATACTCAATCCTTTTTACTTTTTGTTTATTAAATTTTATGATCATGTACACCCTCAGCAATAGTGCTATAAGAAATGCTTGTACTCTTTTGAGGTGTTACTGTCATAATAGAAATATTAATATTTTAGTAAGTCATTGCAGTAAAGGTGACAGGTTTTTATATTACTTTCTCTTCTTCATCATTTATATGTTCTCTTCCCTTCTCAGATTCCTTTATGTAGTTATAGGGAACAATAAGCAACACAATGAGATACATTTGGTACTCAGGGTATTAATTGTTAAACCCAAAGCTGTAATTAGAATAATTTTTCTGTGAAGTGTAAGTAATTAGTCCCTATTTCCTTTAAGCTTAGTGCTGAGATCTTTGCCTAAATAACTATTCATATCAGCTGTAGGATCAATAGACTTTTGTAGATAAAGACCAGTTGACTTATTTGAACAAATATATTTCAACATATATGTATTTATTTAGAATATGCAATGTGAAGCCTCTAAAAGTGTCAGACAGAAACATGGACATCTTTCAAAGACCTTTCATTTAAATAGTTGGTGGAAGAAATGACATAATTATGCACCTGGGCCTTTATATGTCTGTATATATGGGAACAGAAGCAGTAGACTTAAAATATGTTCATTTATTAATTCAACAAACATTTTGAAGCACCTAGTAAGTGCCACAAATTGTGCTGTGTGTTCTGGAACCAAAGACACAGTCTTAGGTTATTAGAACCTCACAGACCAGTGGGGAAGACTGACAAGCATTTTTTTGTCCATTTATATAGCAAATTTAATTTTAAAAATCTAAAAAATGAAATAAAAATATTGATGCTGTGAAATACTTTGATCCTTGTGACAGACACCTCACTATAAGAACAAAATTATTCTTCTTCTAATGATTAAGTTATTAAGTGATGACTTTGTGTATTTAATTAATTTTTCATTTTTTTAAAGATTTTATGTATTTATTTGGGGGGGGGAAGGGCAGAGGGACAAGCCTGGTACTGAGCGCAGAGCCGGATGCAGGGCTTGATCCCACAACCCTGAGATAATGACCTGTGCTGAAACCCAGAGTCAGACGCTTAACCCACTGAGCTACCCAGGCGCCCCATAATTTTTCATTTTTGAAATCTTCTTAGCATTTGTAATTAGCTGTCAATCTGCACATAAGTACTTTCTTAAGATTTTCAGCAATTTTTGTTAAAGCTCATGTGCAACGTAGGAGGGTGCATTAGAGAACCTGAAGTGAGGATTTAGAACTGGGATATAATGTACGATGATTGTCACAACTTTGGGGACAAGGGGGACAAAAGCACAAAATACTCCTTGGGGGAGTATACATCAGGATAGTGCAGAATATTCCACCTGAAGTGGTGGTATCGACTACAAATAGAAATCTTATTTACTTGAGGCATGTCTTTCTCACAGAGAACATCACCATTCTTCAGTTACCAATTGTTCGAAATAAAGGACTGTTTGGGGCCATTGCCATTCATTTGGTAGCTAAACCCAATTTCTTATTGCACGTCGATAATCAAGCTACTGAGAATGAAGATTATGTGCTACAAGAAACAATAATAATAATGAAAGAAAACATAAGAGAAACTTACATCAAAGTTGCCATTTTGCCGGTAAGTTTAGGCTGCAATGAATATGATGTAAAATAAAGGAAATGCTCTTAAAGATAAAAATGTGATTTAAAAAAAAGAAAAATGTGATGCTCTTAAAGATAAAAATCTTTGAAAAGATTGCTTTTCAGTGTAAAATTGTGAGTACTCTAACTGGAATATTGTTTGAATGACCTTTGAAGCATTGAATTGGAATTTAGTTATATGTCTGGATCCACTATTTTCTTGGTTGGTTAGTTTTAAACTAATGAGCGAATGAATAAAATGCCCAAATTAATCTAATTATTTTTATTGTTGGTTTGATAGGGCAGTATTTTCACGTCATGATACAATTACTCAAACCCAAGATTATTCTTCAGAGGGTTTAGATCTGGTTTTAGTGCTCTCTCATGTATATAAAGAGAAAAGTGTGTATCTGTAATGATTCACAAGAAACTGAGAGTAGTTAATAGTGTTATTTATAATATTACATAATAACTAAATATTGTGTATATTACAATAGTATTGTAACTACAATACTATTACAATAGTATATAACAATATTAAAAACAAATATATGTTATTAAAATAATGTTGCATAGTAACATTAGCGTTACTAATAGCAGTATGAGTGATAGTAGATGATAGTGGCTTCCGGAAAGGACATTCGGGAAAGACATAAGGGACGGGACAAAATAGAAGTTTCTTTTCCTCTTCACTATGTATTCTTTTTACTTTTGAAATTTTTTGTTACCTATCAAGAAATAAAGTAACAGTTTTTAAAAAGTTAATTAAAATATTGGATAATGCCTAGATTTATAAGTCTAGAGCTTTCATTTTTAAGATGTATGTAGCATTTACCATTTCTTCTAAATTTGGGGGGCACTATTATATACATAAAACATATTGGATAGGATATGGTCAAAATTGTGTGATGGGTTTTTAAAAATTATTTTACTTGCTAATGAGTATTAGGCTTCAATTAAAAACTCACTAAGAAGATTGAATATCTCCTAAGATTCTGAAATTGTCAGTGGGAATGTATTAAAATATAAAAAGGAATCTTTTCTGTATGTGTGAAAGAGCTACCCATTCCTGTGGGCCATCATTTATTTCTCACTGAAAAGTATCAGGTTTCCAAAGCAAATTCAGTGTATTTTTAAAAATAGAACATAATCTCTCTCCTGTCCTCCCCCTACCCCAGGATAATGCTCCCGAGTTGGAGGAAGGATTTATTGTCAACATCACTGATGTGTACCTGGTGAATTCTGACTTCTCTGCAGGACAGCCAAGTGTGCAGAGGCCTGGGATAGAAATAGTTGAGATAATGATTGAAGAAAATGATGATCCCAGAGGAATTTTTAAGTTTCATGTTACCAGAGTAAGATAAACTTTAATATATTTATAGTAATACAGAAGCTTCTACCTGCTGATTTGGCCAATGTCATATATTTTCTGCAAAATAATTGGCTTTGCTTCTAGATATTTATTAAATACCTGTCTTAAAATTTGTCTTATAGGCTAATTCTTAGTTCTCTTTGTGTTAGACCAAAGGATTAAGCAAGTTTATTTTCATTAAATTTAAGCCTAAGAGTTCTAGAAGTGCCTGGCTGGCTCAGTCAGAAGAGCATGCGACTCTTGATCTCAAGGTCGTGAGTTCAAGCCCCATGTTGGGTGTAGAGATTGCTTAAATGAATAAATAAGTTTAAAAACTTTTAAAAAATGTAAGAATTCTGAACACCTATTATGTATATTTATATCCGATTATTGATTTCTACTTTAAAGGGTGAAATAGAAGAAGAAATAATAAATTTAGAAAGTGATGACATATAAAAAGTTAATTTTGTCTGGTATTTTAACTTATATTCTTTACCTAAAGGATATTGGTGGAGTTATTACTGCCTATGAGGTGCCTCCGCCCCTGAATGTTCTTCAAGTTCCTGTAGTCCGGCTGGCTGGAAGCTTTGGGGCTGTCAATGTTTATTGGAAAGCAACAGTGGACACTGCTGGCCTAGAAGACTTTAAGCCATCTCATGGGATTCTTGAATTTGCAGATAAACAAGTATGCTAATCACAAACATATTAGCAATTTTTGGTTGTACTTCAAACATTTTATAGATATCCACCAAATGAATGTGCATTAGTGACTGCTAAATGTATTATACTTTGTATATCAAGCCAAACAGAATTATTATGAGTTAACATGTTATAATTTATTAACAGACGTAGGAAGAGAACATGAAGAGGCAAGAATCTTACCCTTTTCTGAAGTCCCCCACCTGATTCTATTTTAAGCAGAAGTTAAATGAGGATAATAAATGACTTAGAAGTGCCTAAGAATGAATTTTAAAAAGTGCCTGGTGAACTTCACTATTCCTTATGAATTTTAGGTTAATACATTCTATTTATTTCTTTTTTTTTATAAAAGATTTTATTTATTTATTTGTGAGAGAGTGGGAGAGAGAGGAGAGCACAAGCAGGGGGAGCGGCAGGCAGAGGGAGAAGCAGACTCCCCACTGAGCAAGGAGCCCGATGCTGGACTCGATCCCAGGACCCTGGGATCATAACCTGAGCCAAAGGCAGATGCTTAACTGACTGAGCCACCCAGGCGTCCCTATCTATTTATTTCTTATCAGTATAGATATTTATTTACTTGATTTTGCACTACAGGTGTGCACATTTATTACTTTTAATAACCCCAATTTTTTGTTATAATAAAAACAAGACTTTTTAAAATGATAGAAAAGAGACAAAATAATTAAAACTAGAAAAATTGAAAAACGTTGTTTTAGATTTGAGCTAAAGTATTCTCTAAGAGTTATGTTTTGCAAATTGAGCATTTTGTAATATGTAAGTACAAACCTTTTCATAAAATTTTAACTCAATAAATGGAAAAAGTGTGTGAACAACCATGAAATTGTTAATAGCCTCAAATAGCAGTATCCACTCACACAAAGTCTGATTTTGCCGAGACAAATTTGTACAGTACGTATCAACTTATTAGTTGCTGCTGAAAAATAAACATATAGATCTAGACTTTCCTACACAAAATGGTCTTTGTTGTTAATATTTGAAATCATGAGTTTTTAACAAATTTAGAACTTTAAAACATCTCTTACTAAAAGGAGGCGAAATACAGATTTTTACACTCAAAGTAGAAACAAATACATTGATTTTTCATTGAAATAGCCTTCCACCTTTACTTATATTACCAGCATTTTATTTTGTGTATGAGGTTGAAGTCCTGTTATTTAACAGTGTCTTAAGATCATCATCATTCTTAAAGTTAACATTCTCTAGGGTAGGTATTCTGTTTTTTACAGTACAGAGTTGAGGTGCAGACATTTTAATAAGCTTCCATTTCAACATTTGATTTTGTTCAGGTTTCTGCCCTTGGGTGTAAATCCAGATTTCTCACTTTGCTCTTTTATTAAAGGTTTTAGGTAGATTTAGGTAGAAAAACTTCATTTTCTGGTAAACATCTTTGTCAAAATACTGGAATTTCCCTCCAAGATATAGAAAAGATTTTAAGTGTGGAGATACAACTGGAATATTTTTTTAAAGATTTATTTATTTAATTGAGAGAGAAAGAGATGCGAGCGAGCACAAGCAGGAGAGGGGCAGAGAAAGAGCAAGACAAGCTGACTCCACACTGAGCAGGGAGCCTGATGTGGAGCTCGATCCCAGGACAATGAGATCATGACCTGACCTGAAAGCAGAGCTCAACCGACTGAGCCACCAGGCGACCCACAACTGGAATATTTTTATGACCAATAGTGAAATCACAAGCTGGACCAAGTTTTACTTTTATAAGTTATAAAATTGTTTAATATGGACCAGACAAATGAATGACATTCTGATCATAAACATGAAAGAACAGCAGATTTGGGTTTTCTTCCTACCTTTCTTTTACATTATAAGAGTGATATTTGAAACCAAAGGGATTTATTCTAACTACCAAAAACAATGATAATTTCTATGGTTTATGTTTGTGCAATGGTTATTACAGCCTGTATGGCATTTTAAATATTTTTGTTCAAGAATCAGGCTTTGCTGGTTTTTGTATACATAAATAACACTATATTTTATTACATATGTAATTTCCTTTATCTTGAAAATAATAGACTATAAATTCCTGACTTCGAAATACTTTATCATATATATATATATATATAACTTTAAAATAGTATTTTAAACATAATAGGGCAAAAAATACTTTTTTGTACTATGTTCTGTCAGCTAAAAGTTTATTTATATATGATCGAAAATTGCTATTACATTATATCCTCCTTGCCTCTTACCCTCCCTCCTTCCCTTCTTCTCTCTCTCCCTTTTTTCCTTCTTTCTTCCGTCTTTCTTTTGTAGGCTACTGCAATGATAGAAATTACCATAATTGATGATGCTGAACTTGAACTCATGGAGACATTCAATATTTCCTTAATCAGGGTGGCTGGAGGTGGCAGGCTTGGTGATGATGTTGTGCTAACTGTTATTATTCCACAAAATGATTCTCCATTTGGAGTATTTGGATTTGAAGAAAAGACTGTAAGTTATATATATGGGGAGGAGGGTGCCTTCCCCTAGGCTAAATTTTTTTTGTAATTGTTAGAAGAAAGACGCCTTTCATTTTTTAAAAAAAACTATTACCCCTCACTTACGATTCTCTGCTCAAGAGTACTTAGAGTTGGCTATTGAATTAAGTGCTGGTCCTCTCATCTGTGTTTGACAATAATGAGTACTCTTACATCAGGTATTTACAAGGGGGAACAAATTATTTTTTATTGGGTAACATAGACCAAGATCTGCTTTTTGTCCATACGTTCTGTTCTCAGCCTGCCTTGCTGCCAGACCCCTATCCTGGTCACAAGGCAAGATTCTGTCATGGATCTAAGTGTTACATGCTAGGATACATTTAGCTGGGGGCGAGGGGGGCAGAATTTATTTTGCCCACCCTTCTGGTACTCTCTTGACTTACATTGAACAAAACACCACAGTCACCCCAGTGCAAGTATTTGTATTTCTTCTTTCTTCCCTCTTACTTCCCACTGGCTGTCTCCTTCCAAGACTTGCAAGAGAGAAGCCAATTATTATCACTTCAACTGCAGAGGAAGAAAAAAAGCTTAACAAATCATTTATGCAGCCAGATTTGGTGGTTAGTACTAAATGACCTCTACATCTTAAATATAAAATGAATTGTTAAAACTATATCATAATTACACATGATGATCTTTTATCGTAATTTTTAAGACTTTATCTTTCAAAGGAAATTCCAAGATGAAATAATCATAAATATATGTAGATAATTCTAATATACACAACTTTTCTGGCTCTGCAGGTCACCATTCTCTGTATTTGATCACTTACAGGGAATCAGTAATTCATCATAGATCGTTTTAAATAATAAACAGTTTGCTCTAATGCTCATTATCTTTATTGTTCTGTGGATACCAGGCTAGACCTACAGCTTGCCCATTAGGGCTAGGCTTCCCAGATGCTCCAGAATTAAAATAAGCACTAATAATTGCCTAATGACTTGATTATTGAAATTTCAGTTTCCTAAGAGAATGGGAACCATAAGAGGGACAGGACACACTTCCGCTATAGCCTAGTGAGACTCTCTTGGGGAAGGAATAAGCAGAAGTGTTTGTAAGGAGTGGTAGATTCACAAGAGAGTGGCTGTGAATGTTTGTTCAGCAAAATGGAAAGTCTGGGAAACATAAAACTATTAATATAAAGAAGAGAGTAAAAAGTATCCATGATATTATTAACCTGAGATATGGACATCATTAATATTTTGTTGTATTTCCAACAATGCTTTTTTCTTTGCATATGTGAAAAGAAGTATTTTAATACATATAAATATGTAATTTAATTTTTATAATGTGTCTCTATTAGCTTCTGAGGTTAGATAAAAGGTTCAGGGTTTCAGTCAAATCTTCAGTGGGAAAACCTTAAACTAATATTGTTACTTTTAACTTGATCACTCTTTTGGACTCAGGCATTAGACTGTATGTTTACAAGCTTCCTTTGCTATCAGGGAAAATGAAGAGTTACATTTCTATTCATAAATAATTTTTGTTTATTCATTTTATCTGAACTGCTGTCATCAACTTTAGTGCACTCTTGGTCTAGGAACTGATACCTTCTTGTAATAACTTCAAATTTCCAATTTGTCTTGCAATGCCAAAGTAAGGATGAGGCCACCCAATCCCTGTGTTACTTCTCATAAGCCTTGTGACGAGGAAATGAGTTGCTATACGTAAAGCACTTATAACTGAGCTGTGCACTCAGTAGGTGTCTGTCGCTACTTTTAATCATTGTAGTATCAGGAGCAGCTTGTTGCCCAGCCCATTATGGCTCCTTCTTTTATATTCTATGTTTCTTACAGTCAAAGGCTCTTGATAACACAGAATTTGTCTTTTAACATGTATCTGAGATACACAGTATTGTGCATACAGTGAATATTTTGTTAGCATTATCTGATGAAATGTTAGATTTAGAACTGAAGAATATCGAGGAAAGGTTGTTAGTGTAAATCTGTCAAACGAATAAGCTGCTCCCTGGGCAATATGGTAAGTCTACCAAAGTACTGGCCATAGCAGAGGCTCAAGAAATCTGCTTGTGACACCTCAACTCAAATGTTATCTATGGAAGCAAAAAGGACTTATCTACGGATTACAAGTTTATAGTGGGTTTTTCCTTTCTCACTTAGTTTGCTTCTTATTTACTATTTTTCTTCTCTGAGGAGTGGTATGAATACTACTGGATGTGAAGTCAGAACATCGGAAGCACAGAGGAGGCTCCTCTTCTCCAAATAATGTGCATAGATCTAGCCCCCAGATTTCTTAGAGTTTCTGTGAGGCTTAACTGAGATAGAGATTATGCCAGAACTGACATATAATAGAAGCTCAATAAATATTAGTTGCCTCTAAATCTCTGCCCTAGGTACCAGTACAAAATCTTATGAAAAAACCCAGCAAATTTGTATTAGACATTTAAGTGTCTGTCTGTCTGTCTTAAAAATGGAAAGCATTGTGTTATATTTTTATATTTACATAACAGGCAGATACTATAGGCTCAGTTTGGACTTTGCTTCAGAGTCAGTATATGCAATTCAGTTGAACCAAGTCTTTTAATAAGGATCATGTGTAAAAAATAAATGGTACAGGTAAATCAACATATTGAATTTCCTTCTCTGTTTATGTCAGGTTAATAAAACCTCTTTTAAATTTGGATTTATTGGCCAAGTGCAGATAATTAGGAGGGCACTTGTGGTCTCTATTACGTGGTAAGCCTGACTACCATTAACAAAGAACCCCTAAATCCTGCTTCCTTAATATATAAGAGTTTATTTCTTCTTCATGCAAGAGTCCTACATCTGTGTTCCTGGTTCCTCTTCTCCAACTGGTGTGTCAGGTACCAGACTCTTCCCTTTTCCGGTTCTGTCCTTCTCTAGGTCCTGGAGTCCTCATTAGTCACCCAGCAAATGGGAAAAAGGAATGTGAAATGTTTTGTTGGAAGTTGATGGCCAGACTGTGAGGAGCATACTTTGTTTCCCATATGCTCTGTTGGCCAGAATTCAGTCACATGCTCTACCTAATTGCAAGAGAGCCCAGGAAATGCCAAGTAGCAGAGTGTCTAGGACAAAAAGGAAATAGGGTTTGGTGAAACATTTTTTTCTGTCACATGACTGTACCATGAACAGAATTCTAAACTGAAAAGTTGGTCATTGTAAATAGTAATAAGATTGTTTTTCCTGCTCCTTTCTTTTCCACTTAACTGGATTGTCTTTCTTTTAGGTAATGGTTGATGAATCTCTTTTGTCTGATGACCCTGATTCATATGTGACATTGACAGTTGTCCGGTCCCCAGGAGGAAAAGGAGCTGTTCGACTTCAGTGGACCATGGATGAGACAGCTAAAGATGATCTCAGGCCCTTGAATGGGACGCTTCTTTTTGAGGAGGTATAGTCAGCATCTGGACTCCTGTAGTTTTACTCGAACTTGTGTTTGTTTTTTTCCCCATAGTATTGCTTATGAATTCATATGAATTCATATGTATCTGGAATTTTTTTTAAATCATATGCAATTTGGAGGACAATCTCACACATACACACACACACACACCTAGATGTCTGAAATCAAATTTAATTCAGACATTGCCTCCATCTCACCATGAGAACTATTCTTCTCTCAACATTTCCTCTCCTGATTGAGGACAAAACCAGTCAACCAAGCTGGACATCTGGGTGTCATCCCATTTCCACCTACTCTGTAACACTTGCATGTATTTGATCACTAGGTCTGGTCAAATTTCAGACAATGTAGAGGTTACGTTAATTTCCCCCCTTCTTTCCTATTAAAAATTTAAATGGGATTTATGGTCAGAACTAATTTTTATATAGTAATTTGCTCTAGAAGCAGCTCGTAATTCTAAGGTACAAAAAGGACACACTTTAAAAATGCTTATGGACATAAACATTATTCCACTAATGAGAACACCCAAAATTTGGTTCAATCTGGAAAATTTATTATTCCTCTCATTTGATGTAGACAGAGTCTCAGAAGACTATTGTATTGCACACACTTCATGATACCGTGTTGGAGGAGGACAGGCATTTCACCATTCAGTTAATATCAATTGATGAGGTAGAAATATCTCCAATGAAAGGTAAGAGAAATTCACATTTTTGGAACTTAAAAAGTAGATACTCAGAAAAATATAACCAAATAATCAATAGTTACAAAGTTAGGTTTTATAATTCCTAAAATGTTTGCTAAAACATAAAGATGTCATTTCACACCTGTACTATAGCCAAAGAATTTTTAAAACTAAAATTCTGATACCTGATATTGGTAAAGTCATATGTCAAAGATTTCATAATACTTAGCTGTGTGATTTTTTAAAAAGATGTTTATTGTAGTTATGTTTATAAAATAAAATATGGAAGCTTCCTAAATGGTCTATCAATAGGAGACCTGTTAAATATGACAGAATACCATGTAAGTATTCAAAAGGATATAGCAGAAAAAGCCTTAATTACATTAAAACTTAAAAACACTTAATTATATGGGTAACTATTGTGTTAAAGCAGACTTTATAACGTGTTCCAAGTTATCCCATTTTTGTCATGTGCATGTTATAAATGTGTGTGGAATTATTTACTTGAAATGTTGATAGTGGGTTTTAATTACCTATATTTTCTACACATATTTATAATGGTCACATATTACTTTTACAGTAAAATATTATTTTATTTTATTTATTTTTTATTTTTTTAAGATTATTTATTTATTTATTTATGTATTTAACAGAGAGAGAGCACAAGTAGGCAGAGCGACAGGCAAAGGGAGAGGGAGAAGCAGGCACCCTGCTGAGCAAGGAGCCTGATGTGGGGCTTGATCCCAGGACCCTAGGATCATGACCTGAGCTGATGGCAGACGCTTAACGACTGAGCCACCCAGGCACCCCAATAAGATATTATTTTAAAACCTAGCATATTACGTCTCTTTCAGCCTACTATGTCTATTTTCATCTGAAAGTGATTACTTCAGTGTTTTGACATTTCAGAAATAGGCATTGTAATTCTCATTTGCCTATGTTCCATATGAAAATTTGTTTCTTAGATCTGGAGAGAAAGGATTAATGTTTCTAAAGTGGTTGCATTGTGGTACACGTAATAATAACCATAAAAAATGGCCCGGCAACTTTGATATGATAGCTTAGTGACTGTTACATGCCCTTCTTCACCATCAAGGACTCCATCCTATGTGAGAGTCTGTGGCCAAGAAAGCAGAATTCCATGGCCAAAAAGATTGTGAAAATTGTAGAGAATATCACTGTACATACCTAAGGTAGTTATTTTTTTGCATTTTTATATAGAGTACTTTCCAACAAACCTGTGAGGGAATCACATGATTGTACCATATTCTTCCATACATCTTACATTAACTCAGTTATCAACACCCCATTAAATGTCAGGATTGATGACATACAGACTAACTAGACATAAGAATAGGAATATACCAGTGGTTCAGGGTGAATCATATATTAATATAAAAAATTCATAATATATTTCAAACTGTGACATACTTAGACATGACAAACCACTCTTGGTTTTATTAATCCATTGCCAAAGAAAGTGAGAGTATGGTAATTTCAATCCCTTGTTTCATGAAACCCTAATATGAGCTCCTGGAAACAATTTTCTTTAAGTTACTGCTAAATTATAATATGAATACTCACATTACTTGGTATGGTTTTTCTTTCTATTAATATTTGGCACATTTTTATAAAATGCTTATAAGTAATAGTGGAGTCAGAAAATTAAAAAGTACCCTGGAATTCTTGCTTTTGCCACATAGCCAGTTGCAGTGAACTGCATGCAGAATTGTTATTGCAGAAGTGAATTAATGCAAATGGTAGAAGAGTACTCACTTATCATGGGAGCAATAGTGGAATTATTGCCCACTTTCTCCTGACCCCTTTCATTGAAATATGATCTTGGGCAAGTTATTAGCCTCAATGTCTTGGGTGCCTCAGTATGCTTAAATAATTTCATTGGTAAAATGAAGATAATGTTAGTACCTAATTTATATGATTGTCATGGCAATTAACACATAAGATTAGAATACGTGAAGTGATGAGAATTTTGTCACACATATATTAAGTGAATACATGTGTTTGCTACATACATGTTATATATCAACTTCAACTTAGGTAGTGCATCAGTAATCATTCGGGGAGCTAAGGGAACATCAGGAGAAGTTGGGATAGCTCCATCATCTAGGCATGTCCTCATTGGAGAACCCTCAGGAAAGTATAATGGTACTGCTATCATCAGGTAAGGGCTTCGTGATTTTTTTTTGCTTAGGTGGAGATTTTGAAATTTTATTTAAATCATTAGCATTTTATGCCGTAAGTGCATAGTTCTCATTACATACATATTTTGCAAGCATTGTCATTTTATGTATTAGTAACATCCTGTGAAAAGTAGAAAAAATTTTTGGCAACAATTGAAGCCATATCCTGACCTGTCTTGAAGTTAAATCATGAAGAATATTTTGGAAAAGTTCCTTCAACGAAAACATGTTGGTCATACAGTTGTGTCTTGACCTCTCTTGACGTTAGATCATGACTGCTTCTTGGATGATTTGCACAACCCATGACGAGAAAAACACCTTGAGTTAACGCCAGGAGAGCTGATGCTTTTGGCTCCGTTCTGTCACTAACTATGTAAAATAAGAGAGTTGCTTCATCTCTGTAAGCTTGTGTCATAGCTACAGAATCATTCCTTAGAAAAGCCTCTGGATCAAACATTTTATGATTCTGAGTGTTCTAAACTTAGGGACTACTGTATAACTACGTTGTATGATCATAGGCAATTTTATTTAATACAAATTTTCTCATGAGGAGTGGGACAACTGCCAGTGAAGTATCTGAATTTGAGTTAATATTTTCTTTTTGGTAGTTTTCCTTTAGTGTTGCATGTATGAAGTGCTGTTTTTTAGAGAACTCTGTTAGGCTATTCATATTTTGCACCTTGTGTATTAAATGAAGAGTCTATAAATACTTTCTTTTAAATCCCTTTAAACCTTCCCCTTTTAACATGTAGGTTTTGCCACTATTGTCAATTAAATTTACATATGGTCAGGACTTTGAGTGTTACTATTCTGGAATCATAAAACTTTTTTTTGGTTTATAGTTGATCGATAAGGCTATATAATGCATAATGTTCTTGAAAAAAAATGAAAACTGTTGTTGAAAGACACAAAAAATATTTAGGAAAGATTACTTCAACAAAAATGTACTGATTATACATTTGTGTATTGTAGCCTCATTCGTGGCCCAGCAATCTGGGGGGAGGTCATGGTGTCCTGGAGGATATTCCCTCCTTCTGTGGGAGAATTTGCTGAAATATCAGGAAAACTGACGATGCGAGATGGACAGTCTGCAGCAGTTGTAATAATACAGGTATCAATATGACTGGCTTCCATTATGCCCCTTGTATGTGTGTGGGGGGTGTGGGGGGTTGTCGGAGGTGGTTGGTACCCCTGAGTTTGTTGTTGTTGTGGACATGATAGATATTTTTCTTTAAATGGTATAGATCCTACCGTTGATGGCTCTTTTTGTCCTTCTGTAGGCTTTGAATGATGACATTCCTGAGGAGAAGAGCTCCTATGAGTTTCAGCTTACTGCAATCAGTGAGGGGGGTGCCCTGAGTGGACCCCGCAGCACTGCCAGCATCACCCTGGTGGCCAGTGACTTTCCCTACGGCCAATTTTCCTTTTCACAGGAGCAACTTCGAGTGTCGGAAGAAGCCCAAAGGGTACAGTGTAAAATGCTTAAAATCCTGAATACCATTTTTGGTTTTTATTTTGTGAGTGATCTTTTTTTGCAAAGCTGGGTGAAGCTTTAATTTAAATACTAAGACTTCATGTAGCAAGATATATTGTGAGTGATCTTTAAAAAGTGTTTCGATTTCCTTGTTCATATTCCAGAGTTTTCACAAATTGATTAATTTGCTACTAATATCATTATTTTAACATATACTTTATAAAATTTTATAGATTTCTACATAAACATAACCCTGGTAAACATAGAATCTTTAGTTAGAAACCATAAAAATTAAGTATGAGTTGATAGATTAAACATCCAAATCAGATAAAAACTGCTTCTTGCATAGGTGAACATCACAGTCATCCGTTCAGGTGGATCATTTGGCCCTGTGAGACTCTGGTATGAGACCGTGAGTGGGACAGCAGAGGCAGGCTTGGATTTTATCCCTGCGGCGGGGGAGCTCCTCTTCGAAGCAGGGGAGATGGCGAAAAGTGTGCACATTGAAATACTTGATGATGGTCTTCCTGAAGGCCCAGAGGAATTTTCTCTAGTAATTACAAAGGTGGAACTTCTGGGAAGGTAAAGTTAAAAAAGAAAATTAGGCAAAATGAAATAGAGAGAGAATATGTTGTATAGGGATTAATACTGAACTTGCTCTTTTTCAGATTTATGTGAGAGTGGGACAGGGCATAGTAGGAAAATTATGACAAAGACTAACTGTTAATTATGCAACGTTCTAAAATATCAGTTTTTCCTGAAAGTTGAAAGTATGTTGTTTTTATTGTGAGAATTCACTCTGGGTAGTCAGAGAATGGAACATGGTATGGGCTCGTAATAATTAGGTAAGGAAACGGAGGTCAAAGGTCAGCTGGTGTGATGGAATTTACTTTCCCTTCCCTCTATCTCTATACCTGAGACTGAGTGAGAAATTTCTTTCCTTGGTATCTCTGAAGGCCATATTGTCTTCTGTGGGGGAATGAGATGGAGTTTTCAAGTGGGGAATAATATGAGTCAAAGATAGTCAGTTGTTACCGTGCACCATGTTTTTATTGAAAATCAAGAATTAACCATATTGAGGCTGTCTCATTCCCAGATTTAGTGGGAGCAGACTTGATTAACAAGGGTGGGAAATACCTGAAGCATGCTGAAATACCCACAAATTGAGTAGCCCAAGGAACCCCTCTGCTCTGACAGATGACACAAAACCCTCAACTAGAATAATGTTTGCATTTATATAAGTCTTAAAAGAATTTTTCTTGTGCATGAAAATGATTTTGCATCTGTTATATGAATGTCATGCTTTTAAAGCTTTTTCTAACCAAAATATTTCACTGAGTGACTTAGGTAGAATATATATCATTCCAGATGGAAAAAATACTGTGAATTTGTGTACGCTTCAAATCTTAAATTTCTCAGAAAATGATTCCGTTTCTGGCAATTGGAATGATTTTTTTTTTTTTTTAACTGGGAAAATAACTATTTTCTTCAGTAGTATGGGCAGATGTCTAACTAATCTCAGAACTTCTGGAATTGCTTGTTGGGGCCAGCGGCCTTCATGGCTTTGAGCACATTGAAGCTCACAGTCTTGCTCAGGGGCCAGCACTCGCCCACTGTGACAATGTCACTCATCTGGACATCCCTGAAGCAGGGGGACAGGTGCACAGACATGTTCCTGTGGCGTTTCTCAAAGCAGTTGTACTTTTGGATGTAGTGGAGGTAGTCTCAGTGATGATGGTGGTCCTCTGCATCTTCCTCTTGGTCACCACACCAGACGGAATCCACCCTCAGATGGAGACATTACTAGTGAAGGGGCATTTCTGGTAGATAGAGATGCCCTCAGTGGCCTCCTTGGGCATCTTGAAGCCCAGACTGATGTTTTTGTAGTATCACAGAGCGTCTCCTTCCAACTTCTCCAAGCAGGACCCTCTTATTTTGAAAGGTGGTTGGCCGTTTTTGGTAGGCTCACTCAGTCTGAATGTGTGCCATCTTCCCAGCTACGTGGGAAAGGGAAAACTAGCAATGGGAATGAATTTGAACTTATATTAGATGTGTTAAAATTTGAGCTGGTCATTGACTATTTTAATGAAGTGAAATTTAGTTATTAGCCCATTAAGTGTGAGATAACATCTGTGTTATTGACTAACTAGGACTTGGAGATTTTGCCCTCTGTGCTACCCTTTAAAAAAAAAAAACAATTCCTACAGAAGTTCAATTCTGAGAAAACAAGGTTTTCCTTCTAGGTAAATTTCTAGGTTTCCTTTGATTTGAAAAAGGACAGGTAGAAGGTTTCCTTCTAGGTAAATTTCTAGGTTTCCTTTGATTTGCCTAGTTGCTAGGAAATTCACTGCTTGGGTGTTAAGGTAATCAGCTAATCTACAGTCCATCTCAGACAACCTTTAACATTTACTCTTATCATTTAATATTTTAATCCCCAGTTTTCTAATTTTGCCTTACATATAACCTGATTAACTAGTTTTCAACCTTTTGAAACTATGTAGCATAAAAATACCAAGTAAATAGAATTTGAGAATTGAAAAAAAGATTAAAATGGTTTACAGCGATTTTTTAGCTTCAGGAATTAAAGTGATATGAAACTGTGGAAGACAAAATGATAAAATACCGATAAAAAAAAGTGACTTCTTTAGCAGAAAGATGTCATTAGCCAAGTAAACCACCATCTATATTAAACATTAGAGGCATTGATTGTAATCAGTGTCCACAGAAACATTTTCTTGTAGCTTGAAATATCAGTAGTGACATGACACCCTTTTTTTCCTTCAAAGTAACCCTTTCAGCCTGTCCCTGAGTGCACTGCAGTTCCGCGTGCATCCCCTGCCTCAGCCTGTCACCGTCAGATGAGTTTATCTCTAGCCCAGAGGTTCATTTTACAACTTTTCCCCAATCTCCTGATAGTCGTATTATCTTCCCATTGCCTAAGTTTAATAACTTTGTATTGGTTTTGGTTTCATGCAGGCAGTGATAATTGGGAGCAGCACAGAAGTCTATTTCAGACATCATTTCAGAAAAAAAAAAAAAAGAGTATTTTAGTGTTGGGGATCTTTAAAAGTATTAAAATGCTTAATAGGACTAAGTTATAGGAGCTAAGAGGACCCTTCAGTTCATGCTGACCAATTAATATACTCATTTTCTTTTCTTTTATAATTATTTTTTCATGACTTTGCAAGAGGGTATGATTTTACCATCCGAGAAAATGGTCTTCAGTTAGATCAACCTCCTGAAATAGGAAACATCTCCATTGTCCGAATCATAATAATGAAAAATGATAATGCAGATGGAGTCATTGAATTTGATCCAAGGTATACTGCCTTTGAAGGTAAGTTCAGCAATCTTACAAATTTACTACTACTTTCTGAGTTACAGAGTACCCGAGTATGACACTGTCAGTTTGAATTTCCACGTGTAAATGTTCTCAGTTTGCTCTGTGTGTGTGCACCCATGTGTGTGCATGTATGCATGTGTATGCACATACATGTACACCTTCATATGTATTTACATATGCCTTTATATATTTATATATTTATTTTTTTAAATCTATTTTGAGTTACCTTTGGGCAGTATTGAATCCCACTTGTGTATGGCAAAGCTGAATGGTAAGGAACAAGGCTTTAGAAAAACTGTTTATTTAACCTTAGGATTATTGAAATGTTTATATTTCAGACATCTTTATGAATCTCTTTCTAATTTATGAAATAATTTCCTTTGTGACTAGAAATCAGTGAATATTCACTTTCTAATGAATAATCACCTCTGAAATTAGTCTTTTACTGGGGGGCAGATGCAGGGGCTGTCTGGGCAGCTACTCAGACTCTCTGTGACAGTCCCTAATAGCAGCTACCCACTGTTCTTTGTTCTCCCCTCCTGTAGAAGCAGAATGCAGAATCTGTGCCCATATTCCCTCCTGGGGAAAAAGAGGTGGCTGCTTTTTGGATTTTATACAAAAGCATATGCCTTTCAAGATAAACATGTTATCTTCTTGCTGCAATTAATTTATTGACCTCATTTCTGCTATCAAATTCATTGGTTATCTAGCCATTTTTAAAGTTCATCAGAAATCACTTTGGAGGGGCACCTGGGTGGCTCAGTCGATTAAGCGTCTGCCTTCAGCTCAGGGCCCTGGGATCGAGCCCCGCATCAGGCTCCCTGCTTAGCTGGAGAGTCTGCTTTTCCCTCTCCCTCTGCCCCTGCTCGTGTGTTCTCTCTATCTTGCTCACTCTCTCTCCCTCTCAAATAAATAAATAAAATCTTTAAAAACAAAGAAATCACTTTGGAATTGATTAATATTGACTTTATGGGTAAAGTCATGGAAGATACTATTTTGTAAACCTCAGTCTACAGCTAGTAAAAGTCATGCTGCATTTTTTATTCCAAGTAATAAATAAAGGACTTAGAATTTTTTTTCTGTGCACTGATTTCTGTTTGATTCATTGTCTTTGGGGGTATTTGGAGCAATGCATATTTATAATTATAATGTAAATTCAGTATTATTTAGCCATAGCTAATATGAACTGTTGGCTAATATAAGCATAGCTAATTAAATTCTATTAAATGATATTTTAATTTACAGAGGTTAACATAGCTTAAGAGCAAAATAAATTTTTGAAAAGAATTTTTAAGTTGAAATTAAACATTGAGGATACATTTTCAGATTCTCAAATAGATTTCATAGGAACTGAAAATGTAATAAAATTATATTTTTATCTGGACTTTCAAAAAACATTCATATGATATAATTAACATGAACTTCAATTATTTCTACTACGTATGTTTCCACTAAATGTAGAAGCAATCCACAATACTTTCCTTTGAGTACACATATTTTAAATATTTTTCATGTACATCTAGCATTGCCTTGGAAAGCATGGACCATTTATTTCTATGTAACACACAGAGGAAGAATACCTATGCTAATGATTAAATAGGTTATTTCAATGTGCTATAGTGAGTGCTGTGAATTGTGTAAGACTGATGAATCACAGACCTGTACTCCTGAAACAAATAATGCATTATATGTTAATAAAAATAAATAAATAAATAAATAAGTTATTTCAGTTCTAACTTATGCTGTTCACTATAATTTGCAACTTATGACAAACTATATTTCTCATAAAAAATAAGTTTAAATTTTCACTAATTTTTAAAAAGATTTATTTATTTATTTGAGAGAGAGTGAGAGAGAGAGAGAGTCTGTGTGCCCTAGGGGGAGAGAGAGGGAATCTCAAGCACACTCCCCACTGAGCAGGGAGCCTGACACAGGGATCAGTCTCACCACTCTGAGATCATGACCTGAGTCAAAATCAGGAGTCAGACGCTTAACCAACTGAGCCACCCAGGCGCTCCCTAATATTTTTTAAAGTGATAAATGAACTATGGAAAAAATGAGAGCTTGCATTGTACTGTTATATTTAATTGCTATTAATTTAACTGAATCTTATAAAAGCTAGTTACTTTGTCTGGCGTACCAATTAAATGCACATTCCTGCCACAGTGGAGGAAGATGTTGGAATCATCATGATTCCGGTGGTGAGGCTGCATGGAACTTACGGCCGTGTGACTGCTGATTTCATCTCTCAGAGCTCCTCTGCAGTTCCTGGTGGTGTTGATTATATGCTGCATGGCAGCTCAGTCACCTTTCAGCATGGGCAGAACTTAAGTTTTATAAATGTCTCCATCATTGATGACAGTGAAAGGTAATACTATTTAGTAATGTTGGAAATACTATAGGCATATGTAAAGCATGATTACTGTGTTCCAATCCTTACTTATGTTTGCACTGATAATAGAATTTTACATTATACATATGCCCATTGAGAAACAAGTGAGAAACTTTTGGGGGTTCTGGGGTAGGAAAGAAGGGATTGGGAGACCATTGGGATTTTATGTGTCACTTTTTCGTATAGAGGGAAATGATAATTTTTGCTCCTTTATATTTGAAAAGTCTAATCAGAATGTAGAAACATCCTGCAATTCACTTGCTTAATGCATTAAGCAATTCAAAAGAAAGGAAGAAAGTCTAATAACTATTGCAGGTTATATAGTATTGAAGTTGATCATTCATGCTTTTAGCTGAGCACCCTCTTCTTACCACTTGGTGTATGAATGCTGTGCCTTGAATATGTATGACCAATTTGGAAAATGACTAGTTATTTGGATCTTAGAAGCATTTTAATATGTTTAGACTCACAGAATTGCTCCTTCTTGCTATGCAGTGAATTTGCAGAGCCCATTGAAATTTTGCTTGTTGGAGCCACTGGCGGAGCGGTCCTTGGGCGCCACCTAGTGAGCAGAATCACAATTGCCAAGAGTGACTCTCCCTTTGGCGTTGTAAGGTTTCTTAATCGAAGCAAAATTTCTGTTCCTAATCCCAATTCCACAATGATTTTATCCTTGCTGCTGGAGCGGACTGGAGGACTCTTAGGAGAGATTCAGGTAGAGTTGTTCTTCCCATGGTTTTAAAAATAATTTTTATAGCCTGAGTTTGGAGTTGGATTTTCTTATTCTTCAAATATATCCATTTATTTATTCACAATCAACAATATTTATTAATTACCCACTGGGTATAAGGTGGCTTCCAAGTCCTATGAATTACATAAAAATATATGAGACATAGCCGTCATCGGGAACTCTTGAGAGCAAATTAGAAATGAAATGAAGACTTCTGATAAAATGCATTAGTTCAAGTATTTGTTGTGTGCTTTCCATGTGCAGACCCTCTTCTGGGCACTAAGAATGCACCGGTGAACGAGACAGACCTTATCTCTGTTCTCTTAGAGTTTTCAGAACAATAAGCAGATAAATAAAAAAAAAATGTGATAACACTGAAGTGCTCTGCAGGGATGTCAAATTGAGAAACACGATCGTGAGTGACCTGTTGACTACTCCAGGTGGTGACATTGTGATATTTAAGCTGAAACCTAGATACTGAGAGATGGTCATGTAATTGTTAGAGGGCTGAGCCTCTTGGCAGAAGGAATAGCCAGTGTGTAATCTACAAGCCTGGCGTGTTTGAGGTCTGGAGGGTCGCATGCAGTAGAGGACTTGGAGGGGAGTGGGTGGCAGCACAAGATCCATCAGAGAGGTCAGAAGGTGTTTGATCACTGAGACCCTCCTAAGCCAGATTAAAGGTCATTCTAAGTGCAAATAGGATGCCATTAGGGAGTCTGAAGCAGGGGAATGGTGTTGATGTCCCCAGGTTGCCATTTTAACTAGCTCCCAATGACTTCAGGGCGGCGGGAGGGGGTGATGGAATGTCAAGAAGCCAGAGCAGAACCAGAGAGGGCAGTTAGGAAGCTTTTGCCCTCTGTCGTCCAGGGCAGAGCTGACCGTGGCTCAGACAGGTGCAGATGGGATGGTGAGAAGTGAATAGACATTGAGCATCTTTTAGAGGAAAAATTCGCCGGGCAGTGGAGGGCGAGTCAAAGAGGAATCAAGAATAACTGCTAAAATTTTAGTTGAGCAACTGGTTAAATTGTAGTGTTGTTTACTGAGATATGCAGAAGCTTGGGGGGGGGGGTGGGAAATCAAGAGTTCTGTTTTGGTCTTATTCATTTGAGATTGCTACTGGCCGTCCCCGTGGAGGGTCGGGCAGGCAGGGGGATGTGTGAGTACGGGCTGTGGGGAGGTCAGAGGCTGCTGACACATGGGGAGGCATTTGAAACCATGTGGCCAAAGGAGTGTAGATAGGGATGTGAAGGATACAGCCAGAAGTCCGGGCTGCCAGCGTCGAACTATCTGACGAAGGAGAGCCAGCAAAGAAACTTGAGATGTAAAGGCAAAAGGGAATGTATGTATCATGGAGGCCATGAAAGACAGGATGCTGTGTTTCAAGAAAGAGGAAGTGATCAGCTATGCCTGGTGCTGACAAAAGATAAAAGAAGCAAAGAGAAAGTCCCAATTTTCTTTCCTTGTAGATACAAAAAGTATATAATTTTATATTCTAGAAATATTTAAAAATGCATTTATTATACAATTTTTTTCTTATAACAATTTATGAAAATTTATTTTCATTTTACACTAGGAATTTATTTAAGTATATTTAGAAGAAATTGCACACCCAGCAGATTTTTCATGTGGTGTTATTGTCTTACTCAAATAGGTTTTGATTGACAAAGCCTGTTCATACAGCAAGACAGTGTTGTACTCATTTCTTTAAGTTTATATTTCCCTAATACATGTATATTTAAAATGTGTGCTTTTACATTTTTATTTTCCTGTGGTGATGACAAATGACCAGGTATTCATATTTTTCTTTACTTATTATCCATGAAAACTGATATTTTGTAAGTATATAGTTTATATTTGCAAATATTAGTATTTTTAAAAAGACATGAAGAATTCCCTGGAGATATCCTAGAATAATTTTCATATATATATATTTTTTTTTTTCCCTAATACTACATGTCCTGCAAAGTAATTCTTTGTTTAAAATTGATTATCACTGGGGTACCCGGCTGGCTTAGTCAGTAAAGCATGCAACTCTTGATCTTGGGGTTGTGAATTTGACCCCAATGTTGGGTGTTGAGATTACTTTAAAAAAAATATTAAATAAATAGATCGATAAAAATAAAATAAAATTGATCATCTCCACTAAAAATACAAACACCCTGCAGGTGAACTGGGTGATATTAGGACCCAATTCTCAGGAAGCCTTACCACCACAGAACAGAGACATTGCAGAACCAGTGAGTGGATCCTTCTATTTTGGAGAGGGAGAAGGTGGTGTGAGAACCATCACTCTGACAGTCTATCCTCATGAAGACATTGAAGTTGAAGAGATTTTCATTATTAAACTTGAACTTGTGAAAGGAGAAGCTAAATTAGACTCCAGAGCTAAAGATATTATATTAACAGTAAGTCTAACTTTATTTTTCCCACAAAATTTTGGAGTAATGGATTTATCAGAAAATGCATTTTACATTTGTTGAAACTCCATGGGCGCTTATGATGAATTGAAAGTTATAAAACCAAATGAAGTCATAATAATTCCTATGGGCCAGACTTTCTGGTTATTATACTAATTTATTATATAGCTTGATTATTGGTAATTACTTTTTAAAGGGCTCTCATATAGTGATAAATACTTATTTTCTGCTCTGAGAAAATTTGGTGTTTTCGGAATATTTTTGCACTTTCAGACAGAAGCTATTTGTTATATCATCCTAAACGTTGGATATCTTTGCCCTGAAAGTATATAAAAGTTATTAACTTAGTCACCAGTCAGATTGTTGGAAGGAAGAATTGTATTTGTTTAATTAGCATAATGATGTGTTGGATCAAATCTGAGTTGAGCATATTTGATATAAATGAACCATTCAGTCCATCAAGGGTAAAAAATGCTGAGAACTAAGGCTATGAAAACAATGTAGAGAGGTGCTCTTTTTTTTAAGTTTGGAAAATACTCTAGTCTGGGGTCTCGGTCAGATTTCTCCAGAAAAACAGAGTGAGAGGGAGAGAAAGAGAAAGAAAGTTTGATTTTAAAAAATTGGCTCACATTTTTGTGAAGGTTGCAAAATCCATAGAGCAGGCTAGTAGGCAGGAAGCTCAGGAAAGACTTGTGGTTGTGATCATGAGTTTGAATTTTGTGGAATAGGCTGGGAGACTGGAAACTCAAGCAGGATTCCAAAATTGCAGTCTTGAGACAGAATTCCTTTTTCTCTGGGAAACCTTATTCTTTGCTCTTAAGGCTTTCAACTGATTGGATGAGGCCCACTGACAATATCAAGGGTAAGCTCTTTGAGTTAAAGTCAACTGATTGTAAATAGTAATTACATCTACAAAATACATGTAGACATTTACAATCTACAACAACATGTAGACTATTGTCTGCCAAACAATTAGGCCTGGTTAAGTAACGCAAACATGAGGCAAATCCAGCCAAATTCAGGCACTGAAGTAATATCTTTTTGAGACCCTACAAATTAAAGTTTTCCAGACACTTCCATTGTCTTTGGAGAATAAGAACCTACTTGTTTAGATGACAGTATACTAAAGAAGCTTTTGAAAAATCAGGTAGCTAGGCAGATTATATTCAAGTATTATTCCTGTTTTTCTTTCATTTTTTCAGCTTATCTGTATATTGATATGTTGGATACTGTAATTTCATCTATAGTTGTTAAATATGGCATTCACTCTGTTGTCTCTTTCTATTTTTAGATACAGAAGTTTGGTGATCCAAATGGGGTTGTTCAGTTTGCTTCTGAGTCTTTATCTGAGAAGACCTATTCAGAGCCATTGGCTCTGGAAGGGCCCCTGATCATTACTTTCTTTGTCAAAAGAGTCAAGGGCATTTTTGGAGAAATTATGGTATCATTTTTCATTTGATTTTTAAGTAATGTAACAATTTGCCTAACAAATGTGGTTGTGAAGAACAGAGAAACTATGTGTTCTGGTATAAGTTTTGGAAGTGACATGAGTTTCAGAGAAACTGAGAAGGTTCATTTCAGCACCTTTGGGTTCTGTAGTCAACATGAACCTCTCTAGCTGTCTTTCTAAATCCAGCTACACTTAGAGTGAAACGATCTTCCTCACACTTAATCATGAAGAGTATGACTGAACTATTTTGTATTTTCTTGTTTGCTATAACGTTTAACTTCTCCTACTTAAGTCCCTCAATGATTTTTGTAAATTGCTTAATATATTCTTCAGGACTTTATCTCTCCATATAGTTTTTTCATTTATCAACTGATTTTTAAGAGGTTGAATTTGTGTGTATATTGACATAGAATGTTTGGGGATATTCTTGTAAGTCATTGTGATATCTATCTAACAGACCAAGGTTATTTGTTTGCTAGCAGAACATACTTTGAAATTTTTCTTTATGGATTTAACTCTTTTCCTGTATTGGAAATTAACTGGTACTTCTTCAGTGGAAGCTTTATGGTTCGGAGTCGAAAAATTCTAGGAAAATAATTTTTAATTCTTGAAATCTTGTTAAAAGCAAACAAAAACAAATTCCAATATAAAGCAACAGACTATCTACTCACTTTCTACCTTCAAGTATTGTCTGGTTCAAATGCCTGTTAAATATATATTCAGACCTTTTGAATGTATTTGTGGGACTGCCATTCTCAAGTTAACTTTGCTTTGCTTTATCTCTTCAAATCGTGTTATTATTTTAGAAGTAGGTGAAATGAGATTTTGTAACTTTGTACTGCAAATTGCATACATTAGCCCAAAAGAGTTCATATACTTTCACGGTGCTAGTATCATTCCTCCATACTTTCTAAACTGATTATTTGGGGCATCTGGCTTTGAATATAATGATGCACAATTAAAATTTTTTTTATATATTGTAGAGGAAAACATAAAGGATTTTGATTCAGTATACTGAATTATGTGACTTTGTTGGATTTTTTGCTTTTAGGTTTACTGGGAAATAAGCAGTGAGTTTGATATTACAGGAGACTTTCTTTCTACAAAAGGATTTTTCACTATTGCGGATGGAGAGAGTGAAGTGAGCTTTGATATTCATTTGCTCCCAGATGATATACCTGAGATAGAAGAAGATTATGTGATCCAGCTTGTTTCTGTAGAGGGAGGAGCAGAACTGGATCCAGAAAAATGCATCACACGGTTCTCTGTTTCTGCAAATGATGACCCACATGGAGTATTTGCTCTGTATTCAGATTATCAGTCGCTCTTTATTGGGCAGAACCTTAGTAGATTCATCCAAATTAATGTAACCCGGCTTGCAGGAACATTTGGAGATGTTGCTGTTGGATTTCGCATCTCATCTGACCAAAAGGAGCGGCCAGTTTTTACTGAAAATGTAGAGAGGCAACTGGTGGTCAAAGATGGTGCCAGATATAAAGTGGACATGGTACCAGTGAGGAGTCAGGTTTGTAGCATTTCTTCAGTTTCTCAATCATTCCAGTGTAACTCCTTCGGGAGAGCACTGGCTTATCTCATGATCAGCTTACAATCTTACTGAGATATTTAAATGTAATCATAGAAATGTGTAATAATAATTGGATGATACATTTGCAGATCATTAATGAATTAGGTATATTCCCATTTGGAGATAACATATTTTTGTCTAAACAGTAGCAGGCACTTATGTAGGACTTACTCTTACATCCCTGTATTCTTTGGGAAGTTGACTCAGTGCCCCGACCCTGTTGATTAATTTCTAACCTCCATTTCCTATTTCCGAAAATTTTCTATACTGGAATAAAGACTGCAAAACTGGGGAAATGAGAGGTAGATCAACTTAACCAGAATATGATTATATCAAGTCTCATTTACAAATTAGAAGAGTTTTTTTAAAAATATAGTGTGCTTGAATTATCTACCTTGAAACATTTTCCCATACATATCTATGTAACATTACCTTCTGAATGCATTCAGGTTTTAATCTCTGTTAATGAACACCAGAGGACATTCCTTAGCTTTTCTAGGAAGGGCTTTGTATTATTCTATAGTGAGATTTCATTTGACAGTAAGACATGCTACAGTGAAGATCTGATTATTCTGTTATTTTACTAAGCAATGTGGATAGTATAAAACTATTCTCACACTACGTATAGGAAAACCAAAATATGTGATGTATATTACATGGACTAAAACCCTTGATCTGCCTAACTCGTAGATTGTGTCTTGTAGTGGGTGGTACTTGGTACATTTTGAGGGACGTTAGTCCACTTCATTTCCCTGCAAAAGCTGAATGGTATGCAGTTGACCTTTAGCAACAAGGGTTGAACTGTGCAGATTCACTTATATGCAGATTTGTGTCAGCAAATGCAGTATGGCACTGTAAATGTCTTTTCCCTCCCTTATGATTTTCTTAATAACACTTTCTTTTCTCTGGCTTACTTTATTGCAAGAATACAATAATAATATATAAAAACTTATAAAATATGTGTTAATTGTGCATGTTATCAGTAAGGCTTCTGGTCAACAGTAGGCTATTAGTAGTTAAGTTTTGGGGGACACAAAAGTTATATGCATATTTTCTCCTTCTAACATTTCAAAGAACAATGCATTATATCCAGAGCATGAGGGGAAAAGGGAACCACTGAAAAAATCCTACCCTTGATTTATGCCCATGTCACACCTGAGTAGCCCAGCCAGTGAACTGCGTGGGGGAAGGGAACACCCCTAGAGGAGAGGTGGGAGGCACAGGCTTAAAGTAAGGACACTGATTTATTTCTGTTTCCTTAGCACTTGATCTGTGAGTCATGTTCAGTGAATGTCACTTTGAAAAAATGAAGATTGATCGAATGAATGAAACATCTGTTATCCTCAAGTTACATAACATTGAAACTACTAGGGTACATACTGTGTATATTTGGAGGGCTGTGGTGTATGTTTAAATAAGTTATATTTAAAAGAAGAACAGACTCCACAAAAATAGTTATTTTTATGTTCAATAAAGATGTACAGAGTTTTTAATAATATTCTAGGTTATGGGATAACTTGGGGGCTTATCCATTATCAATAACAATATTTCTCTTGGGAAAATGTTTTGTAAATTTCAAAAAAAAATTAGGGTAACATTAATTTTTAAATTCAGAGTTTCCCTTATTTATTAGATTTGAAAACTTTATTTTTTTTTTATTTACTTGAGAGAGAGAGAGAGAAGAAATGGGGGAAAGGAGCAGAGGGAGAGGGAGAAGCAGGCTTCACACTGAGCAGGGAGCACGACGCGGGACTCGATCCCAGGACCCTGGGATCGTGACCTGAGCCAAAAGCAGATGCTTAACTGACTGAGCCACCCAGGCACCCCTAGATTTGAAAACTTTAAAAATTGGTAATCTAATACATTTCATAAGGAATTTTTATTTATCCAAAATATTCAAGTAATCAGTATACCTAAATCATTATTCATTTTGAGTAAATTTCATTGGAGTATTATTTATCCCTTAATGAAGAGGAAGAAAGAGAGTTTTGCTGCTTTTAGGAGCTGATTCTGTTCCCCAGTGAGCTCTTTCTTTCCTGTGGTACATGATTCATTCTATTACTAACACTACTTCTGTACATCATTCTTGAGGCCATTTGGGCACACATGGAGAATTTGCAAATTTGTGTTTTTTACACTCTATCACTCATCACCTATGGTCTTCATACTGGTGATTTGTTTTATAACCTGGAGGGAAAGGCATATATTGATGAAACTGTACAAAAGGACCCTGTGGCAGTGTGCTAATGACTCATGTCAAATGTCAGTATTTTTCTCTGGAAATTATCTTTTGCTACTAAAAAAGTCATTGATCTTGTTTGTTTATAGGTCTTCCTATCCCTGGGCTCTAATTTCACCTTGCAACTGGTGATGGCAATGCTTGTCAGTGGACGTTTCTACGGTATGCCAAAAATTCTCCAGGAAGCGAAATCCGTTATCCTTCCTGTCCCTGAGAAAGCTGCCAATTCTCAGGTAATTGGTCCTGGGTGTGGAACCAGGCAGGAACCACTAGAGGGCAGCATTCATAGGAAGGATTAAAAAAGATTCTTAGACCTAAAATTTCTCAAAATTACTATTTTCTTAAATCAGTATCAAAGTAGACATGGATACATTATATGAAAATAATTTGCCAAGTTTCAACATTTTCCTTTTTGGATATTTAGAAAGTTTCCGTCCCATAGAATTTGAATATAAAAATTTTTTAAATTATGGTCACTTAGAATGAAAATTTCCAGGTTTTTTAAGGCTGTTTTTAATAGAATATTTAATATTGAGGTATTTTATGCTAAATAATTAAAATTAAAATTAAACATCAGTTAATATTCCAGACTTTTTCATTTACTAACATTGTGATTATTTGTCTTTCATTTTTGGAGCTCTTTTTATCATGACAAGTTTGTGCTGATGGAGATAAATGCTAAAGATGAGATCCTGTGACATGGTTGCCCCTAAATATTTGAATCTTCCACTGGAGTTCAATGTGGAAAGATTGTTTCCTGTTCACTTCATAAGTTTACAGGAGAACAAAGAATATCTTGAGGGCTTTACTTTGTATGTAGGCTGGTTCTGTCAATATAGGAGCAAGACAGGGCTGTTGTCTTTGGCTCATGGTAATGTGTGTATTTTTGAGACCATGATGAAATAACATTGCATCCTGTTCCTTCAGATGGGAGGTCCTTCAGCTTGGTTAAGGCAGGCCTAGTCCAGTATGTGGACGTGTAGTCTACACAAATGATAGCCAGGTCTCGCCAGAAGCTTGTGTAACAGGGTCTCTGACCATTAAGGGCATGCTCTTCAGGAACTCCCTCCTGGGCTTCTTCTCCATAGAGAATGAATTTGCTTTGTCCCCTAAATGGAATCCATCAGCATTAAAAATAACTGAGAAGAATAGTGAGTTTTCTTTCTCCTATACCTCATCTGTTCATGAGAGAATGGAGGAATAGAACTTAATAATACTTTGAATAGTTGTCTTCTTTTTGCTCACAGGTTGTTATAAAAAAGGATTCCATTCAACATGAACCATTCATTTGGCATAGCAAAATATTTCCTACTCCTTGTTCACGCACATGGTTACAACATTTATCACTTCAAAGGGCAAGATTGGGGCCAGTTAGGATGTATTCCTGTCCTTGGTGTATCCTCTGTACTCCTTACCAGTATGTGTGTGTGTGTGTGTGTGTGTGCGCGTGCACACACGTGCATGCGCTAGGTGGCTAGGACACTTTCAAACAACCCTAGCCATGTAGCATGCATTATCATAGATATACCAAAGGTTTTGACAATTCCTAAGCAAAAGCCTCACTGTAATAGGGAATCTAGGCTAGTGTCAGGTTGAAGTTTCATTTTTGTTTTTATTTTCTTTTTCTTTCTACCCCAGAAGCTATCCTGGGGTACCTTCTCATACTTTTCTGTTACTTTCCATTCCAGTTTAAAATGGGGAGCATAAGGGGCACCTGGGTGACTCAGTCAGTTAAGCATCCAACTCTTGATTTCAGCTCAGGTCATGATCTCCGGGTTGTGGAATCTAACTCCGCGTCGGGCTCTGTGCTGGGCGTGGAGCCTGCTTAAGATTCTCTCTCTCCCTCTTCCCTCCCCTCTCTCTTTTTTTTCTCTGCCTCTCAAAAAAAAAAAAAAAAAAAGTTTTAAAAAATGGGGAGAATGAGTCTTAATATAGAACTGTCAATCATATGGTATCCCAATTTATAGATTTTAGGACCAAAAGAGGTAAACTGAGTTATCCAAATCACAATGTGAAGCCAGGAATCTAGTTTTATTTTTACTGATTGACTAGAACTTATTTCATCTAGAAGTCATTTTTAAATCCCAGGGTTCCCTGAGAAGTTTACCATTAAAACAAAATCTTACTTGATATGGATGAAAAAGATGATTATTTTTAAAAAATCTTTGGATGTTTCTGATCCTCAAAAAAAAAAAATTGAATTGAATCAAAGAGCTGAGAAGAATCTTGATAGAAAATCTAGTTCATGGTGCTCATTTTATAAATGAAGAATTTGTTGTTATATCTTAGAAAGATGTCTGATTTCAGTTCTAAATAAACCAGGTTCTATAAAAACCCACAAACAAGTCATATTAAAATGCCATTTTTAATCTTTTGCTTTCATATAACCATAATTACATTTATCTTTCTTGGATATTATAAATTCATAGGATTGCATTTTGTTAAAAAAATAAAGATATAAACTATAATCAGAATTATAAAATAGAATAAATTTCCAAGTCTCAGATGTCATTTCTTAAACATTACTCTTTAATTGAATATATTTTAAAACAAGAAAATATGTTGTGTAAACAAAAAGAAAGTTGACTTTTAACCCACTCTTCAGAAAATGGGAACCTTTAGGGAGAAATAAAATATTCTAAGCATGTTTTTCCTCAGGTTGGATTTGAATCTACCTCTTTTCCACTCATGGACGTCGCTGCGGGAACCAGCCAAGTTGTGATTTCTAGGAGAGGCACGTATGGCTCGCTCATGGTTGCCTGGGGGGCTGGATATGCTCCTGGGGTAGAAATCCCCGAATTCATTGTTGTTGGCAACATGACCCCAAAACTAGGTGAGTTGTCGCTTTGCTAAGATCTGCCCTGTAGAACATAGAGATAGATGTGTGATTGGCCACTAATTTTCTTGGCTCATTTCCTTACTCTGGATAATGAACTATTTGTTTTCTAATACAGTGCTCCCATATTTTAGTGATCAGAGTTGCCCAGTCTACTTGGTAAAAACGAGAAGCTTTACTCAGTCAAATTAAAAACTTCATATGGCACCTGGAAATAGTGGTCACTAAGCAGCCAACTCTGTTGATATATTAGGAGTTTGTTAAAAGTAGTTCTAAAAACCTAATGTGGCTTGTACAGTAACAAAAAAAAAAAAAGAAAAGGCACACCATTGTATTCATTTACGTGTTCACCGGAATATTTCTGATAATAGAGCAGCTGTGGCTTCATCTCCTTTGTGTTTTTATTCTCCCGTTAGCTCTGGGAGGGTCAGTGAGCTGTACGCAGTAGATGACCTGACCTCTACTCCGCAGAGCAGACAGGGAATGAGGGCAAAATTTTGGTGTATGGACCTTTCTTTCAGTTCACGTACCCCTCTCCCCAACTTTTTTAGTGTATTACCTCTTGTAGATGGTCATAGAATTCTGGAAAAGTCTCTATTTTACTACACTTTTAAGAGTTGAATCCCAGTGTAAGAACTCAAAAATAATACCCTGCTTCCCTTCTCCTATTCCCGTTCAGGGAGCCTTTCATTTTCCCATGGAGAACAAAGGAAAGGAGTCTTGCTGTGGACATTTGCCAGTCCTGGTCGGCCGGAGGCCTTTGTTCTTCACCTCTCGGGAGTACAGAGCAGCGCCCCTGGTGGGGCTCAGCTTCGGTAAGATCAGCTTGATTCTCACCCAGCGCAGTCTCTGAGGAATAATCTGGAATTTATCAGTTGAAACAGAAGAAGACACAAGGATCGCTTTCCCTGGAGCAGATGTGGAAACGGTTTTAGTGTAGAGCCACACGTGGCCTGCATGCCAAAGATGCCATGGAGGGAGGCCGACTTTCATAGAGCCACCCCCCCCGCTGGCTTTGAAGAGCGCTCTCTCTGAGCTCCCACTCAGCAGTGTTGGTCCGGAGTAACATGTCCACTAAGAACCGTGATGGCAAAGTCAACTATCATTAAAGAAGTCTGTCTTCTGAGCATCTGCTGAAACATACCTCATTTTCCTAAGGGATTAAGGATAAGAATCGGCTATAATGTGACTTGTAGCAGTGGCTCTTTTGAGTTTAATTTAAATCAGTATGTTTGCAGATAGATATGTCCCAACCAGAAGCAATTTACTTTTCTCATACCTGGGATGGGCTTGATCAAAACAGCAGGGACAGACCTTAGAGAGAGATTCATGGATTTAGTCCTGGCTCTGCCACTTACTTGCTGTGTGACTTTGGGAATGTTACTTGGTCTTTCTGTCGTTTACTTACTTGGAAAATGGGGGGAAAGTGCAGGCAACACCAGTGTGTGTTCAAGTATGTTTGTATACATGTTTAGGTGTAGGAGATATTGGTTGGCAAAATCAAATATGGTTTTAGATTATACATATGCCGTTTAAAAAATGGGCACAGAATGTATTGCTGGGTAACAAATTTAAGTGCCTTTAACAACAGCAATAGTTAACAGTTTTATAGTGCTTACCCTAGACCAGGCATTGCTTTAAAATATTTTATATATACACACACATATATATATATAAAATTCATTTGTACATATATATAATAAATGTGTTATATATATTTTATATGTATATATATGTTTACTATTACTCTTCACAACACCCATATGACATGGATACTATTATTAGTCCCTTTAGATGGAGAAAGGACTCACAGATATGTAACAGAGCCAGCATCACACAGCTAATAAGGTTGGGACCATGATTTGAACCCAGGTTGCCTTCTACTGTCTGAGCTTTTAACCACTATGCTATGTGTTGAGTGATGGGTGCTTGACACTAGAGAGTGATGGACTCTGGGGTGTCCTTCCTAAAGGATTAAAAGAACTGATTAAAACAAAACAAAAAAAACTGAAAGAAAATATGTCTGTGTCCTGAATTCCGTTGATGGGCCACCTGTGTTAGCTCTGGTAAAGCTATTAACTCCCAACAAAACTCCACAGGGAAAAGCTAAGGATAAATCACTCAATCATGGATGTTTCTTCAAATTCATATGTAAAATTTTAGCAACAATTGTGTGAGAGAATAGTTCCATTACTGGCCACCTGGAAGAAGCAAGGATTTTGCATCTAATGGGGACAACTATTTCTATTTGGTAGATAAGAAATCTGGCTGATATCCCAGGATCTTGAGTTTTTGGCTGCTTGTGTACTGATCATAAGAGAGAGCCTGATATTTCAGATTCTTCAGAGAGCTTCTCTGGGATAAACTGGAGAAACAGACCAGAGACCTATAAGCTCTTCACTGGGCTCCAACTTGTCAGGCTTGTCCCCCCACAATTGCAGCTTCTGTTCTTACATTTCGTGTGTTCTGGTATATTCATCAATAAGTGAGTAGGGTTTTAGGGAATTTGAAAGGGCATGCCATCCTTAAGATGCCCTCATGAGAAGCACCTTAAATATTTGAAAAATGAATCTCTACAATGGTATTCCTACTTTTTATCAGTTCTTTCATGTTTTTTTTTTCCAGATCAGGTTTCACCTTTGCTGAAATTGAACCAATGGGAGTCTTTCAATTTTCCCCTAGTTCTAGAAATGTCATGGTGTCAGAGGATACACAGATGATCAGATTATATGTCCAAAGACTGTTTGGGTTCCATGGTGATCTTGTTAAAGTTTCCTATCAGACAGCTGCAGGAAGTGCAAAGCCCGTGGAAGACTTTGAGCCTGTTAAGAATGGGGAACTGCTTTTTCAAAAATTCCAATCTGAGGTGGATTTTGAAATAATCATCATTAATGATCAGCTTCCCGAGGAAGAAGAAATTTTTTACATTAATCTAACTTCAGTAGAAATGAAAGGATTACAAAAGTTTGATGCCAATTGGAGACCACGCCTGAATCTCGATTTTAGTGTGGCGCTGATCACAATATTAGATAATGATGACCCAGCAGGAATAGATGTTTCTTTCCCTAAGACAACTGTGGCTGTAGCAGTTGACACAGCTCTCATTCCTGTAGAAACTGACTTCTTGGCCACATACCCTGACACAACCAAGATAACGGCTGTTCCACAGCCCACCAAAATGGTTGCCATTACTGAGGCGGCTGGTGCATCTGCCATCCCTGAGAAGCTTGTCACCGTTCCTGATACATCCACCTTGTCTGAGAAGCCTGATGTGGACACCGTGACTGCAAATGTTTCCGTCCATGGAATATTTAGTCTTGGGCCACCTACTGTTTATGTTGAAGAAGAGGTGGGAAATGGCACATTTAATGCTGCAGAAATTCTTATTCGAAGAACTGGTGGGTCTACTGGCAATGTCACTATAACAGTTAAAACTTTCGGTGAAAGATCTGCTCAGAAGGAACAAAATGCATTGCCCTTTCATGATATCTATGGGATTTCCAACCTAACGTGGGCCACTGAAGAAGAAGATTTTGAAGAACAAACTCTTATCCTTACATTTGTAGATGGAGAAAGAGAACGTAAAGTATTGGTTCAGATTTTGGATGACGACGAGCCTGAGGGGCAAGAATTCTTCTACGTGTTTCTTACAGACCCCCAAGGGGGAGCACAGCTCGTGAAGGGGAAGGATGACAGTGGATTTGCAGCTTTTGCCAGTATCATTATTACAGGTATATCTCTGGAGTAATGGACATAAAAATGTGCTTGTGCTATAGAATTTATAATAATATTATTCCGTCTTAAATTTAATTTGAGAGGGTGAATTACTTGAATCACTCATAGTTATTCATTAAAACATTGTTTTCTTGTGGCATAGACCCATAACATGAACTCACGATGTTGTTCTGAGGCGCCAAGCTAGAATTTAATGGACTATAAATGTCACTTAGCTCTGAGCCAGTTAAACAATCTATAAAATTTATATTATCACAATATAGGGAAAACCTTAAAAATGCATAAGTCCATGTTCTTCCTCTGGAAAATATTTAATTTAATTATCCAAATACATGATTGCCTATCCTATTATGAAACCTCATTCTGAATTTCTAAACCACTTTCAATAATCCATCCCCAAAATCTAAGTCTCATTATTAGGAAGTTCTTCCTTTATGTTGGGAAATAGATTAAAAATATTTTCTTTTTTTCTCCTGTTGAACCAATGCAGTTTATATAACTTTTTTTTTTTTTTTTTTTACCATTGGGTGTATATATTATAATAGCTTAAAAATTCAATGATTTTTTTAAAGAGTTCCTCATACCTCTTATAAAAGGTTTCAGTGATAGTTTGTAGTTTTCGTTTGAAATCATACTGTATTTCTTAACGTGGTTTAGCTCAGCTTGTCAGAACCTTACACTAATTAGAGTATTGACAAGGCCATCTTACGATTCTTACCTACTCTGCTCTTTTTTATAAGCATTTATGAATTGTATATAGTGCTTTACAGTTTCAGATGACACCATGATAAAATAATGTAGTGGAAAGAAAACTAAATGTCATGAAGCCTATATTTATGGCCCAGATCAACCATCAATTGGGAAACCCAATGAAATCATTTAGTGTCTACTCTTTGTTTCTCTTTTATAAAAAGAAAATTTTAGAATAAACATCTTTATGGTCCACTTTTAGGATTTGATGCCTCCTCCTAGAATTTTTATCGTATGTTAGCCATTCAGTAATAATTTAGTCATAATTTTGCAATTGCATAACTTCCTTTTATACCCAGCACCATCCCATTTATGTTACCCAACAAATTTACACCAGTCAGAATTGTTATTTATTCCTGTTCCTCCAGTTTATTGAGTATTGTAAATTCTAATTCTATTGACCAAATTATTTACTGATTTTGATTCACATTAGCTTAATGCCATCTGTATTTTTCTATTAAAATTATTTTGAGACTCGACAACCTCCTCTCCCATTCCATGACATAGATATTTAATTATAGTTATTGGAATGACAGTCAAAATGTTTAGCCACTAGTTTGGCAGAGGCACAGACCTGTCAAAATGGTTACTGGAGGCTCCTTGCTATCCCAAGGGTATCCCAGTCTAACTCCCCAGGCACTCAGTTGAACCTTGATGAGGTCGGTACTCTAAATGCTTACCTTCCCTACATAAGGTATATTGATGACACACAGATGATAAATAATCAACTCCATACCTACTTCTTACTGTCATGTGATGTAATTTACCTGACAACGTCTGCAGTACATTTGCATGGTCATATACCCCACATTTCCTTATTTGTCTTCTCCTCTCCTGGCTTTTTAACAAAGTATTTCCCTTTTAACCACATCATTAATTTTTCCTATTCCTCTTATCTTTAGCTAATCTTCATAGTCTTTTCACGTTTAGATTTTAGAACAAACTTTCAAAATAATATCAGGAGAAAATAGCTTATTTAGTTTTGGGTTTGATCATTAGCACATTAGAAATCTTGATTCATCTAATTAGAAACTTGACATCAAATTAGTCATTGTAGTTGTGGTAAAGGAAGTATTAGGTTCAATAGAAACCATGCTAAATGCTATCACACTGGAAAAGAAAACACTTGTGCTTGTGAGAAGTTTGTAATCTATTTGGAAAGACCAAATTCCCACCAAAATGACAAGGAAACAAGTGCTTCTGAAGAAAAAAGTTGATGGCATGTTCTGATACAGGGCTAAGAAGTGATCGTAGTGATTAACGGGTGAGGATGATGATTGGCAGTCTAGTGGAAACAATGCCCACATGAGACACCAGGACAAAATGGTCCCTAATTAATAGGTTCCACATTTACTCAAACTTGAAACCTGCAGAATAAGGGCTGGTGACTACTGTCTCTCCCCCAGTGAGACCATTAGGCGGTTTTCTATTTCCTTATCCTGACCTCTAACTTCAGAGGTTCTGTCTCCTTGGAACTTCAGCAGTCAGGTTTCGCAATGATGGGTACAAGTGGTTTTTGAAGCTTATTGCTTCGGGGTCATTGCTTTTAGGATCACTTTGCAAAACTGGCATTGGGAAATCGAAAGCAGCAGGAACTGTTTACTGGCATCTCTCTCATCTGAAAAGCCAGTTTATGAGCTGGCAAAGATTTGGAGTGACCATTTCAGTGTAGTGTGGACCCTAGGCTTGTTCCATTTTAAACACAATTTGTAGTATGATAGTGCATGTAACCTGAAATGTTGCTCAGAGGTGTTTCTTTTACTCAGAGATACTTAGGAGCTCATTAATAGTTCTGTTTTTCTCTGGGGCAAATAAACGAATGCATAACATAAATGCTCTTATAGGAAGGTAAATCAGTTAAATGGAGTTCATTATTCAGTAGATATTCTTTAAACACTTAAAATATGCTGGGCACTGCTCTTGATAGTGAGGATACAGCAGTAAATAAAAGCATTGCTACTCCATTAGGATATAGGAGCTTTAAACAGTCAACATATGTAAAATGTAAAGGGCTACCAAATATAAAATAATCTCATCAGAGAGAGATGAGCATGTATGTCAGTGCGGGGATATAGGATTTGATGTTTTCTTTCTTCTAGTCTAATGTTCTCAAAGTGTTAGCTACCTTGATATTATAATTTTGGTTCTACTCTATTTTTAGTAAAGATCTTTAAAAATTGTAACTCCCCCTACTCACTTGTAATTTCTCATTTTTATACCATCTGAGCTGGAAAGATGAGTGAAGCACTGGAGATCTTTTAAAGTCTGAAGTATATTATAACCCTCCATTTTTCTTCTCAGGGAGTGATCTTCACAATGGCATTGTAGGATTCAGTGAGGAGTCCCAGAGTGGACTGGAGCTGGGTGAAGGGGCTGATAAGAGCAGATTGCATCTCACTGTCACAAGGCAACCAAACAGGTATGTTGATATATATTTAGAAGATGTAACATCCTATGTGTCTATACAGTATCTAGTTTGGATTCATAAAATGGTAAAGACAGGATGAAATGCTAATAGAAGGTAGTGTGGAATTTGGTATGTCATTGTTCAGATGCTCTCGTCTTTTTTTGGTTTTGGGGGTTTTTTTGCTCTCGTTCTCAATCTATGATTTAACATAGTTGGTTAATGAGTATAACTTAGGGCCACCTTGAATATTTTGTACTTCATAAAATACCATACAGATGTCAGCTTATGTAAGTCATCATTTCGGCATATCTACTATTCTCTGATTGCTCTGTGTAACTGTTTAATGTTAGGGAAACCTGGAGTACCAAAATTTTGCTTGCAACTTAGTACTCTACAGTACCCAACTTCCAAATGCTCATTACAGACGTGCATGTGGTATGCACCCACGTACATGGATATAAATGACCTTTTCCATTTTGGGCGTAAATTCTCTGGAAATGTAGGTCATATCTTGCCCCTTATTTTTATAATAACAACCATTTTTAGCAGTAATGTGTTTCCTTTAGAAGAATTCTTGACAAATGAAGAACATTTACTTGAAGGCAGGGTACTCTATAATTTTTATTCTCATATTTCTGGTACGCAATAGGCAGAGTAGGCAGAAAAGTATTATTTGTTTCCACATTCATGGTACATAGTAGTTTAAGAAATACTTACTCAGTATTGAATAGAGTGTGGTGGAAGAATGCCACATAAGCTCTGACCTTAATTTCTTAACTGTAATGAGGAGAACTGGTTATTTTCAGCATTATCAGTGGTCAGGGAAGTGCTGTGCTTTGGCTGAAGAGGTACACTTAAGCACGGTGATGACACGTTCTGCATTAGACACATTTGCATAGGTTTTGCTTTGTTCCTAGGGCCTTTGAAGATGTCAAGGTCTTTTGGCGAGTCACACTTAACAAAACAGCCGCCACGCTCAAGAAAGATGGCGTGAACCTGATGGATGAACTTCTCTCTGTGTCAGGGACCACGACGTGTACAGTGGGTCAGACCAAGTGCACGATCACCATTGAGCTCAAACCAGGGAAGGTAAGAAATGATGAGGAGAGCTGTATTTTCAACTTCTAATTACATTTCTTTAGAATTAGTAATTTTAAAGTCACTTTATTGAAACTTACACATTGGTTATGCAGAGATCCTTTGTGTCTCGCCTAGCCATAATATCTAAACCTCTTTTCTGGATAATAGACTTAGGACTTACAAATTATTACATTATGAATTTTTTAGTAAGCTCGTCAGTTGTGCACCTAAAACTGATAGAATGTTGTATGTCAATAATATCTCAATAATTGAAAAAGCTCATCAGTTTTCTCCATTTCTGTTTTTTGTCATTTCCAAGATTCTTCCTGGACCAAGTGCTCATTGTGTGAATGGTCCCTTGAGTCATTTTCAGTCAGATTAATCTCTCTGGGAAAAAAAAAAAATCTCTGATTACTCTGAATGTTTAATGTTATGCTCTTATCATACTTGTAGTTTTGGCCAAATTGTATTATATCCATAGATTTCATCCACAGAATGAAAGTTTTCTCATTCTTTATTCATATATAGAGAGTTCAGTTTTGATCTACTAAAGAAGCACTGAGGCCATGCTTGATGAGCATTTGGATAAATTTCTATGCATTCATGTTGCACATGGCACTTAGGAGACAAGCATGCCCTTGTCTTTCCATAGGAATCTGCATTATTCATATGGTATTAGTCACTGCCGACTTACCAGAGCTTAAGTCATTTAGTAAATGTGTGTGACCTTTTTTTTTTAATGTGATAATTTAATGCCTAAGGAGCACTCAATAGTATTTTTTCTTTGTCTACTACTTAGTTTATTAAACTCAAATATTTAATACAAAAACTAGAAATAATATTGTGAATGTTCAAAAGTATCGTGGTTTCTTTGTCCATGCCAAACACTTTAAACCGCAGAAAAAGCATGCATGAATACAATTGTTTCAAAACATATAACTATGCTTAAATCCATTCTAAATAACAATATTGTAGATTTTTTCATTTTTTCTACTTATTTTTTCACTTTCTGAGGATTACTGTACCAATTATATTGATCTTCTCTAAAGTTACAGTAATACTTATTTTCATACCTTCCTGGAATTGTAATAATTTTACTGGTTCCAAAAAAGAAATAATACTTACTTCAGAAGGTTACATATTCTTGGTTATCACCGCTTTATTCTTTGTTGGGATTATGGGTCCTGGTTCTTGTCTAAAGTTGTTTCAAATGAGGATTGCTGGTCATCTGGTTGGGATCTATTTTAGGACTTCACTTGTTAGATCATTATATGTATATTTTTAAGTTCATGCCTTACAGGTTGATTTTTCTTAACACCATGTGTTTTCTCCAGAGTGATTTGTTCTTTGAACTTCACAGCATCAGCTTTACATTAACTATTGCCCTATTACTCTCTCTTTTTTTTTTTTTTAAAAAAGACTTTATTTATTTGAGAGAGAGAGAGCATGAGCAGGGGGGTGGAGGGGCAGAAGGAGATGGAGAAGCAGACCCCCCACTGAGCAGCCACAGGGCTCCATCCCAGGACCCTGGGATCATGACCTGATCCTAAGGCAGCTGCTTAACTGACTGAGTCACCCAGGCGCCCCTGCCCTATTGCTCTTGAATATGGACCTGGTCAGTTAGAGATGTTAGAAATATATGCCTGCCTTGTTAGTATCTTGTTATATTTAGAAGAGCAACCTAGAGGCTTTAATCTCATAAGAGATGGGATAACGAATCTGTGTTCTTAGTACATCTCTTTTAGCTCATCTCTTCTGTGACAATGAAACACACAGTTGCGTAATCTCTCAACTTGTGTGCAACTACCAGCATTCTTTCACTTCTGACTTGTTTTCATCTTCATTTATATGTGTTTCATAGGTCCTAATACTTTATTGCTATTCTTGGTACAATTCTTACTTTTTCTAGGAAGGATTATTTTATTCACAATTTTTTTGTTAACTCCTTCCTACTTACATAGAAAGAATGTTTATCATTCTTTAATAAATGAATACATACTTAATCAAAGATATAAATGTCCAGGTATGTTAACACTCTTCTTCAAATTAAAATTAATAAAATATTAAGTACATACTATTATATTCACACTTATTTTCCATTATAACCACTTTTTTATACACTACAGTAACTTTTCTCTTTTAAGTACCCTTATAGGCTCAAATTCAACTAATTTTTTTCAATTAAAAAATCTTTATTTTTTTATTGACACAATTCTACATTAGTTTCAAGTACAACATAGTGATTCAACAAGTCTATATGTTATACTATGCTCACTGCAAGTATAGCTACCATTAGTCATCATATAATGCTATTACAGTATCACTGACTATATTCCTTATGCTGAATCATTCATCCCTGTGACTTATTCATTCCATAACCAGACGCCTGTGTCTCCCACTCCCCTTCACCAGTTTTGCCCATCCCCCTCCCTCTCTGGCAACCACTGGGTTGTTCTCTGTATTTTTGGGTCTGTTTCTGTTTTTTTGTTTGTTCATTTGTTTTGTTTTTTAGATTCCACATACAAGTGTTGAAATCATATGGTATTTGTCTTTCTCTGACTTATTTCTCTTAGCATAATACCCTCTAGTTCTATCAATTAATTTTAATTACTTATTGAATGGCTTTCTTTTTGCTACTCAAATAGCCATGGCATGGCCCTTAGAAGCCCTATTAATGTGATCTTTTGTCTTTTCATATTACTTTAAAACTCTCTGGAAGTATTTTTGCTTTATAGCAATAACATATGTTCCATAGCCATCCTGATTTTTCCTGATCTAAGACATCCAATCAGCTGCTGTCCAAGGAATTGATTTCTTTCACCAGAAAGAGTTTTAGAAATCTAAATGTATATTCTAGATATGCATGGGAATTGATGGTTGGCAAAGGTGCTGCTGCTGTGGGTCACCTTGGTAGTGATAGAGGTAGGAAATAAATTTGTAAAATATTAAATTCCCACTGATTTTTTCTAATTTAACATACCATTTTATCATATTTTACTTTTCTTGAGAAGGAGTTTCATTAGCTGCTAATACTTTCTGTTGTGCTGAAATTTCAGTATTCAAAACATTTGATGATGTTATTCTACTTGAAAACATTTAAGTCCTTTTCTAGGCATTTTCAAATAATTTTGTGACTTCAACCCCCACAGCCTTATGTTTCCTAACTCTCCCTTAGGGACTGATCAAAATACCACTTCCTTCATGATGCCTCCCCTGATCTGTCCAGTTAGAATTCTTTTTTTTTTTTTTAGGCAGAGAGAGAGAGAACCTGAGCAGGGGGAGAGACAGAGGGAGAGAGCGAATCTTAAGCAGGATCCATGCTCAGCATAGAGCCTGATGTGGGGCTTGATCTCAGGATCCTGAGATCATGACCTGAGCCAAAATCAAGAGCCAAACGCTTAACCGACTGAGCCACCCAGGCTCCCCTCCATTTAGAATTCTTATTTGTCTAAATTTACAAAGACTTTGTACCTTTTTTTATGGAAGTTACCAGTTATATGTAGGGTTAAAACTTATTATGCATAGGGCGCCTGGGTGGCTCAGTTGGTTAAGCCACTGCCTTCGGCTCAGGTCATGATCCTGGAGTCCCGGGATCAAGTCCCGCATCGGGCTCCCTGCTCGGCAGGGAGTCTGCTTCTCCCTCTGACCCTCCCCCTCTCATGTGCTCTCTCTCTCATTCTCTCTCTCAAATAAATAAATAAAATCTTTAAAAAAACAAAAAAAAACAAAAAAAAAAACTTATTATGCATATTTTATCTTGACTATTGGACTCTTACCTGCTTGAAAATTAGAACATGGTTTTATTCCTCTTTACATTCCTCCCATCATCCTCTGTAAATAAATGTTGCATATAGGAGTTATTGACAATTCTATTGTGCATTTTATCTCAAATAGGATTTTTGATGAATTAGAGTCTTGGATGGATCTCACTAGATTCAAAATATCTATCTCATACACAGATGTCAACCTTATAATTGTAAGAAAAAACTTTTGAGATCAAAGTCAGTTCAATCCTATAATGCTGTTTAGATAAATGTCTTTATCAGTCTTTTGCTGACTTGGTTCTTGTAAAGTGAGACTGGTTTGTATTTAGAGATAAAAATGATTTTCATTGAGTTGAAATACCTTATTGGTGACAGCAGGCAGGTACAGTAGGTAAAGATCCTGAGAGATAGAGAAGTTGTGCTTTAATCTTATTTGAAGGGATCTCTACCTGCAGGAAAGAAGGGGGAAAAGAAGAGATAAACAGTGGTAGTCTTGGAGAAGCTGAAAGGAAGGGAAATAGGCTGGATAGAGTTGTAGGTAGAAGAAGAGATTGCTTCCTCTGAGTTTGCCCTACTGTAGGAGATATCAAGGGAAGCCCTAGATACTTAAGATATTATAATTATGGGAAATTTTGAAAAATACATAAAATTACAGAATTTACTGTTATCAGTATTTGTTCATATTTCTGTATAATCTTTTAAAAATAAAACCTTACAGACAAAGTTGGAGCTCTCTTTCTCCCCTATTCCTAGTGTCATTCTCCAGTTCCACATCCTGCCCTATCCCCAAGGCAATCCCTCTACCTGAACCAACTGCTATCACAGTGATATTTTGGGAGGTTATTTTTTTTTTAAGATTTTATTTATTTATTTGACAGAGAAAGACACAGCAAGAGAGGGAACACAAGCAGGGGGAGTGGGAGAGGGAGAAGCAGGCTTCCCGTGGAGCAGGGAGCCGGATGCGGGGCTCGATCCCAGGACCCTGGGATCATGACCTGAGCCAAAGGCAGATGCTTAACGACTGAGCCACCCAGGTGCCCCTGGGAGGTTATTTTTTATTTGATATATAAGTATTTTTGTCAATTGTTATTTTATTTATTTTAATTTTTTTATTTGAGTATAGTTGACACACAATGTTACATTAATTTCAGGTGTACAACATAGTGATTCAACGTATCCATACATTTCGCAGTGCTCACAAGTGTAGCTACCAGCTGTTACCACACAACACCATCACGGTACCATTGACTGTATTCCCTGTGCTGTGCCTTTTAATCCCATAAGTTATTCATTGTGTAGTAAGCTTTATCTAATTTTAAACTTTACATATTGTATTGTGCTATATAATTATGCAACTTGATTCTTTTTACTCATTAACATGTTTTCAGATCCATCCATGGTGAAAAACACTGAAATGGTTCATTCCTTTTAACTACCAAACAGCATTTCATTGTATGAATGTTTCATTTATCCTTTTGCATATTGAAGTACACAAAGCTTGTCTCCTGACACCGATTTTCTAGGAAGGAGCTCACCCAGAGAGAGTAAAGGTGTTTCTTAAAATCCGAAAAAATAAGCCCTGTGGTAATCTAACCTAAGCACTTAATCCTGAGATTATACGGAATGTATCTCCAGATATGTATTTATTTTTATAATTATGTATATAAATAAAGCTATTTCTTAATGTCGGAATTAGCTAAAAATAGAAACATATTGGTAATCATCCTTCTTTGTTCATTTTCTAATTGTCAGATACCTCACATTGAAATGCCTTTCTTTGTGGAACTGTATGAAGTAAGTGCCGGAGCAGCAATAAACAATAGTGCCAGATTTGCACCGATTACGTTCTTACAGACTGACGAACTTCACAGCCTCGTGTACTTTTCTGTGGGTTCTCGGCTGCCAGTGGCTCATAAGAAGGCCACTTTCATCAGTTTGCAGGTGGCCAGAGATTCCGGGACAGGACTGATGATGTCTGTTAACTTCAGTACCCAGGTGAGCATGGAATATATAGATTAACCCACATTAGGGTTTCATTCTTTACCTGTAGCTTAGGTAATGAAAAAGAGTAGTTGGTAACAGTATTTTCTCATGATACCCGTCATAATTCACCCTATGTTTATTACATTAAGCTTTCGTCTTGAAACAGTTCAGTTGTTTCACTTAGGTCATGTTTTAAAGTGATAGTCTTATATTTCTTTTTTTTTTTTTTTTTTTGAAAAAAGGTGATAATACAATGCAAAGTGTTTTACATAAATCTGTTCTATAAAATCTCTAGGGAGCTAAAATTTTTCCAGGATGTAATTGTGAAAGACCAGAAACAAAAAGTAAGAGTCTTTGTTGTGTTCTGTATCTGAACTAATTGGAAAATCTCCTTCTCCAGAACATCACACGCTAATTGATTTTTAGGTTTCTTTAAATCCCTGAGTTCATGAGGTCTCCCTGCCACTTTTCACATCCCTCCTGTTAGGTGACCTCAGGGGGAAGGGAGGGAGTAGGTGGGTAACCAGGGACTCAGAAAGGCAATGCTGTGTAACACTAAGTGACCAGACCCTGGAATTAGTCCAAATAGCACCATAGACCTTTCCAGCATTATTCTTTAAACTTCGTTCTAGTAGCCAAACTCTAATATATTAACACAAAAGTATGTATCTACTCTGCTTGAAGCACATTTGTGGGGATTAGAGCTTGCCCGCCTTAGCTCTCCCCCTCCTTTTTTTTCCTTCACTCATCTAACTCAAAGGAATCCACAGTTTGGAAACCACCATTCTGGTCAATGCTGCCATTTCCCCTCTTTAAAGATTCCAAACCTGGTGACTCTTTAGGCCTCAAGGTTTCAAATGTGGTTGCTGTTGTATTGTTGTTTCCAAAGTGCTACATAGTATGTACTTGGTTGTGTCGCTGTTGGGGGGCTCAAACATGTAGAACATGCTGTGCATAAAGTACAACTTATGTGCAGCCAGTTTCCGTAGCAATTGCAGTGAGTCAGGGATGAAAGATTCGAACCTGTATGTAGTGAGCTGTCTGGAAGCTTGCCAGACAGAAAAGCTGGTCTTTGTGACAGTCCACAGCTTGGCAAATAAGAAGACAAAACTCTCTATCATATGAGACTCTAGAGATAAACTCCATTCTAAATAGCCTTGAAGTGAGTGGTATGAACACAGAGGTATTTTGATTCATAGTGGGCAGGTTTTAGTATTTTTTCTTTCAAGCATTGAAGATAGGAAGAGAAATGGGATAAAATATGTGCTTCATTCTTCTTCTTTTCCTGTGAAATATATATCATCATATATATTTTGTAGAGTGGAAGAAGGGGTACTGGAAATGAAGAAGAGATGATAAAGAGATTTGAGGCACATTATAAACTAGTTCATGCACTCAAATGAGAGTGAGATTGAAGTTGCCAAAATAAGAATCTGAATACCTGTATCTCTATCAGATTCACTTATATTCTTTCTAGATTTGTCATAAATGATTCCTTGAAAAACACATGCTGTCACTAGCATGTAACTCATAGCATTTTTATAACACTCTAAGAATCAACATGAAGGATCCCTGTGGTGATGAAAGTGTTCTGTATGTTGACTCTATCAATGTCAATATCCCTGTTATGATGTATTATAGTTCTGTAAGATGTTACCAAGGACTGATACTGAATAAAGGGTGCAAGAGATCACTCTCTATTATGTCTTATAACTGCATGTGAATCTATAATTATCTCAAAGTTTAAAAAAATTAATTAAAAAATAGAAATAAAAGTCTCACCTCTCTGGTATTATTTTATTTTCCTGTTCCTTCTTTACCAGTGCATTTTCTCTCTCTGAATCCTGGGCACATTACTAGAAGACAAAGAGATATAATTCTCTTTTCTAGTAGCTGGCGGGAATGAGAAAATAATTATGGACTAAGTTACTATTCTGTTACAAAGATATCAATTTTCATTTTGCTTTAAATAGATTATAATAATATAGTTAAAACAGGAACTGTAGCATACATACCCTTTGGCAGGTCAGCATTCCCAGTACATAAATACTATAGTCTTAACATAAGTTCCCTTATATCTACCTATTTGTGACATAAAGTTAAGGGATATAAAGATTTGAGATAGTAAAAATATCACTGATTCCAGTTATCTTTAAATTAGCCTATAGCTAAGCTGTATTTGAAAGCCAGTTCCAAATATTTTTATTTATATATGCATGTACTATAGCCCAAAGCACACAAGTTCAAGAAAGAGCATGACTTTTCTTCTTCTTCTCCCATTGCCTATGCTATTCAAAGGATATTGCTATCTTGATTTTCGTCATTGCTTTTAAATCACATAATGCTTCTTGTTTGTGTTTGTTACATGTATATTATGAACACAAGAACATTTTGATTGTTCCATTTCCTTTAAAAGTCTGAATTGTGAAATAAAGTCTACGAGAAAACAGTGGACAGAATGTTTATATGCAGTTTATAGTCATAAGATCACCACCATCCTGGGGCGCCTGGGTGGCTCAGTTGGTTAAGCGACTGCCTTCGGCTCAGGTCATGATCCTGGAGTCCCTGGATCGAGTCCCGCATCAGGCTCCCTGCTCGGCAGGGAGTCTGCTTCTCCCTCTGACCCTCCCCCCTCTCATGTGCTCTCTCTTTCATTCTCTCTCTCTCAAATAAATAAATAAAATCTTTAAAAAAAAAAAAAAAAAAGATCACCACCATCCTGTTTAAGAAATCCAACTTTACCGGAATCCTAGAACTAGCCACGGTGAACCCTTCTCTGATACCATTCTGCTTTTCTCTTGTAAGATAACCTCTCTGCTTCTTGAAGATAACCTCCACCCTGAATTTCATATTGAATTATTGCTTTGCTTTTATTTTTAGTTTTATCACCTACCATGTGCTGTTCAGGTTTACCTCTTTAGGAAACTATGCAAATGAGATTCTTCCAATTATGTTGTTTTATGGTGTGCTTCTTTTGCTCACCATGTTTTTGAGCAATACCCATGTTGATGTGTGTAACTCTTTCACTTTTTCTGTTATATGGTTTTCCAGTGGATACTGTATCCATTCTGAAGTCGATAGGCTTTTGTGTTGTTTCTTTCAGGGAAGTTTTTTTTGTTTTGTTTTGTTTTATTTTCCTACCACTGTGCTGCAGATGCTCTTGAAAACGCTTATCTCCACCCACTTTTCATTTTTTGACAAAAATGGTCACTTCCTTCCAGAAGCATGCTCTTCTCCTTTGGGCTTCTGGAACACCACTTTTTCCTACTCTTAACCCTTCCCTCCCTGGCAGCTCCTTCCTGTAGTCTGTGTTAGTCTTCCTGATCAGTAAACATTGGGGGCCACCAAGACTCATTCTGCAGGCTAGGCCACCTAAACCTGTTTTCTTTAAATATGGTCTATAAAATGAGAACTCCTGCAATTTTTATTTCTAGCCTGTTCACCACCCCTGATCTGGACTTATATCTGATTGCTTATACGTCACATCTTCATTTGAATGTCTAAAAGGCATCCCAGGCTTACTGTGTATATTAAAGAACTCCTGATTTCTCCTGTAACAGTGTTTCCCCGTTTCCCATTATTCATTTAGGCAAACAGCTATCCCTATTCTCCTCTTCCTCTCCACCCACCATTGAATTAACCAGAAAGTTCTACTGACTCTACATTCATAATATATTTCCACTTGGAGCACCTCTCACTTCCTCTACTCCTACAACCTTATTCCAAGCTACCATTGTGTTTTGCATGAAGTAGTGCAGAAATGTCCTATTTCTTCTCCCTGCCTCCATGCTCATCCCCTGCTCTAGCCTGTGCACAAGAGCCAGAGTACTCATGAAGATCTGAAATAAAATGTGTCATTCTCCTGCTGGAATTCTCCAGTGTCTTCCTGCCTCTCTTTATATAATGGATGTATATGGTCTCGCCCTGCCTACCTCTCTGACATCAGCTTCTGATACTTTCATTCTTCTTCTAATCACACTGGCCATCTGGTTCTTCCTCTAACATTCTAGGATGGTTCCCATCTCAGGGTTTCTGTAATTGCTATTCCTCTGCCTAGAATATTTCTCTCCAGATCCTATATGGTCCGTTTCCACCACTAAGGTCTCTGCTCAAATATCACATCAGGAGCTTCTATGACCAGCAGTATTAAAATAGTACCTTTACCATCACCCTGTATTACCTTATGTAGTCTTATTTTTCTTCAAAAATTCATCTTCATGTAAAATTACATTGTTAATTCTATAACTTTTGCACCTGCCTATATCTTCTGCTAGAATAGGTTCCATGAATGCAGGTATTCTGGTGTTCATATCTACAGCCACAGTATTCCACCTGGCACATACGAGGAGTTTAATATCTGTCGGCTCAGTAGTAAATAAATGTACATTACTTTTGTTCTTTTTTTTTAAAGATTTATTTATTTTAGAGAGAGAGCACACACACACACTTGGTGGGAGGGCTGGAGGGAGAGGGAGAGAGAGTCCCAAGCAGACTGTGGCCTGAGCATAGAGCCTGTCACAGGGCTCGATCCCACCACCCCAAGATCACAACCTGGGCTGAAACCAAGAGTCAGATGCTCCACTGGGCCACCCAGGAGCCCCTCTTTTGTTCTTTCTTGACTAAGTTCCCATGCATCACTTAAAAAAAAAAACAAACAAACCTTTAATAACCACGGTTTGAGCAAATTCAGAAGTCTATATGGCCAGGACCTTATTCTTTAGGGTATTTTCACAACTAAAGTGTAACCAACAGGAGACCAATTTCTTCTGCTTCCTCCTGCCTCTCCTCTTCCTTCTTTTTACTCCTCCAAACTCCATCTTCCCAAACTTTGTAGGTGAGAATGAAAACATAAATACTCCTTCTTTCCCTCCATATTTCCTGCCGTAATGCAGCCTGTGTTGTTTAGAGCCGTTTTCAGCAGGTGCAGAACCTCCGTGAGGCAGTAATGCCATTTCTTTTCTAATCCTCATCCTCAGTCTATCCTAAGGCATCTGTCTTTCCTAACATCATCACTGTGATGTGTATTTATCTCTCTAATTTATCTTAGGAGATTAGAAGAAGTATAAAGCCCCATGTTTTAGTATTCATGGTGTTATGGCCCATCAGTTTGTTTAAGAGAAATAGGATGTGTTTAAGAAGTAAGAATTTGTTCAGGACAAAATCAGAAGTGTTACGGTTTCACTTCAGTGATGGTGTTTAATTTCTAGGAGTTGAGGAGTGCTGAAACAGTTGGCCGTACTCTCATCTCTCCAGCTCTTTCCGGAAAGGATTTTGTGAGAACTGAAGGCACTCTGGTCTTTGGACCGGGCCAGAGAAACACCATATTGGATGTCATCCTAACGCCAGAGACTGGTTCTTTAAATCCATTTCCTAAACGCTTCCAGATCGTGCTTTTCGACCCAAAAGGTGGGGCCAGAATTGATCAAATGTATGGGACTGCTAACATCACTCTCGTCTCTGATGCGGATTCACAGTCTTTCTGGGGACTTGCGGATCAGTTACAGCAGCCCCTGGATGGTGACATTCTCAACAGAGTACTCCACAGCATCAGCATGAAAGTGGCCACGGAGAGCACAGATGAACAGCTCAGCGCCGTGATGCATTTATTAGATAAGGTAAGAAGCCCTTGTAAGCAGTAGCAGTTGGGTTAGTAAAACTTCATAAATTAAAAAAATAAAACAGTTATCATGTCAGTCATCATGAAATTATGATAGGGTTAAGTTTCTGAACATAAGAGTGGAATTCATCATAACTGACACTGTACTTGTGTTTGGATGTGACTGATGTCTGTCTGGAAATCTCAGTCTTAAACTTGGAGAATGATCAGTAATCTACTGCAGCAGTAAGGACAGCCCAGTGTCTGAAAGGGGGCGTCAGATGTCAGAAGCTAAAAGCTCTTTCTGATTCTTTAGAAACTGGATGAATCTCTTTTGAGATTGCATCTCAGTTTTTTGAGTCCATAACAAGAGAGATTACATAGTTCTTTCATGGAACAGGAGCTCTTGCCCTCTGCTTGTTCCCTGCTCCTCCTGGGCCCTGATAACTCCCTCAGAGAAGGAGAAATAAGAAATGACCAGATGATTTCAGGCATTCAAATGGTGTGGCCTTAGATCAACCTGGTTTTCTTTTTAACCCATTTATTTATTTACACTTCTGCAAATGATGAAATTAAATGGAGATGTAACCTAAAAATAAATAAAAGAAGAGATCTGAAAAGAATTATTATTAAAGGAAAAGACTCTTACGGGGATTTATTTGGGGCTTTCTTAAGATATTTCTTATCAATATATTTATATACAAGCATGAAAAACCTTGAATACATATATGTGAATTTATAAATACTGTATTTTTACAAGGTGACCCTTTAAATACTTAAAATGCTAACAATGGAGTTTTAGACTATCATGCCTATTTTACTTCTCCTGGTGTCTCTTAAAATACGATGCCTGAAAGGTAGAAAAGAAAATTATAAAGCACACAGGCAAGAAGAGGAAGCCTGCCAAATAACTTGTAAAACAAAGAGAAGTGACTGCTATTTCATGCAGAGAAAGTTCTGGAGATAAGAATTCACTATGGGACATATTGTTATTTAAACTTACTAATGATGAAATGGCATAGGACAGTAACAAGTTGATTTTGGCCAAGAAGAGGGAAAGAATGCACAGTGGCTACATTTTAGAAAAGAGAACCTTTTTTCATATGATTTAGAGAAGATAAGGACATTCCACTCCTTTTTTTTCCTCAATGAGTTATATAAGAGAGCTACATGTTATACATACATATTATTGGTCTAGAATCAGCATTTCTTTAGTGTTTTCAAGTAGTATATCTTGATTGGTTTTCATGAATAATGAAACTGAATTATGAAAGAAACTCCTACGGAGAAGTGTAATTAATTTTTTTGAGTAACCATTAGCAAACATGATTATTTTTATTTACTTATTTATTTTTTTAAGATTTTATTTATTTATTTGACAGAAAGAGAGACAGCGAGAGAGGGAACACAAGCAGGGGGAGTGGGAGAGGGAGAAGCAGATTTCCTACCGAGCAGGGAGCCCGACATGGGGCTTAATCCCAGGACCCTGGGATCATGACCTGAGCCGAAGGCAGGCGCTTAACCGACTGAGCCACCCAGGCGCCCCACAAACATGATTATTTTTAAATCATATTATTGTTACTAAAATTTTTTTAATGTTGTGGTATATTGTTTTCTCAAATTCAATTTTTACATGTATGTCATTACTGAATTCCAGTGATTTGAGTAACTGACTTATGCAATAATTTAATACATTTTATATTTTATATAATGTTCTATGTAATAATATATAAAGAAAACTGAAAAATTCTGCTGAGTAATATGAAACACTTGAATAAATAGAAATCTATGCCTTGTCCCACAAGAGGTCGACTCAGTATCATAAAGACAACTGTTTTCTGTAAATTACCCTATAAAAGCAACATAATCCCTATCAAAGTAGCAGTAAGTTATTTTTTTTTTAACCTGGACAAAATGATGCCATTATTTACCTGGAAGAATATACATGTGAGAATGGGCAGAAATTTTATGAAAAAGAAAAAAAATGGTAGGGACCTCACCACACTAAATATGAAAAATATATTATGAACTTACAGAGATTAAAACAGGTGACGCTGGTATGAGCATAGACATTGACATGAATGGAATAGAACAGAAAGTGCAGAAATAAATGCAAGCACATATGAAAATTTCACACCTGTTGAAAGTGACATTTCAGATTAATGGGTCAAAAATTCTTATTTCGTAAATGTTATTGACACAGGTGACTTAATCATTTGAAAGTAAAAGAGCTGGATCTGTATCCTAAACCCTACTCCAAAATAAATCTCAGACAAATCAGAGATTGTAAAACTGAACCCATAAAAGTATTAGCAGACAACATGGATGAATCGTTTTTAATATGTAAGTTTGATGTGGGGAAGTTCATTCTAAAGCATAAAACAAAACCCAGAAGCCATAAAGGAAATGAGTTTATGAAACTTGACTATATAACATTTAAACAAAATTTCACTCTGCATATACCACAAGGAAAGTCAAAAGACAACTAATGTTCTATGTCAATTATATCTCAATAAAACTTGGGTGGTGAGGGGGGGGGAGTAAGAAAAAAGACAACTAATGGATGTCGGAAACATTTGTGCAAATACATGTGTAATAGAATGTTTATTTCAACATTACAATAACAAAAGTTGGAAAAAAATAATAGCTATTAAGAGGGGCCTTGTGTATTCCTAACATACAAAAAAAAAAAAAAAAGAAAGAAAGAAATTATGTTTTAGACATTTATAGTAATGCAAATAAGACAGTAATGAAACAAGCCCTGAAAATGTAGATAATCACATATAGTGAGGTTGAAATTTCAACATTAAAACACAGGATGCCCTGTTAAACTTTGAATTTCAGGTAAACAATACATTTTTCAGTATATCACAAATGACAAAATAAATATTTGCATGAAGTATTTAGGATATACTTGTCTCAAACAATTATTGGTTGTTTATCTGATATTCAAATAGAGTCACCTCTGCTTTACCTGGCAAGCATTTTTATGTCCCATATGTACTTAATCCATATATACCTCTAAGGTATCCTCAAATTCAAGAGTATAGAATAAGACTTCCAAGTACTAGATTGAACTTCATTCTATAAGGTCTTGTATTTTGAGTGAAATTGTTTCATATTTGTAAGTTTTATTTTCCCCCAGATTCTAACTTCTTAAAAATAGAATCTGCTGTCTACGATGTATACATTTTTTGTATGATGAACTCAGTAAATCTTAGATATTATTATTATACTCATCAGAAATGACTACTTATTTATGTTCAGAAGAAGCCCTTTTATATGCTTGTTGTAAGTTATAGATTTGTTTTATTTATCTGTTATATTTTCTCTGAGTTCTGGGAGCATTTCCTGAGCTTTTTTTCCATTTAACATATTCAGTTTGATTGTTTCAGGAGTCAATGGGTTGTTTGCTTCCTTCATTGTAATTTTTATTTGCTCAATTTTTACTTTGTTAAATTTTTACTTTGTTTCATTGCCAGATAGGTAAATAGATTTACTTTGTATCTTTTGTCATCTTTTCTTTGTGGAGTATTCTCCATTCTTCCTTATTATCTTTGAGATGGATATTCTTATAAACTTAGATCTTGAGTTCAGCTATCAGCTTGGCACTGTGTAAATTGCAAAGCTTTAAAAATAATATGTGGAGCATAGGCAACTTCCTCAATGAGCTCAACTGGTAGGAGCAACAGACAAATCATTTCAGTGTTGTCAAAGATTCATTAATAAAGGTATGTGCAAGTTACAAAGGGAGTGATTATGTATATTGGCAAGTGGGCACAGTGTATAAATCACAGAGAAAGTGATGACTAATTTGGATTTTGAAGGATTTATAGGGACTTCTCAGATATAGAAGAATAGTGGAATAACAAGTCAATGGCTTTGCACCCATGCTTGGTCAGACAATAAAGATGTGGTCCCTATCATTCTGGCAAGGAAAAACAAAATAAATCATGAAGGCGATTTTCCTCTTACTCTCCTTGTCCCTCAAACAAAAAATAACCTAGTTCTTTAAGGAAGGAAGGCTCATACTTCCTGATAAAGGCAAGAGTGCCAGGAGCTGCTGACTACTCTTGATTAGAAAAGGATTTTTTCATTTGATGTTTTAGAAATTTAGTGGTGGATTGTGGCTTCTGTTCATGGAAAGACAGGTAGTCAAGAATAATCTTGCTTCTATTGTTGGCAAATATTCTTATATTTATTTCCTCAGTTGTTGAAAAGAGAAAAAGAATTCTTGGGGTAGATATAAAAGTGAGATTACTTTTAATTCATAATGTTAATTATTGTAGTTAAAAATAAGTGATCCATGCAGCCATTTGGGGCTTTATCTAGTTATTAAATAAAAAATATTTTGCTTATCATGACTCTTCTTTATAAATAATTATGCTTTTTTAAAGTGCAAGTATATTTGAAATATAATTTTGATACCAATTTTTCTTAAATTCTTCATAGGTTCTTCCTTATTTTGCTAATTTTAATAACTGTTAATAAAGAACATATATTGTACCATACATATCATTAAAGCAGTTTTATTTTTGAAGATATTTTTTCATACTGGAATTTTTTTTCTAGATAACTGTTGAAGGAAAAAGCCCAGCATTCAGTATTGAAAATCGAAATCTTTTTTATGAGATTCTCTGTGCTCTTATTAACCCAAAGCGCAAAGACACTAGGGGATTCAGTCACTTTACTGAAGTGACTGAGAATTTTGCCTTTTCTCTGCTGACTGATGTTACCTGTGGCTCTCCTGGTGAAAAGTAAGTATTTTTTTAATAATAATACCTTATGTGTATTCCTTCACAGTTTACAAAGTAATCTGCAATGCAAATTGACATTTAGATGTCAATATATAATATATATATATAATATCAATATATAAGGATTATATAGTCAATGCATTGTATCTTTTTTCTTTTAAAGATTTTATTTATTCATGTGTGTGTGTGAGAGAGAGAGAGAGAGAGAAAGGGGCAGAGCGGGAGGGAGTGAGCAGACTGCTCCCCATGCAGAACCCCATGCAGGGCTGGATCCTAAGACCCTGAGATCAGGACCTGAGCCAAACCAAGGGTCAGATGCCCAACTGACTGAGCCACTTATGCGCCCCAATGCATTGTATCTAATGGGCAAATGAAGTTATTTGAAGAAAACACTATGTCAAGAAAAAGGAAATTATTCTGTCAACAATACATTCCTCTTGTTTTGAAGGGTCTGTTAGGAATTTAAAAAAATGACTTATTGCTTACTCTTATGATAGTAGAATATACATTCTGAATAGAAATAAAGGAAGATGATTCCAACTTTTAGACATGTTTTGATGTGCTGTTGCAGTGGAATTCTGGTACAGTTTCATCCATTTGGAAGCAGTTCTCCCAGTGTTGTTGAACTTAGGAGTAGTTGTTTCATGGTTGGAGTTTCATGGCAGAAAGCAAGCAAGAGAAAAAGGAAAAAATAAAATGTGGCTTGTGTTCATTATCAACTCTATAATTAATTTTGTAACTATGTTAATATTCTTCAGAAGTCATGGTGTTTTAAATTGCAGTCAGAAGGTAAATTGAATCACTGTGGTACAAAGACGTAAAAATTTTTAATTTCTATTTGAGTTAACATAAAAATGGCAGATAATAGAAGTTGAGATTTCCTTCCAATTCTCACAGAGTAATACAGGTTATTTAAAAAGCAGTGACTCTTGGGGCACCTGGGTGGCTCAGTCAGTTAAGCAACTGACTTGGTTTGGGCTCAGGTCATGATCTCATGGGTCCTGACATTGAGCCTGCCTCAGCCCCATGGAGGGCTCCTTGCTCAGCAGGGAGCCTGCTTGAGATTCTCTCCCTTTGCCCCTCCCACCCCCATGCACACATGCGCTCTCTCCCACTCTCTCTCTCTAAAATAAGTAAATAAATCTTTAAAAAGCAATGACTATTATTTAATGGGACATGTCTGATTAAAAGTGCTTTATATAATTCTTTATAGCATTTATTATTTATTTGCTGATGAAGGCTGTCATCAGCATTTTTAAGTCACATTGAAATTCAAGGATATTTTGAAGACTATGTTTTAAAAATCTGGTATAAGAGAAAAAATAAAAAATGATAAAATAAATAAAAATCTGGTATAATAATTTAAGTCACCCATTTAGGGCCATTTATGAACTTTGACAGGTTAATTAAAATATCTGTTGGATATGTAAAACTTTTAACTTCAGTTCTTAGATCACAAGACACATGAAGTTCAAAGAGATAGTCAATTATAAAAGACTTAAAAGAGAGCTCAAGGAACAAAATAAGAAGAACTGATATTAACTGTACCTCTGCTCTAGTCCTGATACTGTATTAGATTGAACAATATGAAGTTGCCTTTTTTTGTGGGTAAAATAGTATATAATATACTGGAAATTTCATATGGTTCAACATAATCCTTACTAAAAATTATACATATTTTAGTCTTATAAAAAATCATTTTAAGCAGCTGGTTAAAGGTAGGGCTAGAGCTTTTACTATTCCCATCTGCAGATATAGATAGAGCTTGTCAAGGGTCACATGATTAGTTGTGGTGAGACTTCAATCCCAGGCCTGCCTGACTCCACATCCCCTGCTGACCACCATGCTTTGTGGTCAGAAGAGACTGTAACCACTTACTTTATAACAAAATCTCCACTTCCAGCCCTGTGGCTATAAAGTGCCCCTACCCTTTCATCCCAGGTTAGTGTTGGGGTATGAGCTGAGGTTAAGGTACAAAACCAGCATCCTTTTACACTGTACTCTTCTTTTAACTCCTCTGAGTGAGTCCTGAGCATTAATATTTTCTTAATGGGATGTGTCAGCAAAGCTCTACGTGCCCTTTTAGGAGGCCCCTTCTCCATCCCTCACCACTGGTCCTAAATGTCTCTCTCAGACCAGTGACCAGTAATTTGGCTACTCAGTGCCTTTTATATGTGTCTCCAGTGTCTTCAAAACCTCTGAAATGTATAATTTCTTTACTTCAAGTAAGTTTGTAATGAGGCCACAGTGTGTGTGTGTGGTTAAAAAATATCTTTTATTGTTTTTCTCTCTTGAACTGTGTTCGGTTATGTTGTCTAGTGAAGTCAAATAGTTCATAGCTTTATAATTCCCCATAGTCCCAATCCTTTCCTTTTTTTTCCCATATTTGTACAATATCACTAGAATATTGAGGTTGTTTTAGATGTGAACGACCTACCCTGCTGTGAATGTTGGTTTCCATATTTGTGCCCTCAAAGGCGTAGTGAGAACTCAGAAGAGTATAAGATGCACAAAAGGAGTTACCTTTTCTGCCTTGTTGCCTAATATATTCCCAGTCCTAGAACGGTATCTGGTATGTGGTAGATTCTCAGTGGTTATGGTATAATGAGTGAATAAAATAAGTAAATGGATCAATATGTTTCTGCCATGTGTTTCTTCTCCATAGACTTACCTTTCCTTCTGAGTTTTCCAGGGAAAGGAAACTGCACGTGCAATGGCAGTCAGCCAAGAATAGTACGGTGTGTTTGGGGAGATCATCAGCCTTTAAAGATTGAACATAGAATAAGCCAGGTAGGATTCATATGTGTGAGAGAGAATCAGACTCAGGATTTTAGAGGCATCATGTTGAGGACAGTGTTAAAGGTTAAAGAATAGAATAAATCGAGAAATAGGGAGACTACACAGGGAATAATTGTTCAGGTAACATGAGGGCTGAAACTGAGGCATGAACTTGGGGAGGATGGTAGCTTGAAAACAGTTAAGTGGTAGAATTATCATATAGGAGACAAACATAGAAAATAAGAGAGCGATCAGCAGTTGTTTTTTTTTTAACTTGGAAAACTCTAAAGTTGGTGGCCATTCTGATATGTGTTATTTATATATTATCTTAAGCAGTATTCAGGGGCAGCTGCTGAGAGTGAAAGATTTGGGAATTGAGCAGGGATGTTGAGGAGAATGATGACATCTAGAGCGATTACTTGGAAGCCAAGTAAAAACAGTGTCATGTCAAGTGGCACTGAGGGCACAGCCGTAGTCGGTCACTGGATCTGTAGTGATACCGGTCTACATATTCATGTGGGGTTCTCCCCCTCACTTCAGCCAGGATGTAAACACATTGTGGGATTGATCAAAGTGAGTGTGATGGAAGGGCATGGTGGATACATAGGGGCTTACAGTGTCAGGGAGAGTGTAGTCATTTGCTAGTGAGAGGGGCCAGGAATTTGGTCCACTAGTGTCAAGGCTGGGTAGAGTCACCATGCATGTTAGATTGGTCTCAGTCTGCCAAGGTACTGGAGTCCGGGATGGCACTGATGGGCTAAGTCTCAGTAGATTCCAGGGAGAGTGCAGAGAAGGGTATGCAGCCATGTGGCTGAGCTTCACTGGTCTCACTCACATTGTACCTGGTCAGGGTGTGCTGGAGTGGCAGCTTTGAGCTTAGAGTCACCAGTGAAGATGTGGGAGGCTGGACGGGGAGATTAAGAGATGAGTTTTTGGTGAGCTATTGTGAAGGTGTGGGTGGCTTCTACGGATTGAGGTGTTTTAGGAGGAATCTTGGACAGCAAGGGTCTAGAGCCTGGGTGAATGGCTGGATTAAAGATAGATGTTTGAAGGCACTGATTCAAATGTGGTAAAGTTATGGAAGATTTTTAAAAAATATTTTATTTATTTGTTTGAGAAACAGAGAGGGAGAGAGAGTGAGTGGGGGAAGGAACAGAGGGAGAAGGAGAGGGAAGGGGGAAGGAATCTCAAGTTGACTCCATGCTGAGTGGGAGCCTGACCCACTGCTCAGTCTCACAACCCTGAGATCATGACCCGAGCCCAAACCAAGAGTCAGAACCTCAACTGACTGAGCCACCCAGGTGCCCCATGGAAGATTTTTTTTTTTAGAGAGAGGATTTAACTAGAGGAAAAAGCCCTTCCCCTTTCCTTTTCTTCCTCAGATTTTCCATTTAAAATTCTCTGCTCCATTTCCCAGGTTAGGGATTTTGACAAGGTATCATTTAGATTCATGATTTAATTATAATACTCCTTGTCTGTTGTGGCCTATATAACTTTTAACATTTAATGCATAATTTTTATCGTAACATCCTAATATTCTCCAAACTTTTTCAGGCATGTTTCAGATCTGATTTATCTTTGTATATCTTCATTGTTCACAAACATGATGGGTTCAAGACAAGATTTATCAGATTCCTTGGGGGACTGGTTAAAAAAATAAGACTTGTAGAACTCCTAGCCTCCTCTCCAGCCAAGGATTCTGATTTAGTAAGTCTGGGGTGTGATCTAGAAATCTGTATTTTTAAACACACTTCCAAGTGATTTCAACACACACTGAGGTTTGGAAGCACTTTCACTGAGCACAGAATCTTATGCCTACAGTGTTTGAAACAGAGCTGTTGAAAAGGTGAAGATCCTAGCTCTAGGCTGTTTCTCTTACAAATCACATGGTTAGATTCGAAATGCTCTGATGTAGGTAAACTCTTGATGAAAACATGCTGTAGGTATATAAGATGGTATTCTTAAATAAAGCAGAGGTTTCAGTTTAGTGGTGTGCCCTTTCCTCAACCTATTCCACCAATGCTGATGTGACTAACACAAAAAAGTACATTTTATAGCCACAGATTGTATCTGATATCCGTAAAACAGCTTTCTAAAACCCATGTTTTAGATTACAAGGGGGAATCAGGCAAAAGGATGCAGTAAGTGCTGTGCAAAAAATCATGACAATTAACCACAAAAGAACTTTGCTATCTCTGGGCTGGTAATGTCATGGTTTTGCATAAAGAACAGAGCCCCTGTGTAATGCATTTTAACAAATATAAGTGGATATGTGTATATAAATGCATGCCATTTTAGCATAGCCTTTGCTTTTCTGTTACAGAAGCAAAACCATCCTTGACAGTTGCCCGTATTTGTCCATACTGGCTCTTCACTGGTATCCTCAGCAAATCAATGGGCACAAGTTTGAAGGAAAAGAAGGTGATTATATTCGAGTTCCAGAGAGGTTATTGGAGGTTCCAGATGCAGAAATAATGGCTGGAAAAAGTACATGTGAATTAGTCCAGTTTACAGAGTATAGCAGCCAGCAGTGGTTTATAACTGGAAACAGTCTTCATGCCCTGAAAAATAAGGTAATCTATCATTTAAAGAATTATGTGGTTGGAATCAGATTTTTCCTTAGCAGACACACTCCTCAGAATGCATTCACTTGATCAGATTTGTGGTAAGGACTACACATGGTGAGCTAATTATGAAACATGTCCCATCTTTATGAACTATTTGTAGAATGTGTAGTCTCAAATAGAGTTGGAAATACTGCCGTCATGTTTTATTGAGTCAAATATATACAGTGGGGAAAGTGAAAAATGTAGCCTTCACTAATATTATATAATATTATATTCTCCACTCCTGATGAGGTTGGACAGTTAAAGTGAGCATTGTCAGCTGAAGACTGCTCAGGAACTGAAGGGGAGGTAGAATATTTGCAATGCAAAACCAGTCAGATTCCCCACATTCATAAGTCAGCTAATTATTTAAATAGTGGCATTAACCAAGCGACTAGAGTAACTAGGAAAATGAATCGAAGTTCAGAATTCAGTCATGACATTGATTTTAAAATATCATCCATTTCTCTGTTCTTTGTGGCACTGCAGGTACTGTCTTTGAGTGTGAAAGGTCAGAGTTCACAACCCCTGACAGACAACAATGAGGTTCTCTACAGGATTTATGCTGCTGAACCTAGGATTATTCCCCAGACGTCTCTTTGTCTCCTTTGGAATCAGGCTGCTGCAAGGTACTTAATAATTCTTTAAAATCAAAATTCAGTCCTTCCCCTTTCTACTGCCATAGAGCGCAGTTTCTGTACTGAACGTAGAGGGTGGCCTCAGGTGAGACTTCAGAGTAGAGAAAAATCTCTGCCATAAAAACAACAAAGCAGCGTAGGAAATGGTCTAGTATTGCACAGGTAGCAGGTGCAGCGCTACAACTAAATATGTGTTTAGCACACTGTTTACTTCTTTATTATTACTGCTTCCATTGGACCTAGTGTGACTCCTGCTCAATTCACATGACCTTTCTGTGGTTATTGGTTAAATTACTGGGCAGCAAAGGAAATCTTCTTTGCCCCTTCCATCTGGTTTATGGTTCTGGATCTGATGCTCTGTGTTTAGAGGGATTAGCAGGGATTTATAATTCTAGTCCACATATGGCTTGGAGTACATTTTGGAATTAAACCATACACAGGAATGGGAAGAAGAGAATGATTCTTCTGTCGAATCTCCTTGGCTTAACCTGGCCTCAAGTTTCTGAGCTGTTCTATTACCCAGAGCTCAGTCAATGCTGGAGGGTCAGACTTTGCTGGCCCAGAGGGTTTAGGGTCCAAATCGGTCACTTGGTTCTCTTTATTTCTGACTTTTAGCTGCACAGACTAAAATTATAAATACATTTAACAGCTTTGTTGGATAACCACCTGTCCTCCAAACAGCAAAATTCTGGTTAGTCTTTTTCTTTGTGAAAAAATAATTTTCAGTTGAAATTTCAAATGCCTGGTGACAGATCTTAAACTTAATACATAGGTACTGTGCCATCCTTAATACATAACTCCTAATGAATGTTTCAAACCTGCATCTGCGGTCGGGGTTAAGTTTTATGTCCTTAGAAAAGTAAAGGATTCAAGAGGCACTAAAAGGGAGGAGGCCCCAAGCAGTGGTCCATGACGAGTGCTCAGAAGGCTTTGCATGGGACACTACATTTGCTGTAATCATGACAAAGGTTTTGTGTTAAAAGCCAGATCTTATAGCAGAAACATTTGAAAGAACCCTGGGCAGCATTTAGGTAATATAACTGGCTTCAAAGGAGAAAAAAAAAAGATGAAGAAAGAAACGTGGAAAATCTTTTAAGGAACTTACGTGGTTCGAAATAGAAGGAACTGTGAAATGAGGAAGGGTGAAGAGTGCACATGCAGTGTCTCTGTCCCTCTCCTGGGGTTTTCCAGTGCGAGCGAGGCGTGCCTTCTGATGAAAGCCTGGGTGCGTTTGCTTCAGATTAGGCACGAGCACTGCTCTGCTGAGAGGACCAGCTTCTTTGGTGTCAGGAATGCGTTTGCAGGGTTAGTGAGTATTGAGGCCGCTTCTTAAGGCATCTTGTGCAACCTGTTGTATCATGTCTAGGACAAGATGTTCCCTCCAGTGTCTTTTCTTGAAAATTGGTCTGCTTAATGCTTGAGTAAAGAACACTTAAGTTCACTAAGTTATTTCTACTTGAAAAGCCATCTCAAATACCTGAAGTGTTGATAAAAGAGCGGTAGTGACCATTATGTTTTTGCCCTAGCTGGTTGTCTGACAGTCAGTTTTGCAAAGTGGCCGAGGACACTTCAGACTATGTGGAATGTGCCTGTTCATACATGTCCGTGTACGCAGTCTACGCCCAGACCGACAACTTGTCTTCATACAATGAAGCTTTTTTCTCTTCTGGATTTATATGTGTCTCAGGTTAGTTGTGGTATTTTTGACTCAATAATTTTGACTATAAGAATGAAAGTCTGTTTTTCCCATGTTTGCAAGATGCAAACATACTGTAATTCATCTGTACTAGGAGAAAATAAACTTTAACATTGTCTTATTCATTACTTCATACAATGGATGTTTATACTGATATAATGAGTAATGAGAATATAATAAAGGATACAATATAATTCCATAATAAGGTATAATAAAGAACAAGACAGTTCCAACTCATAAGGAATATAAAATATAGTGTGAGACGGAAGCTAGATAGCAGGGAAGGATAGAGTTCTTAGTGTGGTGAGATAGAAGGCAGGTTCTCCAATATAATGTCAGGATTGTCTGAGATAATATATACAAAGCATTTTGTATTTTCATTTAAAAAACCAAACATACAACCTAGGAGGTCTAAATATACTCAACCACTGTGTTAAAAAATAAATTGTCTTTCATCTTTTACATCTAGACCCCATTTTTGGCAAGAATAGGAACCTCAATTGTATTAACGTCTATCAAATTATTTACCTACACCTTAATTTTTGAGAACTATAGGACTATTCTCGTTTGCTGTGTTGATTATGTAGGTGGGAGTCTGAGAATTCCTTCAACTATATTTTCTATTCCCTACACTCACTCATTCCATGCTCTAGGTCATCCTTGACAGCCCGTTGCTGCTTCTATGAACAATGCCCTATACAGAGAATTGCGTATAGGGTGACTCTGGAGCCAGATTGCCTGGGTTCAAATCCTTGTTCTGCCAGGGCTAGGTGTGGGACCTGGGGCAAATTACTTAGTTTCTCTATATCTCAGTTTCTCCACCCATAATAAATGATTTTAAATTGTATTACTATAAAAGGATGGTAAACTCAGACATTTCGATATCCTACTTTAATAATGTTTTGTCTGTAAATGTGATTATCACTGCATTTGTGTCTTTTTTATTTGATGTGCAACCAATCCCTCTAATAATCTTTATTATGAAACTTTTGTGGAGGTAGACACAAGTAATTAATTATTATTCTTTGTCCTGGTTATTTATAATCTTTCCAGTATAATTTCATTTTATAAGATTATACATTTCCCTTAATTTATCTTAATTTTAAACCTAACAGATTCAATAGCAAAAGTTAATAATTTCTTATTCTTAATAACATCTTTTATAAGGATAACATTTCTTGCTTGATAGATTCTTCTAGGTCCACATAGTTCCCAAATCAGATGGAGACATCCTATTTTATTTCAATGCTAATATATTTACAAAAATTTCATAGATATAAAATAAAGCCAAAAGGTAAAATGCTACAGTAAAATCTAGATGTAATTTTATATATTTCCATCGAGACATAAAACCAAGTGCTGCTGTGACCCACAAAAATCCCTTGCTTGTTCTAAATACATCAATACAGAGTTTTGAAAACTAAAGAGAGAATGTTATCCTGATTCTATAGAAAACTAGCAGGACTATAACATATTTCCTGGAAGAATTGCTAATTAATATATCTTTTTTTTTGCAAAATCAACACCTAAATATCAGTATCTGCTTTTATTCTTTTAACTTAGAATCATATTTGAAATTATTAGGTTTATTCCTCTCTGTCCATGGCATATTGTAGTGTATATTGCATGTTCTGTAGATTAGTAGGAGACATAAAGTCCTGTGTTAGTATCTCAGTTTCCACTGTCATGGAGGATGATTGTCCATCCCTCTGATGGACCCCAGGAACTAGGAATGAGAATTTTATGTATCTTACGTACACATTTCATTTTATTTATTTATTTTATATTTCTTTATTTCAGTGTGGGGCTTGAGCTCACGACCCTGAGACCAAGAGCTGCATGCTCTACTGACTTAGCCAGCCCGGTGCCCCTTACATACACATTTTATAATTTATGTCAGACCAAACCAAATATCCATCTGAATTTGGAAGCAATCTGACCAGCTTTTTTCATGAAACGTGGCAACATAATTAGGAAGTAAACCTTTTTATTTAAATCAGGATAGATCACAGTGTGTATCTGTTCCAGTTCTAGTTTACAGGTCTGGTTATTATACTAGAGCGGAACAACGAAAATGATCAAAGTGGGTGAAATGGGCATACAGGCCAAAGAGTTTAGTAATTCTCAGCCTAGAAAAATGAAAGATGAAGGTATATACCTGTGGCTTTTAAAGTTGTAAACCGGCTTACCAAATTCCAAGAAATTAAGCAAAGGTTATCTTTTGAAGCTAAAAAGATAGAGAGGACAAGTGAACCATAACCGTGCACTTGGTGTAACACTGTGAAACTCACTTTCAGAGGTGATTTGGAAGAAATACAACTTAAAATAACCTTTGATGATAATGCGATAATGCCAGAATTTTATAGTGTAATTATTAAGGAACCCAAACATGGTTTGAGGTAGACAGGACTATCTGGAGGATAATGTCAAAGAAGCCTACCTTGCTTCCTGTAGCTGTTGATGCTGTACTAATATAGACTATTGGATTGGAATCATTGCAATTTTGACTTTAAATACAATTCCTGTGGCCTTGTGATCTGAACAAGACCATGTAGCATTCCATAATTCATTTCAGTTTTAATATCAATATGTGAACTAGGTCTTATGTGATGCACTTGCAGCTGAGTCTCCTTGTTTGGAGGGCTTTTAAGCTGAGATTAGAGATGGACCAGAGACCTCACATTTATGTCATTTGTCCTTTTTTTGTTCTTTCATGGTAGAGAAATCATTTAACACATTAGTCAAACTAAAGCTTTCCCTTTTATAAATGGCTAATGGCTTTATTTACTTGATGGATTACTAAGTGTATACATGTCAACATAATGTCAGTTTTACAGTTAAGTAACAGAAAATAATTGCCCATAAATTGCTAAATAGTAAGACTTACAGGATAAATAAATCAATATAATCCAAAGTCCTCTGAGGCGTGCTTTTTCTTTTGTCCAAGGTTGATTAAACTGCAAGACTATTCTAGTTATGCCTTTTATGTTTTACAAGCTGAGAATCTGATAGTTTTTCCAGAAAAAAAATACTTTTACCAGATGTCACCTATTCATTTCAAATTATTTTTTAAAGTAAGAGATTCTTCTAAAATTTTGTGTCACCTTCTTCCAAAAATACCAAGTTTATATTCACTGTAATCATTGTCCTAAAATAACCATTATGATTATGGGGGAAGGTATATCAAAACAGCTTCATTCTATCAAATGGGAGAGTAGTTATTAGCATGAAGAATAGAAAAAAATGTATAAGAATTTTTTTTAAAGCCATTTGAAGAGGTAACTGCGGGGTAGTAAGTCAGAGAGCTTAGTTTTAATTCTGACATGGCATAAAAATGTTGGGTTTCTCTGTACATATAGGTGTATTATTTAGGATGAAGTTGGCTGCAAGTAACAGAAGACAGCTCACATTTCTTAAATAAACAAATTTAGTTCAAGGTTGATGAATTCAGTACCTCAGTGGTGTCCTCAGGACCCCACCCCCTTCTCATTTTTCTGTCTTGCTCTCCTCAAAGATTTTGTTTTCTTAGTCGTGCCCCTACATGGTCTTGAGCTAGCTGCAGCTCTCTGCATCACACAACAACATCTAGGCTTGCCAAAGGAAAGGCACTTATTTGGATCATGTTTTAAGAGCAATGAACACTTTCCTGAAAACCACCCAGAATGTTTTCCTGCACATCTCTTTGCCCAGAATTATGTCCTCTGACCTTTCATAAAGCAGTCTGTGTCTGGGAGAATATACAGCTAGAAATATAGACACAAGGGCAGTAGGGTAGTAAGTAACTACCTTTTTGAACACTGTGTCTCCATTGCTCAACACAGCCACTGATGTAAGGTAGTTTCTCAATAACTAGTTGTTACATTAATAAATAAATGAATATACATTGTTGATCTGACATCCTCCAATAATTAGGTGTTCTTGTGACTATGTAAGTCAACATCGTACTTTGAGCTCCCAAACCATCTCATTTTAGCATTTTTAATAAAAATTATTCTGAAATACAGCGTACTCTTTTTTTGCTTTGACTCAGGACAGTTTAACACAGCACTCTCCAATAGATCTTGCTGCGATGATCGAAATGTTCTGCCCTGTCCAGTAACATAGCCACTAGCCACATCTCTGGTTATTGAGCCCCTGAAATAGGACTGGAACAAGTGAGGAGCTGAATTTTTCATTCTGTTTAATTTTAATTAAATAAAATGTAGATAGCCGCGTGTGGCTATTGAACCTCTCAGGGTTAACACTCTGATTTTCTGGAGGCTGGTCTCCTGGCAACCGCATCCCTCTGGAAGAAATCCTTTCCCCCAGTACACAGACCTTGTGTTCTGTAAGGTGATTCATATTGACTTTTGTTCAACAGAGAAAACTTTTCAGGCTTGACAATTTTGTTTTCCTGCCTTTAGCTTATTAGTAGCAATAACCAGGAGGCACCATGCTGAGAGGAGAGGGACAGCAGTGTGGGAATCAATAGAGATGAGCAACAAAAAGTAAAAAAAAGTAACAGTTGCGGCTAGCATTAGGTGGGAAAATAGAAAAAAAGGAAGCTTAACAACCTAATAACTGATTTAATTAATGTGTGGTGAACATTTGGTTTTGTTGAGATTTATCTGTAGAGAAGACAGAGACAGACACGTAGATACAAAAGTTATGAACATTTTTCAGAGATTTCATGGCAAAAAGTATTAATATTTGGCTAGTGGAGAAATAAACCAGTAATTTGGAAAGTATATCCTATTCTTTTTTTTTTTAATTTTATTATGTTATGTTAGTCACCATACAATATATCATTAGTTTTTGATGTAGTGATCCACGATCCATTGTTTTCGTATAACACCCAGTGCTCCATGCAGTACGTGCCCTCCTTAATAGCCATCACCGGGCTAACCAATCCCCCTTCCCCCCTCCCCTCTAAAACCCTGTTTGTTTCTCAGGTCCATAGTCTCTCTTGGTTCATCTCTCCCTCCAATTCCCCCCGCCCATTTTTCCCTTCCTTCTCCTAATGTCCTCCATGTTATTCCTTATGTTCCACAAATAAGTGAAACCATATGATAATTGACTTTCTCTGCTTGACTTATTTCACTTAGCATAATCTCCTCCAGTCCCATCCATGTTGATGTAAAAGTTGGGTATTCATCTTTTCTGATGGCTGAGTAATATTCCATTGTATATATGGACCACATCTTCTTTATCCATTCATCTGTTGAAGGGCATCTCGGCTCTTTCCACAGTTTGGCTATTGCGGACATTGCTGCTGTGAACATTGGGGTGCATATGGCCCTTCTTTTCACTACATCTGTGTCTTTGGGGTAAATACCCAGGAGTGCAATTGCTGGGTCATAGGGTAACTCTATTTTTACATTTTTGAGGAACCTCCACACTGTTTTCCAAAGTGGCTGTACCAACTTGCATTCCCACCAACAGTGTAAGAGGGTTCCCCTTTCTACACAACCTCTCCAACGTTTGTTGTTTCTTTCCCTGTCCATTTTTGCCATTCTAACTGGTGTAAGGTGGTATCTCAGTGTGGTTTTGATTTGGATTTCCCTGATGGCTAATGATGATGAACATTTTTTCATGTGTCTGTTAGCCATTTGTATGTCTTCTTCAGAGAAGTGTCTGTTCATCTCTTCTGCCCACTTTTTGACTTGATTATTTGTTTTTTGGGTGTTGAGTTTGAGAAGTTCTTTATAGATTTTGGATACCAGCCCTTTATCTGTAGTGTCATTTGCAAATATCTTCTCCCATTCTGTGGGTTGCCTCTTTGTTTTGTTGACTGTTTCCTTTGCTGTGCAGAAGCTTTTTATCTTGATGAAGTCCCAAAAGTTCATTTTTGCTTTTGTTTCACTAGCTTTTGGAGATGTATCTTGAAAGAAGTTGCTGTGGCCGTTGTCAAAGAAGTTACTGCCTATGTTCTCCTCTAGGATTTTGATGGATTCCTGTCTCACATTGAGGTCTTTCATCCACTTTGAGTTTATCTTTGTGAATGGTGTTAGAGAATGGTCGAGTTTCATTCTTCTGCATGTGGCTGTCCAATTTTCGCAGCACCATTTATTGAAGAGACTGTCTTTTTTCCATTGCATGTTTTTTCCTGCTTTGTCAAAGATTATTTGACCATAGAGTTGAGGGTCCATATCTGGGTTCTCTATTCTGTTCCATTGGTCTGTATGTCTGTTTTTGTGCCAGCACCATGCTGTCTTGGTGATCACAGCTTTGTAATATAGCTTGAAATCGGGCAACGTGATGCCCCCAGCTTTGTTTTTCTTTTTCAACATCTCCTTGGCGATTCGGGGTCTTTTCTGATTCCATACAAATTTTAGGATTGTTTGTTCCAGCACTTTGAAAAATGTCATTGGAATTTTGATCGGGATGGCACTGAAGGTATAGATTGCTCTGGGTAGCATAGACATTTTAACAATGTTTATTCTTCCGATCCATGAGCATGGAATATTTTTCCATCTTTTTGTGTCTTCTTCAATTTCTTTCATGAGTGTTTTGTAGTTCCTAGAGTATAGATCCTTTACCTCTTTGGTTAGGTTTATTCCGAGGTATCTTATGGTTTTTGGTGCTATTGTAAATGGAATCGTTTCTTTAATTTCTCTTTCTACAGTTGCGTTGTTAGTGTATAAGAAAGCAACTGATTTCTGTGCATTGACTTTATATCCTGCCACATTACTGAATTGCTGGATGAGTTCTAGTAATTTAGGGGTGGAGTCTTTTGGGTTTTCCACATAAAGTATCCTGTCGTCTGCGAAAAGAGAGAGTTTGACTTCTTCTTTGCCAATTTGAATACCTTTTATTTCTTTTTGTTGTCTGATTGCTGTTGCTAGGACTTCTAGTACTATGTTGAACAACAGTGGTGAGAGTGGGCACCCTTGACGTGTTCCTGATCTTAAGGGAAAGGCTCTCAGCTTTTCCCCATTGAGGATGATATTCGCTGTGGGTTTTTCATAGATGGATTTTATGAGCTTGAGGAATGTTCCCTCTATCCCTATACTCTGGAGAGTTTTAATCAGGAAAGGATGTTGTATTTTGTCAAATGCTTTTTCTGCATCAGTTGAGAGGACCATATGTTTCTTCTCCCTCCTCTTATTAATGTGTTCTATCACATTGATTGATTTGCGAATGTTGAACCACCCTTGCATCCCGGGGATAAATCCCACTTGGTCGTGGTGGATGATCCTTTTAATGTATTGTTGGATCCCATTAGCTAGGATTTTGTTGAGGATTTTGGAATCCATATTCATCAGGGATATCGGTCTGAAATTCTCCTTTTTGATTGGGTCTTTGCCTGGTTTGGGGATTAAGGTAATGCTGGCCTCATAGAATGAGTTTGGAAGTTTTCCTTCTGTTTCTATTTTTTGAAACAGCTTCAGTAGAATAGGTATTATTTCTTCTTTGAATGTTTGGTAGAATTCCCCAGGGAATCCATCAGGCCCTGGACTCTTGTTTTTTGGGAAGTTTTTGATCACTGCTTCAATCTCCTTACTGGTTATTGGCCTATTCAGGTTGTCAGTTTCTTCCTGTTTCAGTCTTGGCAGCTTACAGGTTTCCAGGAAGGCCTCCATTTCATCCAGATTGCTCAGTTTATTGGCATATAGTTGTTGATAATAATTTCTAATAATTGTTTCTATTTCCTTGGTGTTAGTCGTGATCTCTCCCCTTTCATTCATAATTTTATTAATTTGGGTCCTTTCTCTCTTCTTTTGGGTAAGTCTGGCCAGTGGTTTATTGATCTTATTAATTCTTTCAAAGAACCAACTTCTAGTTTCATTGATCTGATCTACTGTGTTTCTGGTTTCTAATTCATTGATTTTGCTCTAATTTTAATTATTTCTCTTTTGATGCGTGGCTTAGGCGTCGTTTGTTGCTTTTTCTCTAGTTCTTTAAGGTGTAGAGTTAGTTGGTGAATTCGGGATTTTTCTATTTTTTTGAGTGAGACTTGGATGGCTATGTATTTCCCCCTTAGGACCACCTTTGCAGTATCCCATAGATTTTGGACCGATGTGTTTTCGTTCTCATTGATTTCCATGAATTGTTTAAGTTCTTCTTTGATTTCTTGGTTGACCCAAACATTCTTGAGCAGAGTGGTCTTTAGCTTCCAAGTGTTTGAATTTCTGCCAAATGTTTTCTTGTGATTGAGTTCCAGTTTTAGAGCATTGTGGTCTGAGAATATGCAGGGAATAATCTCAATCTTTTGGTATCAGTTGAGACCTGATTTGTGACCCAGTATATGGTCTATTCTGGAGAAAGTTCCATGTGCGCTCGAGAAGAATGAGTATTCTGTTGTTTTAGGGTGGAATGTTCTGTAAATATCTGTGAGGTCCATCTGGTCCAATGTATCATTCAAAGCTCTTGTTTCCTTGTTGATTTTCTGCTTAGATGATCTGTCCATTGCTGAGAGTGGAGTATTGAGGTCTCCTACAATTAACGTATTGTTATCAATATGACTCTTTATTTTGGTTAACAGTTGGCTTATGTAGATGGCTGCTCCCATGTTGGGGGCATAGATCTTTACAATTGTTAGATCTTCTTGTTGGATAGACCCTTTAAGAATGATATAGTGTCCTTCTGTGTCTCTTATTGCAGACTTTAGTTTAAAATCTAATTTGTCTGATATAAGAATTGCTACCCCAGCTTTCTTTTGAGGTCCGCTGGCATGGAAAATAGACCTCCATCCCTTCACTTTCAGTCTGGATGTATCTTTAGGTTCAAAATGAGTCTCTTGTAGACAGCATATGGATGGGTCCTGTCTTTTTATCCAATCTGCAACCCTGTGCCGTTTTATGGGAGCCTTTAGGCCGTTCACGTTGAGAGTGATTATTGAAAGATATGAATTAATTGTCATCATGTTGCCTGTGAAGACGTTGTTTTTGTAGATTGTCCCTGTAAATTTCTGTTGTAGATCACTCTTGGGGTCTTTCTCCTTTTATAGAACCCCGCTTAATATTTCTTGCAGGGCCGGCTTAGTGGTCACATATTCTTTCAACTTCTGCCGGTCGTGGAAGCTCTGCATCTCTCCATCCATTCTAAATGAAAGCCTTGCCGGATAAAGTATTCTTGGCTGCATGTTCTTCTCATTTAGTACCCTGAATATGTCTTGCCAGGCCTTTCTGGCTTGCCAGGTCTCTGTGGATAGGTCTGACGTTATTCTGATGTTCCTCCCTCTGTACGTAAGGACTCTCTTCCCCCTAACTGCCCTTAAGATGGTTTCCTTGGTTCTAAGATTTGCAAGTTTTACTATTACATGCCGGGGTGTTGGCCTGTTTTCCTTGATCTTAGGAGGGGTCCTCTCTGCCTCTAGGACTCGAGTGTTTGTTTCATTCTCCAGATTAGGGAAGTTCTCAGCTACGATTTGCTCAAATACATCTTCTAGTCCTCTCTCTCTCTCCACTCCCTCCGGGATTCCAATTATTCTGACATTGGAACGCCTCATGGTGTCACTTATTTCTCTGATTCTATTTTCATGGATTCTGAGTTGTTTTTCCCTGACCTCCTCTTTCCCTTTTTATCTATTATATTGTCTTCCAGGTCGCTTATTCTCTCTTCTGTCTCAGTTACCCTAGCTGTTAGATTATCTAGATTGGATTGGATCTCATTGATAGGATTTTTAAGTTCTGCCGATTCAGCTTTCATTTCTGCCCTTAGAGACTCTATGTTGCCATTAATTGATTTCTCCATTCTAGCCATTGTCTTCACAATTGCTAGCCTGAATTCCATCTCCGACATCTTGGTTATATCTGCATCCATTTGTAAATCTGCAGCATAAGTCATAATCTCTGAGTCTTTTCTGTTTTGGGGGCTCCTCCTCCTAGTCATTCTGTTGATGGGTGTTTGAGGGAATGTATAGAGTCGAAATTATTGACCAGAACCCAAGCAAGATGCACCTGTTTTCTTGGGACCTTAGGGTTGCTGGCCTCTTGTTTTCCCAGCCTGTCTTCTGCGGGAGGGGCCTGCCGCGCTGTTACTCAGGCAACCCTGTTTGGGCGGAGTTGCCCTGCGCCCCTGTGGCGGGGGATGGGCTCAGCGGGAATCAGTCTTTGGGGCTTTTGTTCTCTGGCGCCTTTCCCTGGCAGCTTTCCGCGCCTCTTCTGCGAGTCAGAGCAGAAGAGACCTTTTCCAACCCTCTGCCTCAGAGCAGAGAGACCTCAGTCTGTTCTTCAGTGAGCTCTCCAGGCCACACCGTCTCCGTTTCTGTCGGTGCTGCTATAAACTGCAGCGTCCTGGGTTGTGCGCCCCTCCGCAGCGCTCCCAGTCCTGCCTCCAGGTCGGGGCACATCTCTGCCCTTTGTGCTTCTAAAACCGCCAGCCGCTCCCAGTTCGCGGGCGTGCGACTCCGCCACTAGGGGTTTCCACCCTCGGGGGTTGCAGTTCACCGGCGCGACCCCGGCGCACCGGGTTTCTGTCTCGGAGGCTGCAGTTCGCGTGCGCGCGACCGTCGCTCCGGGTTTCTGTCCGGGGGGCTGCGGTTCGCGTGCGCGCGACCCCGCCGGTCTGGTCCTCCACCCCGGGGGCTGCCCTAAAGTTCTTTCCCGACGCTACCGGTCTGCGAGTCTGTGCCCCATCCGCAGCGCACGAGGCTGTCCCTCACCGGTGGTGTAGGATCCCCACATCCAGGCACCCTCCCGCCTCCGTTTATCCTCCGATATCTGCCCGCAGAATCACGGCTCTCGGCTTCGTACCTCACAACCAACTGCCTGCGATATTCTGTTTGTAGAGATCCAGATCTTCTTACATCTCAGGCTGGTTTCGTGGGTGCTCAGAGTGGTCTGGTAGATATCCAGCTCAGTTCCGGGGACCAGTTGAAATAGGGTCCCCTACTCCTCCGCCATCTTTCCCCCTCCCCCCAGTATATCCTATTCTTAAGGGATGTCGATAGATAATTTTGCTGGGTATGCATATTCATATACAAACATTACATATGTTTATACACATACAAACATTTAAATATTGTGTGGATAGATAAGATCTTTGGTCCAGTTTGATGATAGCAAAAGAATCTAGCAGTTCTTTAGAGTTTTTCTTATCTAAATCAAAGATTGCCAATGTTGTTTTGTTAAGCGTAGTTTATCTTCCCCCTCACTTTCTAATGATATAGAGACATCATTTGTGTTAGTGAACTTATTAATTTTCTTTTCCAACTGAGTATGTAACCTACACTGTGCTAGGAAAAAAAAATAAAGGGGGGCACCTGGGTGGCTCAGTTGGGTTAGTGTCTGACTCTTGATCTTGGCTCAGGTCTTGATCTCAGGGTCATGAGTTTGGGCCCCACATTGGGCTCCACGCTGGGTGTGGAACCTACTTTAAAAGGAAAGGAAAATTATTCAGTTAGCTGCTTGTTGTTTCTTTTCTTTTCTTTTTTTCAAAGATTTTATTTATTTGAGGGGTACCTGGGTGGCTCAGTCGTTAAGCGTCTGCCTTCGGCTCAGGTCATGATCCCAGGGTGCTGGGATCAAGCCCCACATTGGGCTCCCTGCTCAGCGGGAGTCTGCTTCTCCCTCTCCCCCTGCTTGTGTTCCTGCTCTTGCTGTCTCTCTCTCTGACAAGTAAATAAATAAAATCTTAAAAAAAAAAAAATTTTATTTATTTGAGAGAGAGAGCACAAGCAGGGGGAGCGGCAGGCAGAAGGAGAAGCAGGCTCCCCGCTGAGCGGGGAGCCCGATGCAGGACTCGATCCCAGGACCCTGGGATCATGATCTTAGCCGAAGGCAGACGCTTAAGACTGAGCCACCCAGGCACCCAGCTGCTTGTTGTTTCTACATAATTGTCAAGGGGTCAATTTTTTAAAAACTTGAGAGTACACCTTTAAGTAATACCTAGAATTGTTATACTTTATTTTTTTTTAAATCTATTTATAGTTAACAACATTTTGTACCCTGTAATTTACATATTTATATTAAAGGAATTTAAATCAAAAAATTATTACAACTTAAAAAAACGGACTTGTAGATTTAAATCATGTATGCTAAATGCAGCTATTCTCTATCAGGTAAGAAAATAAAAGGGAAGTACTTAGCATATAATGCTTTAAACTTGGAAACTGAAGTATTTATTTCTTAAATATAAAGTATTCAGGATCTTTCCCAAGGCCAGCTGAGGCTAGGGAACAGCCCGCTTGAGTTTTTTAGCACCTTCTCCCCTAAATAAAAAATGCATCCAGATCACTATCATGCATTATAGTTATAGGCTAATAGAATCTAGCCCATTTTCCCACCACTGGCTTTAAATCCAGGACCACCACCAGGTGTCATGCTAGCATTTTAATTGAAGCTTAGATACTTAATTAAATATTATTGAGCTGGTCAAGTTTAACTGTACTAAATTTATCTCATGAAACGTGAGTATAATGGATAATTAGCAAGTTAAGGGAAAAGGCTTTGAATAAGCTCTTCTTGTGAACTAGAAAAAAAACCGGTTGAGTCATTTATATTTCTCCTTTGTCCAGCACTAATCCCCTTGCCTCACATTGTTACCATCTACCACAATAAATGTAGAGTTAAGCACATATTTGTGATCATGTGGCCTATATTGACAAAAATTTGCAAGGCCTTGCTTTTGAATCAGTATATTACACACATACACCCCCCCCCTCCCCCCCCCCGCCAAACCTTGAGTTTAAACTAGCTTTGATCATCACAGGAAATTCAAAGTGTACCTTGGTGAGTTCAGAGCATCAGCTTCAGTAGTTTATAGACTACCTAAGTAAAGGTGCAAAGTCAGGCATGACTCTGCAGTTTCTGGATATACTGTGTACCTGTGTGGGTAGATTTTAGAGGCAGCCCCAAAACCTGCACACCTGTCCCAGATCACCCTAGAGCAGCCATCCTATAAATGGATTACTTTAGATTTCTTGGCCAAATTCCTAGGCTAAAAGCCTTGACTAATGCAGATTCACTTCCTGTGTGGAACTTTGTCTGATTTATTAAAATCTAAACATACGGAAAGCCTTTCCCAAAAGGAGTTATGAGAGGCATTGCTGTAAGGAATATTAGTGATAGACCCCATATGGGCACTTTGCAGATGCCCAATCCACTTATGCCAATAGGCAGTTAGGTCCATAGCTTCAGAGAAGCTAATGAGAGAGCAAACGTTGAATAAATGCAGTGTCTCCTGTTTGTCAAGGAGGCATTGATAAATGAGGTAATACGTGCAAAGTACATAGCAAAGCAGCATATACATGCCAATTGTTATGTTTTGATAATTCTTAGACAAAATAAGGCTATTAAGGACGAGAGGGATTAAAGGCTTACGTGAAAAAGCAAATGAATTACCATTTGCAGCACATTTAAATTTTAGAACAGGAAATACTTGAAAAATATGTATATACTTGGGACCCCTGGGTGGCATAGTCAGTTAAGCGGCCCACTCTTGGTTTCAGCTCAGGTCATGATCTCAGGGTGGTGGGTTCAATCCCTGCATTGGGCTCTGCCCTCAGTGCAGAGTCTGCTTGAGATTCTCTCTCCCTCTCGTGCTCTCTCTCTCAAATAAATAAATCTTAAAAAAAATATATGTATATACTCTGTACTTAAAACATGGTATTAAAAGAAATTTATATGAATTGCAAGATAAAAGATTTGTGTGTTAGTGTTGAGTTTCTAATCATCGCCTTGAAGTAGTATAAAGAGGTGAATTCTTTCTTAAAGAAAGTAAGAATAGTTTTCTTTACTCCACTTAAAAATGTGAATGTTTAGGTTAAAAGTAATCTCAGGAGGAAAAACACATTTTGTTCCTGGTTTTGGCACCCAGTAGTGTAAGGTAACTCTTAAAATTCATAATTACCACTGTTGTAATTACATAACTATTCCTACTAGATAAAAAGGGGTAATTACTGAGCCTGAGTTTTGGTCGTACCATTCACAGTTTTATGCCTAAAAAATCTTCTTCACCTCGCTAAATATCTGTATTTAGCCAAGCCACCTATTCTTAGAAAATTAGATTAGAATTTGATCCTTTTCTCAAATGGTAAACTTGTCTAATGGAAACACAGAAAACCAGAAGCTTAATGAAACTATATATCTGCTATATTTGTGCAGTCTTTTGACTAAGGAAGTGAACATGTGGCTATTTGAAAATTAAAGTTGTCCTTTGGCCTTAGTTGGTAAGTGTGTAGATTTTATGTCATGTAAAATAGAGTACATTAAAATTGCAATATCATCGTGGCCGGAGATACTATGCTATGCAGCATAGGCCGACTACAGGCCTTCCGAAGATTTTTGCTGTGCAACTGTTTGTTCATGGATTGTAAAACCACACGTGGACTTTTTTGTTCCTACAGGTCTTTGCCTGGCTGTTCTTTCCCATATCTTCTGTGCCAGGTACTCCATGTTTGCAGCTAAACTTCTGACTCACATGATGGCAGCCAGCTTAGGTACACAGGTAGGAGAACTCGGGAATTTCTACCTTTCATGAGACGTTCATATTTCTTCTATGATCCTTGAACAGAATGTATAAGTAGAGTTTAATTTCAACTTAGTTGAAGTAAGCTTGTTTAGTTTTGTAGCAGAGGATGGAGAAGGAGCATGGTAAGAGGAAATGAGAGTTTCAGGGCCAAAAGTGTGTTTTGTGAATATTTTTCTCCAGAGAAGTACCGTAATATCATCCCTTACAAGAAAATAGCTGCTGCTTATCACGAAGCATTATATTCTCAACTTACATGTGCTAAATATATGGCTAAAATGTATATGTATTAAAATTAGCATAGTCTTTAATCTGTTTGAATAAAATATGCTCTGTTACAAATCCTTTTATATGGAGGGCATTAAGATGATATATATTTAAAATATCTGGATAATATGCAGTTGACCCTTGAACGACGGGAGTTGGGGCACTGACTCCCCATACAGTCAAAAATCTGCATGTAACTTTTGACTCCCCCAAAACTTAACTACTAATAGTCTACTGTTGAGCCTTACAGGTCATATAAACAGTTGATTATCTTATATTTTGTATGTTATATATATTAAATGCCACATTCTTATGTTAAAGCAAGCTAGAGAAAAGAAAATATTTAAAAAAATCATAAGGAAAAGACATTTACAGTATTCTTCTGTACTTATCGAAAAAAATCCACATGTAAGTGGATCCGCACAGTTCAAACGCATGTTGTTCAAGAGTCACCTGTATTTTGTTTTGTTTAATATTTAAGAATACGGTTTGGTAGAACATTCTTTTCTGAAAAATTACTCGGGTGTCAATTGCATAAGATAATAACATGAGAAACATGTAGTCATTCATTAGCATGAAGTTTAAAGCACAGTTTAAAAACAGACGACAGATCAAAAGATGAAATTAGATGCCTTTTCTGTCTATGAGGTACATGGACAGTATGTGTGTGTGTGTGTGTGTGTGTGTGTGTGTGTAATGATTGTGAACACAGACTATTTGCAAACCATTCTGTGAATGTAGATGATGACTTAATTTATTTTTCTGTGAAGGTCCAGGAGGTTTTCATAGAGGAGGTGATGTCTGAGCTAGGACTTGAATGAGAATTTCATGCAGTTTGTTGATAAGGGGAAAGGTGGGCACAGATGTTTATATAAGCAAAGGGGAAAAAGCATAATCACTTCTACTTAAAGGCTGTAATTACAGATCCAGACAGTAAGAATACATTATACAATATTATTATTGAGAGAACTTTGTATTTATTTTATAAAGTAAAATTTCCCCTTTTCTAGGTAGTTGGGACCCTTCTGGGGTACAAAAAATACTATTTCTTGATTGGGTGCTGCTGGTTTATATGCATATGTTCACTTTATGTAAATTTATTGTGCTGTACACTTAGGATTTGCATACGTCTTTCAGAATGCTAAAAGCATTTCATTGAACTCTGAACAGAAGTTTTTAAAATAATACTAGTGGAGGAGCTGAAATATAAAATGGAAAATTCTCTGAGATACTGGACTCCTGCTGAATTTTTTTGTCCCAGGAGTGAAAACGGCAACGTGTAAATTTCATAACTTTATTTTGGGGGGAACAATGAAGTGCCGGATTCCAAGCAGAGGATTCCAGATTGCATTTTTTAAAGTACCTATGAGCTATGGGAGGTAACAGCTGTTACCAAAAGGGGGCTTGCATTGAATTTGACAAAGCTATTTATATTGCCTTGGTAACCTATCTTAGCTGTCTGATCTTGTCTTTGCTTCTTGTATATGTAAGATCTTAGAAAACCCGCCTTCCATAATTAGAGTTTACTTGGCTGCATTCACCACCCACTCTGGTGATTTTTTGGCAGCAGAATTTGTACAAGTCTTAATTATAGCACTGTAGAATTACAGACAACTCTTCAGTGTCCTAGCAGACAAATTTGCTCATGTCTAGGGATGTGAAAGAAGGACCCAGGATTTATATGTTGGGACATTGCCTTCTGATTCACATTGTACTTACCATTAATTTTAGAGAAGAAGGTTAGTCAAATCCATGTTTTTCAGTTTATTTTTAGAATAGATGAAGCCATGTGGCATGAAGTATTCTATAATGTGTGGCTTGTGACATGAAATCACTAAAAAAATAATTTCCAGAGTTTATTTTGGTAGGAAGAATTGGTATATTGTTGATAGAGAAAGTACTGTTTCCTCAAAATGGTTTACCTATCTACTTTGATTTTTTAAAATACCCTCTAAATGAAAGAGAATAGTTGTTTCCCTGAAAATCTTTTAGCAAAAGCTTTTTAAAATTCTCAGACTCTCCAAAAAAAGAAATGAAGCTGACTACAGGAACTTGGGCCCGCCCTTTCTGAATTTTAAAATTGTGTTTATATCTCCAGTTACGGAATCTTGCCAGTGGGGGTATTCCAGTTCCAACCTCGGATCTCTCATTTAAAATCCTCCATCAACGTTATGTTGACATCCTTAGAGTCTGAGTTTCCTCTTGAGAAGTCTTCAGAAATAGACTTCTGGCTTGTCCTTCTTTGGCTCCAAGAATGAAACTTCTCTAGCTGGCCTGGAGTGTTTGAGTTGCAAATACAGGTCAGCCAAAAGCATTCAGTTTTAAATCTGTATTGCTTACCTTAACTAGGTTGAATGGCATTTGTGGGAAAGGGAAGAATGGAAATGTGATAATCTGTGGCTTCCTTTCAGAGTACTGGGGGTCAATCAATGAGCAAGGCAGTCAGGAGTCAAGAAAATGTGATTCTGGCTCTACTTCTGTACTAGAAACATATGTAAAAATGTATACTTATATATTCATAATTTATTATAAAATGTATTATATATAATCTATAAATGGGAGGAAGGTAAACAAGAATCCAAAGATTATTGCTGTTTTAAAAGTCAAAAGATTCTGCTTTAATCTGTAGTTTGTCATTCTAGCATCTTTGAGAATCATTGACTATAAATTACCAGCAGGTGGCAGTAGAAGATTTTTTTTTTTTTTAAATGGTTTTTCAGTCTCAAGCAAAAATGGAGTTCAGTAGAAAAACTTGAGAAATGTTTTTATAGATAGCACTTCTTTGACTGGGCTAGAGAGTATTCTTCTGCAATATAGTAAATGTACATTTGTAGCTTATTTTTTTTTATCCATTTTGTTTGGAATTATACTAAATAAACATGTAGGGTGCTATAAGAAACTTGTACATCACTAGCTTAGAATATATCTTTCTGTGCTTTATCACTTACAGTTAAATTCAGGGGCATAAGATTGTTTTCATCATTGTATTTTTGCTGTGAATAACTTTTAATAAGTGTGTTATTTATACTGAAATATGTGTTCATTGAAATGTCGCAGGTAGAAGTTTTTGAGATAAGATCTGTATTTTCAGTATTGTTTATTTTAAAAAGTATGCATTTTTCTTCAATGCCAAGTTAATATTTCTCACTTACCTAGAAGAAAATTACTAAATGGCAAGAAACTGTGAGACCATTCACTTCAAGTATGAAGTGAAAAGCAGCAAACAGATTTTCATGGTATTGGGTGATATTTCTCGGAAAAACATCTAATTATATCTTTGGAATTTTTATCTTAGAATCGCATTGCCAACCCATGTGTGCCCTGATAAGGCTGGTAAACAACTAGGACAAAGGACAAGTTTGCAGTTCAGGGTTCTTAGTTCTGGGGGTTCTGTCAGGAAAAGCAATTCTCCAAATCTAAAAAAAGAACAGAAATTTTCTCATAGAAAACATGATGATAAGATAGAACTACATTTACTCTGGTTGGTAAACTTAACAGAGGGAAATATTTGGGGCTTTTTCCCTCTGTTTTTTGTTTATATGGCTTAAGCACATATTTTGAAACTGAAGAATAAATTTGTCTAGAAAAAAATATATGTAAAAATGATTAAATTTACCAGTCTATACATTATCTGAATTCAGATGACACTAAATGTCTGAGAATTTTAAATACTTAAATTTAAGTTTTTGGTGGCCATTGCATATGCAGGGGTTTTAACTACACAGGCCTTCTCCTCAATAAAGGGCAAGGGAATTGCCTTAAAATTCAGAGGATTGTTCTCTGGTAGTTAGCTGAGGTTGGGCTCTCATTGTTTGCCCAATATTCTCATTCTGCAACATTTGGTGTGTCATTTTGCAGTGTCATTTTGTTTCCCAGGTAGAATGCTGCTCAGATATTCCTGCCAGCAGATTCTGATTTAATCTACAGCCTGTGTCATTTTAGCTTTGAATCTCTAGCATTTTTGAGACTCTGAGAATCATTGACTACATGTGAATGAAGCCAGAAGCCATGTGTAACATATCAAATACAGGCTCCTTCTGGCTACCGCAGGGCCCGGGTTCTCTCCCTGCAGCTTGGCACTATTTTGTTGAGACCGCCAGCTCAGGAAAGCCATTGTGTGTGTAGAGTCTGAAAACATGTATCTCACAAGTATATTTTTATCAGTTGAAGCAGAGTGTGACAGAAATTGTCAAGTGTCAACTAATCAGAACATTGGTTGGAAGTTTTGGTTCATCACTTGGTAACCAGGGTATCCTATGTTATTTCTGCTTTCGTTACAAAAGGAAAGTGTTTAAGAATTTAAGTACAAGGATCAAAATTGGATCTTGCTTTGGCAATTGGGTACTTGAGAAACACAAAAGGTCATTATTCAGTAGAACGTTTATGATTATTTGTTAGTGCAAACATAAGTAGGTTAGAAAAGTGTTTTTTACACTTCGTGTCGGCATCTTAGTAAAATTCGGACACTGAACCAGTAAGTCTGGGGCGGGTTTCTGGACGGGGCTTGTTAGGAGGTTAGGTTAACCATGTTATGACCTAAGGACATCTGGTTGTTGCTGTTGCTGCCAATCCTGCTGTTGCTGTTGTTATTACTAAACCCACACTGTCAACCTATTTTCCTTACTATGAAAAATTATTTAAGAAATGCCATTAATTAAATTTTTACTTTCATTTAAAGTGTCACTGCCTTTGAAACTACTTACAAACATTTGTCTTTCTTTCTTGAAGGAAAGACTTCTGCTGCTGTTTTTTTTCTTGTTTTATCCTCCCTCCTGTCCCCCAACCCTGGGTTACTAAGAAAAGGAAAGGTACTTAGACAAGCAAACTAATGGACAACTCAGAGTACAGCCTAGGCTTTTATTTTGGTCTTTCTCATAGCATTTCATACTTGGCAGAGCTTCTCAATGTTGTTTTTGGACATAAAATAAACCACTAGAAAGAAAGTGTAGCCAGCCCCTCCCCAATTCCTTCTTTCCTCTAAAGAGCTTGTAAGTGCCCCCACTTAAATGGTATTAAGTATGTAAGGCTTGTATTTTTACTTTTCATACAAAAAAATTCTGTATTTGGTTGTGCCTTTTCTTCATGTAGGGATTAATTTGGTGAACCTGAATGAAGAGCATTCTGCACACAGATATGAATATACACTTAAGTAGAATTGATTAATCTATTTGAGTCTTAATGCAAATATAATATCACATTCATGACTGGTGCCCATTAAGTTGTCCAGTAGTGAAATTAAAACAAAAATCTCAGCAAACCCTGCTTATCCCAGGTGAGGATCATCATTTATCCATAAACTCAACCACTTTGAACTCATCTACCATATGCACAGTTTTGAGATTGTGCAATGGGAAATTCCAGGCAAGATATGCACACAGGAAGTATGTAAATAACAGTATAAAACAGTAACCTCGTTGTAAGAACCAAGTATGTACGTAGATCTCTTCTTCTCTTGTATGCTCTATAGTACTCCATAAGCTGTGGACTTGTGGGGGTGGGGGGGACTCGGCTGGAAAGTCTCCACGGAGCAAATGGAATTGACCTGGTTGTTGAAGGATGTATAAGATGTGAGGACTTAGAATGTGACACATTCTGAGAAGGGAAAACAGCAAAAATCAAGACATGGAGGTTATGATGGACCTGGGGAATTCCATTTCTGTGAGGCCTGCCCCTGTGCATGAAGAAATAGATCCGGCGACCACAGATGAGGCAGTTTCATTTTGCCTGAGAACCGTGACACCGATGGAGTCAGTCCAAAAAGGTGCAGTATGAAAGGGGTGTTTTTAAGGATTAATCTAGCAATTAGGGATTAAATGAAAAATAGATTAAAGTAGATGAGAGGCTGGAATTTAGGGAGATGAGTTTGGAGAAGCTGGGTTAGGGCATCCTAACCCTTATCTGGTTAGGATGGGTTGTGAGCTTGGACAATGGTAGGGGTAATGAGAATCCAAAGGAAGAAATAAGAACTAATAAAAAAACCACCTGTTTTGCTTTATGAAAGCTTTGGAATTTCACTTCTGTCTTTAAACCAATAAAAAGACCACATTGCACATTTTATTTAATAAATGCTAATATAATAAATGCTAATATAATACTAAGTATCGTATAGGTACTGATATCACCCCTGTTTTACGGATGAGGCAGTCAGGGCACAAAGAATGTAAGTTCCTTGCCCAAGGTCACACGGTTGTAAGCGACAGAAGCAGTTACTGAGCATAAGCAGTCAGGCTCCAGTCCTTGCCTTTAACCACTATGCATACTGCCACATAAATCAGGAATTAATGAGATTTACTCTATCACCAAAGGAGGTCAGTGATTCTCAGGTGCCTGTGAAACTGGTGGTTTCATTTGACTCAAATAGAAAACGCAGAAAGATTTAATAGTTTGCAGCCTTAGGGGTTTAAAGTTTCCATAGCACATGTAAGCTAGTGGTTTAGATGTTACCTACATAAACATGGAGGTCTTGACACTGTGAAATAGGTTCTTTGAGACGGGCTGTGTAGTGAACCTGTGATTATAGAATGCACGTAGCTAATGTCATTTGTGGTACTGAACTCAGTGATTTACATGTATTGCCTTATTGTTACAACAACCAGATGAGCCGGGACCTGCCATCTTTCCTATTTTACAGATGGAAAAATGGGACGAAGTTCCATTACCTGTCTTAACCTTCACTAGTAGAATGTGGCAGCCGGAAGAAAGATTCAAACTCGAGGCAGTCTGGCTCTAAAACCTGTGTGTTTAAAACACTGTGCCATGTGGAATGAGAAGGATCATTAGATGCAGATAATTAAAGCACAGTTAAAGTTTCTGAAGCCAAGGAAGGGAAAGGGGTTTCTAATGGAAGGACTGAGCATCAGTGGGAGATTAGTCCTCAAATTTGGCAAGAACAAGGTCCCTGGAAATTTGGAGAGAGATGATGAAAATGAGACATAAAAGGTTAGGGAGGAAAGGGGTAAGGAAGACGTGGGAGAGGCTGATTCAGACCACACCTGAGAGAAGTTTGGCAGTGAAGGAAGGGGACAGTCAGCCCGGGATCGGCCTGGGAAGGGGGGCAACTCAGGTGTCTCTGATCATAAAAAGCTTGCTGAAGGGAAGGTGGACCCTGGGGCTACCAGCTACCAGCAGCCAAAAGGGCAGGTTTCCCCATCTCCCCCCACCCCCTCCTCATTGGTATTTTCCTCTTTTGAAAGAGAGCTTTTTATAGAAAATTGATGAAAGGGTAATAAGATTTAGTGCATTTCTCTTTGGTTCCTGTTTTTATTTATACTTTTTGATTGCATGGAAATGTTTTATGCAGGCAAGTGACACTCTGCTAGCTTGCCTAGCCTAATCTTGTTACATCTAGAAGATTAGAGCTATAGTTTGAGCTCCCCCTCCCCCATTTCTTGAATCCAAATTTCTTTGATGACTTTATATGTGAATCTGCAGTCAGTTATGAAGTAAATCTGTAACTAGTGATTATCAAATAATTTTATAGTCTTTTCCGCAGCCAAAAATATTAATATTATGTTATTCACAAGTATGTGCTTTGAGAGGTTAAAATGATATTGGTATTCAGATAGACTGAAACTTGAATATTAATCCAAGTATTGAATTTCAGGAGAAATAATGTATTTTATTTTTGCTTTCTTCTTGAGTACACATTTCCTTTATATACCAAATTTTTCATTCTTAAATATTTTAATAAAGAAATCCAGCTTTTTTTCAGCATGCTTTCAAAATTTAGCTCAACCATAAACTGTTCTCACTAAATTGAAAATAAGTGGATGCTGAAGATACAAAAATAGTATTGTGGTCACACTACTGGGAAATTCAAACTTTCCCAAGTGCTGAAGTAGCAAAGCAACAGAAAGAGTGAGTAATATTCTGAGTGAGGCTACAGTGACATTATCATGTTTGCAACATGGCTTTTGTTACTAGGAAAATTTGTGAGGCAAATCCAGACTTTACCAGAAAATACCACTTTGGAATCTTCTATTACAGCCTCAGAAGCATAAACTATCCTTGACTTTTAAAAGACTAGTTTTGATGTCCCTAACTAAGGAAAATCAGCCTCTGAGAAAAATTGTTTTTATGAATATTTAATGATAGCTCTAAAGAACTTTAACAAATATGGAGTGTAGGAGGAAGAGACCCAGTTCTGGAATTAAAAGGACGAAGGGAGTGGGCGCCTGGGTGGCTCAGTCGTTAAGCGTCTGACTTCGGCTCAGGTCATGATCCCAGGGTCCTGGGATCGAGGCCCGCATCGGGCTCCCTGCTCCGTGGGAAGCCTGCTTCTCCCTCTCCCACTCCCCCTGCTTGTGTTCCCTCTCTCGCTGTCTCTCTCTCTGTCAAATAAATAAATAAAATCTTTAAAAAAAAAAAAAAAGGACGAAGGGAGTAATATCCCTGAGCCGTATCAGAAAAGTCTTTGGAAAAATAATGCCTGCCTTGCAGAGTTATTAAAAGGATAATAGATGGTGTTCAAAAAACTTGAAACAAGACCTGGAGAACAAGGGAGCAGAGGAGGAAAGTGAGGTTGATTCCTGCTGCCACACAGCATTGAAGAGGCCCTTTGGGTTCTGCTCAGTCAAACACTTCCGAATGACTTCTGGAGCACCGAGCCTGGTTTGGTGTTCTTTTTTTTTAAAGATTTTATTTATTTGACAGAGAGAGACATACCGAGAGAGGGAACACAAGCAGGGGGAGTGGGAGAGGGAGAAGCAGGCTTCCTGCAGAGCAGGGAGCCCGATGTGGGGCTCGATCCCAGGACCCTGGGACCATGACCTGAGCCGAAGGCAGACGCTTAACAACTGAGCCACCCAGGCGCCCCTGGTTTGGTGTTCTTGAGGTTTTCTTAAATCAACTGCGAGGGAGATGACAGTTTTGTTCAGCCCCACCTTTTAAAACAGTCAGCTCTATCTTGCCTGTTGCCACCCTTCTCATTGTACTGTCCCAGAAAGGCTTTTCTATTGGTCTGCATTATCTGTAGACACTGTATTAATTTTGCTTTGTTTGTATATATATTTTTAGAGATTTACTTATTTATCTTAGAGAGAGAGAAAGAGCAAGTGTGTGAGCACGGGGGGGTGGTGCGGGTGGAGGGCAGAGGAAGAAGGAGAGAGAGAATCTCAAGCAGACTCCCTGCTGAGCGCAGACCTGGACTTGGGGCTCCACGTGGGGCTTGATCCCATGACCTTGAGATCATGACCCGAGCTGAAATCAAGAGTCAAACGTTTAACCAACTGAGCCACCCAGGCGCCCTTGCTTTGTTCGTATTTTTTTTTAATTTTTTTATTGTTATGTTAATCACCATACATTACATCATTCGTTTTAGATGTAGTGTTCCATGATTCATTGTTTGCGTATAACACCCAGTGCTCCATGCAGAACGTGCCCTCTTTAATACCCATCACCAGACTAACCCATCCTCTCACCCCCCTCCTCTCTAGAACCCTCAGTTTGTTTTTCAGAGTCCATCGTCTCTCATGGTTCGTCTACCCCTCCCATTTCCCCCCCTTCATTCTTCCCCTCCTGCTATCTTCTTCTTCTTTTTTTTTTTTCTTAACATATATTGCATTATTTGTTTCAGAGGTACAGATCTGAGATTCAACAGTCTTGCACAATTCACAGCGCTTACCAGAGGACATACCCTCCCCAGTGTCTATCACCCAGTCACCCCATCCCTCCCACCCCACCCCCCACTCCAGCAACCCTCAGTTTGTTTCCTGAGATTAAGAATTCCTCATACCAGTGAGGTCATATAATACATGTCTTTCTCTGTTTGACTTATTTTGCTCAGCATAATACCCTCCAGTTCCATCCACGTCGTTGCAAATGGCAAGATCTCATTCCTTTTGATGGCTGCATAATATTCCATTGTATATATATACCACATCTTCTTTATCCATTCATCTGTTGATGGACATCTTGGCTCTTTCCACAGTTTGGCTATTGTGGACATTGCTGCTATAAACATCGGGGTGCACGTACCCCTTTGGATCCCTACATTTGTATCTTTGGGGTAAATACCCAGTAGTGCAATTGCTGGATCGTATGGTAGCTCTATTTTCAACTTTTTGAGGAACCTCCATACTGTTTTCCAGAGTGGCTGCACCAGCTTGCATTCCCACCAACAGTGGAGGAGGGTTCCCCTTTCTCCGCATCCCCTCCAGCATCTGTCATTTCCTGACTTGTTAATTTTAGCCATTCTGACTGGTGTGAGGTAGTATCTCATTGAGGTTTTGATTTGGATTTCCCTGATGCCGAGCGATGTTGAGCACTTTTTCATGTGTCTGTTGGCCATTTGGATGTCTTCTTTGGAAAAATGTCTGTCCATGTCTTCTGCCCATTTCTTGATTGGATTCTTTGTTCTTTGGGTGTTGAGTTTGATAAGTTCTTTATAGATTTTGGATACTAGCCCTTTATCTGATATGTCATTTGCAAATATCTTCTCCCATTCTGTTGGTGGTCTTTTGGTTTTGTTGACTGTTTCTTTTGCTGTGCAAAAGCTTTTTATCCTGGTGAAGTCCCAATAGTTCATTGCTTTGTTCGTATTTTTAAAATGAGAGTTTTTTTCCCCCCTAATCTTAAGTATTTTCTAAGTGCTTGTGTCTTTATTGCTTGTGGTGAGTTGTTGAAACCTTAAGAACTGGAGATATATATCTTTCTTATATATATATATATGTATGCTTTTATGTATATATATATATATTTAAATAGCCATATAAATGTCTTTTTAAAAATACATATACCTTTATATATGAAAAACATAAAATACATATATATATTTACATATACAGTGTGTGTCATGTAAGCTTGTGCGTGTGTGTGTGTGTGTGTATACTTTTGGAAATTGAAATAGGCGTATATTTCAAAAACAGAGAAATACTCTGTGATGAAACACTTGGTGTACTGCTAAGTACTACCTGCTATAAACACTGATATGCATAAATTCCATGTAATCACAACACTGTGAGGTAGTCAGTATTATTTTTATTACCTCTGCATTACACATGAGAAAAAGGACCCCAAAAGATTACGTTATTTGCCCCCTTCCGCCACCCCACATCAGCTAGGTCTGTCAGCTCCAAAGCCCTGCTCTCCCTCCCCACCCCTCTGCAAAGGACACCAGAGAACTCCTCCGTGGTGCCTTTTCCTCCCCTTCCATGGAACGGAACAGCATGGTCTCTTGGAGACGTTTTTTAAAACAGCTCTGTTGAGATACAATTCATAGACTGTACAGTTCACCCATTTAAAGCGTATAATTCATTGACTTTTAGTATACATGCAGAGTTTTGCATCCATCACCACCATCAATTTTATTTATTTTTTCTAGCTTTATTGAGGTATAGCTAACATTTACTACTATACTAATCATGTTAGTAGGTCTCTCTTAAGTCTCGTTTTTAGTTCTCTGACATCTTGCTTCCTTTTGTAAATCTTTTCAATGATGGGCCCTTACAAAATTGGTTCTTAAATTTACAAGTATATCTGTAAGTCCTAGGAAGTCATGTCTTGGAGCTTTAGCAGCTTGCTCTACTGACAGAGTGTCTTACATTTGGTTTCCCATCTGCCTAGCTAAGCTTTAAGGTCCTGAGCAAAAAGACTATTCTTTTTTTTAGTATCATATGCTATACCAAATGATAAACAAGAGGGCCAAAATGACAATAGTTATAAAAGTAAAGCAGCTTTTCCTATAGGCTTGTTAGTTGTGTGGAGTCTAGAACCACCTTTCTAGCAAAGCCCCATTTGGATCTAATCTCCCAAGTACGCAAACTCTTGTGTTCTGCCAGGGACGGGAGGAACTTGGTTTCAGGCACTATGTTTTGATTGTAAGGGTGAATGTTATTGCCAAATTGAAACATTTACATGTTACATATCAACAGCCAAGTGCATTTCATGGCCAAATTTCATCTGCAGAAGATGGCATGTGTAAGTGATCTTATGGGGCTAGGCGTGGAAACGGAGAAATTCCATAGCAACCCCAGACCCCACCTCTAAGCCCCACTCCAATTCGTTTTATGCCCTCGCCCCTTTAGAAATACAGAAATCAAAGTTAAATGAAAGTGTGATACTCTGAGTTCATATTCTCAATTTTTTTATATTTAAAAAATTTTTTCAGTACAGATTTCCCTTTTAAAAAATATGCATAGAGTTACTGTATTTGGGAATTAAATGTATTTTATCTCGATGCTTCCAGAGTTTATCCCAATTGTTATCATGTTCCTGTAAACCATCTCTCTTCTACAGTAGCCTTGAAACTATCCCCCATGGTTTTACTCTGGCCCTGGTCTTTATAATCTGTTCTCTTCTCGGGGCCAGAGTAGTCCTTTCAAAGACTTAATCCACCCAAGTTATTCTCCCACCTAAAATCCCTCAGTCACTTCCTATAAAAAGATGAACTTTTGACCTTTGTCCAGCAGACCATTGAGGATCATTCCTGCCTACTCTGATCTCACCTCCTCCAGTCTCTACCCATTCACCCAACACCAGCCACAGTGGACACATTTCAGTTTCTTAAACATACCACCTCCTTGTCCTGGGTTCTGGGTTCTAGTTAACCCCCAAGCCTTGAAGTTGTGCACCAGTGTTTACTTATTCATAAATTTATTCATCTGTCCATCCTTCACACTCAGCTCTTACTTTTATCACCTTGGAACAGCCACCCTGAGTAGCCCCCTGCTCCACAATATCACATCACTATTTATTTTATATCATTAATCAGTATCTGGGCTCTCTTGTTTATTTATTATCTTCTGTCCCCTTCTTCACTTCCTACTTCTCACCTCCTGGAATAGAAATTCCATTCAGTCAGGAATTGCCTGTCTTGTTCATTGCTATGTTTCCAGCACCCACAAAAAACTTTTTGGCGCATACTAGATTTTCAGTAAGAACTAGTTTATAATGAGAAAAATAATTAGGTGCAAGGAAATTGTAGGCTTGCTCCTTTAAAAAAAAAAAAATTCTTCAGCAATTTAAAACTAAGTTATCACCATTTTCTCATGAAAATAAGCTCAATTCCTTAAAGAAAAATCAGAATTAAAAAGATTATTCATATCACTAAAGAACTATAATGTTGTAGGGTCTACACCTTACAAAGTGCATTATAACTCTTGGTTTATAATTTAAGTGCACTCAATTCAGAATTAGTTTTTCCAGAAAAATAGTTACAATGAGAAGTTAAGATCCCAAGCCAGCCACCCAAGCCTATTCAACTCTTAATCCGGCTATTATGGATCCTAATTGTACTTAGTAATTTTTCTTCATGTTAAAACACATTCTGATGTCTGATTGGGAACTTCAAGAAAGCCCTTCCTACTCCGACAGCCTGTCCTTTCTTCAGAAGCCCGAAGAAGCAGACCATAGAGGCCCAGCCTCAGGAGGGGAATTGGAGGCAGGTGATGGGGAGTTAGAAGTGAGAGGCAGACTTCTGGAAACTTGCTTCCTGAGTTCAGGGAGATGTTTCTGCAAGTGCCTTCGATGGCAGATGTGAAGGTTTCTGAATCTTGTGGACAGTAGTACGAGGACAGGAATTTGTCTCTTAAAGCGGCTTTTTTAAACTTCTTATTGAGAAACAGAATTAAAGATGAGAGAACAACCATTGGAGTATACAGAAGAGTTTTCTTAAATAAGATCTCTCTGTATTCCAGAAGAATAACATTTTGTGTTCGACTGAGTGAGCACTGGGTGTTATACACAACTAATGAATCATTGAGCGCTACAACAAAACTTATGATGTACTACTATACACTGGCTAACTGAACATAATAAAAAAAAAGATTGAGTGTAGACAGGATAGATAATAACTAACTGTAATAGCTAATTTTAATAAATAATTAACTTGTAAATGTCTATAGTGCCAAAGTAGATAATGTGGGCCATTAAAATAAGGACTTAAGCTACAAGGTTATCATATTGATAGTATGTTGGAATTAGGGCTGAGATGAAATATCCCAACATACTGTAATATGTCTAGACATAATGAACAATCCTGCCGTGTTTAGGTCATGTTTATAATTATGATGAAACTACTGAGCGTTTCTGAGTTTATTCTATTGGATACCACACTCTCAAAGCCTTTTAACCTATGAGTAGCTGAGAGCATTTGTTATAATGCTTGGTATTTTGCAAACAAATGAGCTGATGAGACATAATAATCATAAAACCTTGTTCCCTCCCCCAAAAAATATTTTTAAAAGTTGAAGTCTTTGCACTAAGGAATGTGGTTTTATACCTTGGAAACCTTCAGATAAAAAGTGAGTTAGTTAATTTTCTTTGCTTTCTTGAATCTGTAGAGAAGTGTTCAATAAATATTTGTTTTAGTAGGGCAATATAAACATGTTAAATTATATAAATAGAGGCTTGTAGGTATGGCTTACACTGTTTCTTCACTCCACAGAGGTACAAAGGCCAGAGGAATCTAAGAGATTAACCTCAGGAAGTCAGAATAGCTGGATTGCCACTGTTTTAACTCAGGTCATGGTCATCATTACTGTTTATTTATTACATACTTGTGAGACCACATAAAAAATGACCTGTATTATACAAACAGTCCACACGTGAACAACCTTTCACTCTAAGTTTGGGACTATTCTTTTGAAAGTGTTTGTTAGGGTTGATTATTGAAGACTCTTGTGTGAATATAGAAAAGTCAGATGAGGGCAAGCAAGTCTGTCTATCTCCTATTTGAGTCTTAATCAGAGCAGCAGAAAAATCTATTTATTCTCAAAAAAAAAAAAAGAAAAATCTATTTATTCTCTAGGTAACAAAAAGAAGAGAATCTTTACCGAAATTTTTGTAGAAGCCCAATTTAAATTTATCTCTTTGTATGTAACAGCTATTCATTGTTCCCATTCCACAAATATTTAGTGTTATATGTAATATGTCAGGTTTTTTGCTAGGAACCACAGACATACAGATAAATAAGATGTATCCTCAAGCAATTTATAGTCTACTAGGAAGGGCATAAACATGTAAATAAATGAATGCAATAAACTATTAGAGGCCTATGATGGCGGCCTGTACAGCATACAGTGGGAACAAAAAAAAAGAAGAAAAAAGGGAGTTATTAATTCTATCCAGGGTGAGGGGTGGGGTCAGAAAAATCTTTTATAGAGATAAGAATGCTTAAACTGTCTTGAAAGATAAGAAATCTTTACCAGGTAGAATCTACATATAATTAAAATACAGACATTAGTAAAGGCAGAGGAATGGGCTGTGTCTGGTGGGATTAGTGATGCAAAAGGATTGCTCTATATTAGAGTATATTCTGTTTATTTTGCAAGGCTTCAGGGATGGTTCAACTGGTTAAGGTCTGCTGGGGAGGAAGGGAGAATTACTTCCCTGGCAGATTTGGAAGAGATGGGGAGTAGTCTCCAGACATGAGCTGAATTGATATTTGAGGAAATGAGAATTTCTTTTTTTTTCTTTTTTAGGACTTTATTTATTTATTTGACAGAGAGATAGTGAGAGAGAGAGATAGTGAGAGAGAGAGATAGTGAGAGAGAGAGCACAAACAGGGGGAGTGGCAGTCAGAGGGGTAGGGAGAGGCAGGCTCCACACTGAGCAAGGAACCCGATGTGGGACTCGATCCCAGGACCCTGGGATCATGGCCTGAGCCAAAGGCAGACGCTTAACTGAGCCACCCAGGTGCCCTGTAAATCAGAATTTCTTGTAGGTTTTTCAAGGATAAGAATTTGGGTACCACAGATACATTTTCATGTCTCATGAGCAGTTTTCTTAGAAATGTGTTAAATAGTCTAATCTGAAAAGGCCACCATATCCAGTTCTATACTACTGCTCAAAAAAAAAAAAAAAATCAGAAGTCTCTGTTCTGTAAGGTGTCAGGTGGTTCTGTAGGGTTTTTGTCTTTTAATAATGCACAAGATAATACCTCTTTAAAAGTGAAGCATTCATCACACATTAAGATAAAAATCTATTTCATATTTTAAAGAACAATTCCTCCAAACAACTCCAATGAGCTCTTTGTTACTAGCTCAAGCGAAGAAACAGGAAAAAGCTAATCGGGTATAAAGTGTGGTTTTCAGTGTTACTTCAAATGCAATCTACTGCAGTCATGTTAAAGGCCCATACAAGTATAATTTAATATAGTTTTACATATTACAGTATTTAAACTTGCATAAAAATATTAATACAACACTATATTTTATATGCCTTTTACATAAGCCCCAAGGACAAATTTCAGAAAAACACGACAGTGGAGTTGTGGTAACTTCAATGTTTAACTGTAGGAAATATATCCTGTGCATATTTTCCATAATATTACCTTTTGTGAATCTACTATTGAATTCATGTTTGTAAGGTAAAGATAGAATTCAGAACATAGAGAAATACAGTGAAAATGCCACAAGAAAATATTTGTGTCATTGTTGAAAGTTCAGCATGTGTACCTCTTTTCTAAGTTATTAATAGGCCTGAGAACAACAATATAAGCAATTTCTCCTAAATAGAAGCGAGTCTGAGAGAATAGACTTCCGTCAGAAGTGGCTGATGTTAGGGAGAGGGGAAGCTGAATTCAAACAGTTTTGTGAGAAACTAGAAAAGAGGAAGCAATTCAACTTCACAATCGGTCACTGATACTTGGTTTACTCTCTTTGGAGTTTACAAGTGGCTGCCAAGTTACGTATCACGCAGGCTGCCTAATCCTTGGAGGCCTCTCTTCCAGCTGATGTCTGCGTCAGTGGTGGCCATGAGAGAGGAAACAACTTGAGGAAAAGATTGTTTACCACTTGAGTTTAACATGGAATTAGACGGCTGAAGTAAGTGGTTTAGAACACCACTGGAATGCTGTTTTGTATACATTTAAAAGACACAGTGATTCCGAGAGTTACTGAACATCTAGTCCTAAATGTTAATTAGGATCTCATTCTGAAGGGCACCTTCTTACCACTTCCTTGGAGGTAAATATGAAAAGCCAAAGACATACATTTAATAAATACCTCTTATGTTTACAGTCATGTATAAATTCTGTGTGACATGAGACAAATAATCTGACTAACAAGCCCCAAAGTCATCACAGTCGTGTTCTCCAGAAGATTATAATTAAGGAGAGCTGGGTATATTTATAGGTATATGAAACAAGAGAAAACAAGAGTTTGAAATTGGCTACATAAATGTGGTAGACTTGTCATCCATTTTTTGTTGCACATTTACACTTTTTCCCACTTACAGATTATAATTTACTTGAGGGTAAGGACTCTAACCACATTTGTTTGTTAGATCTCCTTCTGTGGACAAGCTGGAACAAATGGGAAAGAAACCATTGACCAGCTGCATGTGAGTAATTCTTTCCCCAGGATAAGCCCACTTTAGCTTTCAAGTGGAGAATGGCTTGGGGAAGGTGTTGTAGAACGAAGGTCACAGACTCAGACATGTTTGAAACAAGGTTTTTATTCCTGTTCTCCCAATGTGCAAGCAAATTTGCAGAAGGAAGGGAAGGAAGCATCCACCAGCAAAAGCAGGGTGAGGACTCCAACCTCACTTCTAGGAGTAGAACCTAAGATTCCCACCCCCACTGTCTTTCCAGAAATTGTTTTGAGGTCCACAGAAAAGATAGACGCTTATATTCAGAAGTAAACCCACTTAACATATGCATTTGAAGAGCAGTCTGTGTGCACATTTTGAAAACAAAAAAAGTATCAGTAAATAAAATCGGCTATAAATTTGAAAGGAGATTTGAAAAGAAAAGAAAAAGCAATTTTCATTTAGAAAAATAAATAAGGCATGACATGAGAGTAATACAGTTAAGATATTTTGTTAAAGTTTAAAAAAAATTTTTTTTACTTTTAAAATGTGTGACATATAGTTATTTTGATTATGGAAGCACTGATTCCCCTCATCAAAGGAAGAATGGCTTTTCTCCCACTCCTAAACAAGATTTAGCCTTGTTTCTTGAAATTTAATTTTTTTTATTGTGCTTCTTTGATTTGATTTTTTCCCTTCATTTTCCCAAATGGAAGTGGCATATATTTAAAGTTTTAATTCAATTAAACTAAATTATTTTAAGAAGGCATTTTCAGGTGGGTTTTCTTTTTCATTTCATTTATATAATTCTTAGAGGGTAATAGTATTGTTAATAATACTCTCTTTGAGGGGCACCTGGATGGCTCAGTCAGTTGAGCATCCAACTCTTGATTTAGCTCAGGTCATGATCTCAGGGTCATGAGATTAAGCCCCACATCAGGCTCTGCGCTGGGTGTGGAGTCTGCTTAAGATTCTCTCTCTGCCCCTCCCCCACCCCCTCTCCCTAAAAAATAAATAAATAAATAATAATCTCTTTGAGCTTCTGGTGTGATCCAGAGACTTTAAATATGCTTCTTCATTTTATTTTCACAGTAGTGCTATCAGTGGCCATTATTGTCTTCATTTTATAGCTCTGTAATCTGAGACTCACAGAATATAATTAAATCTGCCCAAGAAGCCATAACTATGAAGCAGGACTAAGATTTGTACCCATGTATGTGTCTGAATCTTTTATCCACGAAACTACCCACAAATGTCTATAAATGTGCATATGTGTATGTATATCACATGTACATACTTTGTTATGCACCCATCCTTAGTTGATAATTGATGGAATATTTTGTATTTCTTGGATTCTACTTAGTACATTGCCAAGAAACTGCTGGATTTCACCTGTGCAATTTTTGAAAAGAAATTAAATGATGCACTCCAGGAAGGGTTCACATTTGCTCATTATTTCTGGCTTAATCAAATTAATGGGAAAGAACAAAAAGTAGCTAAGACCAGAGCCCCTGTAACCAGTGTTGCTGGAAGTTATGCCCCTGTTACTTTGACGTGTGTGTGTGTGTGTGTGTGTGTGTGTGTGTGTGTGTGTGGCCAAGGGTCTAATTATTGGGCTGTTAACAATATAAGTACTCATTAAATGTGCTACCATTTAATAGACTTTTCTGATCACAAACCTTCATTAAAAGTCTTAGAAAGGTGTTTTGTTTTTTTTTAATCTTGTATTTTTCCATAAAATTCATCTCATTGGATAACTGAAGAGAGGTGGACTCTGGCCAGTGGTTCACAGTAAAGAATGAAGATTGGGTGTGTGAGTGATGCTCAGAATTTGTAATATTTCTTTGCTGTTTTTATAGTATTGCTGCAAATTGTGGAAAACAAATCTGGAAAATTGTAGAGATTGGAAAAAAGAGGCATGAAGAATAAAATATGGGGCAAACTTATATTTAACTTTTGAATATAAGCTAACTTTTACTAAGGATTAAGCCATTGGAAGAAGTTCTAAAATTCATGTATGGGAGAAAATTACAGATTTTCTCAAAGGTTTTAGAGCAGTGACCTTTTCCATTAATATGTTTGCCTCCACATAGAAAGCTGTTTCTAGATTTTAAATTTTAATTTAATCTTTTTTTAATTTTAATTTGATATTTTGATTAAGTATAATTATTTTAAAACAAAGATTTTTCTCACTTCTGAAACCAGTTTTACAAAGCTCTGCAATGCTTCTTTGTGTGTCTTTCTCACTCATTTTAGAGGGGCCGATAGGAAATAACAGTACTGAATACTCTGTTGAGAATCACATATTGTACCTGTTTTAAATCTCCATCTTACAGATATGGAGACAAATGAACTTACCCCTGGTCTCTTGCCTAGGAACTGATGAAGTTGTAAATAAAACTTACATCTTAAAACTTATATTACAGTTTTTTTTTTACTACACATATATTTTTCATAACAAGCTTTTAAAAACTCCTCTCTGGGATATTTTCCATTTAAAATTTTCAAGAAAGCTTTGTTCTGCATGAGAAAGCTCCACCTGTGCCCAGACAGGCCTTTGGATGCACTTACTGCTTACCTGCTTAGACATGATAAATTGCTCTCTGTGTTGGCATTTTACATATAGAAAATGAACTCCTTTAAAAAAAAATCTTATTGAAGTGTAATTAACATACAGTGTTATATTAGCTTCAGGTTTACGATATAAGATTTCAACAATTCTATACATTACTCAGTGCTCATCGCCATAAGTGTGCTCTCAATCCTTTTTATCTATTTCACCCATCCCCCACCTACCTCCCCTCTGGCAGCCATCAATTTTGTTCTCTGTATTTAAGAGTCTTTTTTTGTTTGTCTCTTTTTTTCTTTGTTTGTTTGTTTTGTTTCTGAAATTCCGCTTGAGTGAAATCATATGGTATTTGTCTTTCTCTGTCTGACTTGCTTCACTGAGCATTGTACCCTCTAGGTCTATTCATGTTGTTGCAAATGGCAAGATCTCATTCTTTTTTATGGCTGAGTAATATTCGTGTGTGTGTGTGTGTGTGTGTGTGTGTGTGTGTATACCACATCTTCTTGATCCATTCATCTATCTATGAACACTTGGGTTGCTTCCATATCTTGCCTATTGTAAGTAATGCTGCAGTAAACATAGGGGTGCATATATCTTTTTATGAAATAGTGTTTTTGTTTTCTTTGGGTAGATACCTAGTAGGGGAATGACTGGATCATATGGTGACCAGTAGCATATACTGATCATATCTCTCATGGAGGATGAGCGACAATATCCAAAAGTACACAGATGTTTTTAATCAATGAGTAAGTACAGAATTAAATATTTATAAATGATTTTTAACATGAATCAAATTGTATTTTCAAAACTCTAAAAATTGTATCAATAAATGTCCTCAAAATCATGTTAAATTAAAAATCCTCACTTTAAAAAATGTCTGTGACCATATTATATATTATGCTATTAATAACTCAAGATCTTTAAATTAAGGTAGATATTTTTGACAGTAATATTTTCATCAAAATGGCAGTTCAGTAGGGAAAAACAATTCTGTCTCTACCTTGAAAGTTCAGGCTTTGAACATAATCTTAGTGGGTCTATGCCTAAAACTACTAGCATCAGTTATCTCTGAATTGATTTTGTTTGTCCAAAGATATGATTGTGAAGAATTGTGATTCTTTCTAAAATATTTTCAGATAAACCCTACACAGATCTTTAGTGATAGTGATATTATACTAAAAATTACATGTTCATCTTTGGTAACCAGAGGGAAGGCCATATCTTGCTTCTGTTTTCTAGAATAGCTACATGGTATTTCAGGCCTTGAAGAGGATGCCATACTAGAGAGGCAGCAAGTATATATTCATTCCTAAACACTTACCTGTTTTTTTCTCTTTTTCTATTATTTCAATAGATATAAAATCTGATGTCGAAGTGCTGATCTTCAGATCCCTACTTAGTACTTGGAACGTTTTTATTTTAAATCATGAACTGGTCACTCTTGTGATACATGGTTTCCGGTCGCAGCTTCCATATTTAACTGGAAGCAGTATCGGTACAATGCCAGCTTGCCCCCCCGGCTGGAAATTTATTTGCATATGTGCAGAATATACCTCTTTCTAACTGCCACTTCTCTAGTTTTTTTACTTCTTTTGCATTTCACCTTCTCACACCTTTTCCTAACCCACCCCCTTAAGGCCATCATTCTTACCCTGCCCTTGGTGACTGTCAGATGTGCCCACGTGCTCTTCATCCTTTTATTAACAGAACTGTGACACGAAGAGGTGAGTTTTAGTAACTAGCACTGCACACCCTTGAGGGGAAAGAGTGATAGGTCCTGTTGGTGTTGATTTGCAGATGGGGAGTCATAATGAACAGAATGGGTGTGGTGTGGTACATGAGACCCCTTCTCTTCCTTGTGTGGCTCCTATTTAATTCATCATCCTTAGCATTACTTATTCCTCGTTGCTTTTCTCCTCTCTCGTTCTTGTCCCTCGTCAACTGAGGGATCACACTCATAAAATAAAAGTACTTCTCATATACTTTAACCTTATTGACATTAACCAAGTGTTTCTTTTTTCTTACAAGTTTTACAGCCATAAGTAGGATTTCTCAATCTTAGCACAATTGACATTTTGGGGCAGAAAATTTGTTGTGAGAGACTGTTCTGTAGGATGTTTAGCACCGTCCCTGGCCCCTACTCACTAAATGCCAGTAGCACCCATTTCCCTAGTTGTTACATCAAAAAATGTCTTCAGGTGTGATCATATGCTTCCTGGGGACCAGAATCACCCCCATTTGAGGGCCACTACCCTAGACAACTAGTCTAATTCCTTTCATCATTTCTTTCTACACGTTCTATGAAATTATCCTGTTGTTTTTAAATTACAGAACAATGATCTCATTTGACTTCAGGATGTTGGTTTCGACACTACTGGGCATTTCATTGCCTCTGATTCTTTTTGTTTCGTATCGTGGTCTCTTCGAGAGCTGCTAATACAGGTTCACAGTGTTGTTTTTGTGTGCGATAGTGAAAAGATAATTTCAGTGACACATATACTGGGTGCCTGTGATAGTTGATTGCCTTATCAGTCTAGCTACCGTTTGAAGAATATCTTGGTGATTACTCTGCCTTCTGATGTGCTACCTGACGATTTTTTTCAAACCAAGCTACCAGTTTCAACTTTTTGTGGAAAGTAGACCCCACATTATCATTGTTTTGTTCCCATAGCTCCAAAACATGGAACAAGCCTTTTGACTGTCCTGGTATTTGCACTGAAAGCTCTGCATTCTGGTAAACCCTTTAGTTGTGAGAAATCCAGGATAGTTCAAATCCTACTTGATATTCCTTTTATTTCCCTTTCAATCAGAGCATCTTAGCCCTACTTTAATTTCTGTTGTACAGTGGAATGGGGAATTTAGTGCAGGAACACTGAGGTCCTGGGAATGAGGTGGGCCTATAGGTGTGGTATGTGTAGTCTCACAGTGTTTTCCAAAAACTGAGTTTGAATGTTTGCCATGGACCTCCCGGCCCCGTGTTATTTTATATCTGGTTCCTCTACACATTTGTGTTGATTGCCTTGTACCTGATGGTCTTTGATTTGCAACCCTTCATTTAAGGACTGCTTCCCACTTTATTATTTGGTAGAGAAAATCTTTGGTTTTCTGTAGATTTTTAATAAGACAAACTCATAGATATATTTGTTGTTCAAGGTCTCTTTCAAGGGGCACCTGGGTGGTTCAGTCAGCTGAGCATCCAACTCTTGATTTCCACTCAGGTCATGATCTCGGGCTCAGCTCAGTGTGGAGTCTGCTGGAGATTATCTCTCTTCCTCTCTCTCTGCGCCCCCTCCACTTGCGTGCTACTAAATAAATAAATAAAATCTCAAAAAAAAAAAACAAAACAAAACATTTCTTTCAGCTATCCCATAACAAGAAATCAGCTTTATGAAGTAATTTACAATCTCTTGGCATTGCTTTTAAAATGGTTGCTTGCTCCCAGGCAATTAACTCAAAGACTTTTTAAACTGTGGAGACTTTACAGGTGAAATAGCAATCTGTGTGATGTTGATTAAGGATTATTAAAATTATCTTCTCCAGGGGCGCCTGGGTGGCTCAGTTGTTAATCTGCCTTCCGCTCAGGTCATGATCCTGGGATCGAGCCCCACGTCAGGCTCCCTGCTCAGCGGGAAGCCTGCTTCTCCCTCTCCCACTCCCCCTGCTTGTGTTCCTGCTCTCGCTATCTCTCTGTCAAATAAATAAATAAAATCTTAAAAAAAAAAGTATATCTTAGTATAACTCCTCCATAATTATGTAGGAATATTCCAATACTAGCTCAATTCCTTCAAATTAAAGTTTGTATCCACAAATCTCCCTTTAAAATGCAAATTTGTGGGTGATAGCAAATTCATCAGCATATAAAAATTGTACGATCAACTTATTACACAAGCCTACGTGAAATGGGACGAGCTTTGAGAAGTGATCAAAGGAAGGGTTATGAAGTTGGTTTGTCTGACACAGGTAAGGACTCGGTTGTGACCATTCCAAACAGAGCAGTATGGAGATGTGGAGTGCTAGGAAGGGATTGGCTAACAGAATATAAATTGAGAAAAAGAAATGAATCTGCCTCATAATTTGTCTGGGCCTACTTGTCTTAACCTGTTGTTTTAAGGAGTTAATAAATACCAGGGTCTTTAGGCTAATAGCATGCTACAGAAAAGAAAAGAAGAAAAGATAGTGGTGTTACTTATTCCCTACCCTTGGTAATATTGAAGTGGGTTGGCCAAGAGCTCATTAACTCCAGCATGGCCAGTACCAATCCCATGATGCCCTTTCCTGATTTTAGGATAGCAGTAGTCATACTTAGAAGGCATCCGCAATCCAGTTGCTGATATTGTCTGTGTTTTCTTCTTACAATGACAAAGCACAAATTTACTGAGCACTTGAGCCAACCTATTGTTCTGGAGGCCTGTTCTTGGCACTGTTTTATAGGAACTTGCTCAAGGGAACCCTGACCAGAGTCTTGCTAGTAGTACCTAATAGACAGATACCTTTCAGTTTCCCTTTGAAGATGGTATAGATTGCATGGACCACTCTCTCCTAGTAGGTCTATGGCTTTAGCTCCTCAGACTCCTCTTCTGGCCAGATACCAATTGCTGGAATGTCTTAGTTCACTGCTGGGCTCACTTACTTTCTGTTTCTATGACAGTATTTAACAGAATGGTAGTAGGATGAGACCCACCTATAGAGTTTAATACAAATGCAGAATCAAAGTCCCCACCCCTAACCTACTGAATCAGAATTGCCCCAGGAAATTTTTCTGCATGCTGGAATTGTAGATACACTCCTCCCCACTCTCCAGCAGTGATCTCATCATTAGCTATAGCTTTAAGTACCATTTGTTTGTTCCATTACTTGCAAATTTATATCTCCACTACAAACCACTCTTTGAAGCTCTGGTCTTATATACTTTGTTGCCCCTCATTTCTCCTCTTGGATGTTTCATAGGTATCTCCAACTTAACATGTCCAAACAAAATGTTTAATATTCCCTCAGAACTTGTTCCTCCCACATTTTTCCATATCTCAATAATTGGGACCATCTTTCCCAGAGTTTCTTCAGCATTATTCATTCCTTCCTGCACATTACCCACAGTATCCAACCTATCAGCAAGTTCTGTTGATCCTACCTCCAGATTATGCCATGGCTTCATATACTTTTTTTCCAAACCCATCCACTACCTTTTTTCTAGCCCACCATGTGCCTTATGTGACTACTGAAATTGGCTTCTAGTTGGTCTCCCTGCTTCACCTTTAGTTTGCTTCCAACTTAATCTATATTGAGAAATCAGTGTCATCTTTTAAAAATGTCATGTATGTCCTCTGTTGAAACCCTTTAATGGCTTCCCACTCCTCTTTAAATTCAGTTCACACATCTTAGTGTGGCTTCTATAGCAGTGTGTGGCCAGCGTGGTGGGCCTCATCAGTCTGCCCCCTTCCCCAGCACTCGGCCCCTCACTCACTATGCTCCAGCCACAATGACTTTGCCTTGGTTCCCTGAGGGTCCCCTGTCTGGAAACATTTGTGGGTACAGTGGCCTCTTCCTAGAATACATTTTTCCCTTGTCCTTGGCTCCCCACATTGCAGATCCCTTCACTCAAGTCAGGGATCATGTTAAGTGTCACGTTCTTAGGGAGACCTTCCTCATCATTTACTTTATTCAGACCTCCCTCATCCTCAGCACACAGTATTCTCCCAGTTCATTTTTCCTTTCCTCTATAGTACTTGGCATGTTGTGGTTATTTATTCATTCATTGCTGTTTTCCCCATGAGACCGTATGCTACGGGAGGGTGAGAACCATGGCTGCTTTCATTACTACTGTATACTCATCACCTAGAACAGTGCTGAGCCAGTAAAAAACACTCAATGCATATTTATTAAATGAATTAATTAAGGTTTAGATTTAGTTTGTTTGTCCTTAATGTAGGGCCAATAAATGTTAGATGGGGTGAGACTTTTAATAATAACTGATTTCATATTGAAAGTGGAAACCTACAAACTAAAACCTAACTTAGAGTTGTAATAATTCAACTCTACCCAGTATTTCATCTGTCATCCTTTTATATGGTTTAACATAAATATTTAACAACATTAACTAGCCAACCCTTAACTTCCTTTACTTGTGTAATTCACAGTAAGATTTTGTACCACAATTTTTAAAAATTCAGCCTTCCAGAAATTTATGTGGAAAAAGAACAAACACAAGGTTGACCTTAGATACAGGTGTAAAATGGCCATTTGCCTACACACTCTGAATTGAGGGAGGTTATAAAAGCAAAAACAACTAAAAGGTATTCATTAACTCTTGATTGTTGTTCCTGAAATTTCACCATTTTGAATATTGTCTTCTCCTTGGGGTTCTGTTAAAATCATATGTACACGAAAGGGTCATTACATTATCAGAGTTCAATGTACATGAGATCTAGTGCATCACTTTTATCCTAGTAGAACTGGATAGCAATAAAATAATTTTGTTCTTCTAGGAGTAAGAGTGAGCTTTAATAGAAAACTGATCCCCATATAACTCTATGATAGCATAATTTTATTGTTAAACAGAAATATTTATGTAAGTTTCTGCCCATTACTATGCTGTGAGCTCATAAGAGCAAAAAAGGGGTCCATCATTATGACATCACATCATAGAATTCACAAAATTGTATTGAAAGAATGAATAGGTAAACCAAATATATATTAGCAACTTTTTGTGGCTTGTGCCAGTATTTAAAATAAAAAATTCTGTACAACAATTGAAATGATGTTAAAACATGCATAAATATGCTTATGGACTTTGGAGGAAGAAATAAGTCCTAGCTGGCCTTTTTTCATTGATAATACATAGGTATTTGATACCGGATACCAAGTGTCACACTTGGTGTTTTTAATCATTGTAGTACAAATTTGCTTTTCAGTTCTTACATTAGGTCCTTTGTGTTCTTCCTTCCTTCCTTTCTTTTCTTTCTTTTCTTTCTTTCTTTCTTTCTGTCTGTCTTTCTGTCTTTCTGTCTTTCTTTCTAATTGAAGTGTAGTTGGCACACAATGTTACACTCGTTTCAGGTGTGTTTTCTCCTTTCTCATCTAACCATTTTCACCTTCTATGCTTGGCTTATTTTTGTTAAGTGGTGCAAACATTGAGTAACATGTATTGACGTTGGCACACTTTCACAACCCGCCTGTGGCCTTTCTCCTTATTACCTTATCTGACACTCTTTAAACTGTATTTTTACTATTCTTGCACAACTGATTCTAGTGAAATAGAGAAGCCATCATTTTTAATCCCCTGTCTGCTATTTTTCTCACAGCAGGAGCTGTGGCTACTTCTGGGGTATCATTAGCAAGTTAAATGCTGAATATCACATTTTGGATTGTGGCCTCTTATGAGTCATTTGTCTTTTGAACAAGGTGTGTCCAATGTTGGAAAGAAATCATAGCAAGGTCTACACTGGAGTGCCAACAAGCTTTTCAAAAGGAGTTGCCACACCCAAACCTAAAGCATTTTTTTCAACAGCTAAGATTAAGAGTAATTAACATTTAATATACCCCCACTTATATGTCCATTAAGTTTCCATGAAAATTAACATTTTAGCCATGCGTGTCAGCACTCATGTTAACTTCTTTATCTTTCAAAGATTTGTCTTTATTAGAATGGTCTTTTCTTAGCAGAGATCTTTGTTTTAGATTGACTGCTTTTCTATAAAGAGTAATCTTGCTCTGTGGAGGCTGATGGTCTAGATGAACTGATGTCAACATTGTGGGCTCTTTACAGGCCTCCATTGTTTATTATGCAGAGGAGGCTCATGTGGGTAGTGAGGAAAAAGAGCTTAATTCTATGACCTTGTACAGATCATTGCTTTCAGTGCTGAAATCTCCTCCTAAGTAAGTATATCTCCTCCTAAGAGTACTTTTTTGTTGATGGTCTATTTCAGTAGGAGGGGGAAATTCCTTGGTAGACCTATTTTCTAAGACTTTACAATATAAAAAGAATTAAAATGTATTTTTTTTTGTCATTTGTTAACCTTTTCTGTTTGTGTAAAAGTAGCCATATTTTTTTACTATTATGTAGTTTTCTGTGACTATTTTTTGTGCACAAGTTGGGATTTAACATCCTTCTGTGTATTTGAGAAAACCCTATCTAATGTATATAAAGTTAAGCGGAGTTGTTGTAGTATTTATTAATGTTTTTGTATGAAGAGAATTGTCCTAAGTCAAAAAGATAAGTCCTATCATAAGTGCGTACCCACACATTTGATGGGAAGTCTGTGATGAAAGAGGGGGATGATGGAGAATATTGTCCTTTCTTGCACATAAGCAGCCTTATTCCCTCATTTGAGAGACTTTGCATGCATACTCCAAACCGCTGCAAAATCCTTCATCATTCTGGCTGCTTACTTTAAAATCCAGTCTAGTTGATCAATCTTGTGATTCCTGGAACTGACACATTATTCAAGATTCTTAACCCCAAGGGGAAAAAAGTCTCTCCCATTTTTTTTTTTTTTTTTGCTCTTGATTCTTTAATTTCATTAATAGAGCCTAAGATTGCTTTAGCTATTTTAGCTATTTTTTTATTATGTTATGTTAATCACCATACATTACATCATAGCTATTTGAAATAAATCATAAAGATAGCTTTAGGTATCATACAGTACAAATCATCTTGCACCTTGCCTGTTCTCCCTATGTTAGGTTTTTGAAATGTATGCAAGCTCCTGTGTGCAGTCTGGCTTATGCATCTTACTGGCTGTGCTGTTCTGCTCTGCTTGAATGTACTGTTGCCTGTTTGTTCCTTCCTTTCTTGGTGGACTCTTGGATGATTTCCACTCTTTTGTTCTTCCATACAGTACTTCTGTGACCCCTACAGCGTAGTGGTTAACAGACTCAGAACTAGATTGCATGTGTTTGTGGGTCCACCGAGTTATGCGACTTGGCAAGTTATGAACTGCTGTGCCTCAGTTTACTCATCTGTAAAATGTGGTACATTTTCTATAGGGTAGGTATGTTATGAGCATAATACGGTAAAAGCACAGGAAGGACTTGCAACAGTGCCTGACGCATAGGAAGCATGGTGCAAGTGTTAGCTATTACATGTATTAACACAGTCCTTCTACATGCCTCCTGAAGTGTTTAAGTGTGACACTTTCTCTCGGGTAGATACCTAGAAGGGTAATTTCTGGGCCATAGCAACGGAATATCTCCAGTTTTACTAAAAAATTGTTAAATATTTCTTTAAAAATATTGTACCAACTTATACCTGTGGTGCATAAGTTCCTTTTTACCTTCTACTTCAAGTCTGTTGTCAGACTTCTAATTTTTTTCAGTCTGAGCGGTGACAGAGTAGCTCTCTGTCATTTTAATTTGCATTCCCTGATAAAGAGTAAAGTTGAAAATCTTTTCTAATTGGCCTTTCTGGGAATTGCCATTAATATTCTTTGCTTAAAACAAAATATATAATACTGTATTCAAGCATATGAAATTAAAATATAAGGAAACTCACTTTTTACCTCTAGGAGGAAGGGGCAGAAGAATAGGACTTAGCTGCATCTCTAACATTTTATTTCTTTATTTTTTTTCACACTGATCCGGATTTTATTCAAACATTAGTGAACAATAATGTAGAGACATTGATATGTAAATTTCTAAAATGCTGCATCTTAAATTTAGTTAGCCGAAGACCACATTTAGCTATAAGCATGAGTTTAGTCCTCCACATAGAAACAAGATACTAAACTGTAAAAAAAAAAAAAAAAAGCTTCCTACTGTTTGAAAATCTCAGTTTATTAAGTAGATTGTAAAAATGCATAGGTCTTTAATAAGAGAATTGGCTGTACAAGAGTACTCCCCTTCCATAGTATTCCTTTTTACTTCATATGCGAGTTATTGCTTCTGCTGTAGGATTGAACTCTTACAGCACTAAAAGGCAACTGTTTAGGGAAGAGGCAGAAAAAGGAAAAGGGAATGTATGAAAGGCAGTATTTCCTTTAGGTACAAAAAGCATAATAGTGTTTTAGGAAGACAAGATAAAAGTTACTCAAGGCTAGCTTGGTTCTCACTGAATAAAAACAATGGGCTAAATACTGAGCTCCTCTGTGTCAGTCTAATAATCAGTGCCTTGGTCACCCTATTGATAATCTCTCAGGTAGTCATCTTGGTACTCTCCATGATATTCATCTGGGTGTTCTGCCTGATAATCACTAATTTCAGACCCATTTGCTCCTTTTCCTTGGCTTCCATTGTGAATGACAGGTTCTGTGGGAGTGGCGCAGTATTTGGGATCATATACTTGCCCCCCAAAGCCCAAACACACTCATTCCTTTCTGGGAAGCAACTTTGTTGGTTCCCATCTGTAGAGAAATTGTTGAGTTGTCTGCTGGTTGTAAGGTCAGCTTCTGATCGTAGATATCTCTTCTGGAACCTGGTGCTAACATCCCCGCCTGGCTGGCTCCTTTGTTGGTGCCCAGATGCAGGCTAGTTGTGGTCTGCTCTAAAGGTTTGTCAGTTTGCATTTGGGGATCATAAAGCTGCCTCCTGGTCCCATACTGTCCTACCTGCCTGGCTGGCGCATTTGTTGCAAACCATTTACACGTTGGCCAGCTTTTAATTTTCCTTCTTCAAAACGTTCTTGTTTGTTTTCCGGCATACTTAACCCCAATGTCGTATGGAATCCTTTTGTTTTAGCCAGACCTGCCAGAGCCAACTGTGTAGTCTGAACCTGGGTCGTGTTTCCATTCTCAAAAAGATCATTTGCTTCAAATATGTCCCATGGCTTCATGCCATAAGCCTGAGTAGCATTAATAAAGTTGCCAATATTCTCCAACTGAGGCCAGTTTAACGAGAACTCATTAACCTTCTCTGAGCCCTGGCTGTAGTTTATGAGCTCACAGAAGATGATGCCATCTTTGAAGCCCAGCAGAAAGTTGATGCCAGTGTGCATGCTTGTCACCTCTTCTGTCTAATTTCGAAGATCTTCCCCTGCCTAATGATCATACTTGGAAGCGATCTTGTTCTTGACCTCTGCTGAGAGACTGTAATAAAGGCCCTTGTTGAAGAGGGTTATAGTGGTTCGGGTGGTGGGAAGAGGCTGCGCTCAGGTCTGGGGGTTTCTCTAACTCGGCTTCCCCACTCTTGGCCCTGAGGAGTGGCCACACTGCGAGATGCCCGGAGCTCGCTCCCCTGGGTGGCGCAGGAAATGCTCTGACCTGTAATATTTCATTTCTTTAAACACCAAAAATTTGAAGAAAATTTGAAAAATGTTTATTGTATCTGGGTGATGAGGAGCTGGTGATATTTTATATTTTTCTCATTTTCATAATGTTTTCAATATTTCATAATTTAAAAAAATCAATTTGGGTTTCATTATCAAGCCAGGGAATCATGTTTGGAATTCAGCAATTAAGAAGTGATAACAGGGCACCTGGGTGGCTCAGTTGGTTAAGCAACTGCCTTTGGCTCAGGTCATGATTCTGGAGTCCCTGGATCGAGTCCCGCATCAGGCTCCCTGCTCAGCGGGGGGTCTGCTTCTCCCTCTGACCCTTCCCCTCTCATGCTCTCTGTCTCCCATTCTCTCTCTCAGATAAATAAATAAAATCTTTAAAAAAAAAAAAAAAAGTGATAACAATATTTTAAATATCATTGATTAAGAAAATTAGTATGTATGTGTTACTAAAAGAAAACCAGATACTTTCAGTAACATTTTAATCTTAAAAGTGTAAATAGTAGAATTAAAATAATGATAGCATTCCATTTATTTTAAAAATATAGAAAATAGGGGTACCTGGGTGGCTCAGCCTGTTAAGAGTCTGCCTTTGGCTCAGGTCATGATCCCAGGGTCCAGGGATTGAGCCCTGCATCAGGCTCCCTGCTCTGCGGGAAGCCTGCTTCTCCCTCTCCCTCTGTCCCTCCTCCTGCTTGTGCTCTCTCTCTCTCTCTCTCAAGTAAATAAATAAAAATATTTAATAAAAAATATTTTTAAAAAGATATGGAAAGTATATTTGGAGAGAAAATTCTCCAGCTTCCTGACAATAGAGGATGATTGTGGTTATGATAAAATAATAAAATACCCTACAGAATATTGTATTTTAAATGTTTTACTGAATGTGTTACCAAAATTAATGATGTCCATAAAATTTTACTTAGATATTGTATGAAAGTACCATTTTTCTTAATCTTAGAATGATTTCTGTTGTTTTTCTTTTTTTTAAGATTTTATTTATTTGACAGAGAGATAGAGCACAAGTAGGCAGAGCGGCAGGCAGAGGCAGAGGGAGAAGCAGGCTCCCCACTGAGCAGAGAGCCCAACGCTGGGCCTATCCCAGGACCCCGGAATTATGACCTAAGCTGAAGGCAGATGCTCAACTGACTGAGCCACCCAGGGGCCCCAGAATGATTTCTATTTTAGATATCATTAAAATAGGTTAAATGTGATGTTATTGTCAATGTAAGGAGGCAAATGACATAAACCCATCTGCTATCATTGTTTATCTATGTATATATATTTTTAGTTTGGCATGCAGTGCTATCTTTGTAATAATTACTTAATTTAATTAATGTGGAAACTTTGATTTTAACATGGGCAAATGACATATATGATTACATCACCTTGATAGTTTTTTTATCTATGTTGAAAAGTTATGAGCTCAGAGCAAAAAATGCAACTTAAATTTTACCCATGAGGATTTAAAGGCTAAAGGGTCAATTTTCCTGGACAGTGTTGACTAGAACTCTAAATGAGCTTTTGAGGAAAGTATCAGGTAATCTTTTGTGGCCTTAAAAAATCATTATAGATTTGTTCAATTCCTGTGCTTTGAAGTTCCCACTATTCTCAATACTATAAGACTACATGTGAACATGAAATCACCTATCTTCATATTTTTCAACATGTTTCCCATAATGAATTTCTATTATTTTAAGATGTTTTGATTTGATTATACTAGTACTCTGAATCAGATTTTCCAACACAGATTATAATAGCTTATGAAATGCTTCAGTGATATAAGGATAGAATAATATATAATAAAACTATCAATCTCTTAATTTTCTAGATCCCAAAGTAACAAAGTCTAATAACATTCAGACCTGGAAATTTGAAAATTAGGTGAATTGTGGATATAGTAGTCAGGTATTTAAAAACAGCTGTATTAGGGCACCTGGGTGGCTCAATCTGTTAAGTGTCTAACTCTTGGGTTCAGCTCAAGTCATGATCTCATGGGTCATGAGAGAGCCCCATATCAGGCTCCGCACTCAATGGGGCATTTGCTTGAAGATATTCTCCCTCTGCCCCTCCCCCACCACTGTCTTAAATAAATAAATAAATCTTTACAAAAATTTTAAAAATTAAAAAAAGGAAAAACAGCTATATTGAACATTTTTGGAAAATGAAGTATACACATTTAAAGTGTACAATTTGTTAAGTTTTGACGTATATATATGTATATACCTATAAAATCATCAATACAGTCAAGATTGTGAATACGGTCAAGATTGTGACATACCCATCACCCCCCAAAATTTCCTCTGACCTCTTGGTAATTCTTCACCCCACTCTCTCATTTCCAGCCAACCACTGATCTATTTCCTGTCACAAAATATGAGTTTGTATTTTCTAGACTTTTACATATATTTTTTTTGTGTGTTAACACTATTCATTAATACTGCACAGGTAAGGGGCACCTGGGTGGCTCAGTTGGTTAAGCATCTGCCTTCGGCTCAGGTCATGATCTAAGGGTCCTGGGATTGAGCCCCGCATTGTGCTCAGCAGGGAGCCTGCTTCTCCCTCTCCCTCTGCTGCTCCCCTTGCTTGTGCTCTCTCTCTCTCAAATAAATAAATAAAATCTTTAAAGAAAAAAATACTGCACAGGTAAATTCCAAACCAGGATATATAAGTATTAGATACTTTTATAAATAATTTTTACATACTCATTCATTCCTTAAGAAATGTCTAAAATACAGCTTATTTCTAACTATAATCTTCAATCAAAACTTATCCAGTTGATTTTGGCTTTTGGCCAAGGTGGATAAGAAGGTAGATAAGTTGCAAGAGGACATGTATATTAGTTACCTATTGCTGCATAACAAATTATACCAAAACTTAGCAGTTTAAATGACGGACATTTAATTCTGAAGGTCAGAAATCCAGGAGTAGCTTTGTTGGGTGATTTTGGCCCAGGCTGTTTCATGATGTTGCAGTCACATTATTGGTGAGGGCTGCAGTTATCCAAATGCTTGACTTCACCAGAAATTCTCTTCCCAAGATGGCTTACTCATCTGCCCATTGGCCAAAGGCCAAATTCCTCACTGCCTACTCCTGCAGTTAGAAGGCATCAGACCCTCATATTCTGGACATTTTATAGGATTGTTCAACATAATGTTGGGCTTCCTACAGAGAGAATGTTACAAGAGGGAGAATGAGCATGACCAAAATGAAAGCTGAATTATGTTGGAAGTCATATACCATCTCTTCTCCCATATTCTACTGGTCACCCAGAACACCCCTGGTTCACTATGGGAGGGGACTACACACTTGATTCATGTAGGAGCTGGATGTCATTGAGGCCTTCTTGAAGGCTAGGTACCACAATATGTTTAGGCTATTTAAAATCAAACTGTTCAATAAGTTTTAAGACTCATGTAATCAGCCCATAAACCCATATTAGCCATATCTGTTTGCCTATAATTTACGGGCTGATTACATAACAGTCTTACAATTTATATAAATTAATATAATTATATTAAAATAATAATTTTAAAAGCACGTATTTAGCGTTAACACTTCATTACCAGCATTTGAAAGTAACAATACTGCATTTCTTTTAAATGTCCTCTGTGTTGGGGTGCCTGGCTGGCTCAGTCGGTAAAGCATGTGACTCTTGATCTTGGGGTGGTGGGTTTGAGCTCCATGTTGGGGGTAAAGATTACTTAAAAATAAAATCTGTGATAAATAAATAAATATTCTCTATATTTTAAGAACTTTTTGTTAAATCTAGTAGATATCATCCCTCTGTGTTTTTTTTAGTGTATAAGTATTTATGAGAGTTTCAGAAGAAAAGAGAACCATCTGTATCAGTTAAATTTTCAGCATGTTATAAAAGAATCTGAATCCATTATATATAGTTTTATTCTCAAGAATTAATAATAAGGGGTGCCTGGGTGGCTCCGTTAGTTAGGCATCTGACCCTTGATTTCGACTCAGAACATGATCTCAGGGATCGAGCCCCAGTTGGGCTCAGCACTGGGCATGGAGTCTGCTTAAGATTCTCTCTCTCCCTCTGCCCCTCCGCATTGCTCGTGCGCATGCATGTGGTCTCTAAAAAAAAAAAAAGAAAGAATAAGCATTAAATTAAGAAAGATTCGCTAATTCAATATTTATTTTTCACAAGTTCTACTGTAACAAAAAGTTGTTCATATGAAGATTGTGATTGTATTATTCACACTTTTCAATGCATTTCCAGTATTTTAGGTGTAGATACATTTTAAAAATTCTTCACCAGTGTTGCTTTGAAAACTGGTATGGGGAGACATAAAGAGAAGGATCTGAATGTAAAAATAAATCCCACTTAGAAATTCAGCATACTTTTAAAAGATTATCTAAAGCTAAATTATAGCTTATACTTAAACTCTAATAAAGACTCAAAATATTAATAGATATTTTCCTATATTACCAGTGATACCAAAATAAGCCCCCAGTGCAAACAATGAAAACTAAATTGAGCACAGCATCAAAAATCTGGCAGTAAAATCACTTTGCCCCACCCTGTAGCACATGCTGTTCTCAAGGAAGAAGCAGTACGTTCTAAAGCTTAAGGTTTGGCAAAGGTTCTCATCATTCTCAGACCTCTTTCAAACTCCCAGATCTGTATTCAATTTCATTATTCTTTTCATACTCCTGCCTGCCCCATCTGCTCTTGCTGATCACTTTATAAAACATCAGGAATACCTGCACAAGTTGATGTAATTTTAACTGCACCCCAAACACAGCAGGATATAAAGTGAGTAGGTGAACTAGCTTGCTTTGCTTAGTGAGTTGAAGACTTACTGAGGGTAGTGGGGAGCACTGTATGTTGGCTGGCTGACAAAACTGAGTAGACTAATAAGCTTTGACTGTTCTGTTTCCAAGATAACTCTTTATTTCCCCAATATTTCATGACTTTGTTAAGAGTGCATCAGTCACTGACGGTGCAGGGCGCGTTGGCTTCTCAGATGCCATTGGGCTCCCTGAGTGTAACTGGCATAGCACACAGGCATGGGCATTGCATGGGTACCTATTCCCAAGAATGAATGTGGAACCTAATTTATTATTTACCTTGAATTTCTTCAAGATAAATTTTCATTAAATTAGGAATATCGGTATTAAGAAGCAAGGTCTTGTTTCCTAAATTTGGTCCTTTAATCAGAGTGCTTTCATTAGATTAATTTTAAGCATTCATTACATTAATCAATATTTATTGAGTTTCTGATAAAGGCCAAGCAACCATGTTCACAGTGGTGAACAAAAAGGGGCAGGGCTTCTACTCTGGGCATAAATACCTTAACATTTGAGACTGACATAAAGGGGTAAATAAACACACTTCAGGTAGTGGTGAGTGTTATGGTCAAAATCAGTTGGAGTGATATGCTGTCAGAGAAGGCATCACTGTGGAGATGACATGTGAACTGAGAGGAAATGCAAAAATTGAGGCAGGAACATTTGAGGCAGAGAAAATAGCAAGAGCGAAGGAAGGCCCAGAGGCTAGAACAAGCTTGACATGCTTGAGCAACAGAAAGGACAGGATAGCTATCACTTAGTGCACAAGACAGGAAGTCTTAGAAAATGGGGCCAAGAGGTGGGCAGGGCCTTGGCATAGCGTGTCTTTAAAATTTTTTTTTTTTTTTTTTAAAGATTTTGTCCATTTATTTGACAGAGACACAGTGAGAGAGGGAACACAAGCAGGGGGAGTGGGAGAGGGAGAAGCAGGCCTCCCGCGGAGCAGGGAGCACAATGCGGGGCTCGATCCCAGGACCCCGGGATCATGACCTGAGCCGAAGGCAGACGCTAAACGACTGAGCCACCCAGGCGCCACCATAAAATTTAAAATTTATTTTCTTTTTTCTCAGTTTAGTAAAATACATAGACCATCTGCCTCTTCGTAACAGAGTAAATTTCAAGTTAAAGGACTAGCTGATGTGAATGTCATTTTCGCTACTTAATTTTCAAATAACTTAATTTGCTGATGATGTCTCCAGTTTGGGAAATGTATAAGTAACATGGAGCTTACAGCCAAGATCATGTAAGACATATGTAAGCAAGCAGTTAGGAGTAGCACATCAAGAGGATAGTATCCACACTTTGCCTTAATTGAATACTGCATTTATCTATTAATTTTGTGCAAATAGTTGAATTGGAAGTTGTTTTGTCTATAGATTTGTGCCCTTCACTAGAATGAGATGTGCTAATAGGGGTGCAGATAAGTCCTTGAACCCCAGCTTCTGATATGGTTGACTATCAGATAGTCAAACTAAGTGGATTTACTGTGGTTGAAAATGTAAATTGTTGGACTATATACTTTTTTTTTTAAGATTTTATTTGTTTTTGAGAGAGATGAGAGAGAGAGTGAGAGAGAGAACGCGCACATGAGTGGGGGGAGTACAGAGGGAGAGTGAGAAGCAGGCTCCCTGCTATCCCAGGACCCACAGGATCATGACCTGAGCCGAAGGCAGACACTTAACCAACTGAGCCACCCAGGTGCCCCAAGGACTATATACTTTTTAAAACTATCATAAATTAGTTTAAATGCAGTAGATCTGACATTTCTTTCTGAGATATTTCAAAGTCTAAGGAAAGAAATTTATCTCTTTATGTTTCTTGGACTTATAAATTTCACCCAAAGTGATCAAATTTAAAAACAAATAAATCTGATGTTACAGTGAATTACTTGCTGCTACTCAGTGTCTAAGCATTGGGGCTCATTCTTCAGAATTGAGACAAGTGACAACCACTCAATGTATTTGGTTCTTGACTGCTGTGTTATCTTTATGGTTTCAATATGTATGTATTAGAAGTGAAACTAACATAGTAAAATAAATATCCCATGTGAGTGAAAAAATAAGCACTGTGATTTCTCAAGAAAAAAACTAAAATATAAACCTTGTCATGAACTTCTTGTTACCACACCAGCACAAAACAGTGTTAAATACTCAAGGAGGGGACTGCCAGGGCTAGATGAAGTGTCCCTTATGGTACAATCTTGTTGGCAAGCTGACCAACACAGGGTGTAGACTATGAAGGCCCAGGAAGCACAAACCTCAAGTTTGGACAAATTATGAAATTTGAGTCTTGCCTTTACAGAATGTTTTCTTTTATATGTATTTGCTTCCAAAATAGCTACTTCTCATTAAGACTCCCTCCTGTTTTGTTGTTTGTACATGTGTTTTAGAGAGGAAAATGTCTTACCTTAGAGATATAGTATTGAATCCAGAATGCCACTGAGCCAGCACAAAGTTTAGCACATTTAATACATATTTTGTATAAATATAAACATTTATAATATAAATTGAAATTTAATCTTGTAAATTAATTTAGTTCAGACAAATGAAAATTAACCTATAGAAGGAAAGACAGCATACAAATATGATTCACTGTCAGTGTTGATACGGAATTCAGGAGATCTGGATCTTACACCCTTACTTGTTATTTGTTAATTTTGTGCCTGTTTGATCAGCTACTAAATGTGCATAATATACTGTGAAGTGTTTGGAATAGTAAAGTGTGGATGTACATATATGTGTATATAATTCACTATACTTTAGAATTAAATTCATTATATGAGGTGTCCATGAAGTACTGTGGGCTTAGCACAGTGCCTCACAAAACATCAGCACTCGATATATTATTAACTCTCCTTAACAGCCAGGTTTTCCCTTTTTTGTACCCCCAAAAGGTACTTGGACATTTTGCATTCTAGTATCTTAATATTATATCAGGACTGAATTACCTCAAAAATAACTTTTTACCTATGTGCGGTTAGCAATCAGGAAAAGAAAAAGAAGTGGGGCGAGGAGAGAACTACATTTATTTTCCTTTTTTAGGGGATCCCAGATGATGAGAACTTAACATGCCTCTCCATTTACTGGCTTTATTCATCTGAACACACAGATATTCCTTCTTTGAGGGCTATTATTTTGTCTCTGAGGCTTTCTTTGGCTTGTGTTTGCTTAGTGAGAGGGTAAGAAACTTTTTTCCAACTTGCCTTTCCTTTAGAGAATGTATAGATGGGATGGGGTGCTCATGTAGCTTAACACCATAGGAGAGGGAAGAACAGCTTTGGGGACTTGGTGTGACTTACTAAAGCCTGTAACAGTAGTGATGGATGAGGTCAGAGGGTGGCATGCCCTGTCCACCCAGTCCCTGCTGATCTGAATCTGACTTTCCTGGAGTTGATTGCCTTTGCCTTTATCCAGTTCCTTCCAGGCCCAGTAGGATCTTAAAAGTAAGACAGAGAATTTCAGGTGAACACAATTGCTTGGCAAGTACCCTAAGAAGTGCTCTTGTGTAAGTGGGTGCAGCGTTACTTTTCCAAGTGCGTCCAGTTCCATTGTCATGTAGGTACATTTATATGCCTTAATCCCTGAAAACACTTCAAAGCATTAATGTGAATTTCAAGTTGATTTCCTTCTGTCATGTGTAACTGTTTGATTCTGAAGATCCTTTGCAGGCAAAGAGAATGGATAACAGGTTCTGTCTAGAACCAGAACTTAAGGGCCTCCAATGACTTAATCACTGTGCTTGGGCCAGCAAGTGGAGGATCTCAGCGATTCACTTTTGTTGGGTCCTCAGTGGTCATTTCATTGCCTTATGTGCTTAACATATTTTAATTTACCTCCTACTTTCAAGTTGGTCATAGAAATTTTTTTTTAAAGCCTGATAAGCCAGCAGATTCCACAGTTTAATTCCCTTAGTCAGTGTTGAGTCATTACTGTATTCTCACCTTCACAGCAGATGTCATCACTGGGATTTGGGATTTGCTGAAACACTTTCCTCCAAATCGAAAGTTTCACAACTTCATGTAGGTTAGCATTTTCATTATGTCTGATTTTTAGCATGCTTGAATAAGTTTAAATGCTGGTAACTGGTTAAAAGTAACTGAACCAAAGGAACTGGGGATGGTATCACAGATTCTTGGAAATCAGTTAGGGTTAAGCCGCTGCCTGTCTTTTTTATGTAAACATAAAGTTCAAGGGTCACACATGACATAGAAAAAAAAAAGTGTTTAGCTTCTGCAAAACTTTTTTTAACTCTTTCTTTAAATAGTTTCCTGATTGTACCCTGTTTGCAAAGTAAACGAAACAGTTGAACTTCCTGGATGCTGGGTTTTAGCAGAAATATATCAGATAGCAAACTTACTGGCAGATGAATCAGTATTTTTCACCTTCAGTTGAAGACATGCTGCTCTGTCCAAGGTCAATCCCGAGACCTTTGAGATGCTGTTTTCTGGCCTGGAGTTTACTTAAGGAATAGATCACTCTCCATACCTATCTGAGGCTATGTTCTCTATTCTATCTGGCCCTCGATAGGTAAACCTCCCCTACGTGGCCAAAAGCAACAAAGTTGAGAAAACCAAGCTGCATCTGGAAACCTGTTATTAGTCTGCCTCTTCCCATACCAAAAGCCTACATTCTTGCCTTTTTCCCAGGGTCTGACTTTGGGCCCTGTTCTCTGCTGGCTGTGACCTCAGCACCTCTCTAACATAAGAATTTGGCTTTCTTCTCTCTGCCTCATTTCATTCTCTTTCTTTGCACCCTAATTTTTACACTGCAGATACTTTTGGTTTTTCTCCTTTCTTTGACTGTACTTTTAGGTTTCTCCAGGCATGGTGTGCCCACCTCCTGCACCTTCCAGACTTTCACTGTCCATTCCTTCCCCTCCCCCTGACACTTCCCCAATCTTATCTACCTCACTGAGCAGTCTGGTCTCAAGAATGAGTTTCTTGCATCTTAGCCTGCTGGAGTTTTGGCAAGCTAACCTTGCCCATCATCTAATGGACCTCACCAACCTGTCTGTCTACCTGGGGTGATGCCATCAGTTCTTTAAAAGAGAGTATGGCTGGGGCACCTGGGTGGCTCAGCTGGTTCAGCGTCCGACTCTTGATTTTAGCTCAGGTCTTGATCTCAGCTTAGGTCTTGATCTCAGGGTCGTAAGTTCGAGCCCCACTTTGGGCTCCACGCTGGGTATGGAGCCTACTTAAAAAAAAAAAAAAGGAAGAGAGTATGGCTTTGTGCCTATTGATCCCTCTGGTTTCCCTTTGACTGACGATTCCTTGCACTTTTTCTCACCACAAATTTCATGTTGGATAGACAATATAAGAAAAACACACATACTTCTTTTATTTACTATTTGAGTAAAGTTATATCACCTAGCCCCTGTTTTAGATGTCATCACTTCACTAATCTTGTTTAATCTATTAACATGGGGGTGGAGAGTTAATGATAAATAGAATGGAATAAATTTTACTAGCAGAAAGTAATACTTTATCTGCTCTTAAATAGGGTTGTGTCCATTTAGATGAGTATTTAATAGTTCTCTGAAAGGCTTTGCTTGGATGACCAGACTTCTGCACACAGACTACTGCCATTCTTTTCTTTAATCTAAAACCATGCTTCTCAGACATTAATGTGAATATGGGTTTGTATACAAAACAGACCAATGCATACCTTGAACTTTATGGGCAAAATCACCTTTGAAAATCCCTCTTGTTTGGCCCTTCAACTGAATTTTTTTTTTTAATTTAAATCATTTACCAAGATTTAAAAATCAGGAAATTTCAGCAGAAATCCAGATTTTTAGTTCAAAAAAACTTTAAATCTGACAGCACCACTACTTGCAGCAGCTATGAGCTGGCTCCAAGGAACAGCTGACTCTTGACACGGGTATGTGCTTGTTGGTTTGACGTAATTCCTGTCCTGCAGGCCTCCCTCACTTATATTAGCTGTTGGGCCTTATAGGCATTTGCATTTGTGATCTTTGTCCTAAAAGGAGAAGAATGGTTGGAACCAAAGAGAATAAGGCATAGATTCTTACATAGCAACATTTTCTTTTGGAAAATCAAAACATACCCAAAAAATTACAAAGAATAAAATAACAGTCTCGTATTACCACCACCCAGAATAAGTTTCTGTTAAGTTTTGGGAAATTTGCTTTCAAGGATTTCCCGCTATAGAATTTTATTAGGATGTGCAGGAGTTAATTTCTCCCTCAGCAAGCTTCCCCCCATTCTTAAAGATTTTGCTACATTTTTTCTTGGGAGATGTAATTATTTCAGGTTTGCAAAGTCTAGTCACTTCGTGACTAGGGTGTTAGGCTTTCTCCAAATCGGGGACTTTACTGGTTCCTGGTTAAGGATTCTTTTTTACCACTGGGCCCAAGTAGAAAACATGGTTGTCAGTTGATTTCATAGTGGTTTAAATAGGACAGAGGCACAGTTGTAAGTACTTTTAACAGGTTAATTTGTGAGTATTCATAAATGTGGAACATTTCAAGGCAGTTAGATTCATCTTAGTTCTGACCTTACCCGTTTAGGAAGGTATATTTTTCAGATTCTGGCCAGCTTCAGGCCAAAGGAAGTAAGTGAATACAGTCAAGTATTCATCTAGACCAAAGTTGAGAAATCCAGCTGCCTTTCTCATGTGGTGTGATATTTCTAGCCACACCTCCATTGCCTTCAAACCTTTGTACCAAAGAGCTCTCCCTTTGGGAATGAGTGTGAACCCATTTGACTTTTGCTCAGACTACTTACATAATTATCAACTTCTGATTTGCGGCTGCTGTGCATTTTAGCAGTTTGACCATACTCAGGGGTTTAGGATGCAAATAATTTTTTAAATTAGGATTTAGAGTCTTTTGCTTTCTCCCAAGAGATAATTTAATCCGTAGTATGGCTGTGATATACAAATAAATGTATAATAAGGATATAAAATAAATTTTTCAATGAGATAAAGTATAGAGCTCAACACTTTGGTATTTAATTAGTGTTTAGTTGATGTCAGTATCTTCCTTATTAAAAATATGCATTATCCCAGCAATATCATGGATTAGATAGAATTCTGTGGTCTATTCAGGAAGCCTCACTATGTCATAGGATGGTTTCTGTGGGAAAATACACTCTGTGATACACATATTGGGAAAGGATGCAAGGATGCTAGGAATCCAACTTTCTTACTTAGCCACAAACCCTGAGGGTGGTGTATGTGACAGTCATTTGTGCTGATAGATACCTGCAGACTCTTGTGTTCCTGTTGTTCACACCTTGCACCTCAGGCTAGAGCCCTCTCTCCTCCACTTTTCCCAGCTCCATTAGGTATATTTGGCACATTTTGGCACCTGCAACCCTATTTCTCTCTCTCTCTTTTTTTTTTTTTTTTTTTTTTTTACCATTTCTCTTCTGTTCATTCCCATGAGTACAGTATTGGTGAACATATCTCCTACTTCAGAAGGAGTATATTCACTTACAGCAATAGGCCATTTCTGTTTGTCTTTCTGTAGCAAATGCTTATTGTTCTTACCTTAAAGATGAATTTGAAAATGCCTGTATTAGACTCCTTTGTTTGTTTATAATCAGGTAAATCACTGTATTAGACTCCTTTGTTTGTCTGTAATTGACTAAATCACTGCTGTTTTTATTCCCAAATATACATTTCTGTAATTCAATTTTAAGAGCAAATTCCCCTAAGAGAGGACAGAAGAGTAAGCAGTGTCTGTACACAGCCCAATTTCAGTGTTGCATGAACTAGCAGGTGACTGGGATTTTGCTTTGAAAACCAGCAGGAAATTCAGTTTAGCCAGATGGGGGAACGGAGGGGACGGGGGGAGAAGTAGGGGCCTGATAATGTAATGTCCAATTGCTTATGATAAACAGTTTTTGTTTCATTCTAAGTGTGATAAGAAGTCATTATAAAGTTTTGGCTGCTGGGTGGAGGATGGGCTGCGGTGAAAAGTAGATGGTGGGGAACAGTGAAAACAAAGAGAACAGTGAAGATGCCTTTGCAAGAGTCCAGGGGAAAGATAGGGATGGCTTAAACTAGGGGATTAGTAGTGGGGAGAAGAGGTTTCAGGTTTGTGCTATATCTTGAAGGTAAAGCCGACAGGATTTGCTGCTGGGCTGGATGTTTCCTGTGAGAGAAAAAGAGGAGTCTAGGCAGACCCCTGGTTTGAGTCACTCAGTCTTTATTGATCCCTTCCCTTCAACACACCAGTTATCCAAGTCATTTCTTCCTTCCAGAACTTTGAGCCCTACTCCATTCCTTGCTTCTCATCTCTTCTCTAACCACCCACCTCTGGAAACTTACAGATTATACCTGTTTTGTGAACTTTCTAACAGATTTTGAAATCCTTGATCTTTCATCAAACTCTTCTGATTGACCAAAGACCACACTCTTTCCACATAGTTTATTCAGTTGGGAGGAAGAGTTTCCATAGCTGTTCTGTCCTCAATCCAGGTACATATGTTGCATCCTGGCTACAGTGCTCTACCTTTTAACTGAGAAATACTAATGCCTCATTTTCCATTTATGTATTTGCCCTGCATGTTTAATCCATGTTTTAATATATGTGCATTCATGTAAGTGCCTGTCTTTGATTTTGAACACTTAGAGGGATACAACTCGTTTCTAAATAAATATTTTTTTAAGTGATGAGAACATTTCAGTTCCAATGTAGTAGCTAGTGGCTTGTTTGGTAAGAATTTTAATCACACTTTGACTAGTAATCAGGCTCTTTTCTCCTCACATTTTAAAGTGATGGCGTACCTGGATTTTTCTGAAGGAAGCACTCTGCTTTCAGTTTTCAAGGACTGGCCTTTGAAAACTCAGTAAACCACACTGAGTTTACCAAGCTCTCCATTATGCCAGTATCATACCTTTGTCATTCTACCACATGTGACATCTATTTCCCAATATTGGAAAGCCACTTTTGTGTTAGAAACTCTTTGAAAAGGGATGGGAAAATCCTTTATTTTAGGGGAAAAGTGACATCCCATTTACTGGTAATAAATCTAGAATTTTCATTGAGCTGACTTTAATAATATGTTTTTATGAACCATGTTTAGCAACGGGAATTAATTTCCTTTGAGTATCACCATGGACTTTAGAAACCAAGAATGATTTATTTGCTTTGTGTCTAAGATTAACCAAGTTAAGAATGGAAAAATCCTATTAGATCATAAGAGACTGTTCCCTTCCCCACTGCAGGATTATGTGCTACAGTATATTTCCTAATCTTTGTTCTTTTTAATAACATTCTTCCTGTATCCATTTGAAAGTCATTACCCCCAAAATATTTCCATGAAATTATATCGTGCATGATTTCAGATAAAGATAAATTTCTTATGTTTGTTTTACAATACACACCAAAGTTTATTTTTTTTAAAATATTGAGCAATATTTATCTCTTTCAAATGAGACAATCATACTAGCTCTCTACAAGTTTAAATAAAAACAGTATTTTCTTGTACTTGAGTAACTTGCACTATAATTTTGGAATAGTGCTATTTTGTTTGGAACACAGGGTGGATTATGTGTCATTTGTCAGATATACTTTACAAAGAAATTAGAATGTACCCTAAACCAAGAGGGAAGCAGATCAGGGTTTGTTTTCTTTTTTGGCTTTCTGTTTCTTAATATAAAAAAGGTGGAATTGATAGACTAATGATCCATTGGGACATGGATAACTCAATAAAGTGGTAGTCCATATTCTCAGAGAGTATAGAGATGCACATGCAGAGCTGCCAAACCTCAACTAGTGACTATTGCTGGGTGGTCTGTCCGTGATTCCCACATGGTGTCCAGCCAGGACTTTATTTGTTCAAACTTAACTAAGATCCATCTAGAAAATATAACTAGGCAATAGTGTAAATTCAATCAATCAGCAAATTAGTTATTAGGTATGTCATTATTTAATACATTAAGCGGGGCTACTGTGGACATTTCTCTTTCATCCTAATGGTCTGTGTGTTTGGAATTATTCTCAAAGGTAGTTTGAAAATCTGCTGGCTTAAAAAAACAAACAAACTAACTAACTTGAGAAACAAAAGAATAAGCCTGAATGTTATGTATCAGTTAAATTGGATTTGCATATTATCTTAGTAACAGTCTGCAATTAATCATCTAAATTAATAAATATTACTTTTTTCCACCAAACCTGATAAAAACCTACTAATTTACTACTGAAAAATTGGCCATGGCTCCTCAGTGTTTCCAAGATGACGTCTAAACTCCTTAGCACAGCAAATGCTTCAACAGCAAGCCATGCTCAGTCTCCCCTTCTGTCCCTTCTCTTTCTCCAATCTCCCCCCTACCCCTCACCCATATCCCAGTAGTCTCATGTCTTTACTGCTGTAGATTCTGCTGCCACCTGCAACTTCTTCTCTTTCTTTGCCTGGTGGATTACTACTCATTCTCCATACACAGCATCAAATGGCTGAGCAGCTTTTCTGGGCTCGACTAGGTGGCCCTGAAATATTTTATATTCTCTGGGTTTTTCTAAGGCTGAGATGATGCTTTTTCATTTCTGTATCCCTCTCTTCATTTAGTACCTGCCCCACTGTCTGCTAAATATTTGATAGCAGGGATATTGAATGTGTTTATGGATTTTGTCAGTAAGTTAATGAATGAATGCTATAGTAATCCATCCATGGGTGGATACTAATCAACGCTTTAATGACTAGTATCCAGTGTTTTCTATTCTGGTTCTTCATATTTCACACAAGTGAATAAATCTAGGCCTATTGTACATGAACCATATTTTTATTTGCTTACCTTTACCTTGAATTCAGTGGCAGAATCTTATTATAATTATCTTAGATAAGTTACTTGATCTCACACAATTATATAATAAATATTGCGTGTATTTGCCCTTCTGTGCATTTGTTTGGGTAAAGAGTGATATCACAGTATTCAGGGAGTTCTCAGAAACATTTAAGAAATATTCTACTAAAAATCAAAATATAACATGAATCCATAGCTCTTTGGGTTTTTGGAATCCCTTCGGGGAAGCTGACGAATGAAATGAGAAAAAAAATGCAGGGCTGTACACAGTTGTGTTAAAATGCTCAGAGGATAAAAATAATTGCTATAAAATTCAGAGAGTGATGTGTTGAGATGGATAAAGAAGGATTAAGGAAGGAGGTAGCATATGAGTGTGATTTTAAGGATAAATGGGGGGCAGAATACTGCAGGAATTTGGGGGCATCATAGCAGAAGTACAGGCTCTGGAGAATATTTCCTTGATCACCCTTCCTTACTTTGCCTTTTCTCCAGACACTCCAGTTTGCCTGCTGCTATGCACAAGATCACACTAGCCAAGTTTTGGGAAAGGATCCAGTAGGAAACATGCAAGAAACTTCCTGGCCATGACAGAAAATTGCTTCAGTATTAGATTGCTTTGTTGCTTGGGCCTCACATCTGTTTCCTTGTCCTTTCACCAACCCCTATGCTGGTTAAAGTGGATCTCCTGATTCCTGCCTTCTTGACCTTGTTACCATTTCAGAAGCCTTGCCATTGTGCCTTGGGGTTCTCATCTGCCTGCTTGATTTTTTTTTTTTTTTTTTTTTTTTCACTTTTGGTCTCTGAGCTCCTGTGGACCTGTATGTTCTGATTTCTGCCTAGCTGAGGTTCCTGACTTGCTATTCTCACTCAGATCTTTGCTTGTTAGTGTAGCTGGCTTACCATCTATTAAGTTGCTGACCCTCTAGTTTTTAGTATAGTTGGCTTACTCTCTATTTGCATAGACTGCATTTCCAACCAGAAAATATTATAGTCTCCGTTTCCTGCCGTGCATCTTGTTCTATCATAACAATCAGCTCACTTGCCATGAGTGATTCATTTATGGGAATACTGAAAAAATAGGATAAATCTGTGAAGGGATTTCCTAGATAGGTTGAAGTTTTTATTTCACACTCTATGTCAGCGGTTTTTGAAATGGGGGGTTTGCACTTCAGAAATACACAGGGTGATCCACTGGAGTGTGAAAAGAAATTATTTTAATGACTAGTTTGTATCTTAAATTTTAAAAAGAAATACAGTTATTTAAAATACAAAAGAAATGAAAAATATAAATATTTAAAATAAAAATAAATAAATTACAAAAATATTTAAATTATAGATTGACCTAAGTTACTCTGTATGCCAGAATGCTCAAAATCAAGTGTGGCAACAGGTTTCTGGAAGGAGGTGTCTGAACTCCACGTCTTGTAAGAGTTGACAGTGGGGACCTTACCTGTTTATTCACTTTCAGCATATTTGAGGAATTGCATATTTGTGTGCCTGGATTTACAGATTGTGTTTTTAGCTTTAACCAGAATAGCACTCAAAAAGTGATCAAGTGCCTTAAAAAAGAGCCTACAGATTGAAGTTACTGCACATGATACAGCCACATGTACAGATTTTATGCATCTGAGAGCCAGGAACACAAGGCCTATACTCCTAATACAAACTCTAACTTTAACTACACTTAGAGCAAAAATTAATAGGATTTTGATCAGTTATAACAGAAATTCCAGCAACAAATATTGGTAATTTCCAAAAAGACTATTTGAAAGGCAGATACCTACAAATATCTCTGATGAAGAACCTCACCCTATGTGTATATTCTACTTTGAGATAATAAGCACAGTGAGCATGGTATCATTTAAAAATAGTGTTTATTTCACTTTTATACTTAACCTTTAAAATTTCCATTTTTGCTCATGTTTAGTTATATATATTTAATTCTGAGAATAGATGTATATATTTTACACATAAATAATATTCATATTTTGAGTACATGATCAAAAATTTTTTTGGTGATTGGGGTTGTTCAGTGCTCATCTGATTGAAAATGTTTGGAAATCACAGGTATTCCCAGTGGGGGCTGGTTTCAATGTGGGAGTGATTAGATGAATTTAGACCTTTCTGAAGTTTATTCTAAAGAGGTTGAATATGGAATACTAATTTATTATTATTATTAACCTAATTTATTAAATCATTAGGTTCTCATTTGAAATCATAACCCAAAAGAAATTTTTAGGAAAGAATTCACTTCTGTTGGGAAATTGAGTTGTGTACCATTTCCCTGAATACTCCGCATAGGTGTATATAAACTAATTTTTGAGAAAGAGGAGATATATATGTATATACACACAGACACTTATACATATATACACCATTGAATTTTGCTCTAAGTGTAGTTAAGAAAAAGTTTGTATTCAGAGTATAAGTATCACCTTTGACATGAGGGGTACTTTTTTTTTCCAGTCTTTTTTATTGTTATGTTAATCACCATACATTACATCATTAGTTTTTGATGTAGTGTTCCATGATTCATTGTTTGCGTGTAACACCCAGTGCTCCATGCAGAACGTGCCCTCTTTAATACCCATCACCAGGCTAACCCATCCTCCCACCCCCCTCCCCTGTAGAACCCTCAGTTTGTTTTTCAGAGTCCATCCTCTCTCATGGTTCGTCTCCCCCTCCGATTTCCCCCCCATGAGGGGTACTTTCAATCTGCAAGTTCTTGGCAAGAATCTTTTTAAAGATGTATGTATACATGTTTTCCTTGCTGTCTGAAAATTTACTTTATGCCACGTTGCTTTTACAAAAGACCTACATTAGTAGCTGTTTGCACTAACTGAAAGAAATCTGAAGAGGATTTAGCTTTTATAAAATGGTAACTGCCTCTTTGCTTTATACCGTTTTAGCTTATGAAAGGTTTACTAGAAATCCTCTACTTTTGGATAGCAGGAGAAATTTGTATATGTATATATATAGGTGTGTGTGTGTTTATATATACACAGAGACACACATATACTTTTCACAGTTTTTATATTTAATATCAAGAAACTGACTTTTGACCAAAAATCTAATTTTTATGGGAATATATATATATTTAAAATATATTTATTTTAATTTTAAAATAATTTAATTTTAATTTTAAATAATTTAAAAATATTTTAATATATTTAAATGTGTGTGTGTGTGTGTGTATTTTTTTTTTTTTCAGAGAGAGGGAGAGAGCAGGGAAGGGACAGAGGGAGAGACACAATACCAAGCAGGTTCCATGCCCAGCACAGCACCCAACACAGGGCTCCGTCTCACAACCCTGAGATCATGACCTGAGCCAAAATCAAGAGTTTGATTAACCAACACTTAATCAACTGAGCCACCCAAGTGCCCTGGGAATATATCTTTTGATAGCAAAGTGATGGCAAGTTCTTTTGTCAGTCCTGTTACAATCGTCAGGTATTTGAAGTTCACAACTTGTAAGAAATAGAATGACGTTAACCTAGTATGAGATGGTCCTTATATTAACTAAGTACTAGCCATATCTTTTTTAAAGTTTTTATTTAAATTCCAGTTAGTTAACATACAGTGTAATATTCATTTCAGGTGTACAGTATAGTGATTCAACACTTCCATACAACACCCTGTACTCATCACAAGTGCACTCCTTAATCCCCATCACTTTTTTTCACCCATCGCCCTACCCACCTTCCCTCTGCTAACCATCGGTTTGTTCTCTATAGTTAAGAGTCTGTTTCTTGGGACACCTAGGTGGCTCAGTTGGTTAAGGGTCCATTGTTTTTTTTTTAAGATTTTTTATTTATTTATTTGACAGCAAGAGAGGGAACACAAGCAAGGGGGGCGGGAGAGGGAGAAGCAGGCTTCCAGCGGAGCAGGGAGCCCGATGCGGGGCTCAATCCCAGGACCCTGGGATCATGACCTGAGCTGAAGGCAGAAGCTTAACAACTGAGCCACCCAGGTGCCCCAAGGGTCCGATTCTTGATCTCAGTTCAGGTCCTGATCTCAAGGTCATGAGTTCAAGCCTCATGTTGGGCTCCATGCTGGGTGTGGAGCCTACTTAAAAAAAAAAAAAAAACTTTTCTTGGCTTGCCTCTCTTTTTTTCCTTTTGCTCATTTTTGAACTTTTTTTTAATAGATGAGTGCTTTATTAATTTGACTCTATGCTTGTTCTTATTATATTTATTGTATATGCTACATTCAGTGCATGTTTTCAACTATGTGCTCTATTGCCTTTACTATTGTTTCTTTGGGCATTGAGGGAGATTTCTATCTTTATTCTAGTAATTATCTTTGTACTATTACCTTAAAAATTTTTTTTAATTTAAATTCAATTTTGTTAACATATAGTGTATTACTAGTTTCAGGGGTAGAATTTAGTGATTCATCAGTTGTATATAGGACCCAGTGCTCATTACAACAAGTGCTCTCCTTAATGCCCATCACCCAATTACCCCATCCCCCGGCCACCTCCCCTCCAGTAACCCTCAGTTTGTTTCCTGTAGTTAAGAGTCTCTTATGGTTTGTGCCCCTCTCTGTTTTTATCTTATTTTATTTTTCCTTTTCTTTCCGATGTTCATTTGTTTTGTTTCTTAAATTCCACATGTGAGTGAAATCATATGGTATTTGTCTTTCTCTGACTGACTTATTTCGCTTAGCATAATACCTGCTAGTTCCATCCATGTCATTGCAAGTGGCAAAACTTCATTCTTCGTGGTGGCTGAGTAATATTCCATTGTATATATATACCTCATCTTTATCCATTCATTTGTTGATGGACATTTGGGCTCTTTCCATAGTTTGGCTATTGTAGACATTGCTGCCATAAACACTGGGGTGTTTATGTGCCCCTTCGAATCACTATTTTTGTATACTTTGGATAAATACCTACTAGTGCAATTGCTGAATCATAGGGTAGTTCTATTTTTAACTTTTTGAGAACCTCCATACTCTTTTCCAGAGTGGCTGCACCAGCTTGCATTCCCACCAACAATGTAAGAAGGTTCCCCTTTCTCCACATCCTCACCAACTTCTGTTGTTTCCTGAGTTGTTCATTTTAACCATTCTGACCAGTGTGAGGTTGTATCTCATTGTGATTTTGATTTGTATTTCCCTGATGTCTAGTGATATTGAGCATTTTTTCGTGTCCGTTGGCCATTTGTGTATCTTCTTTGGAGAAATGTCTGTTCATGTCTTTTTGCCCATTTTTTTACTGGATTTTTTGTTTCTTGGGTGTTGAGTTTGATAAGTTCTTTACAGATTTTGGATACTAGCCCTATATCTGATATGTCATTTGCTAACATCTTCTCCCATTCCATAGGTTGTTGTCTTTTAGTTTTGTGGATTGTTTCCTTTGCTGTGCAAAGGCTCTTTATCCTGATGAAGTCCTGATAATTCTTTTTGCTTTTGTTTCTGTTGCCTTTGGAGATGTGTCTAGCAAAAAGTTGTTGAGGCCAAGGTCAGAGAGGTTGCTGAGTACTGGCCATATATTATTTAATATTGAAAAATAAAGTTCCATTGTATGTGTTTTCTGTCCATTCCACAAATAAACCTGATAAAGGATTTGTAATAGAGAACTGTAACATCTTAAACACATTCTGTGGGTTTACCAAGGAAAGTAAAATTCTATAAAATTGGAGTGGCTTTATTTTTAAGTTAAGTTCTTCAGGAAAAGGGGTAGGTAGCATAATGAGAATTCTATTTTTAATTTACATCAGTTCTTTCATGTATTGACAGCGGTGTGACTCTTTTAGTGACAGCTAGGCATTTAACTTTTGAACTCTTTCGTATTCTGTAAACATTAGGAAGCACCAGTTTGTCTCTTGATCCAAACATTCCCATCTAGGACTCATGTGCTGAATCCATGATCAGTTAACTTTGTTTACTCAAAATCTTTTAAAAGGTATGATTTGGATTCATTTTCTTAATATTTCCATAGAAACTAAAAAATTGGTCAACCATATCATTTTACATATGGTTTACCTGGGAGAATAACGTTTATTTTAGCTTATGGTAATTTTTATTGTTATAAACAATATAAAATGAATCACTCAAAAGCTGACTTTGAAACTTGTCATGTGTTATATTAGTGATTTTGATATTACACACTAAATATATAATGCCTACCCCCTTTATTTATGTATTTATTTTGGCCTCGATCTTCTTAGCTTGGATCCAGAAGAGTATACATTTTTTGGAATCAGAAACAATGTCATAGACTTTTTTCCCCTTGTCTTGTCAGGAAGTTAATTAAAATGGAAACTTTTCCAAATCTCCCCCAAAAAGTGTCTTCCAGTAGCTTAGGTTGAGAACCCCTATGCATAAGAGGACAGTTCAAAGCGTCCTGTTGATTGACCCCATCATGGTCAGAATGCCGAGTCTGCAGTGCTTCACACCTGCCCAGCTTCACATCTTGGCTGTGTCAATTCTGAGCTCCATGATGGCGGCAGTGGACTCACTGAGCCAGTCTCAGGGAGTTGTTACGAGCATAAAATGCAAAAAAGCATATAAATGCCCTAATGAGGTGCCTGAAACGTGGTAAGTACTTCATAAATAAAAACTATTATTTTGTCATTATGATTATGGAGAAGAGAGGACCTTGTGTAACAGGCGTGTTTAAAGAGATAATTAACCTCTCAAGACTATTGGTAAAAAGCAGCAAGCCTTTTGTAGGTAGTGCTGATACCAGGTCCTTTTATAATGAGGGAAGGGGGAGGGAAAGGAAGAAGGGAAGCTGCTGAATAGGAGGATCTGAGTCAACTTGAGGCCTGAGTGGCCTTTATCATGTTAAGTCACAGTACCAAGCATTTCTCTTGACCAGCGGCCAACATTGTCTGCTGCTTGAGGTTAATTAAGTCCAGTTCTCAGACCTATATTGTCCACATTTGTTTTTATATAGTAGAAATTTAGGACTTTGATGTTTCCATTTGAAACATATTTTCATTCCCCATAACCTTTCAGGATTATACTAGATGAAAAACAAGACTAGACAAATATAGTAAGTCTTGAAGAAACTACTTTCTGTATTGAATGAAATGAGAAAAATTGTTCAGAGCAAACCCTAACACTGAAAGAAGGACATCCCTATATTTGGTGAAGAGAATTGGAATATTCATAAATATATTGTTAGAAACACATATTGGGAGTTTAATCCTCACGATGACCCTCTGAGTAAGTTGTTATTGCCATTTTACAGAGGAAGACCTTGAGGCACCAAGAATGTAACTTTCCTGAGGTCAAACATCTATTAAACCACTTAGCAGGTAGCTAGTTCTGCTCCAGAGCTCATGCCTGAACTTGTGTCCTGTTCACACTCTTAACCCCATTCTATGTTAATTCTGTGTTCCACATGTATTTCTGGTGATTAGAAGGCTCAATGTCAAAATGCTGTGCCACACTTAATCAGGGGTTTGTGTTTTTGTGTAGGTGATTGGGCCCCAGGCAAGGTATGTGCATTATAGACCGCAGAAATAAGGGGCCAGTGCCGTCTCAGTAATCAGTTATTACTGAAGCAGTAACCTCTGGATTTATTCAGGTCACAGAAGCAGCAATTACACCAGGAATCAGAGAATCAGTGCTCTTGTGAATTTCACTCCTAGCCCAAAGCATAAACCTAAATTTGTAGGCTTTTTTTTTACTACATTATCCTGTCATATCAATATTTACCATTTTCTTAGAATTCTTATTTTTATGACTTGATGGAAGTTATCCAAGCACTTAGGTCTAATAGAAGTTTGACTTTGGAAAGTGGTAGCGTAAAAATAATTTTAGAGATAGTGATTTATATACACATGAAATTGTAAAATGCCCTCAGTAGTATTAAGATTATAATAAAATTTTAAGAAATGTCTTCAAATTTTATTTTTCCTCGATTGCAGGAAATTGAAATTTGATGAGGAAACCTAGATATCCTCCATTCAGAGTTGTTTACCTCTGTGCCTTCTAAGCCACATTTATTGCAATTCATGCATCTCTTCCCATGGCAGAGGAGTTTTCTAAATATAATCACAAAGAGAGAGCTTCCTTTCTATAAACCTCATTCTGAAATGAGTTCCATGTAAGTGTCCACAGAAAAACCAAACAACCAAAAGGCATTTTCAGGATACATGTGTTCATTTTATCTGAAGATATTTAAAATCAGTGGTTCATAGATACATGATATTTTTGTCATGCCTCAACATCATAAATCTTTATAGCTGAATATCATGCTATAGTGTTTTGTCACTGTGGCATGAATTTTGAAGATTTAGTAAGACGCTCTTAGCATGATTACTTTAACAGTGAAAATCTAATCCTTTGTTCAGTATGTGCAGTAGAGGATGGGACTATTTTAATGGATCCGGGTTTAGTTGAATAACACTAACCTTAAATGAGGCTTTACTTGGTCCCAGCCACTGTGCTAAACCCTTCATGAAGACTGTCTCATTTAATCCTCACAACAGATCTGTTAGTGAGCTCCTCTTACTGTCCCTGTTTTAAAAATGATAAACCTGAGGCTCGGAGAGTTTATTTAGCTTGTCTAAGGTCACCAAATATTAAGTGGTGATAAATTGCTTGACCTTAATTCTGGACAAAAGAATGTGGATATTATGCTCAGTGAAGTATAATTATTACAAGTATATTACTAAAAATTATGTAAATAAAAATTTTGTAAATATGGTTACTTTATCTAATAATTAACCTTTAATAAAAGAGGTATTTCTCCTGTTTCTTATTGATTTTCACTTACCAGCTGCTACCAGATCCTTTTCATTAAGTTTATAGGTCAAGTGGTTAATAATCTTTAAACAGACCTTTAAAATCTACCATCTAAGTTTATTTATTAACGATAACAAAAACAAAAACAGCCTGTTTTTTCAAGAAACCTTTTCTAATTAACAGTAGTCATGTGGTTACGATGTTTTAATTACCTTTAAGATCTCGTAAGAGACAAGTTCTCTAAGTGACTATTGGGACATTTGTGAAGAAAGAGATTTTATTATGGTCTCTGCCTGTGTGCTTTCCTCAAAACTGGATAAGTTGTAATGTTTGTAATTGTTTTCTTTTTTTTTTTAACTTTGAGAAACTTAAACAATTAAATTTTTTTCTTTGTCTTTAACTTTGAGAAACTTAAACATAATTAAACATAATTCTTTTTAATATTCATTATTATTAATTTGTGGGAATTATTACCTAGAAAATACTAATTTATCAAGACAGCACTCTTAAAGTAATCTTAGAGGGGCGCCTGAGTGGCTCAGTAGTTAAGCGTCTGCCTTCGGCTCAGGTCATGATCCCAGGGTCCTGGGATCGAGCCCCGCATCGGGCTCCCTGCTCTGCGGGCAGCCTGCTTCTCCCTCTCCCCCTCCCCCTGCTTGTGTTCCCTCTCTTGCTGGTCTCTCTCTGTCAAATAAATAAATAAAATCTTTAAAAAAAAAAAGTAATCTTAGAAAAGGTAATATATTCAGATGTAGTTTAAGCTAACTTATTTTTAATTATTTGTTATAGGGTTTTATTTATCATTTTAAAACAAATAAAAATTAAAAATAATCAGTATTCTGATTTAAAAGCACCTTGATGTTAAAATAATTACTTTGAAGTTTGTTGTATTGAGTGACTATGGAGTTTGGCTTAAGAATTCAGAGGTTGTTTAGTTCCCCTGACTTTAGTATTACATATTAATCTCTGTGGCCTTTGCTCTGAAATCTGGGGGAAGAACCACATGAACTGGGCATGATGAGGTCCATGACCTTGTTTGTTTGTTTTTCCATTGTGTCTGAAGGCTAAACTCTTTTAGGAACGCGAAAGCACTCTGCAAAAATGAACATTGACTGTGAGATTGGTAGAGAAGGGGGTGGGAACAAAGTAAAAAAATACACATGGAGTTCTAAAATTAGCTACTGTTATCAATGCCCTGCCCACGGGGGGCTGTTGGCTGTCCTGTGGTTGGAAGGACTCTCCCCCACCTCCACTGAGATGCCCTGAGGAGGAGGATCCCAGCCTCCTGGTCACAGGCTTTGCCCTTATATAATGTTATGCTTCATCCTTAGAAAAATCACCAAAATTAACTTCCAAAAAAGAGCAGATCGGTTTATTTTACCGTAATTATACACATAACTAATAGTTCAGAATTTAATAATTCATGTGTGTAAACATTTAGACTGTAATGATAAGGCTTTTGGCCATACTTAGCATTATTTGTTGATATTTTCAAGCCCTTAAACATTTTTGATCCTCTTATATTTGGGGTGACAGGTTGTGGTTTAGATGGGTATGGGCAGCGACTTTTGATCTCTTCATAGCATTTCCAAGATATTTTCTTAGGGTGTGGGCCAGCACCAGGGCTTGGAGAGTTGGAGATGTGCAGGGGGTGTTTGGATGCAGTTTGCATCTTTGGCCTCCCAATGAGTATTCAGTGTAGCCACTTTATTATATTTTTATGGGATTTCTTTTAGAAGCCCATTCCAGTGAGTTAATTGAAAGTAATGATTACATTTAACAAGGCAATGACAATTTTTAAAAACATGGATTTAATGTAATAATTTTTCATTTCATTTGCTGTGGTACTTTAATAACTATGTCATTTAATAACATTAAAAATATGAAGGTGTTTTCAGGGTACCTAGGTGGCACAGTTGGTTGAGCATCCCACTCTTGGTTTCGGTTTGGGTCATGATCTCAGGGTAGTGGGATTGAGCCCCACTTGGGACTTCACACTCAGTGGGGAGTCGGCTTGAGTCTCTCTCCCTCTTCCTCTGTCCCTCCCCCTGCTTGCAAGCTCTCTCTCTCAAATAAATAAATCTTTTTTTTAAAAAAAAAAAAGGTATTTTGAAATTGATAACATCATTACACTAAATAAAATCTAGAGGAATTGTAAATTTTCAACCATCCCACCACCGATAGATAAATTGATTAGGTCTCTTTGTGGTGGAGCCTGGGCATTTGAATTTTTGGGAAACTCTGCAGGAGACCTCGTGTGCACCCCAGGTGAAGAACAGTAACAAGTTTCCAGTATTGTTACGAAGATTAAATGAGGAACAACTGGAATTTGAAAAATGAAAGTTCTTCCTCAAAGTAATCTTCCTTGCCATAATGTACTACAAATATTTAATGTATTTATGTGATTCAGGTGAGGTTTAGTTTAAGCTTTGAGTATAGTTCCCTTAAAGGAAATAGAGACTATAGCTTGATAGAACAAATAGAAAAAAATATTTTGAAAGAATATTTTTTTGTATCTTTTGAAAATAGTTTATTGGCTTCTTGAATAAAAAGATCCTTTTTAGGGGCACCTGGGTGGCTCAGTCGGTTAAGCATCTGCCTTCGGCTCAAGTCATTATCCTGGGGTCCTGGAATTGAGTCCCACAACGCGCTCCCTGCTTGGCGGGGAGCCTGCTTCTCCCCATCCCCCTGCTTGTGCTCTCTCTCTCTCTCTCACTCTCTCTCTCTCAAATAAATAAATAAAATCTTAAAAAAAAAAAAGATCCTTTTTAGGGCACCCGGGTGGCTTAGTTGGGTAAACCTCAGACTCTTGATTTAGGCTCAGGTCATGATCTCGGGGTGGTGAGATCGAGCCCCAGGTCGCGATCCATACTCAGCGGGGAATCTGCTTCTCTCCCTCTCTCCCTAAGATAAATAAATAAATCTTCTTAAAAAATCCTTTTTCCTTTCAGAGTCAGTTTTTACTTTCCATCATTCTAAATTCAGCTGCTCCCTAGAATTTACATAATTTTATCAGATATCACTTATTTTTAATATGCTAATGAGGAATGATGAACATTTTATAGTTTATTTGTATAATGAGCTAAGCTAATCAAGAAATTTATGTTTGGGGGCACCTGGGTGGCTCAGTCGTTAAGTGTCTGCCTTCGGCTCAGGTCATGATCTCAGGGTCCTGGGATCGAGCCCCACATTGGGCTCCCTGCTCAGCGGGAAGCCTGCTTCTCCCTCTCCCACCCCCCCTGCTTGTGTTCCCTCTCTCGCTGTGTCTCTCTCCGTCAAATAAATAAAATCTTTTTAAAAAAAAGAAATTTATGTTTTGTTAGATGAATTAGAGAAGTTACATAATCTCATTAGTATCTTTTCCTCTAATTATTGCAGAAAATATTTTTTCTCATTATAAAACATTTAGAAGGAGTTACAAGTTTCTTTTTTTTTTTATTTTTTATTTTTAAAGATTTTATTTGCCACAGAGAGACAGCAAGAGAGGGAATATAAGCAGGGGGAGTGGGAGAGGGAGAAGCAGGCTTCCCACAGAGCAGGGAGCCCGACGTGGGGCTCGATCCCAGGACCTTGGGATCATGACCCGAGCCAAAGGCAGATGCTTAATGACTGAGCCACCCAGGTGCCCCAGCAGTTATAAGTTTCTTATAAAGTGAATAACTCAACAGAAATGGTATAGTTAATATTTAAAATGTAAAGATGGAATTTTACTTCTTTAAGTTTTAGAAATTGAACCCAAGTTTCTCTGTACTTAGAAAAATCCCTCTTATAATAAACGTCATCACCAAATCTAATTGTTGTTTTTCATTTCTCATCTTCTTTTGATATTATTTACCATATCCTACTTTGTGCAACTCTTTTTAACATTTTAATTAGTTTCAGAATTTTATTACGAAACATATATAAACTATTAAAAATGTAAGCACTCATATGCTTCCTCCCAGTGTAATAAATAAAACGTTATCAATGATTCAACCTCCCTGTGTGTTCCTCCCTGCTTGTAATTTCCTCCTTGCCCAAAGAGAAGTGTAACCATTATCCATAATTTGATATAGAACATTCTCCTGTGTTTTTTATAGTTTTACTATAGATGTGTGTACTCCTAGACAATATGTCATGTCATATTTTGGTATGTTTTTAACCTTTATATAAATGATACAGTGTGTGTGTGTTTCTCTTTAGCACTTGTTTTTGTATTTTTCACTTGACATTGTTTTTTGCAATTTGTCCTTAAAAAAAAAAAATCTGTGACACTACTTTCTATTTGCTCTCACCCATATTTGCCCTCTTCATCTGCTTTGGTTGGTCCCTACTCCTTGATCAGTTTTGTTCCCAGGGTCCTGTAACTGACAGCCTTCTCTTCTAACCGCACAGCCTTTACCTTTGCATTCCCTGCCTTACTTGGCTTCTTCAAAGCTCTTGTATTCTCCTGAGATCCAAGGCTGTTTTTCTGAAAACCTGCTGGATATCTGCAACAGGATATCCTGCAAGTACCCTCACTTTCATCTTCAAAAAGTGAGTTCATTTTTTCCCTAGACCTGCAATTCCTTCTGCTTTTCTTTAATTTGAATAAGGATACACTATCAACTCTGCGATTTGTACTGTTACATTTAGATACTCTGAAACCCCTAGTTACATTTAGGTATTCTGAAACCCCTAGTATTCTTTACTCTTCACTAAATCCTCTAGAGGTAAAAGGCAAACACTAAGCTGCTGAACAAGACACAGAATAATAATACATATACATAATAACTAAGACTTAAGCCAGTGAACATTGCTTTATTTTGTTTTTTCCTTATACAATGGTCTGAGATGGGTGCCCAAGTCAATGGGCAGCTCACATCCACGTAACTCTTCAGAGACTGACTACAGCAGGTCTTCTGTCATTAACATATGACCTCCAGGGTTATTGTTCTAGCTAGTAGGAGAGGGGATAGAGGAAGACTAAGGTCAACAATTGACTCTTAAGCAAGGCCTAAATTCACATCACTTTCATTCACATTCTGCTGGCTACAAGGGTTTTCTTGTTCTCTTAAGTGGGCAGCCACCCCCTGGCCACAACTATATACCATGAAAACATGGGAGAATGGATTGCGGTGGGCGGTCTCATATCTGTGCCACACATAGATTCATAGCATGTCTTTCAGAGGCTTTCCTTTCTCACCTCATTTAAATGCCACTGCTATAGTCCAAAGCTTCAACATCTCTTGCTTAAATTATTTCAAGTAACTTTTTGCCTGGTCATGTTTATTTCTTCCAATCCATCCCCCATGCTAATGTCAAAATTCTTTTTCTAAAATATTGGCATTCTATTGTTTTTCTTAAGGAAAATAAAAAAAGCTAATACATAATATAATGAGTATAGACAACAATATACTGCAATCATCAAAATTTCTAAGAGACTAAAACTTATGCCTATTACTAAAAAGAAAGGATAATTATATAATATGGTAAAAGTGCTAAAGATCTCTACAATAGCAATCATATTATAGTATATAAACGTATCATATTATTATGCTATACACCTTAAATTTATACTGTGTTATATATCAAAATACATATATATATCAAATATATTCAATTAAAACAATCTGTTTAAAGTCCAGTATCCCTACAGGGTCTCTTCAGCACATATGGAATAAACTCCATGATGCTTGAGACTCTTTCCACATATTCCATACTTGTAATGCTTGTGCTGGCTTACTGTGACTTAATCATGTTATGTATTTTCATAGCTGTGTTATCTTTATTTTTGAAATTTCCTGTGACTAGAGCTCTTTGTCCCTTTATTCTGTACAATTGTCATCACCTACCAGTGGCTTTCCTAGAGATAACCTTCCCCTGAAGTGGAGTTCATTGCTCCTTTACCTGTGTTGCCAAGTATTTAAATCTTCACTACTCCGAATAAGATCTTCAGACCAATAGCACTGGTATCATTTGGAAACTTGTTAGAAATGCAGAGTATCTGGCCCAGCCTGACCTACTGAACCAGCATGTGCATTTGTAACTAGCTCGCATGCGATCTGGTACTGCTGGTGCACAGGATTTAGAGTCATATACATATATGACTCTAAATATATATATATATATATTTATATATATTTATATATATATATATATGCATATGCTTTTTGTCGTTTGTTTTTCTTTTCTCTTTAGTATGGTTTGTTTAAAACTCTTTGGCAAAGAAACATGTTTCTTATCAGTACTATTTTAAGGAGAGATCATGGTGTGATTCTTGATGCAACAGCTTCCTGAGCTGCGGGGTCAGATGAACAACTTTCTCATTAGAAACATTGATGCCAATATTTACTCTCAGTGTTGGTCTAACAAAATGAATATGTTGCTAGAGGCAGGTGATAGGTCCTTTGGCAAACTATGAATAAAAAACAAACAGATACAGTGAATGAGAAGGCCAACTTTATAGAAAATTGTTTTTATTGTGGACTTCATTGTCGAGGAACCTTTCTACACAATCTTCCAAATTTATAATGACCAAGTGGTAATATCCTTTCATTGTTCTAGTGGTTTTGTGCAGACATTGTTATAACCCAGTATTTAATGTATGAGTTTGTGTAAATGTTATAGTATTGTTTTGTTGTGTGAGTGTTTGTGTTTTTTTAACCAAATAAAAAGTGGCCAAAAGTTGGTGTTAGCCGAACTCTTACTTTTTAAATATTAGAGAATTATTTCTAGATTTACATGAATCCACTTTTCTGAGTGGAAACTATAATTCTTCTTTGCTTACATGAAAAGTTTTTACTGCCCTAATCAACTTGTTCTTCCAGTTTTATAAATTACTCCATTTAATGAAAATGAGGAAATACTGGGATTTCAAGTTTACTAATTTTACCCGGGTGTCAAAGAAAGTATCTCTCTTACAGTGTAAGAACCTATATAATGTAGACTATTCAACTCAGTGAACACTTGCAGCATGTCCACTATGGGTGGTGCATGGTGCTGGGACTAGGGATGAACGGTGTTGACTTTGCGAAGGAGAAACTTTTTTTAAGGATTTCATTTATTTATTTGAGAGAGAGAGAGAGGGAGAGCACAAGCTGGGAGGGGAGGGACCAGCAGGCTCTCCACTGAGGAGGGAGCCTGACACGGGGCTCAATCCCAGGACCCTGGGATCATGACCTGAGCCAAAGTCAGACGCTTAACCGACTGAGCCACCCAGGTGCCTCGAGAAGGAGAAACAGATCATTTTAGTACAGGGTGTCAGTGCTAAGATAAGACTTATGAACATGCACCATGAGAGTTCCAAGAAGGGGCCACTTTGCTCATCACAAGATGACTTGGTAGATGACATCCAAGGTGAGTACTGAAAGATTAGTAGACTTTTGATAGATGAGGCAAAGGAGGAGGGGTAGGAGGGATGCTTCCTGGAATGTGTCCAGGTGGAACGAGTGGCATTGGTAAAAACAGGTAATGCTGCCAGAGTGTCATGTGTTGATGGAGAAAGGATCAAACAGCAGTTTAGGGTGACTGGAGTGTAAAGCAAAATAGGGCAGAAGTGCAAGATGAGGCTAGACTGGTAGGCAAGAGCTAATCATCAAAGGTCAGGTATCAGAGAAGCTTGTAATTTTACCTCTGATGAAGAGATAGTGAAGATTTAGAGAATGATATGAAAGGGATCAATTAGTTCTTCATTCAAGAATGAACCAGCTCACTTAAGTAGCTTCCATAAAACAGATTTCTTGGTTCAGGTTTTGTATTGCTGCCCCAGTGGATAAATTTCACTAGACCAAAAATGTTTGCTTTCCTAAGAGTAATACAATTCTAATTAGTAAATCTTTTAAAATCCCAAAATGTAAGAAAAAATAACTTTTTGCTGTTATGAATGCTTTTGTGCTAAACTTTATATAAATGATTAAATTCAAGTATAGAAATTAGAATATGATTCAACAAACATGCAATTACATTAACAACACAATTTCCAAAGGGAAATATATTAATAATTGTCCATTCCAACTTCTTTGATAGTTCACAATTAGGTATTTTTCCTAGTTAATGGACAGATATGAAATAACAATTTTGGGACAGGCATATGCTTTCATTGAAAATACTCTATCATGTATTGACTCAGAGAAAATCATTGGCAATTTATTTTTGATCTAAGTTTGGACACCTGGTATCTTAAAATTTAATTGAATATTTAGTGGTCATAAAATAAATGATCCATAGGAATAGAGGGACAAAGTTGGAACAGCAAGGAGAACCATGAACTTTGGCTTTATGTTTTTACTTTACTCACTTTGTTTTCTTTCCCCTCCCCATGTAAATTATTACAAATTTTCCACTTGCTAGAAAGGATTTCTCAAGCTTTGCTGGCCAGTTTAGTTTATTTTCCTCGTGAACAAATCTGTATGTAATCATTTTAGCAGGTGAGAGAATTCAAGGAAGTGGTGACTTGCTAGGAAATGAGTTTGCAAGGCTGTGAATTTTTTGTCGTTAGGGGTATGATTTCCCAAATATCCCATTTCATTTTTACGTAAAAGGTACTTTTCCGTCTCATCACTCCTACAATGAGTATGTCGACCACTAGGAGGCACTCTTTCCAAACTCTCATTTTCAGAGCGCCCAGAAGACGTTTCTCCAATAAGCTCTGGGTATTTATTCATCTTTTTTGGTTTTGTTTCTAAGCTAAAGGTTTTTGCACTCAGTCTCTTTTTGCTAGTGGAGATGGGCTTTCTTGGTTGTTAAAAAATAAAGAAAGAAAAAAAGCGCTTCCAAATGTTTTGATTAGTACCTATTTTTCTAGGTACTGTTTTGTGGAGAGAGCTATTTAATTTGTTAGAAAAACACAATCTCTAAGATATCAAATATTTCTTAAAAATTTTAATGATACCTTTAAAGTAGTGATTCTCTCATCAATATTTTTTTCTCTTAGGTAGAAACATAGAGATCCCTAAGTGTATCTTAGTTATGAGCTGTTGAGGATATTAAGTCACAATAGAATGCAATGGTACAAAAAATAAATAGTGATTTGTGTTGGGAAGAACTTTCAGATTCAGAAAATATAATCCGACTGTAAGATTGGTGTGTGGTGTATATACATATACATACATACAGATGAGAATGACCAGACTATAGAGAACATTTTCATAGTGACACATGAAAGTCAGTCTCGTCATTGCTGGTCATACAACTGATATACACAGTTGGAATAATGATTACATAAAATTAAACGAGAGTTTTTAGTCATGTCAGAAATAATCACACCTTGCATTTCAGAGGTAGTAACTAATACAGCTATTAAATATTTAGGTAGTTTCAAATTTCTGTTACCAGAGATTATAAGTGAACATTTAAAATGTACTTCCTATTGAAATCAGTTGGTGTACTTAAAAAGCATGATTTTTCAAATTTGTTATATCAGGATTAGAGACCTGGCTCCATTGACTGATTCATTTATTGAATGCATACTCTGTCAGGTCCTGTTCCTAACTTTGTTTAGAGCTGCAAACATACAGACAAAATTCCTTTACTTGTGGTGTTATAGTTGGTAGTGGTGGCAGGGGGCAAGGGTGCATACCAGGTTGGGATGAAGTGCAATGAAAAAGGATAAAGCAGTGCAAAAGGACTGAGAGTAGTAGAAGCTGAGCTACTTTATATTGAGAGGTCAAGGAAGGGGCCTCTCTGAGAAGGTATCATTTGAGCAGAGATCTGATGGAAGTGAAGATGGAAGCCACGCATGTAACTGGGGAAGAGCATTCCAGATGAAAGGAAAAGCAAAAAGCAAGGCTGTGCTGAGGTTTATGTGAGGAACAGTTAATAAGAGCATGGAACGTAGGGGGGAGTGGTCGCAGAAGAAGTCAGGAAGATGTGAGAGGGCCTAGTAGAGTCTTCTTCCAAAGGGCGCAGGAAGCCACTGGCGGGTTTTGTGCAGAAGGGTGGACTCACCTGACTAACTTTGCAGAGGGTCACTAACTTCTGAGGTGAATCTACACTATACACAGGGCTGGGATGAAAGTAGGAACACTTAAGTCATTTTGCAGTTGTCTAAGCAAGAGATGATGGGTCTGCATGAACTTGAGGAAGTTCCTCAACTTTGTTGAGGGTGTTTCCTCATGTTAATGTGGGGATAATGAAACCTATGTATCAACTTGTTTGGAGGATTAAATGATAGAACCTCCGGGGTGCATTTAGCCAAGACATTGTGGAGCTGATTCATTCAGAAGATCATCTTTAGAGTTTTATACACACACACACACACACACACACACACACACAATCAAAATCGTACCTTTGATTATTTCAAGAGTCAGTCTACTTAGTGTTCTCCCAGTCTTTTGTCTTCTCCGTCAAATACATTTTTCACATTAATTGTATTTCTCAACACAAGTATGTTTCTTTGACTATATAGCCCACCCCCAGTTCACAAAACTGTGATGGTTCCCTGTAACCTTAGCTTAAAGTCAGAACTTCTGGATTTAGTGTTTGAAAGCCTTCGGTATTGAGCTTCATTCACCTCCTGTATGCAGCATCAGACTGCTCACCATTTCCTGTAAATGCCCTGCTCTCCAATCCTCTTTTGCTTTCTTTAGGTTTCCTGCCTGAGATGTCAAGGGTATTAATCTCAGTCCACCCACCCAGATACCTGAGGAATATAACTCCATTTGATCCTAGCTGAACTGGGCCTCATTCTGCTGGGTGGTGGAAACTTAATCTGCAATTCTGGGCTCCCTTGGCCTTTTCCTGTGGCTGTACTTAGGTTCTTGAAGACTTTTATAATAATAAGCCATCTGAGGGAAGAAGGCAAGGGCATCTTCAATCTAGTCCTCTGTGATCATTCATTGGCAGTTCCACTCTGACTGGCATCCCCAGGATGTGGGCCAGTCCGCTGCTCCATGGGAGGGACTAAGGTCTTCACTTCTGCTCCCTGAGAGTGAGTAGTTTTACTCAGGGTTCTGGGGCTTTGTGTGTCCCTACAATACTCATTCCAATGTGTGTACTCCTTGGGCTCTGACTGGTAGCGGTGGAGTGAACAGAATAGCTCTAACATATTTGGGCAAGTTTTGCTCTCTAATATAGAGACAAGAAATTGATTATGCTCTTTTTTTTTTTTTTTTTTTTTTTAAGATTTTATTTATTTGAGAGAGAGAGAATGAGAGACAGAGAGCATGAGAGGGGGGAGGGTCAGAGGGAGAAGCAGACTCCCCGCCGAGCAGGGAGCCCGATGCGGGACTCGATCCCGGGACTCCAGGATCATGACCTGAGCCGAAGGCAGTCGCTTAACCAACTGAGCCACCCAGGCGCCCGATTATGCTCTTGAAACTTACGGAAATTCATAGTCCATATGTTCAACAGAAAAAAAAAGTCTGAAAAAAAGGCATGTGATTTTCTAATAATTCTTTTGTTGTTGGTTTTAATTGTTAACTCTGTGGGTACCACAGAATCTGTACCTTTACCCTTATACGCACACATAAGGTATGTGTTCACCACAGTTAGGAAGATGTATTGAGCTTTTATAGGTAGATATTCAAATGTCTTGTGTCTTGAAGCAGTATTTCTGAGAATGTGGCTTGAGAACCAACTCTATCAGAGTTATCTGGAATGCCTGTTAAAAATAAATTATTCTAGGGACGCCTGGGTGGCTCAGATGGTTAAGTCAAGTCATGATCCCAGGTGGGATCGAGTCCCGCATCAGGGGGCGCTCTGCAGGGAGCCTGCTTCTCCATCTCCCTCTGCCATTCCCTCTGCTTGTGCTCTCTGGCTCTCTGTCAAATAAACAAATAAATAAAATCTTAAAAAAATAATAAGTTATTCTAAAATTTTGCATTAGAATCTCCTATGATGAAGCTTGATAGTTGGCATTTGTAATAATTTCCAAGATGTTTCTTTTATACCCTAGACTTTGTGAATCATCACTGTAAGTAGTGGAAAAAGACAACGACCATGTTCTGCAGTGTTCTCCCAAACAACCTTTTTGATTTCTTCTAGGCTTAGATATTTTAGATTATGGATCAAATTTAGTTAATTATTACTGGATTATTAATTTTTTTAAATTTCTGTTTATTTCTAGCGTTAGTCTTGGTGTTCTTTCTCACATGCACACACCCATTCTATCTGTATATAAACCTATACCTACTTCTATAACTTTCAAATTTATTAATATGAATATTTTGTATCTCCGTGATGTTTTTTTAAAGTGACATCAGATGTACCTGTAAAAATCTTACTTTTTTCATATCCAGTGTTGTTTATTTGTGCCTCTTTTCTTGATTTCTCAAGGTTTATCTATTTTATTGACATTTTCAAAGAACAAGCTTATGGTTTTGCCTACTGTCTCTATTTTTTCCAACAGTTTACCCCTTCTTTATTATTTATTTTCTTCTAATTTACTTCTTTCGTTATTTAGTTTTTGAATTAATGACTTTTTAGTTTTGTTTTGTAAGTAAATAAAATTAAATCTATAAATTACCCTTAAGTATCATTATAGCAGCTTTCCAATAAAGTTTGGTACTTTTGTTGTCATTTCTAAACATTTTGTGATCTCCATTTTAATTTATTGAATTAATCTGGGAGCACATTTAAAAATTTTTTAATATGGTTTTATTTTTTTACTAGTTTTTTATTGCTGATTTCTAATTTAATAATATTGGGTCAAAATGTAGTATATATGACACCATTTTTAAAATGTTGAGACTTTAGGGGTAATCTATTACCTAGTTAATTTCTATAAATATTTCCTCTTACCTTGTTAGAATTTTTGTTTGTTTAAACTTTTTTTTATCCTTACTATTTTTTTTCTGTGTGATTTATCAGTATCTGATAGAAGTGTTTTAAATCTTTTTTTTAAATTGTATTTATTTAAATAATTTCTACGCCCGATGTGGGGCTCAAACTCAAGACCCTGAGGTCAGAAGTCACATGCCCTTCTGACTGAGCCAGCCAGGCTCCCCTTAAGTCTTTTATTTTGATTGGGTATTTCTCATTATCCCCTTTTATTTTTTCTTTATTTTTTTTTTAAGATTTTATTTATTTATTTGACAGACACAGCGACAGAGGGAACACAAGCAGGGGCAATGGGAGAGGGAGAAGCAGGCTTCCCATGGAGCAGGGAGCCCGATGTGAGGCTCGATCCCAGGACTCTGGGATCATGACCTGAGCCAAAGGCAGACGCTTAACGACTGAGCCACCCAGGTGCCCCTCATTATCCCCTTTTAATTCTGTCAGATTTTGCCAGATATGTTTTACGATTACATTATACTTTTCATATATTTTTGACAGTTTTATTTTCTATTATAGGTATCCTTTTATATCCTTTAATGTATTTTTCTTTTAAATCATATTTTGTCTGATTTTTTTAGTGCTAAGATATCTTCTTGTTGCTGTTTTTAGTATATTTGTATGGTATATCTTTTTCATACTTTATTTTCAGCCTCTTCTGTGTTTTTATTTTAGATATAATTTCTTGTAAGCAGTTAATAGCTTGATTTTTTTTAATTAAATCAGGTAGTCTGTCTTTCTTAATAAATGAGTTTAATCCATGTCTGTTTATTGTGATTACTGATATATTGGATGGAATTCTACATTATTTCTTGTTTTCTGTTTATCATCTTTCTTTCTCTTTCAGTTTTCTCCTTCCCTATTTTCTGTTTAATCAATAATGTTTTCTTTAGCTTTTTATATTTCTGATAATTTGGAAATTGTGGATTGTATTAGTTACTCATAAATTTTAACATATTTAATTGTAAAAATGTAGCAATGCTTATAGTTATTATTTTTGTCTTCTTTCTAACTGTAACAAGAATCTTGTCAATTTTTGTTTGCAGATTTTTTAACAAAAATTATCATTTATCATTCTTTTTGTAAACAGATAAAAGTTTTGATGCATATGTTACTTGCTGTGTGTACTGTTGTTTCTTGTATATTACACCTTCCTGGTGAGTTTAATTTTCTTTAATGAGTCTTTTGGCAAGTATACTGGTGCCAAGTATCTTAGTCTTTTCATAAAGTCTAAATATCTTTATTTTGCGCTCAGTCTTGAATAATAGTTTATCCAGGTATAAAACTCTAGGTTAAGAGCTATATTTCTTTGTCATCTTGAAAATATCACCTCATTCTTTCTTGTCATCTGTTGTAGCCAGTGAGAAGTTTATTGTCAGCCTGTCATTCTAATGTAGATAATTTGTATCCCCCCCCCCCCCGGTAGTTTTTGAAGCTCTGCAGTTTTATTACAGTATACTTAGGTCTAGATTTATACTTATTTATAGAGTACTTGGGGTACACTTCAACTAATAACATGTTTTTCCATAATTCTGAAAAATTTTTTAAAGATTTTATTTATTTATTTGAGAGAGAGAGAGAGAGCAGGAGCAGGGGAGTGGGGCAGGGGACATAGAGAGGGGGAAGCAGACGCCCTGCTGAGCCCAGAGCCCAATGTGGGGCTCTATCCCAGGACCCTGAGATCATGACCTGAGCCAAAGTCAGACACTTAACCGACTGAGCCACCCAGATGCCCCAATTCTGAAAAATTTTTCATCAATTGCCTCATATATTTCTTTACAATTTCCTCTGTTCTCTTTTTCTGGAGGATATGTTAGGATACCTTCCTATACCTTAAATATTCTTTCATAATGTTTAGCCATGTCTTTCTGTGCTGTATTCTGGGTGAGTTCTTCAGTATTCACTACATTTTCATTAATTCATTCTTGTTCCCAGTCTAAAGTTATCACATTTATTGCATCTATTTAATTTCAATAACTATTTCTTTTAAATTTCAAGGATTGTATAAGAATTTCCCTATTCTTATTTCATTTCTGACTGTGTATATTTTATAGCCTCTTGCTATTTTTACTGATAACTTTGTCTTCATTAATTTCTGGTCATTGTTAACATACTCTTTTAAGATCTTTGTCAGATTGTTTTATGAAATTAATTTCATCTGGAGTGCATTTATGTACAAATTATTGATTTTATTGATTACCTTTCATTTGCATTTGATTTATTCTTATGTTCTGAAATATTGCTTGGCAGACTCACTTTTGAGTGGCAGATTTTTTGTTTTGTTTTGTTTTCTCCCTTCTCCGCTCCTTGCCTTTCTTCATCACGTCTTCATGTCTACTAGTATTTCAGTAGCTTCCACCTAAAACTTAGAGCCCCATTCTGGAATTCAGATTTACAATAATGAAATAATACTGGGTATATGGTTAATCTAGTCTTGGAGCCAAATGATGACATGGCTCATTTTCTCATCAGGAGATTATGTTGGTGTTTTACCCAGTCCTACAGCTCCATAAGACACTAATGTGGGCAACAACTGGCAGAAATAGTTCTGGTCTTTCTTCAGGAAGTTTAGGTAAGAAAGCACCAAAACATGACATGCCACCTGCAGTTTCCCATTTCCTGTGAAACTTTTTTTTTTTTTTTTTTTTTACCCTGCAGGAGCCAAAATATCTGATGTCTCAGCATACTTCCAAACTCATAGCCCAACAAAGTCACTACTTTCGTTCCATTTCTGGTTCACAAAAATATTTGATAGTATTTGATCCTGTCTGTACTGTAAATTTTACTCCTTCCACTTTGTTTGTTTTAACTCCATCATCAGTCTGTGCTTAGAATGGACTCTCCTTTTATGAAGCCATTGTGTGTCTTGAACTGGAAGTCCCAAACAGCCTGTTTGAGAAAGAGGGAGAAATAAAAAATAATTTTATTGGAGCTATCATTCAGTAATGTTTAATGTCAATTAGGACAAAAGCATTTACTGGTTTTTGTTCCAGTTGTAGTACTTATTGCTCTGAAAAATCCATTTTTATTAACTTGACGCTACTCTTATCTATATTTCCTCAGTTTTGAATTGCTTGGTTTTGACTTGCATTTTGTTGCCTGATTTAACACACTACATAAGTATTGAAGAATATGCTTTTTGGAGACAAAGGATAAGAGTGAGGCTGATAATGTTTGAATATCAAAAGAGATATCATTTTATGAGAAGCTTCCCTGCTGAATGCTTCTGTTAGGGCTTTCTGCAATCTACTTTGAATCATGTGACTCTATTCCACCATGCAGAGCCTCTGCTTAATTCTCCACTCCCTTTCACTCAACAAATATTTTATTGAGCATCTATTATATGCCAGGCACTCTTCTGTGGGTATACAACGGCAGAGAAGTCATCTAACACTTCTACCTTCCTTGAGCCTGCATTCTAGTTTATTGTTAATAATAGCTATGATCAAGCAAGGTTTTTACTAATTACTAAACACTGGGTAAAGTTACAATTCTGAGATTGGTTATGTGCCTCTGGTAGAAGAAGTACAGTTGATGATTCTAAGATTCATAATATATCTTTCTACTCAGTAACTGTATCTAGAGGAACTCACCTTTATTCTTTGTGGCACATGCCTGGGACACTGATACAAGAAACACTCCCCAAATCTGTGTGTGTGTGCCTCTGTACTTTCTGTGAGTAAATCTATACTAGTAGAAGACTATCAGTAACTCTAATGACATAGCTTATGGATTTAAAATTAATCTAGAAGATTGATAATCTATTTTATTTGTCTGTAAATCAAATGTGCCATTTTTAGAAAATCAAATTCTAATCTTCCAGCTTGGAAAACAAAGTTAAATCAAGACAATAACAGAAACATATTGTCAGGGTAAGCCTTGGAATTATGTTTTAAAACACAGTAGTCAAAGAACAGGCCCATTTTTAATGAGGTACAAGATGTGGATCAGAGTTTCATTAATTACTAGCTGTGTGAAGAATGAGACTTAAAAGCAGTTTTAGGGTATTAGTTTTCATTGACTTATTTTGTTCTGATTTGCTGCTGTGATTAATGAATTTTTGAGCAATGATGATTAGGTTAGTTTGAGTACATTATTCACATACCTGGGCCTAATAAATGGAACACTAAATAGAAGGTCAGCAAATGTGAATTCCATTCTAGGCTCACTGCTTACTTTCCATGCAATTTGAATTTCTTCCTGCCTTGTGGAGATATTGTAGATTAATGTTATTGTGAATAAAATGCTCTAAAGGATATAAGGATATAAAGTACTATGAAAGTACATGTGGAGAGAAACGACAATAACTTAGAGAAAAAAAAATCTATTTCACCTGGTAATAATACTTAGAATTGATAAGCAACTTTTCCTTGGAAATTTAGATCCTGTGCTCTGCAGAATAGCATTTCTTTTCACTTGGTTTTAAAATATCATATCTAACATTCGAATAGTGATTTCCAGGTTTTTAAAGCACTTTCTCATTGGAATCTCATGTGATCCTTAAAAAAGCCCAGTAAGTTAGACCATTTCTGTGTGGCCTCATGAAAAGCAGAAAATCATGTTTTCTCAGAGAGCTTAAGAGAGATTGAACATATTTATTTTACCCTTCAACACTGATGCTGTTTTAGAGTTCACCATGCAGACAAGAGATCCTGTCATTCTTACCTTACTTCACCCCTTCATACAGATCAAAAATAACGTATTTCCTAAACATACAGCTTAGTATTTTTATTTACTTTAGGCCTTCAAAATGGCATTGTTGACTTCTTTTCTCCTTAAGAACTGTTCCTGTAACTAGCTCCTAGCAGTTACTGAAGACTAGCAGAAAAGCAAAAGATCTGCATTTATTTCACAGAAGCAATGTGAATAGGATCAGAATCTTCCACTCTCCACTGACTGCCTTTTAAGGACTTGGGTGTAAATTTGATTCTGTCTTCTCCAAAATATGAGCTGCTTTAGGTGCACACTCTGTGTGTGTGTGTGTATCTGTATGTGATATATCACGAAAGGAAGATACATCATCTGTGTCGTTTTTTAGTTTTCTCAAAAGGCACAGTGTATTTGGCATTTACTCTGAATTTACAAGTCATGCATGATTTTGATGATGTTCCTTCTTATTCCAAGTTTGTCCATTACTGGCAAAGGGATGATACCCAGGTGAGTTGGCTGAATTTTAGTACAATGCTCTGTTTAATTGTAAACATATCCTCTGGGGACAGACAGACTGGGATGTGTATACTCTGCCAAGTCTGTTGCCATAGTGAATGTGCTTCCGCGTCAGAATTCCTAAGATAGAGAAGGAAACCTGTGTCCAGAGCTTGGAGGAAGGCTTTAGGAGGTGGCAGTGGAGATGTCAAGTTTTAGTACTCAGCTTCTGAGGTTACATCACAAACTCAAAGGTCTTCAGGGGCCAGTCACACCAAAATGTATGAATGAAAACAAGTATAAAGCAACGTGGAATGGTGACAGATGGGACATAAGGGGTACATGACCTGCCTAGGGGCTTTCTCATTCAAATTATCAAAAGTACTGAACTGGCCAAAGAAAACACATGTGCAGACAAAAGTTCACTTTCCAGTGTGTGATGCCTGCTGTTAGGCCAACTTCAGTTCTCTTGGCTGGTCTAGTTTGGTGGGTCACATTAGATTTGTCAAGCGTATGTTAGCATCTAAGGGGGTTCTAAAGCCTTGAGTGAAAGAGTCAAAGCATCACTGACCCTATCCCCTTGGCCTCATCTTTTCTCTGTTACTCTTACTCCCCCCACAGTACACGTACATGCATGCATACACACATACCTGGTCATGCACAGGCCTGGAAATATGGAAGCCTGAGGCCAACACTCCACTCAGAACAGGTTGGTATATTAGTCCTCAACCCAAGCAGGGAAACTGTACATAATATGGGGTGTGGTAGCTGTTTGGTGTAACTAAGTAATGTTCATTTTTATTTCATCAGAATATATAATATTTCTATGCTTTCAGTTAACTTTTATTTCCTTTGAATTTTGGTACTGACATATACTTATTCTGAAAACAAAAGTTGCTTTGGAATAGTTTTCCTTCCCAAAGGTACTGTTACAGAAGGGATATATTCAGTACTTAAAATAATTGATTTTAAAAGCAGTGCATTGCTTAAAATAATGCCACCGCATCAGAGATTTTCCGGTTTTCCCTTTGTTGGGTGACTCAGGACTTTCTGTTTACTCTTCCTGTCTGTCCAGTGGGAAAATAGAAAAAGTTAGGATATTTGAATGAACTTTCCTTGGATTCTTTTCGAATTCTTTATTTAAATATTTCTGTAGGACTTCATAAAGAGCAAACAGAACAATTGTACAGAATGACTTATGATGAACCAATGGATAAAAGCTATTGAACTAACAGAACCAGGAGAATAGGTGAAATACAAATATAAATGATGATAAATAGTACACATGCAATTATATTTGCTTCAGGTTAATAGGATCTTTTCAGACAATTACATCATTAATAGGTTATTGAATGATACGCCGTGATGTTTTTCAGTCTGTGGGTTAATTGGACAGGCTATGTGGAAGCAAAAAGCCATGCTCTGTTGTAATTGGAACAAAAGCCTAGAGAAAGAGAGGAAGGATGCTGTAAACACTGGAGCCAGCCAGTTTGAACTGGCGCTAGTTAGAACGGACCGGAGAGGAGAGGTGGGACCAGCAGAGAGGAGCACTGGGAAGGGGCATTATGTTCAGCCAATTCCTCATTTCAGAGGTTCACTGTAAGGCTGTTTAGAGACTCTCATTTGAATGCGTGGTTATGGGCATAATGTTCTCACAAACTTCTTATTCTTCTGTGAAGGAAACACAGAAATAGCTGTTTGTACTACAACAGAGCTTTCTCATTGTTTTCTCCTGGGATTTGCCTTTCTCCCCCCCCCTCCTTTTCAGAGAAGAATGTGAATCCTGGTAAAGTAGCATTCTTCGTTTTGAACCTTTCTTAAGAAAAAAATAAAAACAAAGTATAAACAAAACGTGTTTCTAGAAAATTCCTAATAAATTCATACCAAATAAAAGAACTCCTTTTAAATATTGTAAGCAGATATCACGAGAAAAGCAAATAAAACTATACTTCAAAATGATGTCTAATTACAATATTGTAGAATACACATTAGGGACGTATGTTTGCTCTAAATCAATGGAAATCACTTATAACCCTTGTGAGGATTAAAGTCAGTAAAGATTTTCTTAGGTAAAAGGAAATGAAATTGGTTAATAATAAATGATCAGCCTTTTGAAAATTTATAATGCAAATAGCGATTAAAAAAACAAGAATGAGTTTGAGGAATGAGTTAAATTGAATGGGCAGGAGGGTGGATGTGGGGCTTCTGGTATGTTTCAAACTCATGATTCTCAAATCAGTTCTGTCTCATTAATTTTGGGTTTTACTACTACTGGGCAGCAATCCAAAATCATTTAAAACTTGCTAGATGGTTTCCACTGTAAGAGTCACTGCCAGCCGTGTCCCCCAACTGAAAATACAGGGGTTGGAGACAGAACTGGGAGAACTGTCTAACCCAGAGTCTCAGCCATACAGGTATCCTAAGGAGTTTAAAGATTCAACTTCAGAGCAGACTCTTGTGCAGAATAGAGGCAGTCTAAATTGAAATGCATATGAAATAAAACCCATAGCTAACTTAATATTGTATTTTGACATTTCATTTATAGAAACCATCTAGGTTTTAACTCATAAATATTTAATGATTTTGGAAGTCAAAATATGATGATGTGGTTGATTTTAAATTTTCCATGGTGATTGTGATCACAGAAAGCCTGGGTAATCTAATAATCTTATTTTAGCCATTGATTTCAATCTTTCTTTACACAAAGCCTTATATAAGAGTAATTTACAAGAAAACCATACCCTTCTTTATTATCCTCCTCTTTGGTAGATATTGAGTAAGGAACTCTCGAAATAACAGGGTGTAGCAAAAAGGCTAGCTAAGCTAATCCAAAGGAAAATAATTAGAATTATGAACTAGCCACCCTTTCTTTGGTGATGACTCATTGATACCATTCACTTACTATGTTATGGAACACATTATGAAAGCCAACCTTGTGTATTGTAGCTCTAAGTGGTAAGATGATAGCAAGGAAGTTCCTGACAGTACTATAATCTTTGGCTAAACATATGTACTCGACAATTAACTGTAACAAGGTGAGGCAGCATTCAATTAAGAAAAGTCTAAGTAGCAAACACAATAAGGAGTTAGTTCTGGAAAAATAGAGGGCCAGGTGTATTTGGAGAAAGGGCCGTAACTTGGGTTGTTCACTGGAGGAGTGGTAGAACTGAGTAAAAGAGATGTGAGGGGAAATGAACGTGAGATATTCACAGAAGATTGAGGAGTTTTTCAGAGTTAATGGTAGGTTCTGAGTTTGAGACTAGTGAAAGGTTTAAGTGTACAGATAAAGTGGGGTCGGGTTAGAGATTGTAAAGCTATTCCTTATAGATCAAGGCTAACAAACCCAAACGCCCCCAAGAGGCCAGACAAGCTATTTAAGTGAGGTTCAAGGGACTGCCAGGTAACTTAAATGTGTGTCCTTTCTAAGTAGAAGCCACTATCCAACTCTGACTAGCCATTCCCTATGGCAAGGACATCTTTTTAAGAAAAATCAAATACATGAAGTATTGTGTGACATACCTGGATTTTTAAGGCAGTAAGCAGACGTAACAAAACCTATCTGGAGGCTGCGACGCAGTAGCCACATTTGTGTAGGAAAATAGTGAGCCTTGCAGCCTGTTCGTCAGGCCGCAGATACGATGATATTTTAGGAAGGTTGTCACAGTTGTTGCCCATAGGTGATTTTGAGTGGGCAATAGCTACAACGTCAAGGAAGCCTTTTTTGAACCTTCTCCATCTAGGAGCTATAAATAGTCCCCAAGGCATGAAGACTGACTAAGCTGGTCCTCACGTGCTTCTTTAGGGTGCTTTGGGTAGGAGGGAAAATTGTAGAGTAACTCTTCAGAACTGGCCTTCTCCTGTCACTCATAAAAATGTCCTTTGTCAGCAGTATCTGCATGGCCTGCCTGTAGCCACGCTTCACTTTTAATCGCCAAGAACAGTGAGGGATGGGTGGGTGAGTTGGTTGGTTGGTTGGTTGGTTGGTTGTGAGGATCTCCTGAGATCTAGATATGGTTTAATCCCTTGTTTTCAAGTTAGAAGACCTCGAACCATTCTGCTACTTCCCAGCCTTAGGACCTTGGACAAATCATACAGCTTCTTGAACCTGGTAAACTCTTTCCCATTCTGGGGCCATGGCACATGCTATGTTCCTTTGGCCTGCAAAACTTTTTTTCTCCCATTTACTGTCACTTCCTTGTCCTTAAGATGACAGCTAAAATGTCACTTTTTCAGAGAGGCCTCCTATGATCTTCCCCTCTAAATGAAGCCTAGGGCTGGTGTAACAAAGTACCACACTTAAAACAACAGAAATCTATTCCCTCACAGTTCTAGAAGCTAGATGTCTGAAATCAAGATGTCAGTGGAGCCATGCTCCCTCTGCAGGCTCTAGAGAAGAGTCCTCCCTTGCTCCTTTATAGTTTTTGGTGGGTGCCAGCAGTCCGTGGTATTCCTTGGATGGCAGCTACATTACTCCAATCTCTGCCTCTGTCATCACCATGGCCTCCGGCCTTGTGTGTGTGTTTGTGTCTTTGTGGAATTCTTATAAAAACACCAGTCATGGGATTCAGGGCCCACCCTAAGCTGGTGTGACCTCATCTAAATTGATGACACCTGCAAAGACCCTGTTTCCAAATAGGTCAACTTCTGAGGTTCCAGGTGGACATGAATTTTGGGGTGACACTATTCAAACCATTACAGGACCCCTGTTTGACCCTCCTCCATTGTACTGACCATATTTGTAGTTATATGTTCATTTGTTGGTTTATCTTCCTGACATGGAAATGCTGTAAGGGCAGGCTTCAAGTCTGTTTTATTTGTTTCTACCTACTGTTTGTGCCTGGGTCATTATTGATCTCTAAAAGCTAATCATAAATATTTATTCAGTGAATTAAATAACCTTTTTCCCTGGGGGCAAATTTTCTCCATTGGTAAAAAGATGGGGTTGGAACTGCTGGTCCTTGAGGTATTTCACAGTGCAAATAATATGTGATTCTGGCCTTTCTCTAGATGCTGAGTGACACCAGTTTGGTCCACACATCAGTGCAGTAGGCATTTGCTTGCACGAGATTTTTTAAAACTTATGATTGCAGTATGTCTTTTATTTAAGGTTCTACTTGAAGGGAAAGGAAAAAAAAATAAACACATGACCCTGAAATAACAAGTTGTTTGCCTGATATTAAAGAGAGAATTGTAAGGGCGCCTTGGTGGCTCAGTTGGTTAAGCGACTGCCTTCAGCTCAGGTCATGATCTCAGGGTCCTGGGATCGAGCCCCGCATCGGGCTCCCTGCTCCGCGGGAAGCCTGCTTCTCCCTCTGACCCTCCCCCTGCTTGTGTTCCCTCTCTCGCTGTCTCTCTCTCTGTCAAATAAATAAATAAAATCTTAAAAAAAAAAAAAAAAGAATTGTAAAAGGGACAACCAAATTCGATACTCTGTGTTTTAAGTGTAGGGAACATTCATTCTGGGTTATATCATAAATACACTGGATATTATGAAAACTAGACCCGAAATCTAAATGTACTTCAAGCAGTGTTCACTTTTACCTTCAGAGTGATTGATGCTACAAAAGACCTTTTTAAACTTCAAACAATTTTATTTCATAGGAGTATAATATAATTCGTTTATTTTTAATTTAAAAAGATGTGGGATAATTATTTCTCATGGAAGTTAATTTATCAGTTTGAATTATTTAACTGGACAACAATTGGAAATTAGTCATCAGTCTTGACACTTAACACTTCAGTGTTGCTGAAACATACTGTTTGGGAACTTCAAATTCCATCAGGAAAAAAGTCCATTTAATTCTACTACTGAAAAAAATGGGCTTTTAAAAAAAATTAAAACATGATTTTGTTTGCATTAACTTTTAGAATGTTTATTTTTAAAAATGCAGTTCTAAAAAAATGCAGTTCTAAAATTCCTGAGCATTTATAATTAAAAAGGAACATAACTTTGTGATAAAAATGGTAAATAACTGACTATGTTAATATTTTTTAGGCTGTTGCTATTAGTGAATAAAAAAGCTGTTCGTAAGTATTTTTTCTGACTATTCACCAAAATAGTCAGTCATAGTTTTGGTGTCGAAATCATATGTCAACTATACTTAAGTTAAAACTTTTTAAAAAAATCAGATGACTTCATGATCCCAGGGTACTGGGATCGAGCTCCGAGTTGGGCTCCCTGCTCAGCAGGGAGCCTGCTTCTCCCTTTCCCTCTGTCCCTCTTTCACCCCGCTAGAGTTCTCTCTCTCATGTTCTCTCTCTCTCTCTCTCTCTCTCTCAAATAAATAAATAAAACCTTAAAAAATAAAAATAAATCAGATGACTTCAGTTCAATTCAATAGATACATTTTAATCCAGGCCCTGTGTATATGCTGAAGATAAAAAGCAAAATAGAACAAGGCACTTCCTGGCCAATGAACTGAATTTTCTCCTATTCCAAAGACAAATTTTTCTTTTTTTTAGTATTCTAAACTATCACTGTAGTAGGAAGAGAGGAAAACTGAACCCCCAATGACTGGGAAGATGGCAGAGTGTCAGCCATGCCCTTTTATTTCCCATCTTCCCAACCAAGAGGAGGACTTTGGTCATGAGCACAGGGGAAGAAAAGAGAGGGGACATGGCTTTCCCTGTCACTGGGAAACTCTGGAGGCTCTCTGCATAATAGGGTACCCTTGCACATAATGGGTGGACTTGGTTTAGAGTTCCACCCAAGTATTCTGAGATGATTTTGAATGATAAGTCAGAAGGAAGCTGAAAAATCATTGTATTTTAGAGCGGTGTAGTAAGGTACATTAGCTTTCACCCAGCCCTATCCTCTGATTTTAAAATGGATTGTGTTGCATTGACTATTTGGAGGTGCCTTCGTAGAGTACATGGTGCTCTGATGGACTTTCTTGGACTAAGAAGAGATTCTTTTATTCATGTTTGATCAACCATTTCCAGAATAAAACATTGTTAAATACAAACTTTGTACAATGGTTGATCCATGATTGCTATCAGCATCTTAACAACTGAATGTTTGTACATGAATGTTGGAGAATATATTCAATGAAGTATGGTAGTCACTTCAGTGGAAAATGTAGTGTATTGCTGCATATTAAGGTAATTACACCATACTGTTCTCTGTGGAGTAGTAGTAGTCCAGGTGAGAGATAATCATAGAAAGGGAGGAGGGATTGACATATTCAAGAGGTATTTAAAAGCATAGCCGATAGAATTTGAGAACTAATTGCACAGGATGAAAAAAAAGAAGTCAAGGGCTTGAGTAACTGGATAGGTTACTGAACAGAGAACACTGGAAGTACTTTTGGTGGAGAGGAGCAAATTTCCATCTAGAGTCTTGGAGGGAATGGTTATACCTGAGTTTGTATCTCTGATTAATTCACATAATCATAATCAGTCTTGTTCAAGTTTTAAATTTAATATCATCTGATCATTACTTATCTCAAATAGAGCCTAGTAACAAATATCATTTTTGCCACTATTTACTCATAAAAAAGAGCATTTTGCTTAAGTTAATGTAATTTGTTTTATTAGAAACCACGGTTGTATTTGACACATAACTATAAAAAAAAAAAGTAACTTTTAATGGTGCAAGCAATAAAATGAAAAGGTCTCCAATTCAAATTTAGTTTCTAAATCCCAGATCTGTGAACATTTCCAAATGAGTTGGTATCCTGCAAGTAATAAATTCAAAATATTTATTTAAACTAAGAAATAATATTTATAAATGTATTATTCATAAGTAATAAATTATTAATTTAAATAATAAATGGTATTTCTTTAAATTCAATAATTAATATTCAACAGATATTCATTAGACTCTCACTAGATCTTAGCCAATGTACTGTTAGGCGTACCTCAGTAAACAAGACATGAGCCCTGCCCTGTGCAACAAGATGGGTGGATCTAAGTGAATCAGAGAAAGACAAGTACCGTATGATTTCACTCAGATGTGGAATTTAAGAAACAAAATAAACAAACAAAGGAAAAAGACAAACCAAGACAACTGCTGGTTGCTAGAGGAGAAATGGATGGGGAAATGGGTGAAATAGTTGATGGGGATTAAAGAGTACACTTATTGTGATGAGCACCAGGTATTGTATAAAATTGTTGAATCATTACATTGTACACCTGAAACTAATATAACACTGTATGTTAATTATACTAGAATTAAAACAAAAATTTAGGGGCACCTGCGTGGCTCAGTTGGTTAAGCATCTGCCTTTGGCTCAGGTCATGGTCCTAGAGTCCTGGGATCGAGCCCCGCGTTGGGCTCCCTGCTCAGTGGGGAACCTGCTTCTCCCTCTGCTTGCTGCTTATGCTCTCTCTCCCTGCTTGTGCACTCTCTCTTTCTCACACAAATAAATAAATAAAATCTAGAGAATAAAAAGGTTTAAAGGCCTCTAGAAATGTGTTTGGTTTGTCTAATTGTGAATCAAGTTTCTGCTATGCTTATTTAATTTTAGCTATGTCAATGCACTGATCAAATAATTATAAATAGTAATTAAAAGTACGTCTTATATTTAAACAAATATTGAGGTAACTAAATGTTAAGCCAAAGTTGATTTTTAATGATAACGGAATATATTAGATATCCACGTGTTGTGTAAAAACCCTATGGAAAATATAGGACTTCTTTTCTAAGCCTTTTTTTTTTTTTTACTTTTATTAAGCTTCAGTTTCCTCCTCTATAAAATGGAGGCAGTGATCTCTAAATTGCATGGGTTATTTAGGGATAAGATGAAATAATGTCTTGTAGGGCATTTAGTATAGTACCTGGCACATAATAACCATTCATTAAATGGTAATTATTATTATTATTGTTATTATTACTGATATAAATAAGTTAGTGCTTTTTTTGGCTCTATACCAGATGAAAAAGACTAGTCTTTGTGGTAATGCATCACTCATAAAGATCTCTTTCTCAGAAAGAAAATTACTTTTTGAAGAAAAGAAGAAATAAAAGCACAATAAAATACCTCTAAAAAATTCTGAAATGGGGGCTGAGTTGGTTTTTTTTGTTTGTCTTGTTTTGTTTGTTTTTTGGCAAATTCTACCATTGTTTCTTGCAGAATGGCCTTTTAAAATGTCTTTATCTGTGAGGACAGATATCCCAAGCAGTCGACTTTACCAAAAATGAGCTATGACAAAAATTGTGATGTGAATAAGGTTTGGGGTTTTTTAGTGATAATTGCCAACATTTGATTGACTGACTTAAGTCTTACAGTAAAACAAATAACTTAACCTATGTGCATATACAATCTAAGTGGATACTCCCAATCTCCATCTACTCAGACTCTGAGTAATAGCTACTGATTTACTTAAAGGTATGTGTTTGTATATTTTAATTATTAGATGTGATAAGAAAAATGCTTCATGGTCTGCCAGTCCTATGTTATTTCCAGCAGCAGGCACAAGGATATACTAAAGACAGGGCATATACAAAATGTGCCATTAGAAAACTGTAAATGTTGATTGATTTTGATACTGTATTTTCACTATGGCAACTATAAAAAAAGTAATAATTATAAAAACCTGTTCAGACCGGTTTCTGACATTCAGGAGTTGCCAGAAACTATTGCATTGCATAAAACATCTCCCTGACACACCCAAGACATTCAGAGCCATATTTAATTTAGTATTCAAGGGTCTTTGATTCCATACATTTATATAACAAAGTAAGTATAAAATATAGAGAGTTGGGATTTGTATGAGAAGAGAGGGAGGGAGGGAGGAAGGAAGGAAAAAGAAAGGAAGATAGCTGTGAATGTGAGCATAATAGATTTTATGTTCTGGGACTTGAAGACCATAGGAAGGGCATCCAAAAATATTTAGTGTTGTAGTCAATGTGGAAAAAAAGGAATAGCTGTGTGAAATCAGTGAAAATAGTTATAATGTTAAGTATAATGCTTTTAATAACAGTGAAAATTCAGATTTGGTATTCACAGAATATTTCTGATATTTAAACATTCCCTTAAAGGCTGAAGTAGAAATATCAATGAAAAAGATGTTAGCCCAGCGTGGGGCAGGGGGTGGGGGTGGGCTGGGGGGGGTAATAATAAACATACTATGTGATCGCAAGGTAATGAAAAAAGAAATTGGGGCACCTGGGTGGCTCAGTTGGTTGGGCGACTGCCTTCGGCTTGGGTCATGGTCCTGGAGTCCCGGGATCGGGTCCCACATCGGGCTCCCTGCTCAGCAGGGAGTCTTCTTCTCCCTCTGACCCCCCCCCCATGTGCTCTCTCTCTCTCATTCTCTCTCTCAAATAAATAAATAAAATCTTTAAAAAAAAAAAAAAAAAAGAAAAAAGAAATTAAATATGGCATTATTCCAAGTGCTTTGTTTATAGGGACATGCTACAGGCAGTTTCTATTGAGCATACCAATTTAAAAAAAAAAATGATAACCTTTCCTTAGTGTTACTTTTCCATTTCTGGTGTCTACCTTATTGCATAAGGAATGAACTATTATCACTAAGTTCTGTTGACATTTTATGTTTAATACTTTGTTAAAGTTTTTCAAATAGCTTTAAATGTTTCTTCAAATAATTTTAAAAGTTACACAGATAATGTTGATTAAAAGTTAAACAAGGAGAGGCTGCCACCACAGAATGCATTAGTCCTGGAAACATCATTATACTTTGTGAATTCCATTATCATTGGCATTGCCGCATTGGCAACAGCCAATGCATCAGCAGCATGCAAAGGTCTCTTTGTCTTTAGCATCGGATTAATGTTACACACAATTTTCTAATGAAAGGGATTTTGCAGACATAAATGATTTACAAGTAGCAGAAATAATTTAGAGCTCAGCATTTTGTGATTTTTTTTAACTTAAAATATCTTTTGTCATTGAAATGATTGTTTAAAATAGCTTACTCATCAATTAACTTGGGAAGAAGAGAGTAAAAAACTTTTTTGATCAGGAGATGCTAAGTGGATTAGAAAATGTGAGCTATAAATACTCACAAAATAGAGTAAGTGGATAATTTAGATTCAAGTGCTACTTTGTTAAGCTCAAGACAGAGCACCATAATAATAGTAAATATTTTAATTTCAGGAGAAAAGGAAATTAATAGGATCTAAAAGGTATTAATACCGGCAAGATTCTGCTTCAAGCCAAGATGAAATAATAGGGACCAGATTTACCCTCAGATCTGAAACAGATGAAAAAATGGAACAATGTACAAAACAACAATTTCAATAGGCTAGACCTCAGGCAGTGAAGGATAAGGGTCCCAGAAGTGTAAGAAACAAACAGGGTGAGATTAATAGTTGCCCTGGAATACTGCCTTATAAAATTTTCTAGACTTTGGCACAAACAGGAGGAACCCAAGTGGAGTCTGCAGAGTCACAGGACTAAGGAGACAAGATGAGAGTCTGAGAAAACCAAGGTGGCTGAAGTTTGCAGGTCGAAGTGTTGGAAGGGAAAGAACCCTGGAGATTTGCAAAGAGTTCTTAGTGTTCAGCTGAGTACTGACTAGCCCGTGTATGTGAAGAAGCTATCCAAGGCTAGAGAAGGAGTCTCCCAAAAGGCAAAAGTGAATAATGGGAGTGCTTACACAGAGCCATGAATAGTGTCTTTTCTCACTATTAAACTAAAAAAAACCTCAAGATGCACAAATGCTTGGGTAGAATACACTGAAGGGTCTTGCCTTAGCCTTGTAGAATGATTGGCCTGAGCACCAGGCCCTGCCCAAAACATCTTAACAGCAAGAACTGAAAAGACCAAACTGCTTCCTCGTGTATCCTAGGACAAAGTTCAAAAAAATAGGAATACAAATATCCAATACCCAAAGAGGTGAAATCGCAATGTTTGATATTCAATTAAAAAAAACTATAAGACATGATGAAAGGCAAGAAAATATGACACATAATTAAGAGATTAAGTCAATAAATCAACTAATACAGAAGTTTTGCAGATGTTAGAATTGGCAGACTAGGACACCAATACATTTATTATGGCTGACTCTGTGCACTCAAAAGATTAAGGAGAGAAATGGGAGATACTAAAAATGAACTAAATGAAACTTTTAGAAATGAAAACTGCAATGCATGAGATGAAAAGTACCCTGGTTGGGATTAATAGCAGATGAGAAATAGCGGAAGAAAAAAAGAAGTAAATCTGAAAACAGCAGTGTCAATTATTCTAAAATGAAAAAAAGAGAAGAGGGAGTCAGAATAAGTCAACAGGGCACCAGTGAGCTGTGGGGGGGAAATTAAGCATCTCATATGTGTACTTGAGGTGCCAGAAAGAGAAGTGAAAGAGCACTTAGTGGTTGGGAAAAAGCATTTTGAAAAGTAATAATTAAAAATTTCTAAATTTCTTAAAAACTATGAACACATATTCAAGAAGCTTAATAAACCCCAAACAGAAGGAACATGAAGAAACTATACAAAAGCATATCATAATCCAATTGAGCAAAAGCAACATAAAAAGAAAAATCTTTAAAGCAACAAAAATTAAAGAGTTCCGGACAGAGGAAGAAACATAAGCATTACAGCAAATTTCTTGTTGGAAATAAACAAATGAGGAGATAGTAGAGCAACATGTTTAAGTACTGAAGGAGAGAAAAACCTGTCAACCGAAGTATTTTTCAAAATAAAGGTTGGGGCACCTGGGTGGCTCAGTTGGTTGAGTGTCTGACTGTTGGTTTCGGCTCAGGTCATGATCTCAAGGTCTTGAGATGGAGTCCTGAGTCAGACTCTGTGCTCAGCGGAGAGTCTGCTTGAGATTCTCGCTCTTCCTGTCCGTCTGCCCTTCCCCGACTCTAGAATAAATAAATAAGTCTCTAAAAAGAAAAGAATAAAGGTTGAATAAGATGTCTTCAAATGTACAGTAGCTGAAAGAAATTATCACCAGATAATTCTCACAGATGTAATAAATAAAAATTAAACAGCAAGATGCTGGACTTAAACTTCAGCACACAAAATCAGATTAAATGCATATAGTCTATACCATTTAGAAGGAGATTTTCAAATTGAATAAAAAAGCAAGACACAATTATACACTGCCTACAAGAAACACACTTCAAGTATAAAGACAGCTATAGGTTGAAAGTAAAAAGATGGGAAAAAAATTGGATTGACTATATTAACATCAAAGTAGATTTTAGAGCAAGGTAATACCAGAAAAAAAGAAGGATCATTCCATAACGATAAAGGGGTCAGTTTATTGAGAGGATATAATTACCCTAAATATTCAGGTACTTAATAACCAAGCTTCCAAATATGTCATGCAGGGCCTCCTGGGTGGCTCAGTCGGTTAAGCATCTGATCCTTGATCTCAGCTCAGGTCTTGATCTCAGGGCTGTGAGTTCAAGCCCCGCATTGGGGCTCCATGCCTACTTTAAAATATACTTTTTTTATAAAATACTTTTTTATAAAAAAATATATATATATATATATAATGCAAAAAATTTATTGAACTACAAGGAAAACTTGACAAATCCACAATTATAGTTAGGAATTTAAAGACCTCTCTTTCAATAATTGATAGAAATTTTTAAAAAGAACAGAAAAGCTCTAACAACATAGATTTGGGGGGGTGGTTTAGAATATAGAGTATTTTAAAATAATTATCATCCAACCTGACCTACTGAGATTTATAAAGCACTCAAACCAACAATAGTAGAATACACATTTTTATCAAGTACACACGGAACATAGACTGGTAAATTCAAAATGATTAAAGTCATAAAGAGAAAGAGTATGTCCTCTGACCACAATGGAATTAAATTAGAAATCAACAGAAGGATCACTGGAATATCCTCAAATATTTGGTAACTAACTGGCACACTTATAAATAATCCATAGGTCAGAAAAGAAATTAGTAGGGAAATTTCAAAGTATTTTGAACTGAATGAAAATGAAACAATATATCAAAATTTGAGGGATCCTGCTAAAGTAATATTAGGAGAAAGTTTATAGAACTAAATGCCTATATTAGAAAAAGAAGTAAGCTTTCAAAAGCATGACCACAAAAAAAGAAAAACAATTTTTTAAATTAAAAATAAGTAGAAGAAATAAATAACAGAACAGAAATCACTGAAATAGGAAACAGTAAAACAATAGAGAAAATCAGTGAAACCAAGAGTCACTTCTTTAAGAAGATCAATAACATGATCAACCTTGAGCCAGATGATCAAGAAAAAAAAGGAGAAGAGATCTGTATTACCAATTTGAAGGAAGAGAGATATGGCATCACTACAGATTCTAAAGATCTTAAAAGGATAATAAGGGAATATTATATATAACTTTATACCAACAGATTTTCCAATTTTGGTTAAATAGACAAATTCCTTAAAAAGACACATATTACCAAAACTCATTCAGGGAGAATTAGGTTATCTGAATAGTTCTGTTTTGTATTAAAGAAATTGAATTTATATTTAAAAATTGTGCCACTAAGAAAACTGTAGTCCTAATATGGGTTTTATTGATGAATTTTATCAAACACTTAAGAATGTGAATTCTGTACAAATTCTTCCAGAAAACTGAAAAGGAGGAAATATTTCCCAACTCGCTGAAACCAGCATTACCCTGATACCAAAATGAGACAAAGACATTACAAGAAAACTACCAACTAGTGTTCCTCATGAGCATTGATGCATACATTCTTAATATAGTTTTAGCAAATCAAAAGGACAATACATCACAACAAAGTGATAAGTATCCCAGTAATGCAAAGTTGGTTTAATATTCAAGTATCAATCAAAATAATGCATCATATTAGCAAGCAAAACTGGAATAACATGTTTTGTAACCTCAATAGAGAAATAGCGTTTGCCAAAATTCAATATACATTCCTGGTAAAAACTCCCAACCAAGTAGGAATAGAGGGGAGTTTTCTCAACTTGATAATGGCATCTACAAAAAAATAATTATGTAACTAGCCTCATACTTGTATTAAATTGCTAGGGCGGCCATAACAAAACACCACAGACTGGATGGCTTAAATAAGACATTTATTTTCTCACAGTTCTAAAAGCTAGAAGTCTGAGATCTAGGTGGTGACAGGGTGGATTTCATATTGAGTCCTCTCTCCTTTCTGTATAGATGTCTGTCTTCTCCCTTTGTATACACATGGTTTTTCCTCTGTACATGTGCTTGTGTGTATCCAAAATTTCCTCTTCTTATAAGGAAACTAGCCATATTGTATAAAGGCCCACCATTTTAATTTAATTACCTCTTTAATGACCTTATTTTCATATACAGTTATATTCTGAGTAACTGGAGGTTAGGACTTCAATGTATGAATTTGGGGGGACACAATTCAGCGTATAGAAATAATGGTGAAAAACCCAATGTTTTTACCCTAACATCAGAAACAAAACAAGGGTGCTCATTTTTGCCACCTCTTTTCAATATTGTATGTATGTGTGCATACTTTATATTTATATCTATTGTCAATAAGTACAGTTAGGCAAGGAAAAGAAATTAAAGCCATTCTGATTAGAACATAAGTAAAATTCCATTTATGCAGAGATTACATAATCCTTTATGTGGAAAATACAATATTTTCTACAAAAGAGCTATTCAAACTGGTAAATATGTTCTGTAAGTTTGCAGGATGGAAGATCAATATACAAAAGTCAATTGTATTTCTATATGCTAGCAATGAATATCAGAAATTGAAATTTAATGAAATATCAATTATGATAATGGCAAAAATATAAAATACTTAGAGATGATAAATCTTTTAAAAATTGTGTGAAGGACCTGTACATGGACAATTACAAATTGTAACACTCCTGAGAGAAATCAGAGAAGACCTAAATATGGGGAAGGGTCCCCTGTGTTCACGAGACAGAAGAGCCGATACTGTTAATAATGTCAGTTCTCCTCAGATTTAACACACTTCAAATCGAAACCTCAGCAGGCTTTTACTTTTTGTAAAAATCTACTCTCTGGTTCTAAAATTCATATGGAAATGCAGATGACTTGGAATAACCAGAATTACTTTGACAAAGAAGAACAAATTAGAGCCTAACACTACCTGTTTTCAAGAATTATAGTGACAGTCATCAAGATGATGTGGTATTGGTGTAAACAGAGACAAATTGGTGGGACAGATTGGAGAGTCCTGAAGCAGACTCCCATGTATATGGGCAAAAATGCAAAGGTAATTCAGTAAAGGAAGGATAGTCTTTTAAAAAAAAAATTATACTGGAAAATTGGATATCCACATGCAAAACAAAAAGCTTTGGACTGTACTTTGCCTTATATTCAAAATAATTCAAAATTGATTAAAGACCTAATTTTAAAACCTAGAACTATAAAACTTCTAGAAAAATATATGGGAAGACCTACATGAATTTGCATTAGGCAAAGTTTTCTTAGATATAACATCAGAAGTATGATCTATAAAAGGTCAAAAGAAGTATGATTCAATCCATAATTGGGCTTCACCAATGTTAAAAACTTTGTTCTTCCAATGACACTGTTAAGAGAATTTTTGAAAACAAGCCACAGTAGAAGGAAATATTTGCAAATCAAATATCTGATGAAAGACTTGTATCATGAATATAAAAAGAACTCATAAAACTCAATAGTAAGAAAACAATCTGAGTTTAAAAGTAGGCAAAAAAGCTTAACAGGCATTTCTTCGAAGAAGAGGTATGAATTGCAGTTAGGCACATGAAAAAATTATCATTACTGATTAGGAAAATGCAAATTTAAACCACAATGAGGAACTACACGTACCTGTTAGATAAGAAAGGCTAAGAAATTTTTTTTGACTAATCAGAACAAGTTTTAGACTGTGGAGCAGCTGGACACTAACACATAGCTGGTGAGAGTGGGAAATGTTATAAGCACTTTGGAAAATACCAAATTTTAAGAATATTAAATGCACAGTTGCCATATCCAACTGTTCCCCTCTTAGATATTTATTCAAGATAAATAGAAAGCATATGTCCATACAAAGACTCATACATTCATAGCTGCTTTATTTGTAAAAATCAAAAACTGGAAACAACCCAAATATCTATTAATAGGTGAAAGAATACATAATTAAAACACTACCAGGGAGGTACTATGAAGGTCATGAGGAAACTTCCGGGAAGAATGTATATGTTAATTATCTTGATTGTGAAGATGTTTTCACGGGTGGATATATGTCAAAAGTTGTTAAATCATACACACTTTAAACATGTACCATTTGTTGTCAATCATATTTTAATAAAGCTGTTTTTAGCAAACGATATGCTCAAACCCATGATAGGATCTGTACAAGATAATGAATACTTGCTATGTTTTCTTTTTTAAAAAATGTACTTCAAAATAATTATAATAGAGAATCAAATCAAATTGTTGCCTTTAAGGAGTTGACAGTTTTCTGAGAGATTAAGGCTGATTTTATCTAAGAACTGGGAGAATTGAGGTTTATAGGAAAACCAACACTTATGTTAATAGAATCCTATTTTAGAAATTCAGAGGAGGAAAAGTTTGTTTATGGTTGAAAGAAAGAGCTGTATATTCATGATAGAGTTGACATTTCCACGGTACCTTGAAAAATAGACATGATTTCAGCAGAGGAAAATGGGAAATAGAAATTCTAGGTAGGAGGAAGAGGAAGAACAAAGGCAAAGAGTTGAGAGATGATGGAACATGTTTTAAGAAGAGCTACCAATACAGTTAGAGTAGAATGTTTGGAAAAGCCTTGTGGAAGATAAGCTTAGGAAGAGTAGGTGGAGCAGATGGAACTTATAGGCCAAACCAAGACAATTCTGTTTCCTCTTTAAATATTTCTTTGACTCCCACAGGCGGAACTAATCAATCTTGACTGTATTTCCCTGGTATTTTACTCCATACCCTATGATAACACCTGTCATATTTTATTGCATCTTGTGTTTGGCTTTACCCTTAGGCACTCTCCTATTAGAAAGGATGACATTTGGCTCATTATAAATGCTCAATAACAAGTGCTTTCCCACTTTAAAAAATAGAAAAGTCTAGGAGCTTATCATGATCTCAGTAGGCAGGTGAAATTTGAACTGGTCTTGGAAAAACTGAGTAGATTTTGGATGAGATGGGGAGTAGAGAGAAGGGCATTTCATAGAGCGGAGTGAAAATATCCATAGTAAACAGGGGGAGGGGTATATAAGGAGTACTGAGAATTGATGTTTACAGGAAAACCAACTTTTATTATTGGTTATTATTTAGCCCAAGCAAACAAAGACACATGCTCCATATTTAATGTGAAAACAATACATGGGTACAGTAGAGCTCTCATCAACCACAAGAAGCAAAGAATTTTAAAAGTTACTAACAGAATATATCAGATACTCTGTCTGCAGAAATATATTTTTGTTTTCTCTTTAGTTAAGATATATATATGTTATATAAATATAGAATTAAGAGTAGTGGTATATTTGCTATTGGCATTGTATTCTGTTGTCATTATGAACCTTTGGTGGGTTATGCACCATTGGTTAAAAAGGATTGAGAGGGGCACCTGAGGGGCTCAGTCTGTTAAGTGTCCAACTCTTGATTTCAGCTCAGGTCATGATCTAAGGGTCGTGAGATGGAGCCCTATGTCAGGCTCTGTGCTCAGCTTGGAGGCTGGTTGAGATATTTTCTCTCTCTCTCTCTGCCCCTCCCTCCACGTATGCACGCGCTCTCTCTCTCAAATAAATAAATAAATAAATAAATAAATAAATAAATAAATAAAATCTTTAAAAACAAAAGGATTGAGAAAGAGTGAACTAGAATTTCAGCACTTTGAGGTGGGATTTGTGCTTGATTTAGCTCTGTAGGTTGCAGCATGGTGTTCTGCAAAGAACACTATATAAAGCAGAACACCAGGATTTGAATCCCACTTTAACTTTAGAATATGTTTAATGACCTCTAAAAAGTTAATTCCCATATCAGATCCTCTTTCATCATTTATTAACTTGGTATAAAAACAGTAATGACTTCATATCATTAATATATGGGTTACACAAGAAAACAAGGGAAGACATGTAGCACCTTGCTGCCATGCCACCACATTGTCCATCTCACATAGATAGCATGAGGCTTTGGAAATAGTAGGTACTCACCTACGTACTGAATGAAGCAATACATGAGTGACTGAGAACCTTTGAAAAAAACGTTTTTTTTTTCTGTTTTGGTGTTTAATGCATCCAGAGAGCTGACTGTGAAAATAATCTTTTTCCTGGTCATCTCTGGGTGTTTGAGTAAAAGAACAATGGTAAAAGTTCATTTCTTCTTACGTTATATGCCTTAAAGATATGTGTGCTAAATATGCTAGGAGGTGGCATTTTATTTTACTTTACCATTTAATTTGTATTTTAACTCAATTTAATTTAATTTTAGATAGGCCTGGTTACATGTAATAGCTGGTTCTCCGAAGTATTCTTAGCCCATCCCTGTTGTAGCAATGTGCATTGTGACAGGTCAGCCTTCTCTTGCTGACTAATCTCCTCCCATACAGATGGAAGTATTTCTCGTAATTTAAAGATCATTCTGGAAGAATGTTCATAATTTACAAAAGTAGATTTGTAACTGCTATTTTTATGACTTAGAAAAGAAGATTAAAACATAATAAAATATGAAGAAGTCATATCTTAAGAGAATTTTGGGTGTTAAAACTGTATTCTGTGGGGCACCTGGGTGGCTCAGTTGGTTAGGCGACTGCCTTTGACTCAGGTCATGATCCCAGGGTCCTGGGATCGAGTCCCACATCGGGCTCCCTGCTCAGCGGGAAGCCTGCTTCTCCCTCTGCCTCTGCCTGCCACTCCCCCTGCTTGTCCTCTCTCTCTCTCTCTCTCTCTCATCAAATAAATAAGTAAAATCTTAAAAAAAAAAAAAAAACTGTATTCTGAAAGTAAATGCAGTTTAAACAATAATCTGTACTAATTTGTTTCAAAGAAAAGAAATTTTTAAGAGAAAAAGAATTATTCAAATTAGCATACCATTTATAAATAGTCTCATAGAATGCTTAAAACTAAGCATATTCAATTACAATTTGGATTACACCATTGTTTCACATAGCAAACTGTTCAGGTTGATTAGAACAAAACTACCAAATAAACTTCAACACAATCCATATTATAAAATATGAATTAGAGAGGCTCAAATTTATTTTAGGTATGCTTATAAAATCTTTATTGAAATAGATGCCACTTTGTAAAAAGAAAGAATATAAAAGGTTAAAATTCTCCCTCCCTCCCTCCTTCCCTCCCTCCCTCCCTCCCTCCCTCCCTCCCTTCCTTCCTTCCTCCCTTCCTTCCTTCCTTCCTTCCTTCCTTCCTTCCTTCCTTCTTTCCTGACACTGAGTTTAGTGTCTATAGCTTAAAGAAAAAGGTTTTTTTTTTCTTCGATACTTGGTACAGGAAGTACTCGATAATTTCCAAGAGGGAAGAGTCACTTCAGCATGGCATGAGATTTACATATTATTTTAAATTTATTAATTAGCATTTCAGTTCTTCTTTAATTGACTAGGCTGGTTATGGTGAGTCTTGCCTTGCAAAGTGGAGATGTTGAGAGCATGTAAGGCCTCACCCCAGATCCTGACAAATTCACCCAAGTGATGCTACCCTAGGACCACCACTGGGTAGAAATTTTCAAGGAGATTTAATGGACACAACCTTTAGAACAAAAGGATTGGGGAGACATATATTTCATTTGAAAATAAAAACAGTACTTGGTCGCATTGTTCTAATATGTTTTTGAGCACATTATTTATTCTTAAAAATTCAAACAGACGTAAAGGTATTTATGTTTCCTTCTTAGAAGTTGGGTTTTGAGGGCACCTGGGTGGCTCAGTTGGTTAAGTGACTGCCTTCAGCTCAGGTCATGATCCCGGAGTCCTGGGATCGAGTCCCACATCAGGCTCCCTGCTCAGCAGGGAGTCTACTTCTCCCTCTAACCCTACCCCCTCTTGGGCTCTCTCTCTCTCAAATAAATAAAATCTTAAAAAAAAAAAAAAAAAAAAGAAGTTGGGTTTTGAGGCATAAGTCAGTTTTCTTCTTGTCACACCCGTCTTTTTAGAATCAATCATTCTTTCTTTAAACAATCATTTATTGGACATTTGTATATTCCAGACATAGTGGTAGCTTATTAAAATATAAAATCAGAAAGACCTGGTCACTGTCCTAAAAAGGGAGGTTATTCCTTGAGAAGTTATGGTATACTATCATTGCTCCAAATTTTCCCTTGCCATCTGAACTTGTCATTACAAAATTTAACACAGTAATCATATATTGTAGAAAATACAAAATAGAACCCACAAGAGTGTTTCACTTCCTTTATTTATTCACTTATTCAACAAGTATTTATTGACTATCTACTATGTGCCAGACACTGGGCTGTGTGATTGGGATACATCAGTGACTAAAGCATTCAATGATCCTACCTTCGTAAGGATGACATTCTAGTAGATGAGATGAACAATAACCAAGAAACATAGTAAATAAACAAATTACAGAGCATGTTAGAAGGTGATAGGTGTTAAGAAAAAATAAAAAATAAAGAGATAAGGGTAGGGGTATCACGTGTGTGGGAAGGAGAGAAGAAAGGAAGGTATAATTTTAAACAGCGTGGTCAAGAAAGGCCTCATTGTGAAGCTTTCTCTTGACCAAAGTCTTGGGGGCAATTGAAATAAAAATAAAAATCCAAGGAGTAAGTTTATCCTAAGATTTGAAATTTTAAATTGAAGTCTATTTTGTTACATATGTTACTTCACAACAAGAAGATGCAGATGATGGTAAAATCAGAGTTTTTGCTTTTCTTTCTTTTCCCTCTTACTAGCTTTGACTTAAATGAATGTCTATTTTCTCTTTACTACTTAGCCAAAATAAATGTATTTCATGGGATTCTTGTCCATTCATGATAAGAACAGGGTTTACTTTGAAAATCACCTCTTTCTTGACAGACCAGAGCAATATGTAGCATAATTTCATATAATTCATTGTATCTTAGAAATGTAAAAATCCAGAAAACACACAGCATAAGGAAAATAGTCGATGCTATTGTAGTGGTGATGTAACGGGACAGATGGCAGCTACACTTGTGGTGAGCACAGCATAATGTATAAACTTGTCAAATCACTAAGTTGTACACCTGAAACTAATGTAACATTGTGTAAACTATATTCAATTAGCAATAATCATGCCTTGTATAAACCTCACTGGCTATGATACTGCCACTGCGCAAAGCTGTGTGTCAACTATATTCAAATAAATAAATGGAATAAACATAAAAATCTATGTATCGTCATTTTTAGAATGACTGTCATCTCAGTTTGAGCAACAAATTAACTTATTGTCTCTTTGAGTCATTGAATTCTAGATTCTGATGAGAAAACAGTTTGTTTTCTTAATATTCTTGATTGATTTTAGCATGATTTAAAAATACAGGTGTTGTTTCTTACAGATTGTGTTTCTGGTGTCTGCATATACAAGTCCCCAACTCACAGATGAGAGCTGTTCGGCTGTGGCTGCCATCACACATTATCTGTATCTTTGCCAGTTCAGCTGGATGCTCATTCAGGTTGGTACCTCATTTCCTCGTCCCACCCCCTTCTACCTTCCAATGAATCTGCATGGAGTGTTCTTCCTACCTGCTATTCTTTATACTGAAATGGAAATGATTCCATATACCCATTACCACATTCCCAGGAGATCAATGGAAAGAAAACTTTTTTTAAAAAAAGATTTTATTTATTTATTTGACAGAGAGAGAGCACAAGGAGGCAGAGCGACACACAGAGGGAGAGGGAGAAACAGGCTTCCCGCTGAGCAGGGAGCCTGATGCGGGGCTTCATCCCAGGGCGCTGGGATTGTGACCCGAGCCGAAGGCAGACGCCCAACTGACTGAGCCACCCAGGCGCCCCGGAAAGAAAACTTTATAAGTTTTAAGCTGTACAGCATAAGCTGTACAACATTAGAAAGTATAGTGAATTTGGGGAAATGAGAAGAAGCATAGTAGGGGTAGAAATTGGGGAGTGGTAGGAGATGAGGCTTGTGATGTGGGACCTGTGTAAAGCACAGTAGGAAATTTGAACCTTTTTCTAGGGGAGATCATAGAATTAAGTGACATGGTAACATTTGTATTTTAGAAATATCTCCCTGTTGGTAGTGAACTGGCGACAGAAGAGTTGGCATGGGCGCTAATTAAGTACCGTTAGCTGTATCCAGGTGAGAGAACAAGGCAGTGTGAACCTGGGAGTGGCAGAAGCAGCCAGGGGAATAGGACAGTTTTTGAGATTTCTTTTTTTCTTTCTTTCTTTTTCTTTCTTTCCTTCTTTCTTTCTTTCTTTCTTTCTTTCTTTCTTTCTTTCTTTCTTTTTCTTTTCTTTTTTAAGTACAACAATAGAATGTAGAGATTGGTTAAGAAGAATGCAGAAGGTGGAACCAAAGATGTTTCCCAAGTTTCTGGTGTGAGTGGCTGGATGGATGGTGGTACCTTGAACTTACCCCTGGCAATTGCAGGAAGGCTGATGCGAATTTTAGGACATATGGAGTGTGAAGTTCCTCCAGTGTGAGACCTCCAGTGGGGACTTTGAGAGGAGGAGGATACATAGGACTAAATCTCAGAACAGAGGCCCATGCTATATAAATACTTTAGAAAATTGTTGACTTACAGTTGGAAAATGAATCCGTTGCTTTGGAAGAGATCACTTTGGGAGAGAGTATGGGGGTGAGACCCAAAGAGTCCTTGTATACTCTTCTGAGGAACTAGTAAATGTTGGGGAGAGACTTGAACTCTTCCTTTTCTGACTAAAATCCCAAATTCCCTTTATTATCATACGCTGATTTGCTTGATAAAAAGGCAGATATGAAAGTTGGATCCAATTCAGTAGTATTAATGTCATCAATTAAATGGCTCAACTAAATGAAATGTTACCTTTGGTAATGCTTTCTGCATAATAGTATTGTTAAATCTTTCGTATGATAGAAATAGTTTCACATGCATTTTTTTTTTTAGTATGCTTGTGAAGTATTTTATGTAAACAGATGCATATTCAGTCATTTGCATATTCTTTTTTCTTGTTGATGTGGGGTTTCCACTGTACTGCAGTAATGAAAGCATGTGAGAATACCATACAGACTCATGGAAGGGATATTTTCCCAGGTACAATATTATAGCTGTAGGGACAACTGAACTGAATTATTTAGTTAATAGAACCAGTTGCAATAATTAGAGCCCTGAATCTGGGTTTGCATTCTGGTTTTGCCACTATCTTTGTAATCAAGTTACTGACTCTTCCCAAGTTTTGTTTCTAAATCTGCATGCGAAGGTAATAATTCCTTCCTCATAGAATTATTATTCCATAGGTCTTAAGCAGCTCTAATTATGGAAAGTTTATGGTGTTCTTAAAATCCCCCCAAAATAAAACAAGTAAAGCTAAATCTAAAGCATATAACATAAAACTTAATATTTGCTGAAATTAAAATAATACTTGCTAGATTCTCTGATTGCAAAATTTTTTTAGGAGTTTATCAAAGCTGAACTTTCTATGTGCATCATGTGTATGTTGTTATTTGTCTGCTTGGACTGAGGTCCCCAGTGTTGTGCAGAAGGTCTTTGTCCATGTGACCTACTCAATTTTTGATGAATGACTTGGATGAAGACACAGGAAACTTTTATCAGGTATGCAGATGATAAGGAGCTGAAAAGACAGCTAAAACAGCAAGCTGCCTGGGTTAGAATCAATATAGAGAAAGTGCTGTGACAGATTGAAAACTAGAGTGAAAGAGACATAATCGGATGGGGGTTAAGGTAAAGAACTTGAAATATTTAATTTAACACAAACTTAGTAGCAATCAAATGTGTGACCAGATTGCTTAAAACACTAAAAAAACAGCACAGACCTAGGTAACTTTAGTAACAGCATAGAGGCAGGTGAGGGCATCGTGGTTACATTGTAATCTACAAATGTTCAAGACAAGCTTGGGACCCTGTAACCACGTTCATGAATCATGTTTCACCAGGAGCATTAACCAGCCAATGAGAAGTTGGAAATAGTCCTGTAAGAAACTTTGAGTCAGCTGGAGATAGCTAACCTGCAAAGAATTGAGAGTGATGTGATGGCTATCTACAAACACTGGAAGGGCTGCTATAGGAAAGAAAGAATGGACTGCAGGTCCATTTGGAAGGATTGAACAAATGGGTCAAAAATTAGAGAAGCAAATTTTGATTCAGTTAAGAACTTTGATAGCCAGTAAAACCGTCAAAATTGAAGAGGCTGTTCCTTCAAGCAGAAAGCATCCAGTCGGTGAAGTGTATTCAAACGGGGAAATGACCAACTTTCAAAACGTTTTCCTGCTTTGGGGGAGCATTAGATGGGATCATATATAAGATTTCAGCCAACTTAATAGATATGGTGTTTTCTATATCTCTTTTTCCAGTCTTAAGTAAATAAAATTGTGGCTGATGAACATTTAGTAAGCTAATTAGATTTCTGTGTGGCTGGCTGATGGTTAGGAAAACTATTTAAAGTACCAGTGAAGTTTAATGTATTTCAGATGGTACACCACACATTTTTCATGGTTTGTGGTGTGACCACAAGGGAAAAATTCAATAACTTTTGATTCTAGGTAGGTTACTTCTAATGAGTTATTTTGTGGGAAGAGGTTGTCCCTTTACCAACCTGTGTTTTCCTATTTGTAAAATACTGTCTACTAAATCTTTTAAAAAAAAAAACTAGAATCCATTTTTAAAACTTGTGTAAAAGATCAGGCTCCTGTTAATCCAATCCTGCTAGTCAATTAGGGTTAAAACTTTTTGAAAAAAAAAAATTAACATTTTAGTAATCCTACTTCATATTTTTAAAAAGATTTTATTTATTTGACAGAGAGAGAGGTGAGAGAGATCATTGGCTGGGAGGGAGGGGCAGAGGAGAAGGAGAAGCGGACTACCCGCTGAGCAGGGACCCCCTCCTCCGATGTGGGGCTCGATCCCAGGACCTGAGCCAAAGACCGACTGAGCCGCCCAGGTGCCCCTCTACTTCATATTTTTAACAGTGTAGGATAGAATTTGATAAATGTATGTGTGTGCATAGCTTATGACAAAAAGTTAACCATTAACTTTTTTTTTTTAAAGATTTTATTTATTTATTTGAGAGAGTGAGAGAGAGAGAGAAACAGCATGAGAGGGGATAGGGTCAGAGGGAGAAGCAGGCTCCCCGCCGAGCCGGGAGCCCGATGTGGGACTCCATCCCAGGCCTCCGGGATCATGACCTGAGCCGAAGGCAGTCGCTTAACCAGCTGAGCCACCCAGGCCCCCAACCATTAACTTTTAAAAATTGGATTTAGCCTATCAGAATTCCTGTTTATTTTGATCTGCATCATATCTTCAATCTTAGAAAAATATGCATTTAAATGACTTTATCTTGAACTTTTACTTCTCTGTCATATACTTTTAATACATTAGAGTAAAATTGGATTATACTTTAGAGTAGCTAAAGAAAGATTTTATTGGTAAACTGGTTCTTAAGTTTTCTGAGCCTAGATTTTTATGTGAGTAATCAGATTTGTAATAACAGTACCTGTCTTTGAGGACTGTGGAGAGACAAAATGAATTCGGACATGAGAAGAGCTTGGAATTGTACCTGGCACAGACGGTGCGCTCCACGCAGATTGGCCAGTGTTACTGGCTAAACAGATATGTGTGGCCAATATTTCATAGATTTTGAAACATGTTGAAAACTCTGCTTTTCCAGTATAATTTACACTTTTTTTTTCCAAAAGAGAATTTACTCGATCATAGTGGGAGAGACTTAGAGTGAGGCAGATACCAACTAGCTATAAAGCTTCAGCAAGCTATATAAATAACCTCTAACCTCTTACTAAAGTCCCTGCGTAGCTCATCGCAGGACCTATAGCTGGTGACCTTCACTCTGTTTCTTTTGGCCTCCCCCTTTTTCTTTTATTTTTTAAAAGATTTTATTTTTTTATTTGACAGAAAGGGAACACAAGCAAGGTGAGTGTGAGAGGGAGAAGCAGACTCCCCACTGAGCAGGGACCCCAATGCGGGGGCTCGATCCCAGGACCCCAGGACCACGACCTGAGCCGAAGGCAGAGGCTTAACGACTGAGCCACCCAGGCACCCGAGGCCTCCCCTTTTTTCTGACAAGGAAGTTACACCACCAATGATGGGAATATAGTAACAAATTATTTTGCTTATTTTTTTTAAGCAAACAACTCACAAATTCCCTTTGAGGCCATGGAACTTGACTTATCCTTCTGTTTGCTCATCATGTAAAACCATTCTGTGAAATTACTGAAATAATTTCCCACTTCCTTAAAACAGCAGGTCTTGTCTACTTTGAGAAAGATTGACAGTGAGAATTGAAACTCTTGTAATATGTTTACTCTATTTTCCTAGTTTTTATTGTTCTATTTTCATTTCCTTTTTCTGTTTTGCTTTGCTTTCATCTTAGAAATAGCATATGCTAATGGTACAAAACATAATCAAACACTGAAGAGTAATATAAAATGAAAAGTACATCTGTTTCTCCCTATTTCACACACTCTCCACTCTCTGCTTTACCCTCAACCCTACTCCCAAAGGTAAACACTGTTAATGGTTTCCTGTGTATCTTTCCAGAAATATTCCACAAATATACAAATGTTTATAAATATATAAAAAGCACGTATGTATTTGTTCTTGTGTGTGTGTATAGTGTGTGTATATATATATTTACTTACTTATATATAGTGCATATAAGTTTTTGTATATATATACATTTACCAAGTACAGATATACTTTTTTCCATTCCATAATATGGCTATTCAATAGTTTATTTTTCTATTCTCTTATTAATGAAATGCTAGTTACTTCCAGTTATTTTTGCTATTATAAACAATGTTTCCTTGAACGTCCTTGCATTCTGAATATTTATTTACTTATGGAGTATTCTTAGAATAAATTCCTAGAATTTATGCCTTTACTATTAACATTTACATGAAATACACTATGAGATGGACTGCCAGACCATGAGTTAACCTATGAAGGGATAAATCACAAGTAAATTATTTGAGGTATCAGTATATTATATAGGTAAATAGAAACTTAATTTTTCTGTATATTCATTTGGCCCAGTTTTATAATCATTTCCTGTCACTAAATCGTATAGCAATCTGCTTCAATTATGAACAATATCCAAACCTTAGATTGCTGGAGCAGTTTGTTGATTTCATGCTTAGGGAAACAGTATAATGTTTTATTTTGAAACTAAAGCTTACTTGATGAACATATTTTTTAAATGGTGGAATAAAGTTAGAAATCATTCTACAATTATACCTGACCATTTATTTCTTGTGCCTTAATTTTTCTGTAAGATCAGGCTATGAAGAGGCAAATATACATTTTATTCCTTGGCAGAAAGGCTACTTAGTGCCAGGCATAGCAAGAAGAAGGGAAATGCTAAAACTAGCCATGTTTTTCTTGTCACTGATTCAATTGGGCAGCCGGGGTTAGGAGGGGTGCAGGGCGGGACATCAAAGGTATTAAGGACAACAGACTGGTAATTACCAAGAAAAAAATGACATACCCAGGAAATACAGAATTCTCCAGTCCTCAAAAGGCCTTGCAATTTATTTCATGCAAAAATTGCTAAGAAAGAGAGGATAACTAGAACAAGGACATGGTAACATTTCTTATTCTCTTCTCTGAAATAAATGACTAAGAACGTATGATAATGACAGGATTAATAGCATCCATGATCTCTGACTAAACTTGATACTATAAATCAATCCAAGGTTTCGGGTGACACGATTAATAACCAAATATTAAATAACAGGCTAGATACCAATCTTACCCATACAGCATAAAAATGTATAGGGTCCAAGCAGCCTGTTTTTAACTTAAAAAAAAAAAGCATTTCATCTTTATATTTTCTAAATATACTAATATACATTATATTATGATATGAGTAAACTAATGAATTTGTGTTTACGGAGCATATGAAAGCATAATTATGACCTATGATAATTAATTAACAAGGTAAGTCTTCATTTTTTCCCATGTGGACATTGGAAAATAGTAGCAGTAGTCACTGAAAATGTTTTGTAAAAATAAATAGACATGTCTATGTAAGAATGTAAGCAGGGGCACCTGGGTGACTCAGTTGGTTAAGCATTTGCCTTCGGCTCAGGTCAGGATCCCAGGGTCCCTCCTGGGATTCCCGCTCAGTGGGGAGTCTGCTTCTCCCTCTGCCCCTCCCCCCCACTCATGCTCGTGCACACTCTCTCTGAAATAAATTTAAAAAAAAAAAGTGTAAGTAAACATGTTTACAAACACACATTCTTTTAGTTTATTCCTATCTATATTTGACCTAAATTGTATCTGGGCATTTTGGTTGGATTTCATCTTAATCAGAATCAGTTTAAATTCTGACAGCTTCAGTTACTAGTTTTGGGAAATATACTTCCATCCTCAGCTTCCTCTTGTGTGTAAGGAAAAAAAGAACTATGATGAAAGTTAGGAAAACAGTTGTCTTGATTAAATGAGATATAGTTTAATATGGGGTCTACATTTACTACCCAATTAGTAAATATTGGTTCCATTCTTCCTCTCATAAACTATTCCATTTAACATTTTAAAATTTGCACCAAATGGGACACCTGGGTGGCTCAGTTGGGTAAGCGTGTGCCTTCAGCTCAGGTCATGATCCCAGGCTCCTGGGATCCAGTCCAGCGTTGGGCTCCTTGCTCAGCAGGGAGCCTGCTTCTCCCTCTGCCTGCAGCTCCCCTGCTTGTGCACTCTCTCTCTCTCTCTCTCTCTCTCACTCTTGCTCTCACTCTATCTCTGTCAAATAAATAAAATCTTTTAAAAAATAAAAATAAAATAAATTAAATTTGCACCAATTAACTTTGACCCTCTTCACTAGGAGTTCAATCAAAATGGCTGAGCCTCCCAAAAATCTTTTCTGGCAAGATAGTATATAACTGAGTAAACTCGGTAACTAAACCAAATTATGAAATTGTTGTTAAATTCAACAAAAATTATTAACTCAAATTGTGTAAATCTTCATTTGTTTGTTATTTTGTAATAAATACGATATGCAAAACATTTTACTGGGTAATATGAGGTTTACAAAAATTAATCTACCACAGGCCACAGTCATGTTTGAGTGATTTATATTCGGATAAACCTTTATAAATTCTCATTTAGTGTTAGCAAAAAAGTGGAGAGGAAAAGAGAAATGGTGATCTCCATACTTTTATAAAAAAAATGCATCTCCACTGACATATAAAGAGTGGGGGGGGCACGGGGAATGAGAGCGGGAAGAAATCACTCATGTGAATAATATTCTCAATATTTGTGTGAGTCTCTATGGAAATAAATCTTAATCAGTCTACACAGGAGCTTTGGACTTGTGTTCTGAGTTCTATAACCAAGCAAAATATGAAAAAAACTCTGCTTGTCTCTGATTGTATTTGTTTCCTCATCTCTAAATGAGAGGGCTTATGTGGTCAGATGATCTGTAAGGTCTGTATTACTTCTAAAATTCATAGTCTGTGCATCCATACCATTAGTGTTTTTATTTGAGGAACTGTAATTTCTATAATGATTCAATCACAAACTATGAGTCAGGAAATTGTTAATAACTTATAGTTTAGGGGCACCTGGGTGGCTCAGTCGTTAAGCGTCTGCCTTCGGCTCAGGTCATGATCCCAGCGTCCTGGGATCGAGTCCCACATCGGGCTCCCTGCTCAGCGGGAAGCCTGCTTCTCCCTCTCCCTCTGCCCCTGCTTGTGTTCCCTCTCGCTGTCTCTCTCTCTCTGTCAAATAAATTAATAAAATCTTTAAAAATAAAAAACTTATAGTTTAACCTGTCTCTTTACCAGAGGAAGAAATTGAAACCCAGAGGAACCAAATAATATTGGCCAAAAACATACAGCTTATCCATTTAGAACCATGTCAAAACCTATATCACGTCACTAATAACCATGTCTTTTCAAGTTTTTTTAAATCATTATTTATAGTATTCATTATTTACCTGAAAGTTTATCTTTTGAGTGTGTGTGTACCTCTGCAAGTTCTCCTTTCCTATATATCTATAGATTGTATTTATGAAGGAGATTTTCACAAATATCATTAAGTAGTTTTCTTTAAATTTGTTAAAATGGAGGCTCTGGGGTGGCTTCATTGATTAAGCATCCAACTCTTGGTTTTAGCTCAGGTCATGATCTCTAGGTCCTGGGATCAAGCCCCACGTTGGGCTCCGTGCTCAGCATGGAGTCTGCTTGATTCTCTCTCTCCCTCTGCCTCACCCCCTACTCGTGCACATGCTCACTCTCTCTCTCTCTAAGAGAGCCCATTTGTTTAAATGGGCTTTTAGTTATTTTAGGGGGGGGCTTTTAGTTATTCTCTCAAGTTACAGTCACCTAAGTAATCTTTTTTTTTCATTTTTTTAATTTAAATTCAATTAATTAACATACAGTGTATTATTAGTTTCAGAGGTAGAGGTCAGTGATTCGCCAGTCTTATATAATACCCAGTGCTCATTGCATCATGTGCCCTCCTTAATGTCCATCACCCAGTTTCCCCATCCCCCACCCTCCTCCCCTCCAGCAACCCTGTGTTTTTCCTATGATTAAGAGTCTCTTATGGTTTGTCTCCCTCTCTGATTTCGTCTTGTTTTATTTTTTCCTCACTTCCTCTATGATCCTCTGTTTTGTTTCTTAAATTCCACATATGAGTGAGATCATATAATTGTTTTTCTCTGATTGACTTATTTCACTTAGCATAATACCCTCTAGTTCCATCCATGTCATTGCAAATGGCAAGATTTCATTTTTTGATAGCTGAGTAATATTCCATATGTATATATATATATATATGTGTGTGTATATATATATATATATATATATATATACACACCACATCTTTTTTTTTTTAAGGTTTTATTTATTTATTTGAGAGAGAGAGTGAGAGACAGAGCACGAGCGGTGGGGTGAGGAGGGGCAGAGGGAGAGGGAGAAGCAGACTCCCTGCTGAACAGGGAACCAGATGTGGGGCTCAGTCCCAAGACTCTGGGATCATGACCTGAGCCAAAGGCAGCTGCTTAACCAACTGAGCCACCCAGGCGCCCCTGTATCACATCTTCTTTATTCATCTGTCGATGGACATCTGGGCTCTTTCCACAGTTTGGCTATTGTGGACATTGCTGCTATAAACATTGGGGTGCAGGTGCCCCTTCTGATCACTACATTTGTATTTTTGGGATAAATACCCAGTAGTGCAATTGCTATGTCATAGAGTAACTCTATTTTCAACTTTTTGAGGAACCTCCATACTGTTTTCCAGAGTGGCCGCACCAGCTTGCATTCCCACCAACAGTGTAAGAGGGTTCTCCTTTCTCCACATCCTCACCAATATCTGTCATTTCCTGACTTGTTAATTTTAGCCATTCTGTCTGGTGTGAGGTGGTATCTCGTTGTGGTTTTGATTTGGATTTCCCTGATGCCGAGTGATGTTGAGCACTTTTTCATGTGTCTTTTGGCCATTCATATGTCTTCTTTGGAGAAATGTCTGTTCATGTCTTCTGCCCATTTCTTGATTGGATTATTTGTTCTTTGGGTGGTGAGTTTTTTGGGAGTTTTTGTTCTTTGGAAGTTGAATCTTTATAAGATTTTTGGATACTAGCCCTTTATCTGATAAGACATTTGCAAATGTCGGTTTGTCGTTTGGTTTTGTTGATGGTTTCCTTTGCTGTGCAGAAGCTTTTTATCTTGGTGAAGTCCCAATAGTTCATTTTTGCCCTTGTTTCTCTTGCCTTTGAAGATGTGTCTACCAAGAAGTTGCTGCGGCTGAAATCAAACAGGTTGCTGCTTGTATTCTCCTCTAGGATTTTGATGGATTCCTGTCTCACATTGAGGTCTTTCATCCATTTTGAGTCTATTTTTGTGTGTGGTGTAAGGAAATGGTCCAGTTTCATTCTTCTGCATGTGGCTATCCAATTTTCCCAACACTGTTTGTTGAAGAGACTACCTTTTTTCCATTGGATATTCTTTCCTGCTTTGTTGAAGATTAGTTGACCATAGAGTTGACGGTCCATTTCTGGGTTCTCTGTTCTGTTTCCTTGATCTGTGTGTCTGTTTTTGTGCCAGTACCATACTGTCTTGATGATTACAGCTTTGTACTATAGCTTGAAGTCTGGCATTGTGATGCCACCAGCTTTGGTTTTCTTTTTCAACATTCCTTCGGCTATTTGGGTTTTTTTCTGGTTCCGTACAAATTTGAGGATTATTTGTTCCAGCTCTGTGAAAAAAGTTGATGGTATTTTTATAGGGATTGCTTTGAATGTATAGATTGCTCTAGGTGGCATAGACATTTTAACATTTGTTTTTCCAATCCATGAGCATGGAACGTTTTTCCATTTCTTTGTGTCTTCCTCAATTTCTTTCATGAGTGTTCTGTAGTTTTCTGAGTACAGATCCTTGCCTCTTTTCACTTACGTAATCTTGAAATGCTGATAATTGTGATAAGTGTGCAAATAAAATACATCATCCTTCACTGGTGAGCATTGACAGAAGTAAGAAGGTGATAATTCAAATGGACCAGTGTTTAGAAGTGACATTAGAGATGTGACTGTGGTAACATCATCAAATTTTAAACACTGCAAAACATTTTATTCAGTTGTCTCTTTTGAAGTGTCTAATTTGGTTACTAAAGCTGAAAATAGTTTGAATCTTTTAGGGCTTACCTTCAGCCTTCATTACGTTAATGCTAGGAATATATATCTGTGTGTATGAAGTATAGTCAAGTTGGATTAATGTAGTTGGTTAAATTGGGGGATAACTTTTTTTGGAGGGTTGGGGGTTTTGGGGGTTTTTTGTTTGTTTTCAGAGAGGGAGAGAGGGGTAGAGTGGGGAGGGGCAGAGAGAACCGTAAGCAGACTCCATGCCCAACACAGAGCCCAGCATAGGGCTGGATCCCACGAGCCTGAGGTCACAACCTGAGCTGAAATCAAGAATCAGATGCTTAACTGACTGAGCCACCCAGGCAACCCGGGGATAATATTCTGGCTAAAAATGTAACATGACTACATAGTGATGATGTCTTGAGATGGCCCATAAGATGGTTCTAACAAAATTTTTAAAGCTTAGAGATAGAAATATAAATAGAGACCTAACTATTAACGTTTTCAGTTCACAGTTAGTGGTTAGTGTTTAGCAGGAAAAACATCTTATGGGCAGTGAATAGTAAGCCATGCCCAGTCCACTTGAATGATGTTTGGGTGAGAGTGACACCCTTTAACTTGTATTGAGTTTTCAAAATTTCATTAGTTCCAACACTGAATAATCACCCAGACACCAAGGCACACAGATCACATATGCTATGTGTCTATCAACATAAAATTATTATGCAAACATAATGGTCTTTAAATACTCTTAAATTACAAAAGAGGAACCATGATTACAAGGAAAAGAATGTAGTCAATGCTCCACTGTTTTCTCTGTTTAGAGAATGGTAGTAACAGGGGGTTTTAATTCCACTGCTTTTGAATAGCAATATATACCTCAATTTCTTTTTTTCTTTTAACAACAAAGAAAAACTAAATTGAGCTAATTTAAGCAAACATTTAAATCATAAAAGAAATAATAAGCATATAGGATAACTTACTGAACCCAAGAACCATAAGAACTTTTATCTATTCTTCTATAAAAACACACTTCTCTCCACTGTGCTTTTGCCTATCTCCACCAAAGTTCGTATGTCCTCTTTTTCCAGCTGACCAGCTTAGACTGTCACTGAATTTCAAGGAATTCAGTGATTCATGATTAGCCCAGCCTGGGACCGACTTCTCCCCCAGATCAAATCAGCTATGGATGGAGGAGCAGGGTCATGAACCCACTCTGCATATGTTGGGGTGGGATGAGATAGGGTTCTAAGAAGGAGAACTCATGACCTAGGCATATCCCAAAAAGTACCTACCACACTATATTAAAATATCTTAAAATTCAAGTAAAACTTGAAGTTAGCTAGTCAAAACAAATCTTAGTTTGGGCCATATGGTATTTCTAAAATAATTAAACATCATTTAATTACATAGTATTTCAATTCTATAGCAAAAAGGAAAAAAAGAAAAACACCCTATACAATGGGAAATGTTGTCCTTAGGGTACACCTCAGTGGTTGATTCTTTTGGGAAGAAAAGGGATTTTTTTTTTAAGTTAACAAAAGCTTGTCACTATAGGAACTTGTTTTGCTTAATTGACTGTTCAGCAACACTGCGCCTTGCGTTCTTTGGAGCAGAAGCCATGCGTGTACAAATCTAACAGTTCTACTTGTCTCAGTCTTATCTGAGTCTCTGGTAAAGGTCAGACAATTGCTGAAAAGTTGGGTGATTCTAACTGATGGAACTAATGTCCATTTTCGTAAAAGCAGACATGTTGGAAATATCCCAATCTCTATCATGATGAATCAACTTAGAAGTCATTTACCATGCTCTCCTTTCTGATTCTTCCACCAACAACACCCCTGAGTTACCATCTTATATGGGTACACACAAACATCTATTTAAAATAAATAATTAGCATTTTTATTTTGGAGATGGGCTCATCATCTTTCCTTTGCCTGAATTTTCATTCTCTAACAGGCAGTTGGATCACCTCGGTGTCAGGATAGCTGATACAGTCCCACTTACTTGGGTGCATGTCCCTGTACTAATTATGGAAAGAAGGGGAAAAACCGGGCGCCTGGGTGGCTCAGATGGTTAAGCGTCTGCCTTCAGCTCAGGTCATGATCTCAGGGTCCTGGGATCGAGTCCCGCATCAGGCTCCCTGCTCCTTGGGAGCCTGCTTCTCCCTCTGCCTCTCTCTCTCTCTCTCTCTCTCATGAATAAATAAATTAAAAAAAAAAAATCTAAAAAAAAGAAGGGGAAAAACCCTGTTGGATTTAATGATTTGAAAAAGAAGTTAGAACAAATTTACAACTCAAAACATGCTTCATAATTACAGATATATGCAGATGTACATAAAGATATGGAGTGCTGACAGGAAATAAAATTCAGAGACAAAAATCTCCAAGTAACCAAACATTTTTATTTTTTCCTGGTTTAGCCCAATCAATACTGATCCCTCGAGGCTGATTTGGTTCAGATAGAGTCTTAACTTAGAAGCCTCCATAAACAGCACCCTAAAGCCTTCCCATGAACATAAGGCATGTTTATTTATCACATAGAAAGAGCTTCCATTGTATCCCAGCTTACTTTTGGTCCTAAACTATTTATCTTTTGTCTTTCACACTGTCTGACATCCTAATAGGAGATTTAAGGGAGGTGGCAACATTTCCCAATGGTGAAGTTCTAAGAAGTGCTCAGCACTTTATACATAATATCTCATTTAATCTTTATAGTAACCTCATTATATACATGAGGAAACTGAAGCTATGGGATTGTTGTTGCTTGCTACTGATTATCCTTCTGATGTATATATGAATACATATATAGGTATGTATGTGTATATATGTAATTTATCTATGCTCACACTTTTTCCACCATAAGAAACTGAGAAGGGGGATTTATCTAGTGAAGAAGTATCTTTGTGTGAAATACATATGACATTCAGTGTCGTTTCTGTACTAAATGATAATTAAATGTAAGTGCTCTAATGGAAAAAGAACACAAGAAGGCATACGTTCTAGATTTGGCTTAAGTGTAGGAGCTAAGTGCAGGATTTGGGGCCAATAAGAACATTTTGTTTTCTTATTCTGTTTATCTAATGTATCCTCTTATCCCCCTCTATATACTATCCTTTTTATATATTTTTAAAGATTTTATTTATTTATTTATTTATTTGAGAGAGAGAGAACACAAGTAGGCAGAGTGGCAGACAAAGGGAGAAAGGAAAGCAGACTCCCCTCCAAGCAGGGAGCCCGATGTGGGGCTCTATCCCAAGACCGTGGGATCGTGACCTGAGCCAAAGGCAGATGCTTAACCAACTGAGCCACCCAGGTGCCCCTCCTTTTTATATTTTTATTTTAATAAAAAATAATGGATGTTAAATATGCTATAAATATAAAATAAATATTTTCCTTAATGATTTCTTTCCCACTTGTTTGGAAACTAACATAAAGGAAAGCAAATACCTCCCCTATGTCTTTCACTTTTATATCCCCCATGCTTGGGCTGGTCCCTGAAATTTAGTAAGCACTCAATAAATAATTGTCAGGTAAATGAATGAGAAAAGAGCACATAAACAGAAAGAAAAACAGGTACAAAGCCTACCCCTTCACAGTATTTTTTTTTTTCTCTGTGAAGTCATTTTCTGTTTACTCATATATGTCTCCTGCTGGGAACTGGCATGGGGATATCTTCACAATTATATACCCATTCCCTGAAAAAGTGTCTAGCCCTGTCATATGATAAGGCCTTAAAAAAAATTGTCATGGATGCCTGGCTGGCTCAGTCAGTTAAGCAACCGACTCTTGATTTCAGCTGAAGTCATGATCTCAGAGTGAGATTGAGCCCTGCGTCGGGCTCCGTGCTCACTCGGGAGTCGGCTTGAGATTCTCTCTCTCCCTTTCACTCTGCCCCTTCCCCCCGATGTGTTCTCTCTCTCACTCTCTAAAAAATATAAATAAAAACCTTTTAAAAAGTTGTCAAGGGCGCCTGGGTGGTTCAGTCGTTAAGTGTCTGCTTTCGATTCAGGTCATGGGGTCCTGGGATCGAGCCCCACCTCGGGCTCCCTGCTCAGCGGGAAGCCTGCTTCTCCCTCTCCCATTCCCCCTGCTTGTGCTCCCTCTCTCACTGTGTCTCTCTCTGTCAAATAAATAAATAAAATCTTTCAAAAAAAAAAAGTTGTCAAAAAGTCTGGAACAAAGGGCTGTTCACTTCATTATCATCATGAAGCTGTTCACATGGGAAGTAGGTTTGAATATCAGTGTATGTTTCTTCAACATGCACAGAACAATCACGGATGACTATGGCTGAAAATAAATCAAAGGAAAATAAAAAGTACAATAAATATTTTTCAGTGTTTCAAGTTTTTTGAGGTATCCTGAATTTCTTGGGTGTATGAAAGAATGAATATATGAACTAAAAAACAAACAAAAACAAAAAACAATTTTTAAGTAATGCTAGCCCTTTGTTGGTCCGTAACGCTATATGCCCAAGCCAGGTGAGTTTGTGTCCTGTGCCATTAGACCAGAACTTGTTCATTTTATGTTCTCTTTCCTTCCTTAGTCTGTGAATTTCTGGTATGTACTGGTGATGAACGATGAACACACAGAGAGGAGATATCTGCTGTTTTTCCTTCTGAGTTGGGGAATTCCGGCCTTTGTGGTGATTCTCCTCATAGTTATTTTGAGAGGAATCTATCATCAGAGCATGCCACAGATCTATGGACTCATCCACGGTGACCTGTAAGTACATCCAGGCAGAACTCATTGCCTCCTCAGCCTTCGTGTACCCAGATAGCTTTATTAGTAGATGGTGAAGCAGTTGACTAAGCAGTATGACCAAACACACACCAGGCCGACCTCTGCTTTCCCACCAGACTGACTGAATCTCTGCTTCCTCTAATTATCCCTTTGAGTAAGAAACCATTGCCTTTCTAGTTCCTCTGTTGGATACAGTTTTCTCAGGTGAGTTGACGTATTAGATAATTCACAGCAATTTGTACCTTAACATTATTAAGTTTATTAGATTAAGACAAAAATACCTAGTAAAATCAGGGAACTATGAAAGTTTTGATAAAGAACAGAATCAGTGAAAAATATGGACTGTGGCATATTATCTAAGGAGTCTGATATTTTGGGGGAGGATGGGAGGAGAGGATGGCAGTCCCTGTCATCCATAACATCCTTAAATACCAAAAGACTGTACCAGAGGGAATGGAGAGTGTCTGCAAAAGGACACAGGAAGGAGGAAGGAGACAAGGTCATCTTATATGTTCTTACTGAAGCACACTAATAGTCTTAAAATGTAACAAATCTTTATACACACACATATATACATGTCTTAATCCTGAATCTGGTATCTTACAGCTTTGAGAACTACTCAACCCCTTTTATTGATTCCACATGCAGAGGAAAAAAAAAGCCTTTATAATAATAAAGTTTAATCATCTCCCTTGGTGTAATGAGGATTAGAGGGGGAAAGTAACATTTCTAAATAAGAAAGAATAACCTATTCACAATCTTATGATGACAGTATTACCTAATTATCTCACAGGTTATTGTGAAGATAAAAATTAGTTAATTGATGTGAAAAATCTTTGAAAGTAAAAGTACTATATAAGCAGAAGTCATTTCAATTTCATTATTGCTTCTGATCGTTATAATTGTCCATTATTCTTAATAAATAATTGTTATTGATGTATGCAAATGTATTTCACAAATGGGCAATCACACACACATATCCCACACCACGTTCAACCAAGGAAACTAGCTATGTAATATGCAAACACCCACTGAGATGCCATATATAGTAATTTTTTATTGAGATTCATTAAGATTCCCTCATACTGATTATAGCATTGTAATGTATTTTGTGTATATAAAATTCTAAAAGTCTAATCTTCTAGAAGGGAATTATTGTTTATTAAATTATTTTAAAAATTATGTTATGACATTTTGTTACCCCTGGCATTAATTTAAATCTTGGGCAGCCAGGATTAATTTCAGAAAGTTTGGCATCATTCTTTGTCAAATACCAAGTAACTATGAGACAAACCCTGGTGGCCAGCTGCCCATCCCTTTCAGGAGCTTCCTGGCAAGATAAGACTTATTTGGCAGCAGTTTTAGCATTACATGTGTACCCACCCAGTCTTGATAAATGGGACCTGATGAAAGTGATATTAATTAAAAGGAACTCTTTTGGGCGCCTGGGTGGCTCCGTTGGTTGGGCGACTGCCTTCGGCTCGGGTCCTAATCCTGGAGTCCCGGGATCGAGTCCCGCATCAGGCTCCCTGCTCAGCGGGGTGTCTGCTTCTCCCTCTCCCGCTCCCCCCTCTTGTGCTCTCTCTCTCTCTCATTCTCTCTCTCAAATAAATAAAATCTTAAAAAATAAATAAATAAATAAAATAAAAGGAACTCTTTTGGTGCTTGTAAAGGGATTTTTAAGGAGGGAAATTATTATATAAGAATGTCCAAATCGACTGATGGTTAAAATATTTGCCTTCTGAGGCTTTTGGAAAAAGTTTTTTTTATTATCAGCTCAGTTAGAATAAGTGAAATGCAAAATACATTAACCTCTACCTGGTTTTAATATGAGAGGGATTAGACCAAAAATGACTGAGTTTTGTAAGTATTATAGGTTACTTGTGTCCTCCATTCACAAAGAATTCCTAAATCATCTCTATGTAAATTTATTATAGTTTTTTAAAAAATTTTTAATTCTGTATTTTTACTATCACTTTAATCTCAATATAAGGATACAAATTACTATATTATTTATGTAAAATCTTGTATACCTAGATCATTGAAAAACATACCTTTTCTCTCGGAGTAATGATAGGATTTGTGATGGTGTGAAATAGCAGCTCGTTTGTTGTGCAGTGGTTACTTCATAGTAATAAACAATTTCTTTTGATTTAAGAATTTTCTCTAAATAGATCTCTAATGCATCGATATGTACAAGTTGCTTTTTTAAAAATGTTTTTGTCAAATTTTGGAACCAAGATTATGATAATTTCATGAAAACAGGTAGGAAGTGATCTCTCTTCTCCTATTAGCTGGGAAGGTTTTCAAGTTTGGTGTTATTTCTTCCTTAGTATTTTTTTTAAAGTAAGCTCTGTGCCCAACATGGGGCTTGAATTCATGACCCCAAGTTTAAGAGTTGCATGCTCGTGGTGCCTGGGTGGCTCAGTCTGTTAAGCGTCCGACTCCCTGGAGCGGGGCTTTTGTGTGCTTGTGTGAGTGTGCGCTCTCTCACTCTCCCTCTCTCTCTCTCAAATAATTAAGTAAATCTTAAAAAATAAAAGATCCTGATTTCATTTCCTTTTGATATATAGGCAGAGGGGAGATCTCTGGATCATCTGATAGTTCTATTTTTAATTTTCTAAGGAACCTCCATACTGTTTTCTCTAGTGGCTGTGCCAGTTTACGTTCCCACCAACATTCTGTGATCTTTATTATTAGGAAATAATAATCTGCTTCTGCTAACTGTGGGCTGAGTTTGTTCTTTTTTTCTAGTTCCTTGAGGTGTTGTTAATTTGTTAAGTTGTTAAGTTGTTAATTTGACATCTTTCTTTTTTTCTAATGTAAGTGTTTATTGCTATAAAGTCATCTTAGAACTGTTTTTTCTGCATCCCATGTTCTGGTATAGTCTCCATTTTTGTTTGTTGCAGGATACTTTTTTATTTCCCTTTTGATTTCTTCTTTTACCCATTAGTTATTCAGGAGTATATTGTTTAATTTCCACATGTTTGTGAATTTTTTAGTTTTCTTCCTATTACTGATTTCTAGTTTCATACCATTGTGGTTGGAAAAGATATTTGGTATGATTTCAGTCTTCTTAAATTTGTTAAGACTTGCCTTGTAGCCTAATATATGATCTGTTCTGGAGAATGTTCTGTGTGCACATTAGAAGAATGTATATCCTGCTACTATTGGATTGAATGTTCTTTATATATCTGTAGGTCCATTTAATCTAACTATAGTTCAAGTCCAACATTTTCATATCAATTTTCTTACTGGATGATAAATCCATTGTTAAAAATGGAATATTGAAGTTCCCTACTATTATTGTATTGTTGTTTATTTCTCCCTTCAATCTGTTAGTATTCCGTTAATATATTTGGGTGCTCTGACACTGGGTACAGATGTATTTATGATTGTTATATACCTGCTTGAGCATTGACCCTTTATCATTATTATATCATGGCTTTCTTTATCACTTGTTACACCTTTTGAGTTGAAGTTTATTTTGTTTGATACAAGTATAACCCCCCCCTTCCCGACTAACTTCTGGTTTCCACTTAATGGAATATCTTTTTCACTTTTTTACTTTGAGCCCATGTATGTCCCTGAAGCTGAAGTGACTCTCTTGTAGGCAGCATATAATTAGATCTTTTTTTTTTATCCATTCAGCCACTCTGCCTTTTAATTGGAGAACTGAGTTAATTTATATTTAGAGTATATATTGATATGTAAAAACTTAACTAATGTCATCTTATTGTCTTCTGACTGTTTTGTAGTTTTCATATTCCTTTCTACTTTCCTTGCTGTCTTCTTTTATTAATTGATGGTTTTCCTTAGTGGTATATTTTGACTCCCTTCTTTTTATCTTTTGTGTGTCTACTGTGGGTTTTTGTTTTGTGGTTACCATGAGGCTTACATAAAATAACATCTAGATGTAACTATTTTATGCTAACTAAAACTTAACTTTAATCACATGCACAAACTCTACCCTATCATTTTACCCCTCCTTTTGCAACTTACCTCTTTTTACATTGAGTATTCATTTAAAAATTTGTGACGTTGTAGTTATTTTCAATCCTTTTTTTCTTCAGCCTTTATGCTAGAGTTATGTGATTAACATACCATGATAATACAGTATTGAGAATTCTGAATTTGACCATATCGTTATTTACCAGTATACTGTATATTTTCATGTATTTTCAGGTAACCAGTTAGCATCCTTTCATTTCAGCCTGAAGAACTCCTCTCACCTTTTTTCATAAGGCAGGTCTAGAGGTGATGAAGTCCTTCAGCTTTTATTTTTGTGGGGAAATCTTAATTTGTCCTTCATTTCTGAAGAATAATTTTGCCTGACGGGGTATTCTTGATTAGCACATTTTTTTTCCTTTCAGCACTTTGAATATATCATCTCACTCTTTCCTGGCCTATATATCATCCCACCCTTTCCTGGCCTGTAAGGTTTAAGCTGAGAAATCCACTGATAGCATTAGGGGGCTTCCCTTGTAAGTTACAAGCTTATTTCCTGTCTCTGCTTTTAAGATTCTCTTTGTCTTTGAATTTTCATACTTTTATTGTAATGTGTTTTGGAAAAGTTGAGTTTGTTTAGGGACTTATATATGCAGAAGTCCAATAAACATCTTTACCAGAATGACACACAGCTATCTTATATTTAGCCTGTTTAAAATTGATCTTCTAAATGTGTGCTTTGACCTACATTTCCTAGGAAAGATAGACCATCCACCCAGGTATCCACACTGTGAACTTGTTTTTCTACTTCTTTTTTCTTATACTTCACATGCTATTAATCACAAGTTATTTTCTAGCCTAACTCCTAAATGTCTTCCTAATTCACTTTCTCGTTTTCATCTTCATCTCTTATTTCATCATTGTCTCTTCAGTTCATTTCTGTCATCTTTGTCTGGTCTGTTGGGTTGCCTCCTGACTTGTGTTCTTATCTCTAATTTCTTTCTTTTTCAATCCATCTACTAAATTCTGAAACATGGAAATGATCATATCACTCTGATGCTTAAAATCCAACAGTTGCTTTTCATTACCTTCAAGATCCTGGATTGTTAGGTCATCCAAAGTTGACACTAACCTGTTGAACATCCCTCACACCATCCTCCCCAGTTACCCTTTGTAACTGAATCATTTTATATTTCCCATGGTTTCTTGTGCCTATACCTTTGAATATATCTTTTATGTCTCAAATGGTTTTCTTTCCTTTTGTCTGCCTAGAAAATACCTATTTTCTTCCTCTAAAATATCAACTCTGTGGAGTATCTAGTTTCAGATTAAATACTACCTCATATATAGCCTCATTAGACTCAGAACCTTTCAGAAATCCTATAATTGTACCAATCATACTATATTGTGAATATTTGAAATATTCACAAATATTATGAATATTTGATAATTATGTCAGCTATATTGATTGAAATTCAGACTGGAGATCAGTGATTAGTAACTGGTAACATATGGTAAAAGTTACTAAATTTTCGAAGGGTGCAGAGCTTAATGTACTCTTTAATGTAAATATCTGAACTGGAAAAAGGAAAGCCTTAACAACCCAAGGAAGTATATAAAAATGAGGGATTAGAGATAACTTTCATGCTTTCTCTATGCAGTAACATATTTATATTATAATTTTACATGATAATATGATTATCAAAGTGTATCTAAAATACTTGGAAGTCACCAAATAATACTGAATATCTCAACACTCTAGATACTGCATGAGGACTGTCATACCTCATAAGAAAACATTTTTTTCTTATATATACATAAAAGATCAAATTCTAATTTACCTTAATGGATTTTTAAATCTAGATTTAAGTCACACAACATGATCTGGAGAAAAGTCCTATAGAAATTATAAAATTTAAAATTTGCTTTTGTCTGTAAAGTAGAAAATCCAGTATAGACTTGTTATTGCTTCTTTGTCACTGAGCCAGATGATCTTATGACTGTATGCGGAATCATACTATACTCAGAGTTAACAAAAGAAGGCTTCTTATACCTTTAATGTGTTCTTAATGAAATTTTCATCACTTTTTGAAATTAATTCTAGAAATTCTTCCAACTTTCTTTTTATCTTATAATTGGAACAGTGCTTAACTAAAATAAAGTCAAAGTAAAGGAAATCTGGCCTTGATTGATTTCCATTGCTTTCCAGAAATAATTCTATTGAGAATACCCAGGGTTAGTCTCTACTTGAGTAGTTTATAGAGTGTCTTTGGAATTATTCATCTATTTTTCTTGGATTAGCTTCTTGGCTACTTTAGGAAAAAGAAACAAGCTAAAGAGAAATCCCTAGTCTGATCATGCAAAGTGCAGACGGAAGAGAATATAGAACTGAGTCAAGAGCTGGGGTGGAAGCAAAAGGAATGTAGCCCCGAGAATTGTCCCTGAAGAGATGAAAAGCCATTAATTTGGGCCCACAACTCTGTGGCTATGGAAGGATAGAGTGATTGAGAATGAGTGTCAAAGTCATGACCTACAGAGGAGAGGACAGTGAAGACTTTACTTCTCTCAATATTCCTACCTTTCAGCTGCAAAACCCTGACACATTAATAAATGTCAGTAACAGTAAAACTGACATAATAATGATGATAGGTTGGTTTGTACTTCTGAAATACTTGCTTTTGGTTGCCAGAGGGGAGGGGGTGGAGGGGTGGGGTAACTGGGTGATGGACATTAAGGAGGGCATGTGATGTAATGAGCACTGGATGATGAATCACAGACCTGTACTGATGAATAACAGACCTGTTCCTCTGAAACTAATAGTACATTATATGTTAATAAAAAATAAATAAAATAAAATACTTGCTTTTTTCTCTTTCTTGCTAATTCATATGAATGCAAACTTAAAAAAATCAGCTTATACTTAAGAATAAGTATTATGGGCAAAGGCCTAAGTGAATTCTCTTCCATTTAAGCTAAGAATTTGTTAACTCGTAATGAAAAAATCAATAACTTAATTTTAATAGTGATTACAGTTTTTAAATTTTGTAGTATTTCAGTTTTAGTATTTTAGCATCATGTTTTACTCTTGATAGTTTTAACAAATCTTAATTATAACCTCTTCTGATTATCCTGATCCTGAACTGAATTACCCATTTTATAAATTACTCAATCCTCTGAAAACAATCTAATTTTGCTAGCTGTATTAGGAGAAATGTTGTTAATATAGAGGAAAAATCTGTGTTTTCTAAATTAGAACTAAGTAGAAGTAATAGCACTCTATGGAAAGTATGATATCATGTGAGAGTCTTTATTTTTATTAAATTACTTAAAAAGAGAATCATGAAAAAATGTTAATAAATATAGGGAGACTGTTTACACACTGTCTGAGGATTAGAGAAAATTGCCATAAATCTATGGAGGAGGAGTATTGTCAAGATCTATTCATAGATTTGCACAGGTGTGGGGTGTATTATTGTACATGGTTGTACACACACACACAGTATATATATATGTGTATGAACATAGAGATAGCAGCTTTAGACTAGCATTTTCCATTCATTCAGAGCTCCAAAATAAAGAGGTATTGTAAGTATGCTTTCCTTCAAGGTCTTAGAATAACAGTATCGAAGGGCTGGAAAATATCTAGCTTGCCTTAATAAAGTCCTCAAAAACATCATGATTCAAACCCTGTTCAAAGTATCTTGAACTTCTTATTCCAAATATTCAGTTTATTTGACTTTTTAGTGGGTACTGATTAACAACTCATTTCAGTTATCTTATCTCATTCTCTTATCTTGTGTTAGCTTTATCTCTCCTAGTAACAACCTTAGCTTTTGTGACTACTGCTTTATCTCTCTGAGAAAAATTCTATCTGGTGCATTGAGTTACATCCCTCATGGCTTCCAGTCCCTAGATCCTTCTCTTTTCAGGCAAGGCAGAACCTGGACAAAAGGAGAACTTTACAAAGCATTGAAGCCAGTCCCCATGCACTCCTGGAGTAATCTTTACATCATTGCAGACAAATGTTCATTTACTTTACGGTTGAACTCATCTGTGAGAAATAATTTATTTCCTCCCAGGGCTTTTTCACATACAGTAGAAATCTTGTAGATTCTGGCTCCATGTTTATTTGCTGAGTTCATACCAAAAAACAAACAAGAAACAAAAAATAACCTCCTATTTTCCAACTTGATAAGCCTTCAGTTTGTCACAGTTCTTTTTTTTTCCCCAAGGTAAACATTTCTGATTTGTTCAAATATGTCCTCATATGGCATACTTTTGCATCTTTTCTCTTAGTAGTTCTCCTCCACTTGTTCTTTCGATATCAATCTTTTTTTTTTCTTACATTTTATTTTTTAAAATTTAAACACAGAAAAGTTGCAGAAATTGTCAGCATTCACATATACCCTTCACCCTGGGTACACACATACATATTTACATAGCCATAATGCTATGATCAAAACCAGGAGAATAACTGTGATAAAGAAGCATTAACTAAATGACAGACCTTGCTCAGATTTCAGCAGTTTTCTCTGCAGTGTCCTTTTTCTGTTCCAAAATCTAATGCAGGATTCCACATGTCATTGTGCCTCATTGTCTCCTCCAATCTGATAGTTCCTGTCTTCCCTTGTTTTTTACTTTTGATGAATACTGGTCAGTTATTTTATGAATGTCTCCAAATTTGGTTTTATTTAATCTTTTCCCATGATTAGACAGAAGTTAGGCATTTTTTGCAAACATGTCACACAACATAAAAGTACAAGTTTTTTTGTGTGTCAACATGTTTTCAGTTCTCTCGGATATATACCTAAGAGTGGAATTGTTGGGTCATATGATTTAACTTGCTGCTTTCAAAATTCTCTCTTTGTCTTTAAGCAGTTTAATTATGACATGACTAGATACGGTTCTCTCTGGCTTATCCTAATTAGAGTTTGTTGAGCTTCTTGGATGTGTAGATTAATGTTTTTCATCGGGTTTGAGAAGTTTTGGGCCATTATTTCTCCAGATATTCTTTCTGCCTCTTTCTCTCCCTTTTTGGGACCCTTAATATGCATTTGTTGATAAGCTTGATGGTGTCCCAAGAGCTCTAAGATTCTGTTGATTTTTCTTCATTGTTTTTCTTTCTGTTCCTCAAACTTGATAATCTCAACTGACCTATCTTCCTATTTACTGATTCTTTCTTCTACCTGCTCAAAGCTGCTGTTGAGTCCTTGTAGTGAAATTTTTATTTCAGTTATTATACTTTTTAACTCTAGAATTTCTGTTGTTGTGGTTTTGTTTTGTTTTTTTTTTAGCAGTTTCTTTTTTTTTTGGCATTCTCTTTGGTGAAACATCATTCTTATACATTTTAGACATGGTTTCCTTTATTATTTTGAACATATCTTAAATAGCTGATTTAAAGTCTTTATCCAGGAAGTTTAACATCTGGTTTTCCTTAGTGATAATAACTATTGCTTGCTTTTATTTTCCTGTGTATGGGCCATACTTTCTTGTTTCTCTGCATGTCTTGTAATTTTTATATAAAACTGGATATTCTAAGTATTATAATGTGGAAAATCTAAAAATTATATTCTCCCTTTTCCTCAGGGTTTGTTGTTTTGCTCATTACAGTAGTAGTAATTCATTTATTGAGTTTTATGAGCTAATTCTAAAAATGTGTAAAACTAAATTCTATAAATATTCTTTGTGATATGTGACCACTGATCTATGTTCTGTTAACTTAGTGGTTAGTTAATGATTGACAGATATTTCCTTAAATGCCCGCAACCAAGAAATCTCCCACTCTTTGCCAGGGGGCTTTGTTTGCATGTTAGAACATGACTTCAACACTCCACCAGGCATTGACAACTTAGCCTTCACTTCCGCTTATGTAGACATTCAAGGTCAACCAGTGATAAGATAGCCTGGGGCCTTCTCAGGTCTTTCCTGAGCATAAGCACAGCCCTAGGTATGCATGTGGATTTCTAAATTCTCAGGAGCATATTGGAGCTTTTCAAAACCGCTGTGGGCATCTCATACCCCAGGTTCTCTTTCTTATTTCTTTTTTTTTTTTCCCCCTAAAGATTTGTTTGTTTATTTATTTGAGAGAGAGAGAGTCCCAAGCAGACTCCAGACTGAGCATGGAGCCCAACACAGGACTCGATCCCATGATACTGAGATCATGACCTGAGCCAAAACCAAGAGTCAAGCACCCGACTGACTGCACCACCCCAGCTTTTCTTAAAAGCTTTTTGGTTTGTCTGCTTGCCCCAGTTGTTGTTATCCATTAACTCAAGCAGCCATGAAGTTAAATCACTCGCCTTACATTGTTTTTAATAAACAATCCCCTCCCTTCACCCCCTAATTCTTACCACCTAACCAAGGAGCAGAATTTCTGCACTGACTGGACTCTGAGATAGGTCAAATACCGAAATCCTTACAAGTTGGGGCTTTCATTAGAAATGAAGCTTTGAGAGAACTACAGCTGCATTCTTCTTCCCACTCAGGTTTCTTCCCTAGTGGCTACCAGATTGTGCTGGGCATGTGAGCTGTTATTTTTCAAGGCTACAAGAAACTAGAGACCAGGGTATGAAACTAGAACATGTTAAACTGCCTTGAAGCTTGCTGTTCTTACTAAGAATCAGTTTTTGAGTCTTGATTCTAGTACACAAGCATTCAGCTATTAAGTAGATATGCTTGACTTTAGAACAGCCAGGTACTAAAATGCAGGGACCTAAAAAAGGTATAGTTTAGCAAACTCTCTATACTCAATATGTCTGGAGATGTGGCTATAAGATTTTCTTTGATTGGAGTGCAGTGAAAAGAACAGCTGCTTTGGAAGTAGATAGACAAGGAGTCAAATACTGGCTTTACCATATTCTTTTTCTGCGACCCTGCACAAATTACCCTCTGCGAGTTTAAAGTTCCCCATCTGTGGAGTAGGAATAATAAAACCTGTGTCCTAGAACTGTGGTGTGGACTGAGATGATGCATGTGTAAAACAGCAATGTACGTGGGCAGTGTCTGGCACACCGGAGGGGTCAGTTCATGAGAACCTCATTTACCGCTCTGGGAATGTGTGGCTCATACAAAGTAAGTAATTACATGTAACCTATCAGATAAGCCTGCCTAAATATTATTGACCCTATGAATTCTTAAAGAATTGCTTATCATTTTATTACCTCCAGGTATTCTTATACTATTATTTAAATTATTTCTATCCTTTTTTTTTTTGACATTAAGATTGCAAACAATACACTCTTTAATATTTTTGAAACTTAGAAGCTTTTATCAGCCTAACTTTGAAGTTTTTTGTTTTTGTGATAAATGAAGGAAAAAATACCTCTAAAGCTTTCCATCTTTTATGATACTCTCTCATTTAGTTTTGACTGATGTAATGGAATACCATACACTGGGTGACTTTAACAACAAACATTTATTTTTTGTAGTTCTGGAAGCTGGGGGTCCAGATCTGAGAGCCAGCATGGTCAGGATCTTAGTGAGAGCCCTCTCACTGATTATGTCATTGCATGGCCTTCCTGGGGGCATGCACAGAAAGAGAGATCCTGTGTTTCCTATTTTTATCAGAGCATTAATCCTATCATGAGGCCCCACCCTCCTGACCTAATCTATAATAATTCCTTCTCAAAGGCTCCACCTCCAAATACATCACATTGAGAGTTAGGGTTTTAGATGTGAATTTTATGGCAGAAGGAACATTCATTCCATGGCAGGTATTTTTATAGTTTATCTAAATGTGAATATAATCTGAAGTAAATGATTAAGTATCCATTTAGTTCCAAGGAGTCATTTCTGGTGAGGCTACAAGTTGTGAAAAATAGTAGAACTTTAGTCTCATTTTTGTTAAAAGATAAGCTTCTATATCCAGAAACAACCAGGTTTATTCTAAAATTATTCTCAGAGAGTCATGTCATATAAATATTTTTTTTATGATGACTTCATTTGTATCAGTAATAGATCTTTCCAAGTCTTAATACTTACTATAATAACAATGGTATTTTACTGTAGAGGTTCACCTATAACTTCATCCCAGAGATAATTTGGTATATTTTTTTTGCCTTTTTTCCCTGCATATGCATACACTCATACACATATGCACGCACATTCACAAGAAAAGCAGAATACTATATGTACTGTTTTGCGATTTTTTATTTATGAGACAGTTTTCTATATTAATCTGTATATATTAATCACATTCTGTCCTATAATGTTCTATTATGTTTATTTCACCAACCCTCTATTGGCAGACTTCTGGGCTATGTCTAGTTTTTTTGTTTTTTTAATAACACTGTTGTAATGAATATCCCTGTAAAGGTATGTTTGCTATATTTGTGTTAATATTTTCCATAGGATGAATTTTGAGCTAAGGAATGGCTCATTTAAAGGATACATTTATAATTTTTTACTTTACAATATGTTACCAAAGTGTAATAACCTGTTCCCCCACATTCTTGCCAATTCTGGGCATCATAAGTTTTTTTTCAGTGTTTGCCAATGTGAGATTTTATAAAAAATATTTTTTTAATTTTCATTTCTGTAATAATTAGTATGTTTTAATAGCTTCATTTATTCTGTACTAGACATTATACTAAGTACATGGTCTCATTTATGTATCTTCACATAGCTTTATTTAGCATTTTTCTTTTGTCAGTTGCTTGTTCATCTCTCCGCATTAATTTTTCTGATTGTTCATGTTTTCTAATAATTTGAAGAGTGTTTGTTTCTCTTTTTCTTTTTTTAAAGGTGAGGTTGGCTATATTAGGGCTATTACTTTTGTCTCCCTTGAATTTTTATTTCTCTATTAACACATCATTCTCCTATCCATTTTTAAGGAAATTTTACCTTTTAATGTATGAGATGGGTTTTTGTGTGATATCAGATCATTTCAGGGAATTATTTTAAGTATTTTGTGTGCTAATTAAATTTTCCAAGTATAATAATAGTACAGTTAACATGTTGAGAACATTTAAAGTGATTTACACAGGGTCAAAATGGTGAAAATGTGTTGCCATGAGAACCTCAGCCTGTATTCATCTTAATTTATTAACTAGAGGCAGAATCAGGAAGACTAATGATTACTTTTTAATACAGAGTGCTAAGAACTTAGGCATTTGAAATATCAAGCCAAATAAAGCATTAGTAAAGAAGTAATTGTAAAACTGTAGGAGGTGGAATAATACTGATAGAGAGGCTTGTGAAATTGCATTTTATCTTGCTTATTTCCTTTAAAAATTTTAGGGATCAAATGCAAAAGTTGGTCAGCCTCATTTTCAGATGTTCTTTATTATAGGGTATTTTGCAATATCTCAAAAATTCTCGTTTGAAAAACTGAAAAAGCTTATACAACCACAAACGGTCAAGTTTGTATTAGTTCAGGAAACTAGTTATTTATAGAGGAAGTTCTGTTGAAGATAATTCTAATGAAAAAGGAAATGCCCACAAACATAAACAGTGTGTCAAACAGGATACTTAGTACAACTTAAGAAAGCTGTGCCTGGCTTAAAAGGATTTTCTGACAGTTGATTTTTGGGTTGTATTTTTTACTTCATAACTTCTCAGAGGAAGGATATTTCTGCCTGCTATTTCTTTTTCTTAATGTAATTTTCTTTTCTTATTATAAAATTAATCAATGTTTTAGAAATATGGAAAACTTAGAAATATAAGTTTTAAAAATAAAAATCAGATATATCTCCATCTTTCTAATATTAGCTCTTCTAATTGTTGATAGTTTCTGTTTAATGTCCTGATTTATATATTTTTGCTTTCATAATACAAAATTGGGATTACACTGTTTTATCTCCCCATTTCACTTAGTTATATCATTAGAATTTCCCATAGCATTAAGTGTACCTCACCATTTTTTTACTGGCATCACAGTATCTTTCTCATGATAGAATTTATCATAATGTGTTTACCATTCCCCAGCATTGAACATTTAAGTTCTTCCCTGTCACCATTTTTAATATTTAAAAATCTGCATCAAATGTGTTATATCACATTTCTACATCACAGATTCCTTGAAATGAAATTACTAAAGAAGTTTTTAGAAATATTGAAATTACAAAACCATCATCCAGAAAGGTTGAAAATACAGTCTTAATGATATTTCTTGAGAGTACCAGTCTCCCAACACCAGTGATAGTCTTGATTGTGAGCTTTATGATTTTGATAGGTAAATATGATATATTAGGGTTTTTCAGAGAAATAGAACCAATAGGGTATAGATAGATGAGAGATGGATGGGTAGATAGACAAATGGATAGGTATAAATTTATGATAAGGAATTGGTTTATGAGACAGTGGAGGCCAGCAATTACCACAGTCTGCAAGGAAAGTCAGCAAACTGGACACATAAGAGAACAGATAAGTGTAGTTCCAGTCAAAGGCCGGCAGGCTTGATACCCAGGAACAGCCAGTGTTTCAGTTGGTGTCTGAGGCAGGAATAAAGCCAGTGTCCAGTTCAAAGGCCATCAGGCAGGAAGAATTTCCTTTTATTCAGGGGAGCATCAGGTTTTTTTGTTCTATTCAGGCCTTCAACTGATTGGATGAGGCCCACCCACATTAAGGAGAGCAGTCTGCTCTACTCAGGTTATCTACTGATGTAAGTGTTAGCTTCATTCAAAAGCAGTTTCACAGACACATCCAGAATGTTTCACTGAATATCTGGGTATCCCATGGCCCAGTCAAGTTTATATATATACAACATATGCAATGAAATATTATTTTTGTTGCTATTTCTTTAATGAAACCAGGGAGTTGGAATACACTTTTGTATGTTTATTGGCTGTTTGTACCTCTCTCATAAATTGTTCGTATTCTGGGGCACCTGGGTGGCTCAGTCAGTTAAGCGTCTGCCTTCGGCTCAAATCATGATCTCAGGGTCCTGGGATCGAGCCCTGGGTTGGGCTCCCTGCTTAGCAGGGAATCTGCTTCTCCTTCTCCCTCTCCCTTCCCCCTGCTCATGCTCACTCTCTCTCTTTCAAATAAAGAAGTAGAATCTTTTTAATAAATAAATAGTTTGTATTCTTTGTTTTTCTATTTTTATTATTGATTTATGAGAACTTTGTTTCTATTAAAGATATCTTCGTTTGTAGTAGTTGATTAAATATTTGCCACAATTTGTGATTTACATTTTTTAATTGTAGTAAAATCTATCCATCTTTTCCTACATTTTTCTTATATATTATTTGTATACTTAGAAAAGTCTTGTGTTCTTTCAGTATAAAGATTTTTTTTGGCCTTAATTTCAGAAAATTTTTCTTTAATTTACATCTTTAAAGGCCTCTTTATTCCTTTCCATTTTGGGCAGTTCTTTGTTTCCTGAATACCAATTAACTTATTGAATCTTTGTATCTTTCGCATGTACATTATATTCTCCCTAATTTCTTTCCTCTTTGTGGAAAACATTTCCTACATTGTGCTAATTCAGTTGCAAGCAGTATTTATTTTATTCCTTATGCTCTTAAATAACTTATTATTTGTGCTTGATGTTATTTTTCACATCAGAGTTCAGGGAATATTATATTATTATGGTCTAGCATTTTGTATTCAGAGAGTAGCTTGAAATTATTTTTCCATTTAGGTAAATTTATTCTTCACCTTCTTGGATGCTTATAGATCTTTAAAATTTTATTTCTGTAATGTAAAAGTTTGGTTGGAACATATAGATGTAGCTATTTTTTCTTTAAATTTGTCTGGTACTTGCTGGCCCCTTAAGTCCACAACATGTTGTATTCTGCCCAATTGAGTTTTCTAGTCTTAGACATTTTATTTGCTATTTTCCCAAATCAGAGCTACCAAAGTATTTTGAGTGCTTATCACTATACTTTATCTTCTATGATTATAATAATCACACCTTTTTTCTTTCTTTTTTGGATCATTTTTCAAGTCTTTGGCTTTTTCCCATGTGTCCTGCCACAGCTGCTTGGGTTTGTCTGCCCAAGTCAGTCAGTTGGGTTTCTGCATTGTCATGCTGTTCATCATTGCATCCAATTGCTTTTTGTCGTTACTGCATACTTCCCTGTCCCTTTTGCCCTCTTGATACCTCCCTCAGATTGCTTTGATCTGGGCCTTACCTTATTTTACTTCTTTCCTTAGACTTTGTCTTTTTGTATTATATTTAGAGTCCTAAGCCATTTTCTAAATTTTTTTCTGGTCCCCATAATCATTTTCAAATCATTTTTTTCCTGAAATTTGGGGGTTTCAACTTTTCACGTATCCCGTGTTGATTATTTTTTTAAATCATTTACTCATTCTAGAATGAGATCTCCATGGAGCCTTGTGTTGTTTGATACACAATGCTTTGATTTTTGGTTTGGCTCACCTTTGTTCTTAGTTGGAATTTCTTTAAATATCAAGGTTGATTTAAGGTTCATGTACATAGTAATGTACATAGTAAGGTCTGTGTACACAGGACAGTTAACAGTAATTAATAGCATGTATCTGCTGTAGGTCTATAGGATGGAAGGGCTGTTTTCATCTACCCACATAGCCTAGTTGTCTGACACTTCTTAATACATAAAAAATGTGAGCCCCTGAAAGGCATTGCTGCCAGGTTTTTCCTGTCTCTTTGCCTCTGTAATAGATCTTTCCCAAGAACCATACCTCCCAGAGAGCCCTGGCCTTACACAGTCCCCTTTACTCCTACTGCTCCTGTGGATTTGGTGAACTGCAGCCTTGGAAATAACAGATAAAGATCATTAATATCAATTGGAGGGGGCCGTGCTGGCAGAAGGAAAGGAACTCTGGCTGTCTCACCAAGAAATTCCTGTGAGCTACCCAGCTTCCTAGCTGATAAAGCTCCTAGCCCTTTATAGCTGAATGAATCCCATGTAAACCACTAGGTAACATTTCTTCACAGGAAGTTCAGGTGCAAAGAGGGGCAAATCCAGAACAATTATAGGTGGCACAGCCAGAGGTCAACCCAGTGTGTTTGATTTCTCTGTAGATCCAGGGCTGCTCCCCCACACACATACCGGGAATCCTATTCTGCTGGAAACAGAGTAAGTGATAGATTTTATTTGAATATCTGACAGTTCTTCAGGAGGTAGAGGAGGCAGTAAGGCAAACAGCTTGACATAATTCTTTTTAATTCTAGAAATAGAAATGATAAGATCCAGCAGAAAACAACCCTTGCCAAATGGAGCTCTTGATAAACAGGGAGGGAAATCCTGAACATAATTAGATATGTATGCACACTAAAATTTAGGAAGATCAGTTTTGAAACATAAAAATTGGAGAACTTTTTGTGACCAGAGACTCTGGAAGTAGCAGAAGAATGAAAGTTTTAAGGAATGAACTTGAAATGGAATGATTAAAATAATTTTAAAGAGGGGAAAAATGGGAAGTCATCAGAATCAATATGGGTATGTGTATTCTCGTTCTGGTGGGGGGCTCAGATGAACAAGGGCAGGCATAATGAAAGAAAGTATGAATGTATCATAGAGAAAAAGAATGGCTAATGTAGGAAAAGGGAAACTTAAATGAAGTGAGACTTCTAAAAATGATAAAATGACAACTGGGAGGAAAGGAGAGGTCATTGAAAGTTTTTGTTCAGATTAAAAATACACTCAACAGTGGAGAGAACTTCTATAGGGAGGCATTTAATATTAGGAAAAGAAAAAATGATTAAGTTAGATTTTGCTTTCATTATCTCTGTCAGGTAGAAAGAATCTCAAGAGGGGGAAGAAAAGGGCTACCAATAAAAGACTTGAACTCTCAGAGAAGTGAGCTAATTATGAAAGTACCTAGGTGTTCTAAATCACTTTACATTTGTCTTCCTGCATGAATGATAATATTCAAATATGAGAGAATTTGATGAACCAACATTGAGGAATGTGGAACGCAGGACAGTTTGGTAATAGAAAACAAATGGAAAATGAGAAAATATTGTCTCCAGTTTCATAATTTGGATTCTCAATCTGCCTGGTCCTGGAAAAAACTCCCGATATCTTATTAAATTGATTCCTTAAGAACACTTAGGGAGAAAAAAGTGGTGATAAATTAAAAGATAACATGTAGGGACACCTGGGTGGCTCAGTCGGTTGGACATCTGCCTTCAGCTGGGGTTGTGATCTCAGGGTCCTGGGATGGAGCCCCACATTGGGCTCCCTGCTCAGTGGGGAGTCTGCTTCTCTCTCTCTGCCCTTCTCCCCTGCTCATGCTCTCTCTCTCTCAAATAAATAGACAAAATCCTTAAAAAAAATAAAAGATAACATGTAGTGTTGGACCAATTTCCTTTATAAGGGGCATACCAGTATAATCAGGAGAATGCTATAGGCATTGTAATCTATGGCATATTTTTCCATAGTTTTCTTAATGACACAGTGGTAAATGGTAGACTGGATATAGTTGAGTTGTTTTATGCTTGTTTAAATAAGTATACCTAATGAGTATTGATTGATTTACTAATTCATTTTGAATTCTCAAGGTAAAGAGAAATTGCTGGGAAACAATGGCATGTCAGGAGGAGAATGACCATGATGGTTAGGAGAATGTCACATGACATCACACAGATGGTTCATGGAACCTATCCATAGGTTCATGGGTAGAAGCAGGGCCTTATCTCTAGAACAAAGAACAGAACGCAGCTTTCTTCAAATGTGTGAAGAACTGATAACAAAAACAGAGACCAGAAGAGTCAACTGGGAGAATCAAACATTGATTAGAAGTTAATTAAATGACCTCTAAAGTTCCTTTCCCCTCAATGTTTTATAATTTGATTCTCTTTTATAAATCTGAAATATTGATATTTTTTTTAAATTGCTTTTAAAAATAGCATACTACATTCAGTTCTACACTAAAGAAGTGCATTTTGTATAATTTTTTAGAATTCATTTTAAACTTTATAGCTTATCTATGTTTTAGAGTAAGTGCTCAATAAATATTCAGTAAATAAATTTGGTTGACCAATTTGCTCTAAGATTCTAGTTGTTGCTATATAATATCACCTAGAATTTAACTGATAACCCAAAAATTGACTTCTCCTAAGGGAAAAAGACGTCCCAAGATATTCATACAAGAAGAAATTTAACAGTATTTTGAAATATATTTTTAAAGTGTATCAAAAAAATTTAAGCCAACAATTATAATTTGTTTGCCATTACTATTTATGTTGTGAAAAATCTGCTTATGCTACATTCTCCAACTTTATCATCAGCTAGGTGCTCAAGCTATTAATTTTGGAGTCATTTTTGGCATTTTCACTTTCCATATGCTATTAGTCACAGGGCTATTGATCCTTTTGATAACACTTAAAACCTGTTCCCTCCTGTCCTTTTCTATTTCATAGGCCTAATTCAAGTCCTTGTGATCTTGAACCAAGTCTATTGCAATAGTCTCAAAGTCAGTAATCATATTATTTACTCCTCATTTTAATCCTTCCCCTATACTCACCGAAGTTCATTCTAAAACAAGATCTTCTTAAAGCCTTCAGGAATTCTCTGGGGGAAAAAAAAAATCCGAACTTCTATACACAGCAGGCAATGCCCTTGCTGCTCTGGCCCCAACCTGTACTTTCCCAGCCCTTCATAGCAGCTCATGCATGCTCAGCCCTGGATCTAAGTTACTTACAGAATAAGTAAGTACCAAGTTTCAAACTAAGGTACTTACAACAGTACCCCAGAGTCATAAAGCCTCAGGATAGACATGGCTTATCTTCCTGAAGTTTAATTTTATTTAAATAAAGGTAGTTTAGCTGGTAAATATATTAAAATATTATTTTTGTACTAGACCCATAATATTATGTCCTTTGGAATTTGAGTGGGAATACATGAACAGGGCCTTATAGGGATAGATCTAGATTCCATGCAAACTACAGAGAGAGTAAAATATAGCTCTCTCTGTAGTTACCAGAGATTGGGGGAAAGGAGGGATGAATAGGCAGAGCACAGAGGATTTTTAAGACAGTGAAATCAGATGTGTGTGTATGTATATAAGATGTATGTATAGAATGCACAACACCGAGAGTGAACTGTAATGTAAACTATGGACTTTGGGTGATTATGATGTGTCCGTGTAGGTTCATCAATTATAACAAGCATACCTTTCTGATGGGGACATGTTGAAAATGCAGGAGGCTATGCATGTATGGGGTCAGGGAGTATATGGGAGATCTCTATACCATCCCCTCAATTTTGCTGCGAACCTAAAACTTCTCTAAAAATATAAAGTCTTAGTAAAAAATAAATAAAGATATGGAGCATTTATAATTTTATGCATTGCATATATTTCTGACAGAAGGAAAATAGGGGTCTAATAATAATTGGAAACATTTTCCACAGACCAGTTTCTGAGTATGTGCATTCTAAACCTTATTTGTCCTCCATGTTCTTCTGTGGCTAGTAGACTCAGCCAGGTATTTTCACATTTCTGTGTAACCTCTGACCCTGCACGTCCTTTTCACTGATACTGAGGGAGGTGGTACAATGGGTGCTGGCTACCAATAACTTTGTGATAAATGGATGTGACTCGGGATATATTCTATCCCAAACACTTTAGCAAAATTTGTCCCCCTCTGTTCTTCCCCTTAGCCACATCCCAAATTAGCAGTCATTCCAGTACCACCCAACACAAGAGGCAGTGATGAGAGATGGAAGGTGGGATTGAAAAGATAGTGGTCTAAACTAATTGCAGTTAAAATATCTCAGTTTTGTAAATTTTGCAGAAACTTGTGACCAGGAGCATACTGCTAAGGTCTCTCCCTGGGCCTCAAAATGGCCTGTGCAAGTGAGTAGCCCTGAAACATAAGCCTCATTAGCTTCATGATATATCCTTCTCGAGTTCAATATAAGAAAGACCAAGCATATTCTACTGATACCTGATCATTAAATATATTTGGAGCCTATGGAATAGTAGAAAACTTATGCCCATGGTGTGGCTTTCAGTGCTTAGAGTCATTGCAAGAAGTTTCTTCCCTTAATTTCTCTGTTTTCTTTGCTATCCCCTTGGTCCTTCCCCAGCCTGCTCCTGCATCTCTGCTCATTCCTCTCCATCCTGGGAGCTTATTGGTGGATCCTAACATCCTCAGATCAGAGCATATGTGAGGAATACTAACGTTTTCCTTGATAATACTGATTTTCCCTCATACCTTTAAATATTTCAACGTGCTCAAAGATCTTTCCACCCCCTCCCCCCAGTGGAAAGGTTAAGATGAAAAAAAGGAGGCGAAGAGGATGGAACCCTATCCAAGTGAAAATATGTAAGAGGGACAATAGAAAATCTCCACAAATTTTTAAAGTGAAATAGATTAAAACTAAAGAAATTTCTCTTACCAGTGGGCCCTTTTCAAGCTACAACTTAAGATCACCAGAATTATCCGTTCATTCTTTGCCATTAATAGTTCTAAGTGGGAAAGTCTAAGCAACACTGTTCTAGACATATTCAATTATTAGCCCTTTCTAGAACATGCCAAGGCCTTTCATACTTCACTCTTCTTTTTTGGAAGACAATTTCCCATCTTCTTTGCTAAATGAATTTTTACTCAACTTTTAAGGTCTAGTCAAAGGTTTTTTATTTTATGAGACCTTCTCAGAACACCTTAAACAAAATTACGTCTTTCTTTTCCTGTAATACCTTTAACCCCTGTTATCAATGATAAGATGTCTTACAGTTAAGTATTTACCTACCTCCCAATTAGGTCATAATTCATATGAAGGCAAAGTCTTATTCTTCTTTGTAATCCTGGAACCTACCGTGCCAGTCTTCTTCTGGTAAATGTTTAACAAGTGGCTTATGGGGGCAGGGGACAACTAATTTGTAGCTTTAGTTAGTTGCCATGGCTGGGTAATTTCAAGTAATAAGAAAGTGGTGAGTTTTAAGTATTAACTTTGCTTTTAATAGAATTAACTTAATTACAAGTGTATATAATTTCATTTTTAATAATGGCTGTATTTAACAACTGGTTCATAAAATTCTTAAAAATTTAACAGTCAATTCTCATGAGCTCTTATGCAAGGCAGGCTCAGCACAGCACAGTTTGTGACTCCTTAGAAGTAAAGGTTAACAAATCCTAACAATCATTTTCAAAGGATTCTAGAAAAAAAAAATTGTCTTGGTAGTAGAGTAGGAACACAAATACTTCCCTCAAGTTGATACTGATGTTATCTTCAGATAATCTATTGCGTTTGTGGGTGACTTCATTTCATAAGAATCTTCAAAATGTATTGCCCATAGGGGCAAATCACAGGGTACCACAAAGACTATTGACCATTTTTCCTAAGTTCCCTCCAAGTGTAACTTTTTCTCTCAGACAGATACGAGGTGAAAGGAAGCAGAATACCTTCTGCTCTTAGAATCTCTGCAAAATGATCGTTCATCAACAAAATGATGAAGGGAGCAAATATGGTACCCAGAGTTTTTGCTAGCCCATTGTTGCCATCAGGCCACAGGTCCTTGGATTGTACCTGCTGGTCCCGTTGGAGAGAACTGCAATGAGACAAGGTGAATCAACTAGTTCTGGCATGTCCCAAGAATGACTTACTGCCGACTTTCCTTGACGTGAAATAAGATATTCCTGGTAGATTTCAGAATGAATTTTATTTTTTATTCCAAATGTTCAGCCCTCTGATATTTGTTTGGTCATACAATAAATACCTATCTGTGACGGCTAATTAGAGCCCAAAATCGGGAAATAATTAAAAATTTTCTTTTGGTAAAGTTGTAGCTTTTAAATATGATTTTAATAAAAGAATCCCAAGTAAGTTTTCTTTTTCTGTTTTGGCAAAAGAGAGGCAAGTCAGTCATGTCATGAAAGAAAGTTATATACCAAGTGTATTAAGTTGCGTTTTACTGCCTATGGCACTAAATGATACATAAATATATATTCCATGTGTTTCTAAAACACTGCAAGTTGCTTCATATTCTGAGTTCCATTAAGGCATTACAGAAACGAAGGGATTGACTTGATCAGGGTCACCCTAGTAATACTGTCACCATCTTGACATCTCATTCATAAAAATGTGCCTGTTGTGGGTCACAAACAAAATAGTCTTTAAATGTGAGTTACTGGAAACTAGCTGGGTTAAGAAATAGATGTTAGTAGAGGAACAAAATGAATGTGGATGTGTATTGAAAAATGATCTCACTTGGCATTTCTGAGAAGCACTAGTTTCATACACAGTTCCTAGGGCAGATCAAAAGAACCACCTAAATATGAGCACACATTTGTCCATCTCCTAAAAGAAGGGGGAGTTCTTGAGTGAACACAAAGGCTGTGTTAAAACACCAGCCTTGTTCTCAGAGATCAGATGACCTTTGATGTACTTTTCATTGACTCTTGTTTGTCCTGTCCAGACATAGTTCAAGATTGTAAGTCAAGTTTAGTTTTTCTCTGAGTCACAGAGTATTTGGAAATAGAAAAATCAGCATTCACATTTGTTCAGATAGTTTTGTTTTAGTGAGTTCTATGCCCAATGTGGGGCTCGAACTCATGACCCCGAGATCAAGAGTCACATGCTCTACTGACTGATCCAGCCAGGCACCCCTGCTCAGATAGATTTTTGATGGGTCAAAAACAAAATAAAAAGTTTTAGTCAAAGATCTTTTCAGATATTAAAACCACTGGAAAATGAACACTTTAAGTGATGGTCACTCCATCAATATAAAGAGACTTTGTCTGACACCTGAAAATTCCTGGCGAAATGTTGTACTACTTGCATTTGAAACCTAAAAATCTTCTATTAATCAGTCTATATTTGTATCCTAAAAATCACCTTTTATTCAACTGAAGTATATTAATCTTAATTTCTGAGCATTTTCTGAAACTTTTGAAATATTTAATAAGTATTAGACAAAGTAGTGATTTTTATAGTACTAAGTTCTGTATTGTAACAGTTGACATACTTCTCTCTCTTTCCCACTAGACTGTAAATTCCCTGAAAAGAAAATCCAGGCATTATTTGACTTTGGATTTTCAGCATAGTACCCGAATTACTCCATATTTGATAAATGAATGATTTCTTAGAAAGAGCAACATATTTTATTAAATTCAATTCATGTTACCAATGTTAATATACATAGAACAAATCCATAATAATATCCATCAAACCGCTAACAGTGGTTTTCTCTAGGGAATGGAATGGGGAGGGGGTATCAGAAGCCCTTTACTTTCTGCTTTGGATTCTTCCGATTGTGTTTATCACAAACTTGCTTCACTACTTTAATAATAAAAATGTTTAAGGCCAAAACATGTGGCACCTGAAAGCTTTAGAAATAGGAAAACTTGGCAAATATCTAACTCCTTGTTACATGTCTGTTGAAGTCTTCTCTAAATTTTGTTACCATTATTTTGTTTTCAAAGGAAGAAAACCTTGAACATTTTTGTAATCAACAACATGTCATTTCTGGTTCTTTTCTGATTTCTTGGATTAGATTTCTCTTCATAGTTCTGTGTCCACTTCCCTTTCTTCCATAGTTTCCTTGGTTAGTCATGAGCACCGGAATGAGTGGCAAAAAAACACAGCTGCCCAGATCCTAGGAGAGTTCACTCCACATTTTTCCTCATTCCTTTAAAACACTGTTATGGTCAGAATTTTTACTTTTGTGACCTCTTTACGTGTATTAGTATATTAGTGACTTGTGTACGTATCCAGCATTCCCCATCTAACTAGAAGATGATGAATGTTAAATTTCTCACTGCACTCATTATTATCAGTTTGTCTCTACAACATGGCTTAGATTTTCCTTCCACAAAGGCTTTTTCTATCAAAACTTGGTAAGGCAAGGAATAAAAAAGTGCTGCTTTAGACATGGTTTCGCACTTAATAAAGCTACTTTATTAGCTTCAAGTCTCATTCTGTTGATAGTAGTAGCAGTGAACTGATCTATCCATTCAAACGAAAACACTTTCCTCCCTGGGAAATGAGCCATAATGTCCTTCAATTCTGAGGGTTTTCCCAGCTTTCTGAACTTACCTTGACTCTATTCCCCACCCTCCACTCTTCACATGTAATAAAATGCCCCCTTCTTTTTGGTTCTTTCTTTCAAGCGCATCTCACATTTGACCTTTTCTTTCCATTCCCACTACCAGCACTTCAATCTACGACCTGAAATACTGAAATAAAAGCAAGTCCAATACCTTGCTGGCTCCCCAGCTTTTCTCTAATTGGGCCAGGTTGGTCTGCCTTCCCTTGTTGCTATTCTCCTGGTGACCAGTTTCCTACTTATTCCTAAATAAAATCTGATTTCCCTTAGCCTAATTTTCACTGTCCCTGGACACCTTTTCAGCTTGGTCTGTAACTGTGAGACATTTCATTTGTTCCAGTCTAGTTGGAATGCTCGCTATTTATTCCCCTTGCAACAACTTATTCCTTCCTTTCTCTAACCATTTGCTTATGCCATTTGTTTTAATAAATTGCCTTCAGTCTTCCTTTCCTACCTCTCTGTCGGTTAAAATCTTACGTACACCTTGGGGTTTAATTCCATGACCTTCTAGAAGCCTTGCTTCATTTTCATTATAGGCAGGCTTGCTCTTCTATGAATAGCTTTCTATTTATTTAAACACTCTGATGGCACCTACAGAATTCCTTGTATCATTATGGAGCTTTCTCTCCCTGTTACTTTACTCACCTACTGTGTGTCAAGTCTTGAGCAGATGCTGAAGGAATAATGGAAAACAAAAAGCAGTTCTTTCCGGCCTGAGACAGGAGCAGTGATAAGTAGATTCATAAATGTTTAAAATTGAGATGGCTCAAGGGGCGTCTGGGTGGCTCAGTCGTTAAGCGTCTGCCTTCGGCTCAGGTCATGGTCCCAGGGTCCTGGGATCGAGCCCCACATTGGGCTCTCTGCTCAGCGGGAAGCCTGCTTCTCCCTCTCCCACTCCCCCTGCTTGTGTTCCCTCTCTCGCTGTCTCTCTGTCAAATAAATAAAATCTTAAAAAAATAATAATAAAATTGAGATGGCTCAAATATACGTCTCTTTATAATTTCTAGTCCACCCTTTAATTGACTGATTCGACCCATACTTTGCCTTTACAACAACAACAGAAGATCTTTTATTCATCCAACAGAGCGTCCTCTATTTGGTTCTAGACACTGAATGGTGGAAAGTTCTTCAGAAATTACAGATCCTGGGAGTGCCTGGCCAGCTTAGTTGGTAGAGCATATGACTCTTGATCTCAGGGTTGTTAAGTTTGAGCCCCACGTTGGGTGTAGAGATTACTTAAAGATAAAATCTTAAAAAAAAAAGAAAAGAAAAGAAATTACCAGACCCTGGAGGGTACTCCCTCTTACAGCCACCACCTGCACACTTTGTTCCGGTCTAGGAACCACCCCTGCACACTTCTCACACACACACATGTACACAAAAATGCAGAGACAAATTCCCCCATACATGGATCCAGACTTGTGACCCAGGCCTCTTTCTTGGCCTCTTTTTCTATCTGAATTTCTTTAAGCCCATTATTATTATTTCTAAGATGTTATTTATTTGTTTGAGAGAGAGAGCAGAGTGAGAGAGAGAGAGCAGAAGCTGGGTGGGGCAAGGGGGGCGGGTGGGGGGCAGAGAGCGTGTGGGCAGAGGGAGTTGGAGAAGCAGGGAGCCTGACACAGGGCTTGATCCCAGGACCCCGGGATCGTGACCTGAGCCAGAGGCAGATGCTTAACCAACTGAGCCACCCAGGTGCCCTGCCTATTTTTTTTTTTTTTTAAGATTTATTTATTAGAAAGAGCTTGAGCAGAGGGAGGGGCAGAGAGAGAGGGAGACAAGCAGAGTCCCCACTGAGAGGAGAGCCTGACAGGGGGCTCCATCCCAGGACCCTGAGATCATGACCTGAGCCAAAATCAAGAGTAAGACGCTTAACTGACTGAGCCACCCAGGTGCCCCTCTTTAAGCTTATTATTGATTAAAGAAGAGAAAACCTCAGGACTTTGTGGGGAGGGGAAATGCTGATCAATATTTTATAAAAACCATTCTCTATTCTCCAGAATCATCCGTTGAGGAAGCAGACATCAATCCCATAAGCATGCCAAAGGGCCAGGTTGATGAACTTTAGATATCCTATGGCCAATGGTGAGAATGAGCGATTACTCTCACCCACTCCAGCTTGAGTAGATAGACTGAGTAAAGCTCAGTGGAATGAAAGATAATGTGACAAAAGCAGAGAAAGCTGTTTGATTCATTTATTCATTCGTTTGTTCATTCATTCAATAAGTATTCATTAAGCACCTTTTATGTGCCAAACCACTTTAGGAGTTATTGGAAGTATAGTAATAAAAATAGTCTGTGACATTATTCCCAGTGATAGTAAAAAGAGAGAGAAGGTATAGAGTTGGAAAGAGAAAGATAAAGAGGGAGGAGCAGAGAAGAGGACTTTGATGTTAATCAAGACTGTCATATATTTTTATCTTTTTTATTTTTTTTATTTTTTAAAGAAGGGATTTTATTTATTTTATTATTATTTTTTTAAGTAAACTCTATGTGGGGCTTGAACTCATGCCCCTGACATCAAGAGTCACATGCCCTACCGACTGAGCCAGCCAGGCACCCCTAAGACTGTCATATGATTGTAAAACCTAGGGGTGTCTAGGATATAATTTGAGGAGTTCCAATGGGAGAACCATTTATGAAACCGTTTTCCCATTACATTCAGTGCTACCCAGCAGTCTGTAAGAATTAATACGTATTTCAAGCATGACTTATGATAAGCTTGGCTTTCAAAATGGATATCTATGACTCATGAGGAGCCTCTTTCTACATTCTGTTGCCAAACTTTCAATTTTGTCTATATATGTTTTTCATAAGAGATGTTGTTCTCTCATGCGATGTTGACCAACTACCAAACCATGTGAACTAAATTTAGACCACAATTGGCAGAATGTGTTCTAGCGTGAAGAAAGTGTAATACATCAGGTTCTTCCTGTAATTCTGTGGTAAAAATTAGAGTAGAAAATAAGCACCAAAACTATATTAACTTTTTAAGTTAAACTTTATCAATGGATCCCTGGGGGTCTGTGAGCTTTGCTTTGTCACCTGTAGGAAAGCTGAAGCTGTTTATATTGTGCTGCCACTTCAGCGATGAGCCAGGAACACGTTATCCTCCTGTGGCAAAGATACAGGGGGTGATCGCAGACGAAATAACCAGTCAGGAAAAAAAAATAATAATAACCAGTCAGAGCAATATTACATACTCCTTTTAACTCAGTGGCTCTTGATAAGTAAGATTTTATGATAAAAGCATCAAGTTGTGGACATGGCAGCAGTGATGTGAATTGCTGGCAATTAGATTTACAAGGTACAAATCAATGTGTGCCCTTGGATGTGACTTTACCCCCAGGATAATGTCTCTCAGTGTGTGGTTCTCAGATGATTTGCTTCACCTGAAAATTCTGATTCCTAGGCTCTGCCTACGGAGATTCTGACTCCTCAGGGTCTGGGGTGAGGCGTGAAGGTCAGTACTCTGAACAAGTCCTTGGAGAATTCTAACGCAAATTGAAGTGTGAAAGCTATGAACTTAGAAGAAAAAGAATCTCTTTCTGTCAGTCAATATAACTAAATTGTTAATAGAAATAAAACTATAATGATTACATGTTCAGAAGTACGAAATCTATATCATACACTGAGCGACAGTGTAAAACAAATTTATTTTATTCAAGTATTCGTAGTCAGCTCTACCCAGTTTTTACCAAATACATCCTGGGTTTTCCATATTTACTAAGAAAAAGAAAGCAACATACAGAAACCTAGTAAAGAACCTGGTCCTGAAGGGAAAGGAAAGCCTTTTCTGCAGGACTGTCTCCTTTGCCTTCTGACCTTGTCTGTTTTAAGAGCCTGATGTCCTGCAGGAAGTCCCAGGTGGGCTTCCTGAGATGCAATTTCATACTCTGCCAGGTCTTGCTGTCCTTAAATACTTGCTAATTGAAGCTCCAGACAGCTGGGATAGCCAGCGGAGTTTCTCGAACAGTTCCCTTTGCTGTCCCGGGACCTGGACAGAGATTCCATGGGAGGTGCCATCAGTAAACTGGATATGGGAGATTTACATAGCAGCATAGTAGGATGAAGTTTTTGGCAGAGTCTCTACAAGAGAGGTGTTGAAAGAAAAGCTGAGATTTATGTTACTCAATATCTTGACCTCAACTAGTGTTTGCTTTGGGTTTGTAGGTGTGAACTGCCCTTCTAAAAAGTAGCAGACACTCTTATATTCACTTTAAATCATCTAAAAGAAAAGATGTACTGTACATTCATACAAATAAATTAAGAAGTGAGTTTTAAACCCTTTTATGAAATAGTCACATTGAGATTCCTTTCAAAAACTGTGTCCTAAAGCACACTGATACCAATTCAGTAAAAATCCCCACATTTTATGAAGCAAAATTATATTACTCAGAATTCATGCCGAGACAAATGGCAGAACCCCAATGCAAGCTGGCATGGCATAAGCCTTAAAGATTATCTAATTGTCAGTGAATGGGTGGCTTCAGGCACTGCTGGATCCAGGGGTTCAAGATGTCACAGCACACTGACTTTCACCATCTAGGGATGGAGCCGGTGTCACAACAATTGTCTTTTAATCATTGCATCACTGCAAGGTGCTTCCTACAGGGTGGCAGCATGACGGCTCATGGCTTCAGGCTGTCATCCTTTCAGCCTAGCAATCCAGATGAAAACAATTTTCTCTTTTCAAGAGTCCCCCAAAGAATCCTAAATGAGAGTCTCATTGGCCTCAGGGAGTTGATGGGACAGCCCTGAGCTTATCAGTATGGATGGAGCAGATAGCATTGATTGCCCAGATCATGGGCCCATCCTTAGAGCTGTGAAGAGCGAGGTCAGCTGTGGCCAGATCACGTGGATCTCAAAAGAAATTCTGAAGTGCTGTTACCAGAAGAAGAAGGAATAAAAGCTTTACAGGCAACTAGCATCTATTTTATTAACATAGGTTCATCATAATAAGTAAGTAGTATGTAAAAATCTACATGAATGCAGCCCTAGGATTAGGAAATGTAAGGGAAGTAGTAGAGATATTTTGACATCCACCCTTATGATTGCTCTCTACTTTGATCTGGTCAAGAATAGATGACCATTCTTAGCTAGAACACTTTTAATCATCTCTTCTTGCCTTAAACTCTTTGATAAATATGTCACACTTTAGTGCAAAATGAAACCAACTTTGAGATGGCTCTTTTGTACCCGTGGCTAATGGTAATAGATACGGAGGCTTGAGCGTTGGTGTGCCATTAATCTACTTGGGTTATTTCTCTTTCTCTGGAGGGAGATTAGAAGTGATGCCATTAAGTTCCCACTTTTTGCATAGGAATCTGATGATTAGGAAACTGCTTTATTTTTTTTAATTGTAAAACTCCTGGGATTCTCAGTGATAGATGTCACCCAAATAAAATGGTTGTTGGTGAAAATGCTGTCATCCAAGCACATGGCCTTTAAAAGGTAAATGTTTTTAGTTCTTCACATTTTAACTCTTCAGATTTGCCTATTTAAATACGTATGGAAAGAAATCTAATTCTTCTCTGTCAGAATTCACCATTTGAGCAGGTGGAACTTCAAAATTCTCTTCAATATTTGGGCCCAGCTAACTAAGCCGTGGTGATCAAAATAGGTCATGTTTAAGAAAAACTGAGAGAAAATATGCTAGTTTCTAACTATAATTATTTTATGGCTTACAGTTACAGCAGGATGGCTGATTTCTTCCCCCTGGATTGCATATGATGCTACTATCTGTGTAATGTTAGCTGGTTTATGTTATTTCTGGGCAGGTTCCAGTAATCATTCTTGTCAGGCTGCCATGGGTGTGTGCTTTTGTAAGCTGGCCTCGATCCCAAGGATTGGGACTAGGAATCCAACATGTGTCCAGTTCCATTCTCAACCCTCTAAACTATGTGACTTTATTAGTACTGACATATTTACTGGCCTGCATGAGCTAATCAGCCGGCCGCAGAGAAAAGAACTTGCTCGATAGCTTCCATTTGTATGTGACTTTCCATTTTGGTAACTACTTTCGTGTACATTATCCCACTTGATTCTCAAATAGACGAGGTATCAGTATCCCAAGTTTTCAGGTAAAGGCTAGAGCTTAAAGACCGTTAATGACCTCTGCCAAGTTACGTAATTAGAAAATGACAGAGTCAGGGCTTTGACTCTGGACTGAGTCTGTGTTCTTTCCATCATGCCATTGCCTGGGACCCATTCTGGCCTTTGCAGACGGCAAGACAGAGCTAGGCATGTGTGAAAGACCAACTGCCACTGTGCATGTCACTCAGGAAGGCTGCAGGGCTGAGGAATGTGCAGACATTTCAGTTGGAAGGTATAGGGGCTTGACAGGAATTGAGACGCTGAAGAAGATATCAGGGAAGAAGAATGAACCAGTAGGAGATATTTTAAAGGACACTTAAACCTCCTGAATGCTATTGCCCAGACATCTAAATCTCTGAGATATTATTTAAGAGCCACTGACTTTGGGGACAAGTTAGTTCTTGTCCTACCTGTATCACAATTCAAATGAAAGAAATCTTTTCACTAAATGTCACTTAATTTGGAATACATAATACTTAACTTTGAATTTTTTCAAGCTTATTTATCTTCAGTTTCCTAACATGTAAACGAGAATTTGCTTTATCACTTAAGTGCTTTTTATATATTTTCAAAGTTGTAATGTAAATTTAAAGCAAATGTTTCCCTACAGAAAGAGACAGGAATCAATGGTTCGGATCCCTAAGGGCAGTTATTTGAAGTCCTTTAACTGCTGTTGGGACTTTGAATTGCAAAAGGAAAATATTTTATCCAATGTAATTTTTGTTTTGTTTTAAGAATGTCAATTACAACTGTCACAACTGATATTTTTGAAGGGCTATCATGCAAAATGGCATAAGTTTGTCAGTTTCATTCATCAGTACGTAAGATATGACTTGAATTCTAACTGAAGCCTTCTGTCTTTCTCTTGGTGGTATTATTTTGCTCTCAGTTTCCTCGCTATGTTGTATTTACAAAGTTAAGTACATAAAATCCAATTGGAGTGTTTAGAAGCAGATCAGATGGTTTAATGAACTCAGCTTTATTCATATTAGGTGGGGAAATCAAAGCTAAGATTAACAATTTCTGTGCCCGTTAAAGAGTCAGAGACCTAATTAAGCTCACAAGAGAACCAGGTCAGAGACTGCTTATCCTCCACATTTCGTATATGAAATAGTCCTATCTCATCAGCTTTCATACGAATTTTTACAAAGGAAATGCAAAACAGGGGAAAGCATTAAATCACATGGCTCTCCTCAAAGGATGGCAGCAAGTAAATATAGTGCGGTTGCACCCCCAGATCATTACATCTGTGTGGCACAGATTCATGGTCACCCTTGTCCTGGCATTTTGGAATAGACCAAGGCACTTCTGAACAAAATAAGGGTAGTGTTTGGTAGAAGGCATGCTGTCGTCAGCACCTGGGGCAGCTCAAACACTGGGAATTCAAATCTAGATGCTTCATGGGATCAAAGATACCGTATATCCAGGGAAAAGCCAGTGAAGATTATTTTTCAAATGATTGCCTACTCATGAGAGTGGGGCAGGTCAGCACCATGATTAGTGTACTCCTTAGTCAGCAAAGATGGCAACTGAAGGTAGGAATATTGTGATAAGTATTCTAAAATCATGCAAGCATTTGATACAGCTTGCAATTCAAAATATTTTGAAATTGGCCCAAAAAAAAAAAAAAATGGCATGGCTCATACAGTAATCACAACCCTCAGAATAATTCCATTTTGAACTAGTTAAAATGGTATAATCATCTTTCTTCTAGCCTTATCTGCCTGATTCAACCAAGGCAGATGCTATCTGTTGTATATATCATGCAATCTAGACTCTCCAATAACAGATCTTTATGAGTAGAACTTATAGCCAAGTTAAGCATAATATTTCTATAAAACTAGACTTAGGCTTAGGTACTTTCAGCTGCTTATTTAATGTCCAGGGAGCCCAGGTGGGAAGAACTACTAAAATTACCATCTGGGAGAGTGGAATAGTTGAGCTACAAAAAATTTCAATGGCTCTTAAGAACTTTCCTCTCTCTCTCTTTTTCTCTCTCGAGATTTCCATGAAAATAGGACAGAAAAAAAATTTTGACTGAAAGATTTGATTCAGGATAGGCTCAATAGAGAGTACCCGTGTACTTTCACATTTAGGGAAAGGAAAGCCTCTAACAATTTTCTAAGTCCTGGATACATTTGGGTTTTTATTTGTGTAACCCCTATAATCACGGCTAAATACAGATAGCTAAGAGTTGGCTTGGCCTGTGTTTTCTTGAAATGGCTAACATCCATTTATAGGTTCATAAATCCTTCAAGTGTTTCCACTGTGTGGGTTTATGGAACCCCACCCCACTTATGAGTAACTAGAATGGGATCACAGATAACCTTGATTACTTGTAGGGAGAAATTTGGGGGTAGATGAATATAGTAATTCAGTTTCCCTTAATGTGAGGACGGAACTTGTTCCAACAGGTTTACAAGCTATAGTTTTAGCAGGCATCTTTCTGTGTTGCTATTTTAAGGTGTTACATTTAAAGGAGACAAAAGAGCTAAAAATGACTAAATTTAGGTGTGGAATCCTAGGACTTTTGAAAGGAAATTTGGGATCCTATGGATATTTCTGTAATTTTTAAGCTCCCTGTTGTCTCAGGTCTTACTTTTTGTGTGAATTAAAATAGAAATGATTTCTTTTTTCCTATTGAATATCCTGCAGATAAACTTAAGACCTAGTGATTTTAGAGGGGGATTGGACTGATGCTTAAACAGAAACCCTTATTTATAAGCTGACTTACCTGTTACAGTTTTGCAGTTAATAAGCCAGTGTTTAAATATGTTTCCTCTCCTCATCTTTCTGAGTTAGGGTTCATTTTTCTGGACTGGTTCAGGTTTAGTTGCCAGAATAGTAAGTGAATGATACTTGGAAATGCTTTCTGGCATTGGATTTAGAAATACAAATCATATTCCTACCCATGGTTTCTACCTCTTAATCCCAAAGGGATCCCGAGCCACCCCCAAGCTCCAAGAGTGGCTTGGTGGGCAGGAGACCCAGAGTCCTAGCAATGATTGCCCCTGCAGCCCTGAGCAAGACTAATATTAGAGCTACGTTTCCTTTTTTCAAAATGTAAGTTTTTTATACTGATGAAGATGGGATTTAAAAAAAAAAGAGTATTTCTAAAATGCTTTAAAAGATATTATTTTTGTTTATTTTTGGAACCTAAATGTAATAATATACAGAAGCTAGTAACTACCCATAATAGAACTTTGCAAATTAAAGCTTATACCTTGATGTTATAGGCCAGTAGCTCTCAGCCTTGACTACACATTAGAATCTCCAGGAAAGCTTTTTATTTTTATTTTTCTATTATTCACTTTATTTTTTGTTTATTTTGTTTAGCTCTATATGTTGAGCACTGACTGTTTGTTTGTTTGTTTGTTTTTTGAGCACTGACTTTCAGTAGATTGCAGTGAGGGAACTATTCTTTTAGGTACAGATTCCTGACCCAGAAGCAGGTCATCAAAAGATGTAGCACCGGGTTCTCCACAAATGTGCTTTGTATTGTGGGCAAGTGGGCAGTCCCCTTTCCAGCTGTGTCCTGTTTCCTGGGATGAGAGGTCTCCACACCGGACCCTTGTTCAACAGTGAGGCTGGTGGGGGACCCGCTATATGAGGCCAACCAAGGGCTTTGCTATCCTGCTGCCTAGGAAGGATTCGGAATTAGAGGCATTCAATCATAATCCTGCAGAGGGTAACTTCACCCCACTGGCCCCTCAGGCAAGCACATATACCAATGGAAACCTTTTTAAAACTAGTACAGTTCCCCCCTCCCCCCCCGCACAGTTTCCCTTTCTGTGGTTTCAGTCCACCATTGTCCACCCTGGTCCAGAAGCACAGGATCCTTCTTCTGACCTATCATCAGATCAGTAGTAGCCTAACCCTAGATCACAATGCCTCCGTCACTGACCTCACTCCATGTCAGACGTAGGCATTTCATCATCTCACATCACCACGAGAAGGGTGAGTCGAGTACAATAGGAGATTTTGAGAAAGAGAGTGATCACATTCACATAACTTTTATTACAGTGTATTGTTATAATTGTTCTATTTTGTTCTTAGTTATTGTTGTTAATCTTACACTGTCCCAAATTTGTAAATTCAGCTTTGTCCTAGATATGTATGTGTAGGAGCAAACAGAGTCTACGTAGGGTTCGCTACTGTCCATGGTTTTAGGCACCCACTGGGGTCTTGGGCCATGTCTTCCGGGGAGAAGGGTGGACTGCTGTACCGATGCATAGGCCCAATCCTAAACTAGTTTCTGCACCTAGGACCGAGGGCCCAGGCACAAGCAGGTTCTAAAAACTCCCCAGCTGATTCTAATGTGCAGCCAGAGAATTCCTCTTCTCTGGACACTTAAGCCTGTAGCATCACTTTCTCTTAGCTGTTTAGTCTCTTGGTGATCTTAGCCATTTCTTCCATTGTACTAGTAGCCTTGTCTAGTGTGTGATGATTTTGAGACAGAGGAATGGCAATGAAACTGAAGGTTTGAGCGTTTTCAGTCTAGTTGAAGAAAGGAAGTTCATGTTAATAATATCCTATTTTAGAAAGGGAAGCAATCTCTGTATTCCCTGAATTATTTTAGTGAGATTATTAAGCCTTAAGCTAATGCCCTATTAACTACTGTCCTTACTATGCCAACACTTAGAGTTTGAGAACATTATTTTGCTTACCTCCTTTATAAATAGGCATTGATTTGTTTCCCTCCTGAGATTTAACAAAAAGCAATGCTCAGTTACACACAAATTTTTAAAAAACTGAACAACTATGCAAAATGACAAAAAGATAGAAAATAAAATTCTTAATCCCTAGAAAATGCCTCTGAATGTGTGTGTATTTCATGATGAGAGGAACTAGGTTCCACTAAAACTTTTCCTTGTTGGTTAAAAAAAAAAAAGTCAATTTCTTCTCAAAGACACAAACTATAGTGTGAGCATTTCTGTGGTGTTTAGATTGCTGCTCATTGCATAACGGGCTAAAGAGGTTGAGTCTTTCTTTTCAACAGAAAGCATGCCCTTTAAATTTCTTGCCAGGCTAAGTGACAGATGAGACAATTTACATCCACTAAAATTTCAAAAACTTGATGCAGTAGCCTTGGCAACAAAATTCTACCAAATGAAAAGCGTCAAATTGCACAGAATGGTGTGCATAGCCAGTGGGTCTTCACATCGACTTCCCTGGGAGTTGTGCCAAGATAAATGGCTTTAAAGTTTCCATTGCTGCTTCTGAATTATAAACTGCAGCTTTTTGAGCTCTTATGAGACTAGGAAAGGTGATTGCCTCTAGCAAGCGCTTCTGACCAGCCCTGGCAAACTTGAGACCATTCCTGATCCGTCAGAGTAGACCTGCTACGCATTCAAGTATAGTATCCCTTTTATTCTGCGTCATTCTCCCTCCCTTCTCTCTAGCATTCCCTTGCTGTCCTGTTTTTCCATCTGCTCCTTCTCCTGTGCACAGTTCCTCACCTCCTTCCCCATGCAGACTCTAACTAACTTGCTTAAAAATCACAGTTAGTCAGGGACAAAATCAGGAGCCAGCATGTTGCAAAAACAGAGTTGCCTGGGGGCACAAGGATGATTTTGAGGCCATATCTTACCCTAGTCGATAATTAAGCATTTTAATACCAGTTATCAAAAGGGGTACATAAATACCTTTAAAAGAACTTGGGATTGAGTTAGAATTTAAAATGTAGTATAATTGATTTAGTGTATGACCTTTGTGGACATATAGTTGGATCAGCAGATATGATTACTTTTGAACATGTACAGTCTTTCTTCTGTTGCAAGAGACATCAAGGAGCGCACCTGGGTGGCTCCGTCAGTTAAGCGTCTGCCTTCATTCAGCGCAGGTCATGATCCCAGGGTCCTAGAATCGAGTCCCACATCGGGCTCCCTGCTCCGCGGGGAGCCTGCTTCTCCCTCTACCTCTGCCTCCCTCTCTCTCATGAATAAATAAATAAAATCTTTAAAAAAAGAGAGAGAGGGAGACATCAAGGAAAGGCGTGCTCTCAAATAAGATGGTTTGTTTTAGCTGATGTCTAACGGACTGCCATGGCCAGAAGAAAGCCAGTCGTGCACTCTTTTCCCCACCTTTCGGCTGCACATTCAGATTGGCAGCCTGCAAACCAGAGCCCCCACCAGTCAGCAAGCACATAAACCCCAAATTCTCATTTCCGTGATGGGTCATTGCATGTATTCCAGTTATCTCCACTGATCACCCAGGCGGGGACTTGAAACAAAACTGGTTTAGTGGTGTTGTTCCACTGCGATTGGTACAGGAACTCTGGATGTACTGTTAAAAAATAAGGCATAGGACATAAAAAAGCTTGGCAGGCTAGCTTCAGCACAAAAGCAACTCAATTCTCAACAAGGCAGAGGTGACGAATTTGAAGAATTGGGCACGGTGTACTGATGAGATAGTAACTAAAGAAATGCCATCTAATAATAATAATTATCACCTGCCTACTACAGAGTGCTGCTCTGAAGTACACCCCACTGTTATCATCCCCATTTCAGAAATGACAAAGCAGAGGCACAAAGTACCTACAGAGAACTTGTATGAGTCACACAGCGAGCAGACGGCCCAGCTGGGATGGGCACCTGCTTCAAGGCCAGTGTGTTAAGCCACGGCCTACAGTTCTGCTAACCTTCAGGAAACTTCCGTGCCGTACAAACAACATCAAATGTTTGCAAACGCTTTACAGCAGAGTAGGTATGATACCAGCAAGTGAAATGAAATGTAATTTATTGGAGCAGGGCATAAAACAATGCCCTCTAAAAAATTAAAGCAGTCAGAGATCATTTGACTACGTGGGTGCTTTGTAAATATTAACCAAACTACTATTTTTAAATTCTGTAATTTAATTATTAAATAATTTTGCTTTCTCTCTTGGTATAACTCCCTTTCCCTGTAATCCAACACAAGTCCTGGAAAATGGAAAAGTTCAAGATTAAACCTCTGTGCTTGATATTGAGAAGTAGAAGGAAATAAGTATACACTATTAGTATAAAGTAAACACTTTGGATTGGTGCCTCCTTGGATTTCAGTTAATAGAGGGAATGAAGCTCTTAGGGAGGTTTAATAGCACTTTGAACATGAACATTCCTGACCTCAGAGGCAGCACAGCCATCTGTGCTGTGAGTGGATTTTCGGAACGTGCCAGACACACCTGGTAGGTGGGGATGGGGGCGGGGCAGGGCGTGGGAACACTGAAGGCCTTGGTTAAAATGCCTAATCTATCTATAAATGTTTTCATAAAGACAAGTTAACCTCAGCTTTTCTAGTATAAGGGTAGAACCAAAAGTCCATGGACTAGAAACCATTCCTCTCTCTGCCATTAATGAGCTGTCTAACTAGAGGAAAGGAACGATCTCTCAGTTCTTCATTTTCCAATCCATAAAATAATTAATGGACTAAGTAATGGTTGCTAACCTCTTTGATAATCTAATAAAAGCTCAGAGCTCACTCTCTCGAGAAATGTGCAGGCATAAATTAAGTGAAGTTCTTGAGCCTCATCATAGAACCTAGGTTTAAAACATAGATTAAATCTCACATTCTTTACAGTGCCTCCTTTGGTGATTCTGTTAATTTGTAATTCTGGGAAGTTGAGATATGGTGGGTGTATTTGCTTGTTCGGGAGCAAGGCAAGGCCAGCCCAGAATACGGAAAGATATGGAACCACCATGAGAAAGGGGGTCAGGAAAGTTATTGGCACTCGGTGGAAAAAGGGAGGTCGTTGAAGTGAGAAGGCTCTGCTCTGTGCTGAGGACAGATGGAGTGACTTGCAGGAGAGGGGGCACAAAGATTTTAATTTTGCTCTCCTCTTCTAGTATACTGTGCTTTATGCATTGGTGCAGACCCGACCCTCTAATCAGGATCTCATTAAGGAAAAGCTTAGCATTGTTTGGGTTCTCTTTCCCACAGCAGAGCTAAAAGTAAACAGCAGCCAAAGATAAACAAGGAACACTGCTTTTTCCTCTGTTATACAATAGTAAGTATAATTTATTGACAATATTGTTGCTATGGTAAATACTGAATCTTACAATGAAGTTTTCAAAGAACCTGCTGGTTTCTAGCAGGGCAGCAGACTTTCTTTTGTCATTAATGGAATTTGTTTTCTAAAGCAGGATTTTTTTTTTTTTTAGAGGGGTGGGGAGGGGCAGAGGGAGAGGGAGAGAGAATCTTAAGCAGGCTCCATGCCTAGTGCAGATCCCAACCTGGGGCTGGGTCTCATGACCCCAAGATCATAACCGGAGCTGAAACCAAGAGTCAGACGCTTAACCGACTGAGCAACCCAGGCGCCCCACCAATCAGAATTTCTTAAATAACAGTCTGTGTGCTGGAAGACATGAGAGACCCACTTGCTACTCAGGTCCAGTGTTTTGTTCTGTTTTAGTTTGTTTTGTTTTGAATTCTCTAAGCCAGCAAATGGCTGCATTTCAACTTTTCTCTGCTTTTGTTTCTTGTAAAAAGAAGTAGAAAGACAGATTTATGAGTAAAGAACAGAATTATACATCCATGCGTCTGAATCTGTTTTGAGGCTGTCTGCATCTTGGTGTGGGAAAGAATTCCTACCCCAATCCTTGAAACTATGAGCAACCCCACTGTTCCTCCTCTCCCACGTAGCTAGTTATCTACAGAAACTTAGATAGAGGAGAAAAAAAAAACCTTGCCTGAGGAAAAAAAAATCCGTCGCAACATAATAATCTCTTACCTGGTCTTCTAAAATATTTGAAATTTTACTTTTTCTGTTTAGATATTTTGTTCATCTGAAATGTATTTTTGTGAGTTCAGTGTCAAGAAGGGATTTTTTTTTTTTTTTTAGTGATAACCAATTGTCTCAATACCATCTGTCAAGTAATTTATTCTTCCCCTATCTATGTATCATATACTAAAATTCCCATTCACACGTGGGTAGGCTTTTTCTTCTTTTCCATTTGCTTATCCCTATGCTAAGACCATACTCGTTTAATTGCTATATTTCTCCTTTAAGCTATTAATGATGAGATTCTGTTGATAGATATCCTTATGTAAAGCCATCTTTGAAATACTTGGATAAACCATACTTTGTTTTAGTCCACTCTTGAATGTAAATTACTAATATTTAATTTCATTTTCTTTCCATGTATATGTATAAGCAAGGTTGGTTTATAATGATTCTTTTCATACATTTCTGGTCTTTTGGTATCCAAATAATGATATCATCAAAAATGAGGTTGGGAACTTTCTATTTTATGATACAATTTGTATAAGATGGAGTTATCTTTTTTGTAAAGGTTTAACACTCACCTGAAAACCCTTATTGACCTAAAAATATGGGGTGAGTTTTGACTCTAATTTCTTTAATAGTTTTTGGCCTATTCATGTTTTCTATTTATGTTGAGTCATTTTTGAATTTTTTTTCTAGAAAATCATTGATTTCATCTAAATTTCAAAATTTTTATATAAATCTATATATAAATTTAAATATATTAAACATAAAATGTTTCATATTATTTTCTTATATCTAAAGTTATATCCCTCTTTTTATTCCTTAACATGGTTTTTGTGCCTTATTTCTTTTTAATGATCAATTATGCCAATGACAGTATCTTTTCAAAGAAGTAGCTTTTTAAACTATTACTTCATTCATGTGATCAATAAATTTCATTGAGTAACTGCTGTATGCCGTGCTCTGCTCTAAGTGATGGAGGTCGGGGGAGAAAACAGTGAAAAATAAATAGATCCTCGATCCCTGCTCTTGTGGAGTTTACGAGGCAGAGACAAAAACAGAAACAAAACATCCAATATAATTAATTATACGGGATACTATAAGATAAGAAATGCTGTGGGAAAAATGGGACAGAGTGAGTAGGATCAGAAGCGCTGAAAGGACATGTGAGCTGCAATTTTAAAGGAGGTTTTTAAGGACAGGAGAGGTGTCATTGAGAAGACGATATTTGAGCAAAGATTTAAAGGAGGCAAGGAAGTTAGTCATGTGGGTATCTGGGAAAGAATATTTCTGGCAGAGGAAGTAGCCAGTGCAAAGGTCCTAAGGCAGAAGCATGCCTGAGATGGCTGAAGATTGCAAAGAGGCCAGTATGGCCCAAGTAGAGTGAGTGAGAGTCAGAGGAGAGGAGAATATAGGGAAATAGGTAAGTGTCATCCCTCTGGGCTTACTTACACTGGGAGGGCTGCAGGAGGAAAGATAGGATCCAAGTTACAGTTTGAAATGTAAAGAGAAGCAGGGTAGAGAAGTTAGGAGGCTACTGCAGTAATAGATTCAAGAGATACTGGTCATGTGGCCCAAGGTGGTAGCATTGGAGAGGCATCATCTATCTGGGCTGGTTTGGCTTGTTTCTATTTCACCCGTGTTGGCTTTTCTCTTTATTATTGTCTTCCTTCTACTTCCTTTTTTTTTAACTGAAGCATAATTGACACACAGTGTTACATTAGTTTATTTAGTTGAATGATTAACCATCTTTTCTTATCTATTTTGTTCAATTAATTATAATTAAATGAGAATTTGGCCAGACCTCTTAATTATATGGTTTATTCTTTTGTTGTCTTTCTAATTTTTTGTTTTTGTCAACTTGATCTATCAGTTTCTGAAAGAAATGAGATCTTACAATATGATTGTGAACATGTTGATTTTATCTTATATAGGGGTTTGCATTAATGTATTTTGAGACTATCTTATTAGGTACATGTAGGTTCCACATTATTATATCTTCCAGGGGAAATTGTTATCACTAAGTAATATATACTTTTGTCTCTGTGAATGCTTATACGGCTTGCCTTATACTTGGTTTTGTATTAGTACTGCTATCCCAGTTTTCTGTTTTGCTGTGGCATTTCCTAACCCTTTACTTTAAACTCTGTGAATCGTTATTTTTAGGTAAATCTCCTATGGCATATATCTGGATTTGTGTAAATCAAATCTACAGCCCTATTAGCTAATGGGTTTAATACATTTTTATTTATTGCAGTTGTTGGTAAGCTTTGAGTTATTTCTACTAACTCGTTATGTATTTTCTATAAATCAAGCTTTTTGGTAGCTTTCTTTTGCTGTCCGTTTTTTTTTTTTTTTTAAAGAGTTTATTTATTTATTTGACAGAGAGCAGGAGAGACAGTGAGAGAGAAAGCACAAGCAGGGGGAGAGGCAGAGGGAGAAGCAGGCTTCCCGCTGAGCAGGGAGCCCGATGTGGGGCTCGATCCCAGGACCCCGGGATCATGACCTGAGCCGAAGGCAGACGCTTACCAACTGAGCCACCCAGGCACCCCTGCTGTCCTTTCTTTGGTTTGTTTAAACAACCCACTTTTTGTTTACAAGTTTGTGTAGTTTTTTTTTTTATTATTATTCAAGTATAAGTAACATACAGGGTTATGTTAGTTTCAGGTGTACAATATGATTCAACAATTCTATACATTACTTGGTGCTCATCATAATAAGTATACTCTTAATCCCTGTCACCTATTTCACCCATGTCCCCATCCACCTCCCCTCTGGCAACCACCAGTTTGTTCTCTGTATTTAAAAATCTGTTTTTTTTGGATATCTCTTTTTTTCTTAGTTCACTTGTTTTATTTTGTTTAATATTTGTTTATTTGAGAGAGAGAGAGTGGGGGGGTGAGGGGGCAGAGGGAGAGGGAAATCAAGAGAATCTTAAGCAGATTCTCCGCTGAGTATGGAGGCTGCCAAAGGGCTTGATCTCATGACCCTGAGATCATGACCTGAGCTGAAATCAAGAGTCAGACGCTTAACTGACTGAGCCACCCAGGCACCCCTTGCTTGTTTTGTTTTTTAAATTCCACATATGAGTGAAATCATATGTATTTGTCTTTCTCTGACTGACTTATTTCACTTAGCATCATACCATCTAGATCCTTCCATGTTGTTGCAAATGGCAATATTTCATTCCTTTTTATGGCTAATATTCCAATGTACGTGACACAACACACACACACACACACACACACACACACACACCCTTTCTTTACCCATTTATCTGTGGATGGACACTTGGGTTGCTTCCATAACTTGGCTATTGTGAATAATAACAATATGCAATATTGTTATTATAACAACATGCAATAAACATCAGGTGCATATATCTTTTTGAATTAGTGTTTTCATCTTCTTTGGGCAAATACCCAATAGTGGAATTATTGGATCATATGCTAATTCTATTTTTAATTTTTTTGAGGAACCTCCATACTGTTTTCCATAGTGGCTCCACCAGCTTGCATTCCCACCATTCCAACAGGTGTAAGGTGATATTTCACTGTGGTTTTGATTTGCATTTCCCTGCTAATTAGAGTTATTGAGCACCTTTTCATATCTGTTGGCCATATGTATGTTGTCTTTAGGAAAAATGTCTATTCATGTCTTCTGCCCCTTTTCTAATTGGATAATTTGGGGGTTTTGGTATTAAGTTGTATAAATTCTTCATATATTTTGGATATTAACTCCTTATTGGATGCATCATTTGCAAATATCTTATCTGGTGGGTTGTCCTTTTGTTTTGTTAATAGTTTCTTTTGCTATGCAAAGCTTTTTATTTTGGTGTAGTCCCACTAGTTTAATTTTGCTTTTGTTTCCCTTGCCAAAGGAGACATAACTAGAAAAGTGTTTCTAGGCTGGTGTCAAAGAGATTATTGCCTATGTTTTCTTCTAGGTATTTTATGGTTTCAGGTATCATACTTAGGTCTTTAATCCTTTTTTAGTTTATTTTTGTGTATGGTACAAAAAAGTAGTTCAGGTTCATTCTTTTGCGTATAGCTGTCCAGTTTTCCCAACACCATTTATTGAAGAGACTATCTTTTTCCCATTGTATATTCTTGTCTCCTTTGTTGTAGATTAATTGACCATGTAATTATGGGCTTATTTCTGGGCTCTGTATTCTATTCCCTTGTCTATTTTTGTGCCAGTACATATTGTTTTGATTACTACAGCTTTGTAGTTTATCTTGAAATCTGGAATTGCTTTGAGCTTTGAAGAAATCTTCAAGATTGCTTTAGCTATTGGGGGTCTTTTATGGTTCCATACAAATTTTAGGATTATTTGTTCTAGTTTTGTAAAAAATTGTGTTGGTATTTTAATAGGGACTGTATTAAGTCTATAGATTGCTTTGAGTAGTATGGACATTTTAACAATATTTGTTCTCCCAATCCATGAGCATGGAATATCTCCATTTGTTTGTGTCATCTTCAATTTCTGTCATCAGTATTTTATAGTTTTCAGAGGTCAGGTCTTTCACCTCTTTTATTAAGTTTATTCCTAGGTATTTTATTATTTTTGGTGCAACTCTGAACAAGATTGTTTGTTTGTTTGTTTTGAAAGAGAGAGAGAAAGAGCGCAAGCAGGGAGGAGGTGCAGAGGGTAAAGGGAGAAAAAGAGAAAGAATCTTAAGCATGCTCCTCACCTAGCACAGAGCCTGAGGCGGGGCTCAATCTGAGGACCTTGAGATCATGACCTGAGCTGAAATAAGAGAGTCAGATGTTTAACCAACTGAGCCACCCAGGTGCTCCTAGGACTGTTTCTTTAATTTCTCTTTCTGCTACTTCATCATTAGTGTATAGAAATGCAACACATTTCTGTATATTGATTTTGTATCCTCAAGTTTATATGGTTTTTAAACTAAAATATATATACTTAGCAGAAATTTTAAAGTTAATTTTCTTGAATGATACAAGAACATGTATTTCCTTGTGAGGTTTATAATTTTTTTTTATTGAAAGTCCAGCTAGGGGTGCCTGGGTGGCTCAGTCAGTTAAGTGTCTGCCTTTGGCTCAGGTCATGATCCCAGGGTCCTGGGATGGGGCCCCATATTGGGCACCCTGCTCAGCAGGGAGCCTGCTTCTCCCTCTCCTGCTCCCCCCTGCTTGTGCTCTCTCTCTCTCTCTCTCTCTCTCTGTCAAAATAAATAAATAAAATATTAAAAAGAAAGAAAAAAAGTCCATCTAGACAAGGGTAATTTTATATAGGAATATATGTGCCCTTTAATGGGATCATGCACAATTCATAGGTTCCAGACCAGTTTTATCTTAATTTCTCAGCTCGATGTTTCTTATCTATATGAACGATGTAAATTTGAATGCAACATCTATATGGGGCCAGGAATTGGAGTTCAAATCTTTGGCTAACAACTATTTTCCACCTCCTCATGGCAGTCAGCAAAGGCTTTTCTGGTTCCCCTTTCATGATCTTACCAGCCATTCATGGTCTCTAGAATTCTGCATTAACTCTTTCAGGGTCCTGCCACCTCCACACGGGCATTAAAACTAGGCTTCCCTGGTTCTGATTTGCTCTGCCAGCCATAGGACTGTACCCCACATTGACAAATGTGTGACTTTATTTTAGACACATGAGGATTTGTGGTTTTATTTGTTGAATTAGACTATATATTTAACTATTATTCTTGTGGGGGTTTTTTTGTTTGTTTTAAGTGAGTTCTGTGTCCAATGAGATCAAAAGTCACATGCTCTGCCAACTGAGCCAGCCAGGTGCCCCTCTTATTTATTTTTTAAGCAATTTATTTGTTTGGAGCGGAGGGATGTTCTTACATGTCAGTACAGTCAACCATATTGACTTGAAGTCCATTTTCCACATTTTTACTTATTTTTTTTTAAGATTTTATTTATTTGAGAGAGAGAGAGAGTGCATGAGCAGCAGTGGGGAGGGGCAGAGGGAAAGGGAGAAGTAGGCTCCCTGCGGAGCAGAGAGCCCAACATGGGGCTCCATCCCAAGGACCCTGAGATCATGACCTGAGCCAAAGGCAAACGCTTAACTGACGGAGCCACCCAGGCGCGCCTTCTACATTTTTACTTTAAACTAATATTCAAAATCTTAGTGATATTGTTTTATATTTCTGATGCTGCCTTACTCAAAGACAGTGTTTATTTAAAATTCCTGTTTTTCTTGTTTGGGATCACCAAATATTTCAATTCCTTTGTGTAAGAGTCATAAAGTTTAATGTGTAGAAATTCTTAACCAACTGTGGTTTTGTGATAACTTTATTTTATATATGAATACCAAAATTAAGAAATTTTTAAACTATTTTTAACATTTGGTTTAGTATTCCTGTGAACATACAAACAGTAATTGCTTTCTCTAAATCTTCCAAAAGAAGCTGGAAGACCAAGTCCAAGATAGGCCAGGAGGTTACCCAAACATTTTTCTGAGGCTTGTGAAAAACAGTCAGAGTCAGTCTAAATACAAACACATTATATTTCAATCCAATGAGATCTGGTCTGTAAACTTTTTGAGCGGGTTAAAATCTGAATAACAGAAAACTCATGGAAGAATCTGCCTCAGTCGTGACAGCGTTGTAACAAGGGTTTCTAAACATTTGAAAAGAGATTCAAGAAGGGTGACGTGACGTGGTAGATTAGTAACATCAATTAATCAGTTTTATTTTAGAAAAAGGATCCTTCTAGAACTTTTGTTTATCAAGTACTCTGTCTTCACAGGTCACCCTTCCATACAATGGTTTTGAGAGCTTGACCTGATTCCCTATCACGGGAAAGGTGAGGAATATAGTGTCTTCACCCATTTCTCCATGAACACTTGTGTTTTGGATTTCTGCAACTAGCTTTTTCTACAGTTTTCTTCTCTGTCTGTAATCAACACAGACGTGAAACAGAATCTTTTTGCTTTTTTGTGTCTTGCCAAATTCTCCAAGTTTAAGTGAGGGTAAAGAGAAGACAAAACAGAATAGTAAGCATTTTGCTTGGCATCCTTATTTTTAAAGATTCTCCTGTCATCTGCAACTTAGAGACTTCCTCAGTGACTATTTCTTATTCCAGCCCTGTCCTTCCATCATGCAGTCTGTCCTGTGTTCTCTGTCCTCTACCCCCTTTTATGTCCTCAACTCTCACTGCCTCCCTCTTGGGCTGCCCCTAGAAAGGAACCATATTTTCTCACTTTTTTTTGAAGAGCAAGTCAACTTTTCCTTGATCTCACCTTTCCTTTCTCTTGAGGCCCATGCATTTACTTCCCAATGGCTTTTTAAGGAGTTTTGCTAACAATATTATATCCGTAAGAAGAATTCTGTTTATTAGATTTTGAAATAATATATTTTTCTTCCCCAACATGTTTCAGATCCATTTTACAACTTTTGCTTAACCCCAATTTTCTGAAATGCTTTTACTAATTCTGATTTTGTTAAATACAAAAAATTTTAAGAATGTAATTTTCAAGAATGTGGTTGGTAAACTATTATTATTTTGTATTTATGTTATTAACTAGCCCAATTTAATGAGGTCAAATCAAGTAGTACATGTAGACCAATATATAACACAAAAGGAAAACAAGAAGATCTTGGATTTTTAATCAAAGTGAAAAGCCAGTATAGCTTGGGCATCAAGATCATAGATAAATTCGTACATCTGCCTGTCTAGTTTCAAATCTTCTTCCATCACTTACTATCTGTATGACCTTGAACAAGTGATTTAACCTTTCTGCTCTTCAATTTTCTCATCTGTAACATTTAATATTAATATTGATAATAATGCCTACTTCATATAGATGTTACAAATAATAATTGAGTTAATATATACAAAGCTCTTAGTACAATGCTTGCACCTTGCTAGCTAAGATTTACATACTCACACCACATATATTATCTCAAGGACTTGAGAACAAAAGTATGTCATAAAGAAGGAGGCTGACAGATTAGAGATTTTACATTAACTGTCACAGATATCTGACATTTAAAATATATTCAATGAAGAAATCGCTATCTTTCAACTTAATTCTAATATATGCCAAATAAATCTAAAATATTCATAAGGAGGTAAGGCATTCACCCTTACATTTTTTTTTAATATTTTTTTCTGGCTCCTTAGAAAATCTGATAAAAGCAATTGCTTGTTTCAAGAACTGTGTTAAAACAATAGTGCTTACATATTGGACTCATAGTTCTCGTGAAGCCCATGCTGATACCCCAGGTTAAGAATTCATGGCTTAAGAGTCTCTGGTAGGGGGGCGCCTGGGTGGCTCAGTAGGTTAGGCTCAGGTCATGATCTCGGGGTCCTGGGATCGAGCCCTGTGTGGGGCTCCCTGCTCAGTGGGGAGCCTGCTTCTCCCTCTCCCTCTGCCCATCCCCCTGCTCGTTCTCTCTCTCTCTCAAGTAAATAAATAAATCTTTTGTAAAAAGTCTCTGGTAGGAAATCAGATGCAAAAAAAGGTTTTTTTTAACTGTTTTTAATGTTAAGAATTACAAGATATAGATGACCCACTTGGACTTAGGAACTCTGATACATCTGAAATTTTACCCTCCTTGCTAGCTAACAAATTAGCCTTCCACAGTGCATGAATACTGTCAGAAATGAGAATTCTGGGTCAGAGATAAAGCAATTCATGACACAGCAAGCAGACTGCTCATGTTCACGTCAGGTCCTGTTACCCCCGCAAGACACAGGGGGCAGGGTAACGTAGCCTGGGTGGATGCTGTACACGTAGTGGACTTGCGTCACACCTGAGGATTCTCAAGCCTAGGAAACCCCCGGTTTTGACCATGGGCTGCAGGCAAATCTGTCTGATCTTTACCCTGGAAGGACACATCTTTATTATACTAGACAGCAAATAAGTCTGCTCTCTGCTCCAGAGGAAAGTACTACTCTATTTTCCAAGGCTATCCCTACATTCTTGAAAAGATAGTCCAGAACAAAAGCTGTCAGGGCTTCTGCTTGCAAGTCATGCAGAAACAGAAGTGTGTCCCAACATGTGTCCTACCATGGGTCAGGGAAAAGATATTGTCATATTTTAGTTGGGGGAGGGGGAGTAAAGTTAGTTAAATGGATAGATAATCAATGATCTCTTCACAGTAATAGGAATATGAAAGGGACAAGGTATACGTAGTGATTGCCTTTGGGAAGCTTACAGGCTTTAAACAAATAAGCCTTAAAAGTTATTACCATTTACATCAAAAACTAATGATGTACTATATGTTGGCTAATTGAATTTTTAAAAAAAGTTTTTGCCATTTAGGTAAGTTTCGCCAGAGGAAATTAAATGAATTTATGAAATTGTACATTGGGGGGACTTGATCTAGTTGATGATGTCAAAGGAGGTGTCCCTGAGAAATAACATTTGAAAACAAGGCCATCAGAGTAGTAGCAATCCTTGGGTTAAGAGTAGAAGGAAGATCCTACTGGAGGAAGGAAGCCTGGATTACTGGAGGAACTACTCAAAGGCCAGGATTATCAGATCAGAATAAAATAAGCAGAGGCCAGATTGGATTTTGGACGGATAACAATGCAGTCACTGCGAGGTTAAGAGAGATAACACACCCTTATTATATTTGCATTGTAAAAGCCGCTCCCACCACCACCATTATTGTTGATGAGGAAGAGGTTGTAGGGAAATCAATGAATACAGACAGTGGAGTTGAAAGCTTATTTACATAAGCCAGACAAGAGGTGATAGTGACCTGTGTATAGATAGTGGCATCGTAGGTGAAAAGAAATGAATGGATTCAAAAATATTTATAAAATATAGTTGTCAGTCCTGGGTGATTGATTCGATTTAGAGGGAGGAAAAAGTCATGGACAATTCTCAGATTTCTGGCATGGGCAACTGCACAGGCAGAGTGCCTAGAGAGAATTAACTAGCTTCTTGGGGATTCATTGCATAAATTCACTTCTATTTCAGTGAGAGCGAGCATTTTAGATATATACACGTAGAAACCTGATTCTCTCCAAAGCTCGAAGAATGAACTCTGGTACAGATGAAAGATGAGCTGTAGGGGATTGAGATGTCACATACACCTCCTAACCTCAGTATAGAGCTCTGTTTTGCTTGAATTCATGGAAGAAAGAATACCCTTATGTTATCAGTTGGTTAAAAAAAAAGGGGGAGGGTGCCTGGGTTATCAGTTGGTTAATAAAAGGGGGTGCGCCTGGGTGGCTCAGTCATCTGCCTTCGGCTCAGGTCATGATCCCAGGGTCCTGGGATCGAGCCCCGCATGGCATTGGGCTCCCTGCTCGGCGGGAAGCCTGCTTCTCCCTCTCCCAATCCCCGTTTGTGTTCCCTCTCTCACTGGGTCTCTCTCTGTCAAATAAATAAATAAAATCTTAAAAAAAAAAAGAACAACTTACACCTCAAATTTTCCTGCCAGTATGATCCCTTCCAAATAGCACAATTCAAGTTAGTGTATAATGCCGTCATTAACTCTCCCTGAATTCCCAATGTGTTCATTTTCTCATATTGTCTTATTGCCCATGGACATTCTGAATATATAGGAGATATGTAACCATATCAAGTATGTATTGAGCCTGATGTTCACAATGTGCAAGTTATTTTGGGGGATTTAGGAAGTCCTAAAAGCATCTTCTTGGAGTATTTAAAAATGCATTTGACAAAAATCTAACTCAAACTATTCTAGGAAAACACATAGCTCATGTATATAGAAACCTCCAGAGCAGGGTAGGATTCAGGCCGCTCTGAATACAGATGTCATTAGCATTGTCTCACTCCATGACTCACCTGTGGGTTCCTTTGTTACGTTCATTATTGACAGTTTCTCTCTATGAGGCAGGAAAAGAGGCCACTGGCAGCTCCTGGCCTACGTGATCCTTCTGGAAAAGCAATACACTTTTCCACCATGAAAACTGGGAAGACCCTGTTGGAGTCATTTCCCGTCTCTTAACCAATCAGTATGGCCCGAGGGTGAAGCAATGACTACCCAACGAGGGTCACCTGTTTGCTTTGGCTAGTTTAACCAGAACTGTATGTCATCTGTTCTCTGTAAGAAGAGGGGGATAGATCCCAGAACATGGGGAAAAGATGATGCCAGGGAACAGAAACTAACAAACAAACAGCAGATGCCCCATTTCAGTTAGGGAAACTGGGAAGGTGCTGAATCATCACAGAATGATTTCAATAAGGGCAGATACAGAATCGCCCTGAAAGATGAAAACCGAGGTACATAGAGGTGAATGAAGAAGAGGCAATGGTGCGGTAATACAACAGAAGGTGAAAAGACTGTATAGTGTGTTGCTGGTGAATCAGTAGATGCCAAAGTTTTGAAAGCAAGAAACAGAAAGATACATTAAAAACTATGTACAGAGTAGGGGAATGATTCAGTTTTACGATTTTACCACCCTTAAATCAGATGCTTGTCTCTAAGCTGGGGCCCTTCAACTAGGAAAAAAAAAAAAAAAGACTGAAGACAAATTGGAAAGGATTCAGAAGCGTTCTACAAAGATGAGTACTAGGTAGAAAATGATATTTAAAAACCAGTAAGTAGGTATGTAGTGCTTTGTCTATGCAAAATAAGGCTTTTCAAGGAGGATAAAAGATGTGAAATTATTGTCATAGTAAGAGAAAAATGTAATACTTTTGTATATATGTTCCAATTCATTTAAAAAATGGCCATTTTTCTCTCTGCATCTGTACTCAAGATAAAACAGAATAAAAGAAGTTTCAGCAGAAGCGTAAAACATTTAGATTAGAGAAATAGGGACATTTTTAACTGGAAGTCATTAAGTGTTCATATGAATTAGGAGTCTTCTCTGGAATCTTTTATTTATTTGAGACAGAGAGAATGAGAGAGAGAGCACATGAGAAGGGGGAGGGTCAGAGGGAGAAGCAGGCTCCCTGCCGAGCAGGGAGCCCGATGCGGGACTCGATCCAGGGACTCCAGGATCATGACCTGAGCCGAAGGCAGTCGCTTAACCAACTGAGCCACCCAGGCGCCCTCTCTGGAATCTTTTAAAATAGGGTCCCTTCTCGCCTGTTAGATTGGTGGAGGCCCCGTGCTGCTCAGAGTCAGAGCAAGAGTTCAAGGAGTATTGGCTGCATGAGGGCAGGAATCACATGTTATGCAAATTTGCATCTTAGGAGCAAGAGCGTAATAGACTCTAAAGTGTTTGCTGAGTCAGTGTGTGTTGATGCTGATTTGTATATACACTCAATTCTTTTTTTTTTACAAAAGTAACCTGTATTCCAGCCAAAATCTCTTTTAAAAAGAAATATACACTCAATTCTTAATTATCTGCGTATGGAATCTGTTTTGTGGATCTCCCAAACAAATATTATAGTTATGCTGGTGTTGTCATCACGCATAGCAGACTCCTGACTGCCAACTTTCTAGCTACTGTGTTTTTGGTGAATGGAAGTGAGATTTGCTATTAATCCAAGTAAAAGATTAATGACAATGTCATACTGATATAATTTCCAATTATCTTCAATTTTGGATCACCTGGTCCATTGTCTCCATCTATTATTATCATCAGCTAAGAGTTTATTTTAGCACTAATTATGAAGGGTGGAGTTTATTAACATCATGGGTTATACTGAATAAAAAACACATAGTCATTGCACCTTGATGAATAGATTCAATATTGAATCCATGTCAAAATGGATTTGAGTGATAGAATTTAGGTTTAGTAAAGAAACTGAAGGCCCATCTTCTACTTCACCTCTCCTTCCTTTGACATCTCATTATTTAAGTGATGATGAGATTGAGGCCCCGCTAAGTTGAGTGACTTGCCCAATCTCAAATAACCTCTTTAGGGCAGAACCTGTACTTGAATCACTTAAAATGCAGAAATTTCCTGAAGTCAGAGGAAAGTTTTCAGAGGCGTAACTTAATAGAAATTTTAATTTTAGTTGGTTAGTATAATCTCTTAATACCTTAATACTATCAGGAGACTTCACTGACTTGCAGTTTTTTTCATGATGCTCTGAAAACACGTTTAACACGTGCAGCTAAACACATGCTTATTATGTTTGTTTTCCCTTTCCTTATATATAAGGAACACCCTAGGGAGCATCTTGATTTGAGGAGAACTTAGGTGGTATAATTAAAATTAGCTTTCCATCAGGAAATAGTTTTCAGAATGAAGAAATCTGGAAGTTATTTAACTGCTTCACAGAGGTTTGAAGCTTGAGGCTCGTTGTTTGGTTCTACTGATTTACCTAAGATGTAATTACTCTAGTCCATACACCATTGGCCCAGGAAGACATGCTCACTCAGCTCAGAGATGCTTTCCAAGTTCTGCCTAAACTTCTCTGGAATCAGTTGAGTAATTAATGCATTATGAAGAAGTTGTGCTTTACTAGTTTTTTTTTGAATAATTAAAAAATCCAGTAGTCATACTGTTGGGAGTCACCATAAATGATAATGAATTATAATAAGTGTCACAGGACAGTTGTTGTACACACACACACACACAGGCACATTTCTTACAGCCACAAAGTAAACTGTTTTATTTCATTCACATTTGGGCCAGAGCTGCCCATTTGGACCTCACAAGACATGTCTTCCTCCTTGGATATTAAAATAAATGTTTCAGTGCTTCAGCATCATACATTTTGGGTTTTAGCCAATCACATCACAGAGAGCCATCTTTAAATACTAAATCAGGATAATTTAATCTGTATAAAATTTCAGTATTAGAAAATACACCAGTCTTTAAAAAAATAACACTCTACACATTAGCAGACAATCTCTGTCCTGTTTCCTTTATGCAGTTCTAAAGTTATGTATGTCAGGGCTTTAACAAACATGTGCTTGTAAACCCATAATGGGAGGTACCCTAGGAAGCAGTCTCCATGATGGTGTCACATGTGATTTCAAGTACTGAAAGGGTTCACTGTTTGCTCCAACTCTTTATTGAAATCCTCAAAACCTGATTTCTGGCTTTTTTTTTTTCCTTCCCAAGAGAACAAACAAGCTATAGTTTGAGCCAATAGTAACACCAAGCATTTTTTATTAATGTGTGCTCAGCAACAGCCAGAGCGTTGTGTGGTTGCTTTATCCACAGTCTGGTGTGTATTGGCAGTCTCCTGTTCAGCATGTGGGAAAAGCACATGTAATTTTTTTTGAGAGGAAGCACCAAAATTCCATCTCTACTTCATTATTTCAGATGTAATCAAAGAAAGAAACCTATGGTATGTTCTTGGCTATAATACAGTAGAGCTGTCTAAAGCCTGGACACAAATCCATCTGTGTTTATATTCCTTCCAGAGGAATGTCTATTCCAGATATAGTCCTATTAGTATGATATTGTTTATATATATAGTATATATCATCATTTATATATTTTACATACATTCACATATACATGCAATATACGTAATATATATATTGGTTCAAACTGATAAATCTTTTTTTTAAAGATGTCTTGATGGAGGTACTTTTTGAAGCTCTAGAAGTTTTGCCACAAGTTTTGTGTTTTTTTCTAGCTTTTTTTTTTTTTTTAAGTAGGCTCCACATTCAACATGGGGCTTGAACTCGTGACCCTGAGATCAAGTCACATGCTGTACCGACTGAGCCACTTTGCTACATGTTTTGTAAAGAGACACTGCTCAGTGCCCAGTCCTAAGACCCTCCTTGTTTAGAGATGCAGTGTGGTATGGTGGTTAGAGAAGGGAATCTGGAGCCAGACTGATTGCTTGGGTTCAAAATCTGGTTGTTCTGCTTCCTCCTTGAGTTCAGCCTTGAACAACTTATATAACCTCTTTGTGCTTCGATTTCCCTATTTGTAAAATGGGAATCATAATACTAGTAATTCCCTCTTAAAATTATTGTGAGGGTTAAATGAGTTATTCCACTCATTCTAGCTACCCCAGAAGAGTGCCTAGCACTTAGTAAATAACAATTATGTGTTAACACTGTGCTCACACCCAACACTGAAGAGTGCCTATAGTAATTTACAGCATAAGCCTGATCTTTCAGTTTGACTTCTCAAAGCCAGTTTTGTTTTCATGATACATGAAGTTTAACATACATTTGAAACAAAAAGAAAATGGTACAAACTTAAAGATTTAAGACATCTCCTCACACACAAAGATGGCAATGCTTTCTATCCCTGGTAAAGAAAGAGTTTTTTAAGTAATAATCACTTAGTATACATTTTTTTCAGTGTTACTATTGAAAGTACTTTCTCATTTTCAATTTTGAACTAGTCAACAAAGAATTGTTGTTAAGGCTGCTTTGCTTTGGAGCGCACCTTGGGGTAAAATAGCCAAAGGTTCTTTAATCTAAGCAGGTTAAGTAAAAATGGAGATGTCAGAAAAATAAAAGACCTCCTAACCCACACCAGAATTGCACTTGCTTTGATATTGTTATTTCAGTATTTTCAAATAAAAAATAAATTGACTTTGCTTTTTGAAATCTTATTTAAGTACAGACTGGCAGGGCCATAAACATAGAAGAATGAATATTTTTGTTTCTCGAACCTTTATCATGTGCCATTATGTTCAGCATTGAGTGGGATACAGAAAGCAAACCATAGCTCTGTTTTTGAAAAGCTTATCGTCTATTTGGAACAATAAGACACAAAAACAATAAGAGATCAGTACAGATCAGTAAATCATTAATAATATGGAAATTCAAGTGAAGGAAACATCATTGTGAGTAGATATGATCAAAGAAAACTTGAGGAGAGGGTGATGTTTTAGCCAGGCATTAAAGGATGAAAAGCATTTTACTAGGTAGTTTGGAAGGAGGGGAGAACATTCCAAGGGTGAATTTCAGGCTAGCCTGAGCAAAGATAAGAATGAGCAAATTAACATGGCTGAAAGGCCAGAGCAAACCGTTTGAATCCAGGATCATCCAATGGCCGAAACATATTTTACTAATTTATTAATACCTTATAAATGTAATTATCACCCTCTCCAACTGGATCCCTATACCTGTGCATTCAGGTTTTTCAATGAATACGAGGCAAGGGTTTTAGTAAGTTAGCAAGTACAGTATTTAACTCTTAAAAAAAACACAGTATATTTCTACTCATATTTAGCTAGGAGTCTTTTGGTCAAAAATAAAATTCTCAATCTCCTCCTCCAGATCCTGCCAATAAAGAATTAGAAAAATAAACTTAGCTATTTGGGTACATATGGTGACAATGAGGATTTTTATGTTTTAGAAATAAGGTGATAGGACTTTTTCCCAATGAAGTGAAGCAGTCACTGATATCCTACCATTTCAAGACTAGCATTAATTTGTTGGGGACAATAGCATGCTGATAATACCACTGGAATATTACTATCTATTCCTGTTCTTCAGATGGAGACATCTGTGATCTACTTCACTGATTTGGTCATAGAAAACTCTCATATCTCAGTTTTGCTTCTTATTGGGAGACTGTCTCTCTGACCCTCTCACATAATATTAGCAATATTATTAGCAATTAGCAATAAAGGTCACTTTTTTAAAAGATTTTGTTTATTTGAGAGAAAGAATGAGAGAAAGCACACGAGCAGGGGGAGAGGCAGAGGGAGAAGCAGGCTCCCCAATGAGCAAGGACCCCAATGCAAGACTCAATCCCAGGACCCTGGGATCATGACCTGAGCCAAAGGCAGATGGCTCAACCTAGTGAGCCACCCAGGTACCCCAATGAAGGTCACTTTTTAGTGACCTTATCCTATTTCATCTTCTGTCATGGCTTTATCACCATCAGATGTGGTGTATTTATTGTGTGTTTTTTTCATATTTTTCTGTCTCTCAGGTATCTATGTCAGATTCCAGCTGTGGTCTAAGGGAAGGTTTTTACTTTTAAATTTCTTTCTAATAACTTAACTCAGGACAACGTTGGATTTAAAAGAATTAAGAAGAAGCAGTATCAGGGCAGCTGGGTGGCTCAGTTGGTTAAGCATGTCTGTCTGACTCTTGGTTTCAGTTCAGGTCACGATCTCAGGGTTGTGAGATCGAGCCCTGTGTCTGGTTCCACATTAAGCATGGATCCTGCCTGAGATTCTCTCTCTCTCTCAATCTGTCCAAATAAATAAATAAAATCTTAAAAAAAAAAAAGGAGAAGCAGTATCCTCTAGAGTGTAATCTCCAGGAGGGCAAGGACTTTTGTTGTGGTGATTAGTCCTTGCTCTAACCCTGGAGCCTAGAACAGTCTCACAGATCTAATAAGTGCTCAGTAAATACTCAATAAATGAAAGAATGGAGATAACAGTGCTTGTCTTACGGATTTGTCATGAGAATTAAACTAAAGACTGTGCGTAAAAGTACTTAGCATAACACCTAGTATGGGATATGGAATCCAAAAACCCTAAAGGGGCCCGTATGGCACCCAGAAATGCCAAACCTGACTTTTAAATGTATGAACTTCAATCCATGAACTGGGAGATACTGATTAAATGCATGTTTTAAATATATTTGACTTTTGAAAATTATATTCAGCATCCTCATTTTCATAATGAGTGGTTTTTTTTTTTACAATGATGAGTAACTTCATCATGATTTCATTGGCAGTTGGCCTTATGTTTGGCTTATAAAACCTTTCGTATAAAAGATGGAAGAATATCCTAAACATTTTGCCTAACCATAGACTGAGAATCGCCAATGACTTTATTTGATCAGTATCTTGGTGCTATTTATTTGGTAATATAATTACCAAATTTAAGTATAGTTAAACTATAAAATGAACTTAAACTATAAAATGAACTTTCTGGCGTTCCTTTTCTTTTTTTAAATAAATCTCAAGAAAGACCAGAGATGGTGTTCCACTTGGAACTCCAAGCAAATGCAAATGTTAACATCAGGGTCCTTGCAGTGAGTTTTTAATGAGGATTAAAGAAAGGGAATTACAAAGAATAAGACATCTAATTTTAGCATGTGGGATAGCCTGATAGCCTCTCCATTTTCTTGAAATTTTCCCCTGAAAAAGATGCCTCTGAGGATCTAACTTTACAAAATTGCATAGTGTGGCATTTATGGGATAGATTGTAGTGTTTTGTACTCTGTTTTCTTGATAGCGTTGAAATACAGGAGAAGCTCAGCTCTGCTGTGTTTCTTTGCAAGGTATCTGCATGCTGACAGCCGTCCTGCTAGTGGGCTCTCAGGAGAGTCTAGCTTTAGACTTGGCGTTTTAAATAACTTATGTCTAGTTAAAGATGTCTGTGTCAGATTCCAGTTACAGTTTAGGAAAATTTTTATTTATCAGTAAAGGACAAATTTACATTTAAGAGAAAGAAAGAAAAGCAGTATCAATATCAAGAGCCCTCTTCTCTCTTCAGAAATATTGCTGCTTCAGTGTTCATCAGTTTGCTACTTTTATCCAGTATGAATACCCTCTTCAGCTGTTAAGTTTTGATTAGCTTCAGGCCACTAAAGGAGAGTGGAGAGGGGCGCTGAATTCTACCTCTACTCCGCTTCCCAAGCCCCTCCACTCAGCTTTGATCTTCCGGGTCATACCTTGACATTTTCCCTGGGTTGAAGGGTCCTGAGAAGAGAGCATTTGGTTCAGTAACCGCTTCCTTCCTGATGCAGCTGTGATTTCTGGATTGTTTGAGGCACTTTTGAAATTCCTACATGGCAGCTCTTGAGCTTTCCTCCATAATTATCCTTTTACACAGACTGTATTAGAGGGTTTGTGAAATGATGTGTCTCCCTCTCACTTCAGGCCTTTTTTCTAAAATTAGTAAAATACGTAGTCCGTGTATCTTTGGACCAGTCAAGCCTGTGTTTTAATTTTATGTGGTTCTTAATTCAGGTCCCTGCCCCCCAGAATCAGGGCATGTACACAAATCCTTAGCCTTGAAAGTTTTATAGCCCCAGAGGAACAAAGATTAATCATAATTATGTTATCTTCCTGAAAATCTCAAGCCGTGCTTCCCTTTTTTAAGAGCCCAGATGATTCCTGAACCAACAGGAAGCAAAGCTGAGAAATCTTTGAGCATTGCCTTTTCTTTGCCATTGTCTGAAAAAGAGAGCATGGCTTTCCCAAGACTGTCCAAATGATTTTCTTCTCAGGTCATTTAAGTAACAAATGTCCTTCTCAATTCTCATTTCTTTCTTGGCAGATATGATTTCACCATCCAACTCCCCTGTACACAATAACTCACTCCTTCCTTTGAGCTCCTGCCATGCTCCAGGTGGCTGTGCTGTCACACTTAACACATTGCATTAAGATTTGGCATGAGCCTCTCCTCCATGCTAGATTCTGATCTTCTCCAGGTCAGGAGGCATGTATGAGTCATCACTATATGCAGAGAGTTTAGCAAATAGTATGCATATAGTTGTTGCTTAAAGAATGAATGAATGAATGAATGAATGCATGAATAGCAGTCATGTAAAAGTCAATACTGGATTTTCCGTGATTAAGATCAACAACATTGTCCATTATAAGACACAGTAACCATGTTCCTCCATATTGGAAACAGTTGTCTTCTCTTGAACTATTGTGTGTGTGCACGTGTGTGTGCATGCATGTACATGCACCTCTGAAACACCTACTAGAGAGCACACTGGAATAAATGTATAGCCCATTTATAGTAAATGGCACTTTGATATCCCATTCCTGATTTAATCTTGGTTTATTTTTTATTTGTCTCATTTCTCTCATTTTTATTTTAGCTTATATAGAGTATATTGTATAAGCTACTTAAAACCCTTTTATGGGGGCGCCTGGGTGGCTCAGTCAGTTAAGTGTCCGACTCTTGGTTTTGGCTCGGGTCATGATCTCAGGGTTGTGAGATGGAGCCTCGCGGCAGGCTCCGCACTCAGCAGGGAGTCTGCTTGAAGATTCTCTCCCTCTGCCCATCCCCTCCACTCGAGTGTGTGCTCTCTCTCTCTCTCTCTCTCAAATAAATAATTAAAAGATTTTATTTATTTATTTGAGAGAGAGAGCACGAGCAGGGTGAGGGGCAGAGCCCAATGTGGGGCTCGATTCTGGGACTCCAGGATCATGACCTGAGCCAAAGGCAGACACTTAACCAACTGAGCCACCCAGGCACCCCAATAAATAAATCTTTAAAAAATAAAACGCTTTTAGGAACATTAGCTAAACTTGAGTACTTTATAGAAATAATAAAGAAGCATAATGAAGGTCTGGTACATCTTTGCTGAGAGGGAATGTAGGGGGGAAAAAACATCATGAGGATGATCTTTGCTGTTACTCAGATATTGAAATTACATGATAGGGACCTTTAACAAAGCTGCCTCAACTGACAAAGAAAATATCTTCCAAGTATAGTAACATCGCTGTGAAAAGAACAGCTTAGTCTAAGTAGGGGAGGCCACTGTGATGGTGTGTGCTCTCTTACCCTTCAAAACAGCAACTGTAGAGATTCCCTGAGTAGTTAAGTAATCTCCATCCCAACATAAAGATTTAATCCCAACTCACCTTTCTGTGATTTTAAACCTAGGATTTTGTGTGCACAATTTTGGGTTATCTTGGCAGAACCAAATGGAGATTTAAACACATATATTTTAAAGATTGTATGTCCTTCTTGCTTTCGAATGACTGAACATTGACCCAGGGCTCTCACGTTTTAGTCATTGCCGTGGGTGCTCAAGGAAGTACCTGCTCTTCTGAGAAATGGTGTCAGACGCTATGTTAGAGCTGTTGATGATTTTGTGGATAAACTTGCTTTTGCAAAAAAATCAGTGGCATTAACCAAATATTTGGGTATCGTATGAAATGGATTCTAAATACAGTTAAATGCCACTTACAATTTCTATACATGAGTAAGCATAACAGTGTTCCAGCAAAGAATGAGGCCAGTTCACATACTAAAGTAAATAATAAGGGCCAGCCTTTATTGAGTTCTTATCACATGCTAGGTCCTGTGCTTAAACACCTTAATCAAATTAATCTCATTAATTCTCATAGCACATTTATTTAAAAAAAATAGATTTTATTCATATTTTACAAGTGAAGATTCTGAGGCTCAGAGAGGTAATTTCACTCACCCATAGTCACACAGCTATTAAATAGCAGTGCCAAGGTTCAAAGCCAGACCTATCTGTTCAGAGTCCACATGGATAAGCACTTGGCTCTCTCACTCTGTTTTGTGAAATTATCCTATTCTTCCTGTTCCAATTTAGAATGTCCCAGATAGTAGTAGGTTTTGATACATTTTCACTCATAATCAAACCCAGTTAGGTTAGTCTCTGTTTTTGGTGATAGCAGACAGCAGAATCTTCAGGTGAGTGATTTAGAAGAGGTGGTATCTCCTAACTCCCTTCCACACACCTGAGTAATAGGCTTCCAAATGAGTTATGAAGAACAGACTTGATATTCGATAAGATTTTATCATTTAAAAGTACATGATACCACCCCAGATGGTATATATATCACACTCTTGAATTTTAAGCATATTTTAAAAATTATTTCCAGGGGTGCCTGGGTGACTCAGTCATTTAAGTGTCTGCCTTCAGCTCAGGTCATGATCCCAGGGTCCTGGGATCAAGCCCGCATTGGACTCCCTGCTCAGCAGGGAGCCTGCTTCTCCCTCTGCCTCTGCCTGCCACTCCCCCTGCTTGTGCTCTCTGTCAAATAAATAAATAAAATCTTTTAAAAAAATTGTTTCCATTTCATAGCACATGGAACTTTTATTTAAAGAGAGGAAAAGAAATAAGAAAAAGAATAAACAAACCATCAAAAGGAAGTTTTTATGGCCCAGCTCTACAATTAAGAAGTTTTGCTACCATTAAAAAGTTAAGAACCTCAGCCAGAAATCTTTAATGCATTTTAGATCATGACTTTTTTTTAATTAAAAGAAATTCAGAAAGCTCATGGAGATAGTCTTACCTTTTTTTAAGGCAGGTTTTAGGCTATTTGGATTTTTCTCACACATTCATGATTATGCTCAGAAATTAATATCACTCTGCTGTTCCCATTTCATTTCACTGCCCTGAAATCCGGTTGTTGAAATTGCAAGACATGAAAATAACAGGAACATCCTGTTGTCAAAAATAAATTTCTTATGATAAAATACTCGTTCAACTGAAGCCAGGTTTTTGTTTTGTTTTGTTTTTTTGTTTTGTTTTGTTTTGGGTTTGTTTTTTTATTTTTTTGTGTGTTTGTTTTATAGGGGATGGAAGGACCTCAGTGGGAGAGGGGCTTATGAATGACAGATTACAATTTTGGATTCGTTGCCCTTCCCTCATATCTTTGTTGTATCTCCAACTAAGTGGGATTTATTCTTTTGTAAGAATTTTTACATTTTGCAAAAATTTTAATATGTGGTGTCATTAAAAACTTTCATGGAAGAAAAAAAACAACTTTCATGGGAGCAGTAAGTATTGTCCAAGTTACCTGGCTCATGACTATTGAGTTTATATTCAGAAATATGCATGCTTATCATTTTAGTCTATGATTTATTCAGTAATCCCCTAGCTCCTGGGACTTCATATGCAAACTAAAATAAAACACTGAAGACACTTCCTAAGAAAGGGATTTTTAGATTTTTAGCAGAATGTGACCCTTGCAAACATTTTAGGCTATTTTTCTCTAGAGTCCCACCTATGCCTCATTTAAAGCACTGCCTTAGTGGGTGCCTGGGTGGCTCAGTCAGTTAAATATCTGACTCTTGGTTTCAGCTCAGGTCATGAACTCACTGGTTGTGAAATCGGGTGCAGGCATGTAGGTCCGTGCTCACTGGGGGATCTGCTTGAGATTCCCTCCCTCTGCCCCTCTCACAGTGCTCACGCTCTCTCACACATGCGGTCTCTCTCTCAAATAAATAAATCTTAAAAAATAATAATAAGGCACTGACTTAGGAGTTCAGTCAGGTGCTGGGCAAGCCTCAGAAGTTCTTGCACCTTGGTTTCTTTACCCATAAAGCTGGAGGGAGTACAGGTGGCCTTTACTATCCCTTCTAGTTCTAGGATTCTGTGAAGACGCACTTTCTTAAATGAAAGGAGGAAGGATAGTTTTATCCATCTGGTGAGCCATGCAGGTTGATGGGGACATTCACAATGCATGCTTTCTAACAGTTAACACTGAGAATCCTCCAGCAGCCACCTTATCCAGAGTGCAGGCTTCCAAGAGGCTAGAAATTCTCTCTCCTCTAGAAAACCATCAGCTAATTGGCTTTTCCCTTCCCACATCCTTTGCCTTCTCCTTGAAGGCTTTGAGGGACAGGGGTACAGCAGGTAAGAGAGCAGCAGTTCCAATACCTGAATCATCAGCTCTGTCTGCTTCTGCAGACACTTCTGGGCCAGGCCCACTTGTCAGCCTGTGGTGGTGCCATCACATCATGTGGGATGGCCCTCTCTATTACCTGCCTCTTTTTGAATGACCCCTAATTACCTTGACTTTTCAAGTTAGAACCAAGTTTCAACAACTGGTCTTGCAGAAACACACATGAGTCATGGGGAAAAGCTGCAAAGGGAAAGTTTTCCTCCTTCTACTCTTGCAGGGCCATGGTGGACACAGGCAGATCTTATTTGCATAACTGAATCACTAAATATCTGCTGATTGGTAAGGAATTAGAAAGGGAAATAACTGATATCAAATCCCATCTCTTCCATGAAGTCTTCCCTGACTATCCCAGTAAAAGACTTTCCTAACATTGAACTCATAGTGTTCAGCACTTTTCCCCAACACATAAAGGTGATAGATGTTACACTTACCTCTCTACTATTTGAAATCTTCTTTTTCTTCAAGTGCAAGTTAAGTCTTGTGTGTGTGTGTATATATATATAAGGATTTGGGGCTTAGTAGTAAATGATGATAATAATAATAATGAGAAATATATTTTATTGTGCACCTTACAGCATGCCAGGCTTTGATCCAAGGTATTTACATGTATTAACTCATTGAGTTCTCACTCAATGAGTTCTTCCTATGAAGAAGTTGCTGTGATTCTCTCCATTTTACTTGTTAGGAAACTCAAGTAAGGAGCAGCTCAATATTGACCCAAGTCACAGTCAATAAAAGGTGTACCTAGGATTGGCTCAAATAGTCTGATTCCAGAGCCTTCTTTTTGGGCTTTCCAGAGCCCCCAAAAAGTACACTCTTTTTTTGTAGGCAGTATTACCATAATCCAATAAGAGGTTTCTATCTACTCTCTTCTTCCTCCCACACTTAGACCTTCAATAGCAACATCATTTATTGTCTTTTGAGAAAAAACTTCTTTACATAATTCATAAAGGAGATCATTTTATATCCATCTGTTGTCAAGTTCAGGGCTTTCCAATTTGGGATTTTCCAGTGTTCTTCTACAGCTGTGTAATCTAATCCTTCAGATATCAAAGCTTCAAGGAAAGTGACATGTGTCATTTCCCCATCAAAACCGGAGATTTCCCATAGAGTAGATGGAATTTTGGCCTCCATATCCTTTACTTCCAGTTTTACTTTCCTTTTCTGAGATTAATCCCTGAACTCTATCTCATTTTCCCCAGGTATTGTGGCCCATATTTCTTACCCTTTTAAACATTTATTAGGTATCCCTCACATGTTGGTAGTGCATTATGGGATTTTATAATAATTTCTTATTGTTACATTTTCTTTTTCTTGCTCCAAGATCCTTTGGGAAATGAGTTATGCCTTTTATACTTCTTATGTTTCCAGCTGTAACTGTCACATTGCAGGACATATAAAAACACTCAACAAATACTAATTAATAGTAATGTCATAGATTAGCTCTAGCAACCACCTGGTATGAACATATTACGGGTTAGATTTCTAAAACACATCTTTGATTTGCTAACCCATTACTTTGAAGCTCGACATCCATAAATATTTGTTCAGTAAAAAATTCAGGATATCAGAATTGAATTGGGGTCAGCAAGAGAGCTGAGTGTTGGAGATAAGACATAACTATGTTATGTACAACCTGAGATAATGACCTTAAAATGCTTGGCATATCACCTCAACTAGTCACATTTCCCTGTTTTCTCAATAGTTAAAAGTTACCCCTGCTATTTTCAGGATTTTAAGATTAAAATTTTACTGATAGCACAAGGAAGTGTATAGTATATTTTCAACAGTATGACTGAATTCACTTAACAGTGTCTTAATGATTTGACGTCAGCATTTAGGAACATCTCTTATTGCAGTGTGCTGTAAATGTTGATGTGACTATAGTTAATACAAGGTGTAGGTAGGATTGAGCACTCATGTCTGCAGGGAATGCTCTAGAAATTTTCTCTTGGAGAATTTGCAACTTTCACATAAAGTCTGAGGAATCTGTGGACCTCATTTCTGGGACAATATAATGTGGCTCCTGATCAGTAAACTGTGGTCGACTAAAAGTCGGATTATTGGGGCACCTGTGTGGCTCAGTCGGTTGGGCATCCAACTCTTGATTTGCGCTCAGGTCATGAGATCAGGGTCTGCACTCAGCGGGGAGTCTGCTTCTCTCTCTCCCTCTGCACGCCCCCCCACCTCCGTGCTCATACTCTCGTACCCGCACACACTCTCTCTCCTTTCTTTTTTTTTTTTTAAAGATTTTATTTATTTATTTGACAGAGAGAAAGATAGCAAGAGCGGGAACACAAGCAGGGGGAGTGGGAGAGGGAGAAGCAGACTCCCCGCCGAGCAGGGAGCCCGACGCAGAGCTCGATCCCAGGACCCTGGGATCATGACCCGAGCCGAAGGCAGATGCTTAATGACTGAGCCCCACTCTCTCTCCTTCTCTAAAATAAATAAATAAAATCTTTTTAAAAAATAAAATAAAAGTTGGATTAGCCTTCTACCAAGTGATTTTTGCCTTTTGGAGAAACCATCACCATTGCTGTCAGAATTTGTTAACCCTTAAAGTATCTGTATCATCGCTAGAGTAGCTAGAGTAGCTACACTCTTGCCAACATAGGCCTACATTTCTACCTTTCTCATATTTTTCATGGGCTCTAATGAAACATATATAGATGTTTTGTAAGAGTATTTGGGGAAGGAACACATGAAGGCCTACAAAGTCTTCATCAGGAAAAGGAAGTAATACTTATGATAACATGACACACAACCCCTAATCTCTTCTAAGCTATTACTGTTTTGAGTTTATTGAAATCTCAGATTTAAAGCACAAAAAACTGAAAACTGCATTTGCAATATTAACCTAAGATGGAAAGTACTGCTTCCTGCCTGTGGTGAGGGACCAGCCTCACCTGAAGCTGCTTTCCTGCTAAAGCTTACACTCTAAGGCTCTCTGTCCACGGAGCAAGCATGAAGTAAAATGGAGGTTGGGGGGCACAAAAACACAAAAAATTTTTGGACATTAATCTTGTATCCCCATGTTCACCTCTATAGATCTATTTTTTAATAAATGTAGAAAAACTTACAATTTTACTATCTTCAGATACAAGAAGGATGTGATTAGTCAGAAAAAAACCTTTTTAGCCAGCCATTCAGAGGCTTGGTGAGTAATAGGTAAGGGCAGGACACCTTCAAATGTGCTAGGACAATGACATTTTCCAGTACCAAACAATTTTATGAGAACAGAGCATTAGTACATGCAAACAATAACAAGTCAGCCTGACCTCATTCTGATTAAATTCTGAAAGGGCTTGATTCACTGGAAAATACCTGGAGCAAAGTTAGCAAGCACTGGCCAGTAGGCAGATTTCAACAGTATCACCAAGTTGTTCAGGGAACAGACTGCTCGGACTTGAGTTTCTTGGAAAAAGAAAAAAGACAAGGTCATTTGCAGAATCATGATTTTCAGAATGTTTTTCACCATCTCTAACCTTTGTTGATAACTTGGAGTCCACTATTCATCTGTGGAATTTATGTATAAATATATTTTACCTTTTTAATGAGCTAGGGATGTGGGCAACTGTCTCATTCAGCAAGAGCTAATTATATATAATAAAAGGCTATTTTGGGGTGTATATATCTGACTGGAAATTTTAGTTTAATACTTGACGAGTTTAAATATCTGCTCTTTTTGAAGTATGTGAAACAGTATTGCTCCGAGATGTCCATGTTGTTCTTTGCTCAATCTTTTCAGGTAATATAAGCAGAGAGATACATTTTAAGTAGGAAAAGGTGAGACTGATTCTTATTCTTTGGTCCTTTGGCTTCTTCAAAGGAGGTAGTCAATGTACCAAGTTAGAAAGCAACACGAAGCATGGTGTAGCATGAGCTCTAAAACTGGTAGACGTGGCAGTGATCTTCTACTTTATCTACAGGAGCAACCATGCTTGGCCCCTGGTGGCTCAATCAGTTAAGCATCAGCCTTCGGCTCAGGTCCCAGGATCCTGGGATCAAGCCCCACATCGGGCTGTCTGCTCAGCAGGGAGCCTGCTTCACCCTCTCCCTCTGTCTACTGCTCCCCCTGCTTGTGTCTCTCAGTCTCTCTCTCTCTGTCAAATAAATAAATCTTTTTTTTTAAAAAAAAAAGAGCAACATTGCTTTAAACAATAGTGTGCACTCACCCCCTCTTTCTCTATCACTCACTCACTAGCTGTGTTTTAATTGTGGCCATTACAGTTGCACGTAAAAACCCACAAAAGCTACTAAAAGTAAAGAGAGTGGAGTTATAGACAGTCTCAGGCATTCTCATGGAATTTCAAAAGCCGATAATGAGGTATAGTTGTACCTCAGAGAATCTGGAATTAGAATACCGAAAACCAAGACCATGCGCTTCATCTTTCAGGGACCACAGAGTCTCTTGCTTCAGGTTGAGAGTATCTGAATGCTCCTCCAACCCTTCCTTCTCTCCTCCCTTTGTCTACCTATTTCTTCTGTATATTCCTTATGTATTTACTGCAGTATGAATGTTTGCCTTGAATGTATGTCGGCTCTAGTGCCCACCAGTAACTGGCAACTATCCATGTCCGATTCTTAAGAGCAGAAAGTTGATTGGCTCAGCTCCACTTTTACAGCAGAAGCACCAAGTTATTCGTCAGGGGCAAGCCAGAAGAATGGCTGTCTTTGGGTCAAGTATCTATCTCAAAGGTAGTCATCTGTGGCCAGGGTGTGGGGATAGAGGTACACGGCACATGGGATCACCTTTTCCGGAAACCTTGAGTAGCGTGGGCGGTCAAGGAGCGTATCTGTTGCACTCACACTCACAGAAACCTCTTCCTTCATGGGTTTTTCAGATGCAGCAGGACTGAATATTTACCTCCCATCCACACCCACCACAGCCCCAGCACTGCCCTTCTCCTTTCACTCTACCTGTCTGCAGACCTGTTGTGTCCATTCTCATGTGATTTGCTAGCTCTCTCCTGCCCTATGATCAGAAAATTTAGGTTGCTAATCCCAGGCTTTTTTTTTTTTTTTTTTTTTTGCTTCCTGCCACTTTTCTTTCTGTCTGGTTCTTCAGGCTACTGTGAGCACCATGTGCTATGAACTCTCTGGGTCTGATTCTCCTGGGGATTCCACAGTCCCTTGGCTTCCATGCCAAAGAGTTGTAAAGATTAATTTGTTAATTACATTAAGCTACTTTATGTCCCACAAATGCACTAGAGGAGTGTTTCTCAAACTTTCAATGCGCACATGAAACGCCTGGGGATCTTGTTAAAATGCAGTTTCAGGAGCTCTGTCATGGGGGTGTGAGATTCTGCATTTTTAACAAGCTCCTGGTTCGTGCTGCAGCTGATGCTGAGAAAAAAACAATACTTTGGGTAGAAGACTAGATTCCGAAGTGCTGTGCACTTATAAATGTAATCTTCTGGATGGGAAGCACCATCCCCAGGCATCTTTATATGCTCTTCCACATCCAACACTGTACCTAGTATGTGATAGATATCATACGTTACTTGGGTTATTATTGAACTAGGCGCACATGAAATGCAGGATTTTCTGTGCCTACTTTTTTTTTTTGAGCGATTTTTTAAAAGTGCTAAAAATTAGTTACATCAATAAACATTTTTTAAGGGTCTAATTATGCAATAAACATTTCTTAAGGAGGAATATAAAGAAAATATTACAGTTCCTGTCCTCAAGTAGGACACTGGCATGTTTACCACTAACTAATATGTCTGGAATTGTGGAAATAATTTTAGGATTCCAGGGGTAGCAGTGAGGAAAAATGAGCCTGTTTATGCTGCTAGCAGTTTGACCTTCTGTTATTTAGATGTCATTTTTCCATATATACAATGAGGCTGGTGATGTTGTTGGGATGTTTATGTGTGATAATGCATATAGTAAATGCCTGACACATAATAAATGATCACTGCCAGTACTATGCATAGTGGTGATAGAATTAGGAATAGTAGCAGTAATATTTAAGATAGTTTTCATCATCCAGCTAATTCACTCTAGGAAAATACTTTGTTCCTCCCCCTTCCTTTCTAAGTCCATACATTACCCTAATGTGCAGTTTCACTTTGTAGGGCTTACCTGCAATTTAATCTTAATATTGTTTTTGTTTAAAGTTTAAACTTCAAGGAACATGCAATTTAAGAATTCAGTCAAGAGGCACCTGGGTGGCTCAGTGGGTTAAGCATCGGACTCTTGATCTCAGCTTAGGTCTTGATCTCAGGGTTGTGAGTTCATCTCTCTGATGTCATCATAAATATATTCAGTAGGAAAAATTAATGTGCTTGAAGTGTTTCTCTAAATCCCTCTAACCATGTTGGATGAGACAGGAAATACATACATATACACAAATACATTCATATACACATGGGCCTGTGAATATGTGTATATATATTCATTCACAGGTGAATAAGAAATATGTGTTAAATAATAATATCATCTTTGGAAAGAAAGTAAATTGGACATGCACAGAAAGGAATATTGAAATCACAAGTATTGGCTTAGATTTTATTTATAAATGATAAGCATCTACATAATGAATAACATCTGTATTCTTCAACTAGGGCCAATAAACAGATATATTGTACTTTTTTAAGATTTATTTATTTATTTGAGAGAGAGAATGAGCAGGGGGAGGGGAAGAGGGAGAGGGAGAGAGAGAATCTCAAGCAGACTCCATGCCGAGCTTGGAGCCTGACACCAACACTAGGCTCTATCTTACGACCCTAAGACCATGACCTGAGCGGAAGCCAAGAGTCGGATGCTTAACTGACTGCGCCACCCAGGCGCCCCTGTACTTGCCACACAAAGTAGAAACCAATTTGCAATAAATGAAAAATTTTTGATTTATCATACATTAATTTCGAGAATAAAACTGATAGACCATCTCCTTTATCCCCAGATAAAGTAGCATATCACCAGGGGTTTCCAGAAAGAAAAAGTTGGTTGAAGCAACAAATGTAGCTGTTGACGTAGGTGCCATCATTCAAGAAATCTCTCTTTTTTTTTTAAAGATTTTATTTATTTATTTCACAGAGAGAGACACAGCAAGAGAAGTAACACAAGCAGGGGGAGTGGGAGAGGGAGAAGCAGGCCTCCTGTGGAGCAGGGAGCCCAATGCGGGACTCGATCCCAGGACCCTGGGATCATGACCTGAGCCGAAGGCAGACGCTTAACGACTAAGCCACCCAGGCGCCCCTCATTCAAGAAATCCTAAGGAGACTTACCTTGTGGGAGGTTGGCACATGGGCCTGGAAGTCATAACTGTTAACTTTGTCTTATTGAGGAGAAGTACTTACAAAGAAGACCTTGGAAACAAACATTTACAGTTGACCCTTGAACCACACGGTTTGAAATGTGCGGGTCCCCTTATATACGGCCTTTTTTTTTTTAATAAATAACAGTACATACTGTAAATGTATTTTCCTTATGATTTTCTTAATAACATTTTCTTTTCTCTAGCTTACTTTATTCTAACTGTAGAGTATAGAATACATATCACATACAAAATATGTTAATCAACCATTTATGTTTATCAGTAAGGCTTCCAATAGGCTATCAGTAGTTAAATTTGGGAGGAGCCAAAAGTTATACGTGGATTTTTTCTAAAACAATTTTTAATTAAGTAGGCTCCATACCTAAAGTGGGGCTTGAACTCATGACCTTGGCATTAAGAGTCACAGGCACTACTGATTGAGCCAGCCAGGCGTCCCCAGATGTGGATTTTTTACTAGAACGGGGGGTGAGCACCTCTAACCCCTGCATTGCTCAAGGGTCATCTCTATTATTTTTTCATTAGCTAGTTCTTTTTTCGAAAGCTATGTAATCCGGATGTGACCCTGGATTTCTTCAAGTCCTCCAGTTTACCAGGGTTGACTTGTTCTTTAAAATATAATTTAGATGGACTCAGATCACAATCTCACATACAAGGAGTTCCCAGCATCCCTCCCAGTATTTTCAGCAGTTGTAAGTGGATCTTATATCTCTCTTGGATACCTTTGCTTCTGAGTTCCTTCTTATGCTGACTTCATACAGGGAAAAAGAAATTGAAATACCCCATGCCACCCACATAATTTTTTTTTTTTTTAATGCCAAGTTTAGGTAATGTAAGTGAAAACACTTCAGTAAGTATAAAGTGCTATCTAGGGGAGGTAATAATCTTACTAAATTAGAAAGTGACATAAAGCATTGTGAATGCTCTAACAGTAGACTGGAAGGGGGAACATGGAAGATAATGAAACAGCATCTTCTTGTCTCATCTGGCCGAAAATAGAGAAAAGGATGAAGTCCTGACAAGATTTTGAAATAAATTAGATTGTCCGTGGGTTATAATAAGAAAGGAAATTTACCCATGAAAGTTTAAAAGGGAACAGCAAAAGTTAGTCATGGGATTGCGAGAATCCAGGAGTACTCAATACCAAAAGAGAGAAGGGTCACCAGAATACTTTGAAGCTGGGTGAGCTGGTAATTACAAGGAACACATTTTCCTCACCCTTTTTTAAGAAAGCAAATCCACAAGGCCTTTGTCTCATTTCTCTGGTGACTGCCAGATCTGTTCTTGAAGCAAAAACTGCCACAGCCCTTGTGTGTGCAGAGTGCTCGGTCTCCTCAATGCTTACATTACATTCAGTTTTTCTGAGAATTTGTTCCCAACCTTTTTTTCAGAAACCATTTCTAACGTGATATTCACAATTTCCTAATGATCTAATCCTCAAACTGCCTGGATGTACTATATATCTTATTCGATTGGACTGAAAGAAATTCTGGTTGGTGAGGCTTGTTATCTTTTGTTGTTGTCGTCGTCTTCATCGTTGTTGTTCTTTTTTTCTTTTTTTTTTTTTTTTAAGATTTTATCTATTTATTTGACAGAGAGACACAGCGAGAGAGAGAACACAAGCAGGGGCAGAGGGAGAGGGAGAAGCAGGCTCCCTGCAGAGCAGGGAGCCTGATGCAGGGCTCGATCCCAGGACCCCGGGATCATGACCTGAGCCAAAGGCAGACGCTTAACGACTGAGCCACCCAGGCGCCCCTTGTTTTTTTCTTTTAAGGATAGAATATACTTCATTTATCTTGGGCACTTTTAAACCTATGTCAGAAGTTTTATTCTGTACCAGTAGGAATAACATTCAGACAATACTGATCAGAAAATTCAAGTAATACCTATTAGCTTTAAAGGAAAAGTTAAATGAGGAGAATTTAAAAGAAGGTGTTCCTGTATGAAATATAATTTGAGGATGTGGAATGACATAGCCTCTCCACCTGCTTTCCATGGATGGGGTCATGGGAGTGTGGGGGCCCTGACTGCTATCTGCTCTGGTGGGTTACCCTTTTAGCCCTGTCTCATTTGCAGCTGCCTCATTTGATAGTGGTGTAGAAGAGCTGTCTGGCTCCCTCGTCCCTAAGAGAGGTAGTACATATATATGTAAGGCAGATCGCTTTTTGTTGGAGGAAGACAGGCATGGAGTCTCAGCCACGCAGAAGTGGGCGCGGGCAGGGCTGCGCGGGACAGCAGTGCTGAGGTGGCCAAGAAGGCAGGAGGTGGCTGCTGCCAGGACCAGGCAGGCTGTGGAGCCAAACCCCTCCCCATCAATGATCTGGCCCCAAGTTGACCATGTGGAGGACAAACTTTGGGCACTCTCAGCAGCCCAGTACTTGTGAGAGGCCATGACTTGTGCAGCTCTGAAGAAACAGGAGAAAGTGGGTCACCTCTGAATTGGATAATTTTCCTTACCTTCTCTGAAAGAATGGGCCAGCATGACCAAGTCATCGTACAAGCAGGGAGAATTGCAAAGGAGATCTTTAAGAGCTGTAGCACTTAGAGGATTCCCTTCTCTTCCCAAGGGCCGCTGGTCACTTCTCACTTCCTAGGGGTTCACTTTGCCTCTTTTATTTTTTTTAACCAGGATAGTGTGCCATTGGTTGGGGTTCTGCTTTCGAAAGTTATCTTCTAAAGGAAAGTTTTTAGGAAAGCACTTCAAATAGAGACATGAGAACCAAACATGGTCAGCCCCTGGGAAATGTAGATGTTGACGGGTCAAACCTGTGTCACAGCACTCGGTACGAAATGTTTACTACTCCCCAAGCAGGTCACAATAGATTCAGTAACCCCATTTTACAGACTGAAGTTGAATTGTGATGATACTTTTCAAGGTAAAAATAAAGCACCGAAGCCTGCGTGTGAGTTCCTTTGTCAGTGTCCATGTTGGTCTAAGCAACTTTTGTCCAGTCTCAGGCAGTGAATCCATAATTCAGATGTAAACAATTGTTTAAAGCCAGTGTGCAGAAAATGAGTAGCCAACGTGACTACTATTTTTAGTGCAGAAATATATTCAAGATCAAAGCCATTAATGTTTGCCTGTCTTATTTAATCATATGCCTTTTACCTGGAAGATACAGGTCTCCTGGCATACAGATGAGTGTACAGGGAATGATTCAGGCTTTGTGCTGTCCAAATTAAATTCTAAAAGCCAGGATATTCATCATTCTGACATCTCTTTGCAGATGCAGAATGTGTATTGAAATATCTCTTGAAATGTGTCTTGTTTACTTGAGGAATACATTTACCAGGTCATGTTAATTAGAAATAATACCTGAGTAAGGTCTTTAATAATGTATCTCTTTTTAAATATGAAATCGAGGCACTGTTTTTCCCAGTTGCTGGAATGGCTGTTTCTCCTGATTACCTATATTTTGGATTTTGAGGTTTCCTTCTAAATAGTTTATACTTTTTCCTTGAGTTTTCTTCAGAAATCCATTATTTTCGGCTATATTGTAATCTAGGTTTATAGATATTAAAAATGGAAAAGTCAGGAAAATATATTTGAAAGAAGTCACTCCCTACTATTAAGATTTCTTGTAATTAAAAATATTATAGTGTCATAAGTTGTAGGAGGTGTGTTCTTTATAATACTTCAGAAGCACAGTTTTAGATATTGAGAGCCTATTAACAGTCCTCCATTTTGACATTTTTGACATTTCTTATGTAAAAAACAAGAGGATTTTATGGCCAATGAGTAAAAATCTCCAGTTACACTGCTGAAACCATTTTCCATTGAATTTCAGTGTTACCAAAATAAATAATGTGAGTTTACTTTTGGACCTCACTGATCTAAATAAACTCCAGTAATCATAGATACAGTTGTGTAATAGAACTTCCAAAGGGAAAGTTGTCATCATTTTCAAGAGAATTAATGGTTCTTGGGAAAATGTATAACTTAGGGGTACCTGGGTGGCTCAGTCAGTTGGGCGTTTGCCTTCAGCTTGGGTCATGATCCCGGAGTCCTGGGATCGAGCCCCGAGTTGGGGTCCCTGCTCAGCGGGGAGTCTGCTTCTCCCTCTCCCTCTGCCCCTTACCCTGTTCCTTCTCTCACTCTTTATCTCTCAAATAAATAAAATCTTAAAAAAATAAAAAAGAAGACGTATAACTTAGAAATGACAAAACTGTCTTTCACTCAAAAAACAAGCTTGTGGAAACAACAGAATGAGCCCTAGGAATCCTCAAATTTGCCTTTAAACAATGCCACCTTTTATGCAGTGCTCATTGGGACCTTGGTCTAGTAGGCCAACAAGATAGAGCTGGAAAAGTGAATGTGCACTTCTCAAATTTATTTTGCCATAACCTCTGTTAAAGTTTTCTGAGCACATCAGGATGTGCATGTTCCATTGGAACCGACTTTGTGAAGCAGTGGGTTAGATTTAATCGTGTAGCCTCTACTCAAACAAAGCTTCAATCTGGCAAACCAAAAATTTGCTTTTGCCAAAATTTCAATGCAAAGCGCTAGTATAAAGTGATGACGTCACACATTCCAAATATAGAAACGTTTATATTGAAGTTGTCTGAGTTATCGCATCGCCTCTTCTCTCTTCCAGATGTTTCATCCCAAACATCTATGCGGCTCTGTTCACGGCGGCCCTTGTTCCTTTAATGTGCCTTGTGGTGGTGTTTGTGGTGTTCATCCATGCCTACCAGGTGAAGCCACAGTGGAAAGCATATGATGATGTCTTCAGAGGAAGAACGAATGCTGCAGGTTTGGAAGGAACCCTATTTGTACTTTGGAGATGGGAACTTTTTAATGGTGGTAAAATGTCACTGAATAATTTTTACAAAAAGAAAGAAGGAAGGAAGGGAGGGAGGGAGGAGGGGAAGGAAGGGAAGGAGAGAAGTTAGACTCAGCTTTCAGCTCTGAAGCTCTGAAGCCCTAAGTTAAGCTATGGCTCCCTAATTTCTCCCGCTTCTTGGCACTTCCTGACATGTCTCTTTCTTCAGGGCTCCATAGGTTTTATTGCCAGTTCCGGTTTTGTCCTTAAGATATTAATGTTCAAGTAAATGCCTCACAGCCTTGGGAGCTGCTTCCCCAGGCTTTCTTCAAGTGAAGCAGTAACAACCTGTGTTCAGCCTGTGAAATCTATTCGTTTCTCTCAGCTTCAGAGACTTCATCACAGACATCCTTCCCTAACACTCATGAGTGCCATAGTTTGCATGTGGAGTTCTGATTGTGCTGACAGATGTTTAAAAACATATGTGATCGGACAGCTTCATAACTGGCTACACATGTCTGGTTACTTAAGAGTGCAAGTCTTTCCAGCTCAAATTGGCTTTCACTGCAGCTCATTTTTTCCCTTTGAATCATACTTAACACAGGTTTTTATGAGCTGATTCTTTGTTGTTGTTGTTGTTAGATTAGAGTCTCTTAGGAATTTTCTTAACTAGGAACAATAACTACACACCTACATAGAGAAAATTCCCTCTAAAATGGTGTGAGTGATGGGGACATTAGAATCTTGTGAGCTGGGGCTAGGGGATCCCTCTTGGGCCAATGAAGAAGTCTCTTTTCTAAAGCCAAATGTGTGAGAGGAATTTTCACATTTTAAGAGCTTTTCAAAGTTTAAGCAAGATACCATATATGAAGTCCCTTGAATAGTGTCTAATACATTATTAGCAGCTCAGTAGATACTATCACAGGATAAGAAAAGTAGACCCTCTAATGTATGAAGAGCCTTCTAGTTCCTGAAGTGGATCAGGGAACAGATTTTCCTTGAAAATCTTTGAAAAGATTTTCCTCATGATGTAAAGAGAAGGGACTTTTTGATATTAGTTTGTGGTAGTTTGTTAGGATAGCTGTAACTAGCCAGCTCTTCTCTCTTCTTTCCCATCTAAGCATGCAGTCATTGTGTGGGCAGAAATATTATTTAAGGTTATAATTAATCTTAGATTCTTCAATAAAAGAAGCAATATTCACTGTAGAAATCTTACTTTTTCATGGGACATAGAATTTATAAAAGCTGTGCTTTTATTCAACTTGGGATTCATTTTACTAAAATACGTATTCTTTTTTAAACAGAAGGTTTGTTTCTTTCCCCAAATGATAAGATTTCCTCTGTTTTCTGTATGATATAAAAGTGCCAGTGTTTGCATGTTTTCAAAAGTGATAACATAAGGGCCTAACCTAATGAGTTAATCCTTCCTCATGGCTAAATCACCTTTTGGATATACTCCATCATAGATATAGTAGATAATAATACTCTAATTATCTGAAAAACATAGCCCTCAAGCATTAAACATAATGCTAAAAGCTTCAGCACTTGTTTCTCAATGAGGGAAACCTCTTGCCATGAAATATTAATAGGAGCATTGTTCTATTGTAGCTTTTCAAATAAAAAAATTATTATATTTCAAATTCCCCTATTGCCATGATAATTTGGTCTAATAGTCATTATTTCACACTTGGACTCTTACAGTATTTTCCTGAGTGGTCACTAGTTCTAGTCTTTTTCTTCTCCATCTCATTTTCTCAGATGTCTACATTTCACCAATGTAAAGTGGATTCCCTCACTCCAGCATTACAGCCATTCAGGTTCTCTCTCATTGCCTGAGAAAAATCCAGTTTCTTTGGCCTACAATACAGGAGTCCCTACAGTCCACCCACCCCCAGGCCATCTTTTCATCCCCAAGTCCATTACTATTTATCCTGCATTCTGACCTTGCCACGTATTTATTTACTCTTTCCTAAAATTACCTGATCCCGTCATCTTTGCTCATCTAAGGAGACCTCTACTGTGAACACTTCATCATTAGTTGATAAAACCCATGTGTTTAGTAAGTAATGTGGACGAGAGAGAGGTGGAATGGGGTTTATTACCTTTCCATAATCTTCATTCACTCCCCACAGCTGTCCAAAATAAACCCATAATCTAAGTAAAAATGGTTTGCTGGATAAGCAGAAGTTAATTCCCCTTTCCAACAAGGTACTACTCAGTCTTTTATAGAAATTCTGGAAGTTCCCAACATGCTACCTCTTCTCTGAATTGCAGTTGCCTCTTCACAGAACCACACCAGGTAAAAACTGCTCATTTCCTCATCTGTGCCTTTGAGGCACTTTGTCCTTACAGCCATTATGGCACTTATCTTAGAATGAAGTGGTGACTTCTTTCAGTATATGTGGTTAATTTCGTTAATAAATTAGGAATTCTTGGAGGGCAAGGACCATTTATGATTCATCTCTGTATCACATGGCCTTGTAGAGTGCTCAGTGGATAGCAGGAGCATAGTTAATATTTGTTAATATTAATTAACTATTGTTAATAGTTAATATAATAAATGAATAAATTGATAATCATAAATGCACCATAAAATCTTATAGGTTCGGATCCGTAAGCTAAATATAGCATTAAAAAGAAGAAGAATCTGTTATATCATCAAAAGTAAAAATTAGAGAATTTATCTCATTGATCTGTTTGTAGGTATCCCTTTGAACTTTTTTTTTTTAAGATTTTATTTATTTGAGAGAATGAGAGAGAGGGAGAGAGAGCACAAGAGGGGGTAGCGGGAGAGGGAGAAGCAGGCTCCCTGCTGAGCAGGGAGCCCGATGCAGGACTCGATCCCGGGACTCCAGGATCATGACCTGAGCCGAAGGCAGCCGCTTAACCAACTGAGCCACCCAGGCGTCCCTCCCTTTGAACGTTATTATCATTGGGGCTATAATTGTTTTCTTGACTTCTGTGAATCCCAAAAATATGTTTTCAGCTCTGACTGCTGGCCTAATCTTTTATATTTTATTTGCAACCTACTATAACACACTTCCATTTGAATATGCTCCACTTATTTCAAATTCAAGATTTCTAGAAGAAAAAACAAAACAAAACAAATCAAAACATGTCTACTCTACCAAGGAGCATTTGATACTCTTTTTGAATCTTTTTGCTAAAATTCCATTGCATTGAAAAGCGTCCAGTCAGGATGGCACTGTAAATTCGTGGATTGCCCCCTGCCCTGCTCCATAGGAGCCCTTACATAGGAGTTAAAGGCAGGATATAACAAGAGAAAATATTTTTTAAAGTGAACATCTCTGTGGCTCAGAAATAGAGCAGGAACACAAAGTAGTGAACTGGACCAAAACCATGGACCCAATGTTTTCTGCATCCGTAAGCCAGTGGATGCAGGGGTGGCTCAGCTGCTGTGGGGGTGAATTAGGACCTAAAAGATTTGACCCAAGGCAGATGGACTGGGGCCATAGCATCTGCATGAAGGGAGCCTGAAAAAGCCCTGCTACAGTAGCCTGCGCTTTGGCTTATAGGACTTCCGCAAGTCCAAGGACAAGGCAGACAAAGCATCTCATCAAGTACCTGGGCCCAGTTCTCTAGAGTTTGCAGACTGAATAGCTATCATATCTACATGTCACCATGGGGACAGGAAGCCCAAGACATCGAACTAGTTCCTTTGGAACAGGAGAGCTGAGTGGAGGTGCCCATAATACCATTAGACAGAAAAGGGTAGGCAGACAAAGAGAACAAGCAGCGAGACAAATGCTTTCTACTCAAGATTAGCTGCTGTTTAGAAGTTTCAAACATTGGAGGAAAACCAATAGATAGCCCTTAAAATCAACAATCAAAAAGATGAATTTAAGCCAGAAAAAATTTTAGAAAGAGAACAAACTATGAATAACTTTGATAAGTATGTTAGGATCCTTGAAAATATGGAGCAGGAATTCTCAGACTGTGGCCCTCCTGGCCCCTTACCTGTTTGCCCATTTCATCTCTTCCTTAACAGCTTCCTTGAGATGTAATTTACATGCAAAGGTCATCTGCTTAAATTGTGTGGTCAGTGGTCTTTAGTATATTTATATAATCGTGTGACTGTCACCATAAGCTAGTTGAGAACATTTTCATCACCTCAAAAAGAAACCCCACGCCTATTAGCAGGCACTCCCCATCCTACACTTCCCTGGGCCCTAGGTAACAATTCATCAAATTTCTATCTCTATAGATATGTCTATTCTGGACATTTCCTATAATTGGATCATAGAATATGTGGTCTTTTGTGTCTGGCTTCCTTCACTTAGCATAATGTTTTCAAAGTTTGTGTGTATTATGGCAGGTATCAGAACTTCGTTGTTGTTGTTTTAACTGACAAATAATATTCCACTGTCTACACACACTACATTTTGCTTATCTGTTCATCAGTTGATGGACATTTGGGTCCTTTCACCTTTTGGATATTGTGAAGAACACTGCTATGGACATTCGTGTACAAGTTTTTGTATTAACATAGGTTTTCATTTCTCTGGGGTATATACCTAGAAGTGGAATTGCTGGGTCATATGGCAGCTCTATGTTTAATATTTTGAGGCAGTGCCAGACTGTTTTCCTAAGTGGTTGCAGTGACCTGTTTTTGTAAGTAAATTTTTCTTGGAACTGAGCCACACCCATTTGCTTACGTATATTCTATGGCTGCTCTCACAATGCAGAGTTAAGTCTATGTTGTTGCAACTAGGACCATGTGGCCTACAAGACCAAACGTATTTAATATCTGGCCATTTACAGAAAAAGTTTAACAACTGACCCTGATATAAAAAAATATTTATCCACTAAAAACATTGAAACATAAAAAACAAAAATAGATATAAACAATATAAAAACAGGCAAATATGAAAATGAAATAATTTCAGAAATCTTGGCACTGAAAAATATACTCTTTGAAATTTTGAAATATCTTAATATTTGAGATAAAGCCCAGGTGAGAAGCAGGGACGAAGAATGAATTAGAATCTGATACTAGGACTGAGGAATTCACCAAGGTAACATACAAAAAAGAGAAAATATGAAAACTAAGGTAGGAGGTATGAGAACAGATGGCCAAAAGAAAAGAATATAAGGAATGGAGAAAAAGAAGATTTGAAAATGTAGTGGTTGAGAATTTTTCAGAATTGAAAAAAAATTAACACAATTACAATAAAATAAATATCTACATTGTAAAAAGGGGGGGGTAAGAGAATGCTGAAAAGTCCAGTATATTAGCAAAATATAAAGTACATTTTGAAAGTTCCTATGTCTGTATTTTTGAAAAACTGAAGAATGAGCACCTTTTCTTTGCTTCTAATATTCTATATTGTTAGAAGTGGTACCAACCTCACTCCGGAGTTCAGATGCCATGATGTAAGTGCATGCCACCAAGCTCTCCTCAAAACTCAGCTTCAAAGGCAACACGCAGACTGGTGCCCAGGCTCTTTTCTGCTTTCCTCTGAGAAATCTGCCCTTTTCCCCACCCCATGTACACTTAATACCTGAGAAAGAAGGTGGTTCTAATTAGTTTCTCCCACTTGGTTCTGCAGTTCCAAGCATATACAAAAGCAGCCTTTTTTTCCTAAGGCAACTTAGATGGTTTATAATTTAGTTATATTTTGCCCTGCATTTTTTTTTAACTGGAGGAGCATTTTAAGATAGATAGTATCATAAGAATGAATCAACAGCTGAAAGTAAGTTTCCTTTTCTTATAAAAGTACAGCTTCCTAGTTTTACAAATGATGCTTAAATTTTGAGTATTTGGGGTCATACATAGCCAACCATTTTTTGTTTGTTTATAAATCACTTTTAACAATGAGTCAGGTGCATTCTGAGAAGGAAAGGTCAGGGGCGCCTGGGTGGCTCAGTCGTTAAGCGTCTGCCTTCGGCTCAGGTCATGATCCCAGGGTTCTGGGATCGAGCCCCGCATCGGGCTCTCTGCTCAGCAGGAAGCCTGCTGTTCCTCTCCCACTCGCCCTGCTTGTGTTCCCTCTCTCGCTGTGTCTCTCTCTGTCAAATAAATAAATAAAAATCTTTAAAAAAAAAAAAAAAGAAGAAGGAAAGGTCAATTCGTAGTTTCCTTATAGCCAAGGTGTGTTTTGTGTTTAGGTAACTGGGATGATTATGATTATTTATTTACCTTTGAGTTTTAGGTTTGGTAAACAGATGTGATTAGTCAACTCCAGGATCAGACCTCTTTGAATAACGGAAGAGCTTGCATCAATCATTTTGTTAGGCCTGAAATCTTCCATATTTCTATAGAACTGTTCTCCAGACGAATCACTCTTACGCAGATTAGATGTGCCTGACAACAGGAGCAATTTTATATCAATGCTGCTGTGTTATGACTGCTAAGTACCAGTCCCTTAACCCTCTGTATTTTGAGTGACTTTTTTGGTCCTACAGCCTTTAGTTTCAGAGTTCAGATCAACTCAATAAAATCTAAGGGAAAGGGAGACAGGGAAGGAGCTGACAGTAAATAAAATACACTCTTGTGCTGTGGTCTCCCAAAGATGGCCACTGTCAATCCCTTCCTTTTCTGAGTGTGGTCTGGGGCGGTGACTGCGGCTTGGCAATCTGTGGCCCTTTAGCTGCCAGACTGCTGTGAACCACATTTTTGAAGGTCAGTGGCTCCTAATGAGACTCACTGGCCTCCTCCCTTCAGTGGGGTGAGTGTGCCGTGAGGATGAGTTAGGAAAAAGGTATGTTCCCTGAACTAGATTTCAATGTCTGAAACAGCATTTTAAACAAAGCCTATAATTTGGGGGGTTGGTTTTGATCTCTGGCAATGATAAGCTTGTCTCTCCTTTTAGGCTCATTAGAATTTACTGGTTCTTTCTGAATCATCATCCAATTCCTATGTGAGGAATGATTCATGGATCAGGGAAGGAAAATTAATTTGAATAAAAAGAGGAAGTAGCTGATTATAAATCCCTTTCTTATGAAATCCCACACATATGTTTCAATATGTTATGTAAAAAGGTGATGGTGGCTTGATCCAGCTACTTATACGGATAGCATTAATCTGAGGTGTGTGGAATCTCTGGTACTATAATGACCACTTCTCTACTTGGGAGCATATTTGAGGATGAATGCTTCCATTTTTTCTGAGGCTCCATTTACTCATATTTAGAGTGAATAACAATAGTAAAATAAAGATTGCATCAAAATTATGAAAATCATTGAAAACTTATTATAATGAATATATAATGTATCATCCCTTATACCCTAAAGTTGAGTGAATTTTTTCTCTCTGGACATTTTGAAAATTTCAAAAAGAGTTTCAAGAAACTTGGTGAAATCCAAAGGAAAAAGAGGAAAAAGAAAGAGCTCCTAGCAAATGCAGTACACTCTGTGCTGTGTTCTCCAGAGATGGCCCCTCCCTTTGCATGTGTGCTTCTCCTCATAGAAAGCAGTGGAGTCTTTTTTCCCCTCCCTTGAAATCTGGGCTGGTTTTGGACTTGCTCAGACGCGTATAACGTGATTGGAGTGAGGCTGTCCCATAATGGGCCTAGCCTTTAAGAGGACTAGCACTTTCAGCTTCCTTTCTCTTGGAAGTCAGCCACCAGAAGTCCAATTACTCTGGGACCACCATGGTGTTAGGAACCCCAAGCTAGTCGTGCGGAGTGGCCATGTGAATAGACATGCTTGGCAAGTTGTTTCAGGCATCCCAGCTCTGATTCCAGACATGTGAGTGAAGAAGCCTTCTTGTAGGTTACAGCCTGAGGAGACACCACACAGAGCAGAAAAACTGCCCAGCCCAGACTATAGGACTGTGAGAAGTCATAAATTATCGTAAGCCACTAGGTTTTGTAGTAGCTTATTATGTAGCAATCAATAGCTGAAACACTCTGGTTCTAGAATCCTTATTATTCTCACATCAGAATTCTAAGTATGTCATTGTCACTTCAAATTTTATTGCCTGCAGAAACAGACATGGTTTATAAATAAAAATGGGGAGAAAATTTGGGATTTTTGTTCCCTAAAGCAAAGTTGACATTTGCCACTACAGCAGAGTAAAAGTGATCTTACCTAGTAACAGTATGTGCTTGAATAGGATCCAGAATGACCAATATAACAGGTTTCACATGTCCTTAGCAGTAAGCTGCTTGTTTGCAGTCTATTCCCAGTTCCATTGCTGAAAATAAAATTAAAAAACAATGCCTAGGGACCTAAAGAAAACCCCAGAGCTTCTCCCTAGACAATGAACAATCTCTTCCACTTGAGCTTGAAAAAGCTTTGTGAACACAGTTCAGTCTTCCCACATTTTGCCAGTGGTGGTAGGGAAAATCCAGAACATTTAAAGAAACTTTATAGATGCTCATCCTCGGCTTAGATTTTTATCTAGGACCTCAGTCTTCAAAGATTCGAATTAGAAATCTTTGAACCTGAAAGGTGATGTGTAGTCCCTGAATGTTTGCTTTCTGCAGCATTTAAAAACTTAGAACAATAACATCAGGAGTCAGTTTCTTAAGGCCTAGGACATCCAAATAAAAAGAAAAAATAATAGAATTGAGAGAAAGCTTAAATTTCTGTTTCAACTCCTGATTTATACATATAACCAAAGAAGAAAAGGGACTGATCATTTGTAGCAAAGCGGAGTCTTTCTAGAATTCACGTTTGCTGAATATTTTTACCTCATTGACCCGTCTTTTACCTAGTCTCGTTGGATACTGACGAGGACGGGGTAGTTCTCTATTGAGGCTATTTCAGTATGAAACTGTTAAATTCAATTTACATTTGTTTTGTATGTGGGCAGACAGCAATGAGTATGGATAAGATACGGTTGGAAGAAAGAGTAAATGGCTGACCTACATATAAGTGGCAGGTGTGAACTATGTCCTGGTGGTCATAGTCATGATCCTCAGCACCACTGACAGTTAAGCCTCACCATATGCTAGCCACTGAGCTAAGCATTTTGTATATATTATCTCAGTTTTTACAAGAATCCTCTGAAGCAGGTATCATTATTCCGGTAATCAGACAAGCAAATCAAGGAAGTGAGAGGCTTAGAAAAGTGTCCATGTTTTAAAGCTGTTAAATTGAGCAGCTGGGATTAGAGCCACAGGTGAGTCTCAAGCTCTCCAGAGCTGCCATTACTGCTAACACCAGTACTTCATCCCTTCCCATTTTGTTGTTTTGGTTTTTTTTAAAGATCGTATTTATTTGTCAGAGAGAGGGAACAATCGGGGGGAGGGCGGCAGGCAGAGGGAGAAGCAGGCTCCCCTCCGAGCAAGGAGCCTGATGCAGGGCTCAATCCCAGGACTCTGGGATCATGACCTGAGCCAAAGGCAGACGCTTAACTGACTGAGCCACCCAGGCGTCCCTCCTTTCCCATTTTGTTATCAAAAGTTTCATTGATGGGTGCCTGGCTGGCTCAGTTGGTAGAGCATGTGACCCTCGATCTTGGGGTCGTGGGTTCGAGCCATAAGTTGGGTGTAGAGATTACTTCTAAAAAAAGTTTCACTGAGGGGCACCTGGGTGGCTCAGTTAGTTAAGCGTCTGCCTTTGGCTCAGGTCATGATCCTGAGGTCCTGGGATCGAGCTCCGCATGGTGCTCCCTACTCAGCGGGGAGTCTGCTTCTCCCTCTCCTTCTGCCCTCACGGCCCCCCTTCGTGCTTACTCGCTCACTCTCTTTCGTGTTCTCTCTCAAATAAAAAAATAAAATCTTAAAAAAAAAAAAATTTCAGGACGCCTGTGTGGCTCAGTCGGTTAAGCGGCTGCCTTCGGCTCAGGTCATGATCCCAGGGTCCTGGGATCGAGTCCCTCATCGGGCTCCCTGCTCAGTGGGGAGCCTGCTTCTCCCTCTCCCTCTGCTTGTGCTCTCTCTGTCAAATAAATAAAATCTTTAAAAAAAAAATTCATTGAGAAGAGTAACATGTAAACATTAAATTAAACCTAGAAAACACAAATTCCATAAAAGTAATTATTAGAGGGGCACCTGAGTGGCTCAGTTGTTAAGCGTCTGCCTTCAGCTCGGGTCCTGATCTCAGGGTCCTGGGATTGAGCCCCACATTAGGCTCCCTGCTCAGCGGGAAGCCTCCTTCTCCCTCTCCCACTCCCCCGCTTGTGTTCCCTCTCTCACTGTGTCTCTCTGTCAAATACATAAATAAAATCTTAAAAAAAAAAAAAAAGTAATTATTAAACTCCATTTCCCAAAATTTGAAGTGATCTGGTCTGGTAAATTATTCCTTCAATTTCTAACTTCCAAGAAAAACTGCCCTCTCTCTCTCTGGTACTAAAATACACCTAGTTGTCTTCACTATTCTCATGTAGTGCAGACATAATAATAAACTTTATAGAACTTTCAGAAGGATTCAGTGTTAATTCATATAAAGTCTTTAGTACACTCTCTGAAACATACTAAGCACTCAGTGTGTGTTGGTATTTTTATTAGCATAACAACTCTTTCAATATGTAATTGATATGGAATACAGATATGTAACTCCTTTGTCCTGTATGTTTCCTAAATATGTCTCAAATATGCCTTCCTTTTTTTTTATTTTGTGATTATGCCAGGTGTATTAGTCAGCTTGGGCTGCCATAAAAAAATACCATAGACTGGATGGCTTAAACAATGGAAATTTATTCCTCATAGTTTGAGAGTCTGAAAAGTCCCACAGTCTGGGTGCTGGCCAGTTCAGCTCCTGACAAAAGCTCTCTTCCTAGCTTGCTATGGCCATCTTCTTGCTGTGTCCTCACGTGGAAAGAGTTCTCTCCTGTCTCTTTTATAAGCACACTAATCCCATCACAAGGGTTCCACCCTCATGACTTAATTACCCTTTAAGTCCCTATCTCCAAATACTATTACATTGAGGGATAGGGCTTCAACATACGACTTTTGGAGGGACACAATTCAGTCCCTAGTGCCTGGGTCATATCCCCCATCATCTTAGACCTAGACAATTGCAACTGTCTTGAGACTGATATTCTCAATACTTGTCTGTCTCCATTCCACACTGAACCACCTAAAAAGTGAAACTGATCACATCATTAAAATCATTCAATAGCAACCTCTAGACTGTAGGAGGAAAGGAAAATGCCACTACCTGCCCACAGAAACTCTCTATGTATTGCAGCCATAATGTACTTGTGTTGTTGCCTACAAGTGCTGTGATTTCTGTAAATCTGGACTTAAACAACACAACTGAGTTCACTCTCACTTGCTGAGTTCATCAATTACGGTGGTCAGGGAGGAGAGGGAATGGAGTGAAAATTAATTTCCATCTTGATACACATCATGAATAGGTGTCAGTTGGGTGTTAGTGGAAGATATGATCAGTGTGGTATACCTATGGTCAGTGTCTAAAAGCATCACAGTGGCATTGTTGCTTAGGTGTGTTGTGTACTCTCTGACCTTAGGTGTGTTGTGTACTCTTTGTGTACACGCATCTGACATATATGTACCATTGCCATGCCTCAGTCTGACTCAGAGAATCAATGAAACTTTCCCAGTTGTTTATAATTTTTGTACATAAGCTGAATTTCCCATATATTTCCTTGGCAGTTTTTCTGCAAAGTAATAAAAAGTTTAAATTTTAATTTTCCTGGCATTCTCCATTCTTTTAAAGGACACTCTCCCCCCACCCCCCAAATCCTTCTTTATTTATCCTGGAAAATTACCAATGAGGCATTTCTTCCTTCCCCTTTGAAAGCTACATAAAAGTTATTCATGTTTATTGCTTTGATCTAAGAGCACATTCATTTCTTTTTTATTTTTTATTTTATTTTTTTTTAAGATTTTATTTATTTATTTGACAGAGAGAGACACAGTGAGAGAGGGAACACAAGCAGGGGGAGTGGGAGAGGGAGAAGCAGGCTCCCCGCCGAGCAGGGAGCCCGATGCGGGGCTCGATCCCAGGGTCCTGAGCCGAAGGCAGACGCTTAATGACTGAGCCACCCAGGCGCCCTCATTTCTTTTTTAAATGGATGACTGAAGTCAACTGTTGGCTGATGAAAATAAAATTTCTGATTTTTTTTTTAATGTGTCTCTCTCAAATTTGTATCCAGACCGCTGCCAAACTCTACTAGAGAGTGTAAAAATCAGTTTTTCAAGGCTGTTTTATCTTGGAATATTTATGGCATTGAAAACCTTATGCTCTATAAGCCACCTCATTTGGTGTCATTGTAGTGATCTTGTAATATACCATGACTCTCTCGAGTCAGCCAAATCCCAAATTCTTCGGTATAAATTCCATTCTCAATTTTCCATGTACTATTTATTGCCATTCTCATTATTTAGAGAGAGTTCCAATTTATGATTCAGTACCTACACAGTTCTTTAAAATATATATAGTTACAAAGTAACTGCTTGATCACACATAATCAACTGCTACAATATTAAAGAGAAGATGCAGAAATAAAGGAAAATAGGGTTGCTAGAATTAAGGAAATAGGAAGTGGCGATGGGTAATCTGGGGAATTAGGAAATGCATCATAAATTTCTTTAAAAATATATAATTGGCACAATGTCTGGATCATAATGCCATACTTAATAGTTTACGTATTATAAAACTCAGGAAGTTGAAAATGACATCTTTGTAAGTTGTTTCCTTTCTGAAGGAAAGTATACCATCACCATATCAAAAGTGAAATTTGAGTTTCATTGGGCCAGAAGGCAGTAACAAACTTGGTCTGATAGTTTCACAAAAGTCCTCTTCCAGTTACCTTACCATAAGTGAAATGGCCTGCCTCATAAAAGATCACTTTCCTTACAACCAGTTCCAAGAGGTCACTCCTTCCAATTAATAGGATTTCAAAAATATTTGTGCTCCCTTCCGTAAGGTTACTATGTCCCTGGGTAACGATTTTTCCTATTTTTAAATCTGTGCTTCTTGCTTACACCACCCTTTCCCTATTCACGTTCCTGTGGTTCCCATTTCTCAGGCTAGCTGCCCTTCCTAGATCAGTTTCCCTCTCCACATCTCTCTCTGAACACAATCTCTGTCTCTCTATCCCAGTTCCTCACTCCTCCTTGTTCTTTATTCTCACTCTGACCTCCTTTCCCTTGACCCTGTGATGGGACGGTCCAAGAATATTTTCACTAGCTCTTTTGATTTCTTCACCAACTTGGCTCCCTCCTTAAGTGATTTTGCCAGTCACCAGTTTAGTCTGTTCCACACAATTCTCTTCCTTTTATTAATGAATTAGTGCTATACTGTGATGGATACTAGTTTATTCTAAGTAACCTTACTGAGCCACATCTGCTTCTCAAAAATCCTTTGGATTATCTTTCAATGATTCTTAGGTAATCTTTGAAACAGATTTCACTGCCCTTAAATTTTACGCTTATTACCTTCTAGTCTCACTCTTCAAAGTATGAAAACAACATGATGTTGTCTCACTCACCTGTCCTTATTTTTTTTTTTTTTTTAAAGATTTTATTTATTTATTTTTAGAGAGCGAGCGAGAGAGAAACAGCATGAGAGGGGAGAGGGTCAGAGGGAGAAGCAGGCTCCCCGCTGAGCTGGGAGCCCGATGTGGGACTCGATCCCAGGACCCTGGGATCATGACCTGAGCCGAAGGCAGACGCTTAACTATCTGAGCCACCCAGGCGCCCCTCACCTGTCCTTATTTTTTACCTGATCATTTACCTTTGTTGTCTCTCTTCTTTGCCACTTTCCTGCCATTTTTTTTTTTTAGGATTTTATTTATTTATTCGACAGAAAGAGAGCATAAGCAGAGGAGAGGGAGAAGCAGGCTCCCCGCTGAACAGGGAGCCTGATGCGGGGCTCGATCCCAAGACCCTGGAACCACGATCCGAGCCAAAGGCAGACGCTCAACCGACTGAGCCACCCAAGCGCCCCTACTTTCCTACCATTTTAGATAAGACAGTAAATAACTCACTTTCACCAAAGGCAACCATCCCAATTGCACCTTCATCTGTTTTCCCTTTTCTTGGAACTTGCTTCATTAAATTTTCCACAATTGCCTTACGTCTTAACTCTCTCTCTCTCTCTCTCTCTCTCTCTCCCCCCCTCCTCTGGGTCGTTCCTTTTCATCTAAAAACAAGCATTACTTTTCACTGTCTCAAAAGAGCTTACTCATAATGCCTTATCAAGTTACTTCCCTGCCTCTCTCCTTTACCAACCAACTTCTTTTTTTTTTTTTTTTAGAGGCAGGAAGGGGCAGAGAATCTCGAGCAGGCTCCTGGACACCCAGTGTGGAGCAGACGCATGACTCGATCTCACAACCCTGAGATCATGACCTGAGATAAAATTGAGAGTCAGACACTTACCTGACTGAGCCATCCAGGCACCCCACTGACCAGCTTCTTGAAGAGTACTACCTGTCCACTTCACCTTCTGTTCACTGCTAAGCCTCAACAGTATCTTGCTTATTCTCTTTCATTCATCACCTTTAACCTTGGACACCACATCTACTGACCTCTCTTTTAATGTCCTTATCCTTACACTCTTCTGCATAGATAGTACTGATAACTACCCTTCACTAAATAGTGCCATCTCCCTTGGTTTTTAGGATACTCTTTTTTTTCTTTTTTCCTGGTAAATCCCAGGCCATGCTTCATTCTTCTTGTGACTCAGAACTCTGGAGTATATATGTTTTCCAGGGATTGCCCTTGCCTTTTTCATGATCATAGTGGTAATTTTCAAATCTATCAGCTTGAGCCCAATTTCTCTTCCCAATTTCTTCCCTGCCTGTCCTCTCCCTGAAAATGATACCTTGTCCTCAAGAAGTACAAACATTTTCATCAGCTTTGCTCCTCTGCCTGCCCCAACTCCTCTGATCTCTCTATTATTCTTTCTCCTCCTTCCTTTTCTTCTTCCTTTTAATTCTCTTCTGATTTTCCTAACCTGAAGCTGGTGTAATTTCTTTAACTCCACAGTCATAGACTTTTTTTTGTTGTTGTTGTTAAAGATTTTATTTATTTATTTGACAGAAACACAGCGAGAGAGGGAACACAAGCAGGGGGAGTAGGAGAGAGAGAGAAGCAGGCTTCCCGCGGAGCAGGGAGCCCGATGCGGGGCTCGATCCCAGGACCCTGGGATCATGACCTGAGCCGAAGGCAGACGCTTAACGACTGGGCCACCCAGGCGCCCCACAGTCATAGACTTTTAAGTCAGTAGTTGTCAAAACTGACTGATCATCCAAAATCAGGCTCTCAGAGAGGCGCCTGGCTGGCTCAGTTGGTAGAGCTTGTGACTCTTGAGCTTGGAATTGTGAGTTCGAGCCCCTCACTGGGGATAGGCCAATTAAAAAAAAAAAAAAAAAAAAAAATCAGACTTTCAAAAATTATGGCTTAATGAGGGGTGCCTGGGTGGCTCAGTCAGTTGACCGTCTGACCACTGATTTCGGCTCAAGTCATGATCTCAAGGTCGTGGGATCGAACCCCACATCAGGCTCCATGCCCAGCGGGGAGTCTGCTGGAAATTCCCTCCCTCTGCCCCTCCCTCCCCTCCCCACTCTCTCTCTCTCTCTCTCAAATAAATGAATCTTTTTAAAAAAAATTATGTTTTAATGAGTCTCCCTGCAGACTTACTGAATTAGAGTCTTCAGTGATCAAGTCCTAATATCTGTATAATTTTTTTTTTTTTTTTTTTTTTAAAGATTTTATTTATTTATTTGAGAGAGAGAGTGAGAGAGAGAAAGAGCACAAGAGGGGGGAGCGGGAGAGGGAGAAGCAGACTCCCTGCTGAGCAGGTAGCCCGATGTGGGACTCGATCCCGGGACTCCAGGATCATGACCTGAGCCGAAGGCAGTCGCTTAACCAACTGAGCCACCCAGGCGCCCCTAATATCTGTATAATTTTGAGGCTTCTCATTGTTTTCTGATTGAGGGGTATAACTGTAGATTCTATGTCTGTAATATTTTGTGTGCATCCCATTCTGCCCTTGGGGGGGCCTCTTGTCTGCCCTTCCCTTGCCTCAGGCCCTCCTTATCTCCCACCCTGACCACAGCAGTAGTGGCCAAACCCGTGCCCTTGCTGGTAGCATTCTCTCTGCCAATCTATTTGCTGTCCTAGGAGATGAAGCTTGGTGTTGATAAGGCCACACCTCTTTCTCAGAAATTTTAAATGGCTTTTATTTCCTATAAAACAACTGTTTTGGGGCGCCTGAGTGGCTCAGTTGGTTAAGCGACTGCCTTCGGCTCGGGTCATGATCCCAGGGTCCTGGGATCGAGTCCCATGTCGGGCTCCCCGCTCGGCGAGGAACCTGCTTCTCCCTCTGTCTCCTGGCCTGTGCTCTCACTCTCTCTCTCTGTCAAATAAATAAATAAAATATTTAAAAAAAAAAAACTGTTTTGCTGAATCTAGCCCACACGATGCCATTATGACCTAGTGCTACAAACATTCTTTTCATTAAGCACCTTCATGGACCTTTAATTCCAATCAAAAAGACTCATTTACACTAATTTATGCATTTGCCTTTTTTTACCTTCCTTTTGGCTACACCCACTCCTTAATCTCAATATTTACATGCTCAAATAGAGCTCAGCTTCAAGTCCCGGCTGAAATTCCTTCTCCCTCTCAAAGGCTTCAGTGATGCTATCAAAGGGGTAACTGCTGATTTCCCTGGGTTTTTATTTAACTTTGTCTCTCTCTTCTAATACTTACCTTCTACCTTTTATTATAGGGTGTGTGTGTGTGTGTGTCTATAGTATTTGAAAGAATATCCATATGTAATTCGTCCTCTAACCTGTCACATTTTATCTCATACATTTTTGATGCTTGCTAAAACATAATTCTTGAATAACAAGCAATAGTCAAAATAACATAAAACTATTCTAAGTGTTCTGCATTTCAACCATTAAATCCTCACCGGATACACAGAACCTTATTTGGGAGGTACTAATATTACTGTCATTTTACAGATGAGGAACTTGAGGAGCAGTGATGTAACTTACCAAGGTCACACAGCTAGTTAAGTGGCCTTCAAGTAATCTGACTCCAGAGTCCATGCTCAGAGCTGCAAGTCTGCCTTGTTTGTATGAATAAATCCCACTCAGTCAACCTCAGGGCATGCTTTTTTTAAAAAAATGTGATTTGCCAAAGGCCCATATTCAAAACAGATCTTTTTCTTTTAATTGAGTTTGACAGAAGCAAATTATAAAATTTATTATCAATAACCTTCAGGAAAGCAAATGATGTGATTTATAACTAGGATGCATCAACCTCCAGAAAGAAGTCGAAATTGGATTATAGGAAAGACTAGGGGTGTTGAAGAGCTGTTTAAAGCCCTATTGTACAGTTCTATAAAGATGGGGTAAGTCAGAGTGGTTATAAATCAACAAGTAATAGAAATGAACAATTTTGATCCTTACGCTCATTTAATTATACAATTTCTAAGAAGTGTGGTGGTTTCTCTCTTCATCAGTTTCCTCCCTAATGTCAAAGTATTTGCAAATAAACATTCAATCTGTGGTTATATTAAAGCTGCTTTACCAACCAGGGAAAAAATTGTTTTTTACAAATGTGCTTCACAAACACTGTAACAGGATAAATCCACCTGGTTTAAAAAAAAATGGATAAAAAAAAAAATAAAAATAAAAAATAAAAAAAAATGGATAGAAACAAATAAAAAATGTAGAAGGATCTGTCTAGCCTATTAAAGATGGAATCAAACAAATTTTTTTTAAAAGATGGAATCAAATAGTAAAAATGGCTCCTTCTGGGGGCTTGGGAAGCACAGTGACCTAAAAAAACGATATGGCTGCTCATTAGTCTGATCTCTTAATGCCAAAACTGTGGCACCTAAAGTTAAATAAAATTCCAATGCTCTCACTCTTCTTTTTCCCCTGAGGAAGATAAATTTAATTTTTTTTTAATTTTTTATTTGAGTATAGTTGACACACAAGGTTACATTAGTTTCAGGTGCACAACATAGTGATTCGGCATCTCTATACATCCTTCTATGCTCACCACAAGCATAGCTGCCATTCAACAATATTACAGTATCATTGACTATATTCTCTACACTGTCCCTTTTATTCCCATGATTTACTCATCCCATAACTGAAAGCCTGTACCTCCCACTTCCCTTCACCTATTCTGCCCATCCTCCCACCCCCGTCCCCTCTGGCAACCGTCAGTTCTCAGTATCTATAGGTCTGATTCTGCTTTTTGTTTGTATGCTTATTCATTGGATTTGTTTTTTAGATTCCACATATAAATTAAATCATATGTCTTTCTCAGCCTTATTTCACTTAGCATACTACCCTCTAGGTCCATCTGTGTTGTTGCAAATGGCAAGATCTCATCCTTTTTATGGCTACGTAATATTCCATTGTGTGTATGTATGTGGGTGTGTATATATGCACACCCCACATCTTCTTTATCCAATGATCTCACTCTTAGAAAAAGAAATGGAAACATATAGTTTTAAGCCTGGGACAAAATTAAGTGGTAGTATCTAACTACTAATATCAGACACCTCTGAACCAATCTAACCATTAACGATTTGAATTCCAGATGAAAGAGGAGAAAAAGAAAAAAACCTGGAATTAAGATCTCACAAATTTTAAGGTCTACATACGACATTGACAGATAAATATACAGAGATTTTAATGGTATATCATTGGGTTCAAATCACTTCGATCAAATTACTTTGATCACTAATATATAAATATTGTCAGTGTAGATGTTACTGTTTTTTCAGACAGCCTCCTTCTTCGTAAATGATACACATGGCATTTAATCTGGGAATTGCCTTTCTTTCTTAACACAATAGTTCCTCTGGACAGCCTCCTTCTTCGTAAATGATACATATGGCATTTAATCTGGGAATTGCCTTTCTTTCTTAACACAATAGTTCCTCTTTTTTTCTCTGTAAGGGCTTGGTCCAAGCCTGATTAGTAAGAATGAGCAATAAGATACTAGTTTACTTCCATATAAATAAAACTCCCAGCCACACCTGTGGGTACTGTGCCATTGCTTAAATGAACAATGATAAGCCTGTGTACAACACAGATATCATACCACTTTATGGTCTGTTATTATTGTGTATTCCCGAAAACAGCTCTGTGTGTGGGTTTGGTGTTAGTTTTCTCGGTTTACAGTTATAGCTCGTTAACAACAGAGTAAATAATATCCCCAAAGCTTTTGTGAAATATATTACATTATTTCTAAGACCAGACAGTGCCCTGATAATCTTATAGCTATAGGGAGGAAAGATGCAATTAATCACGTTGACAAGAGAAGATCCAAAGGATTTAACTCAAGTAGACTTTTTGGAATAGTGACATGGCAAAAGAAATAAAAATAAAATAAAATTTTAAAGTAGTGTTCCAGTTTTGCAATATGATAGCCAGAGAACCGAATTAAAGGAAATAAGTGTGAGGTCAGCTGGCATTTATCCAGATTGAGGGTCTACCAGAAAACAGTTCTAGAACTGACATATTTAACACACTGTAAAAATATTTTCTTGAACACATCTTTAGTATTAATTTTTATGAGACATTGTGTCAGAATTGACTCAAGACTTCAGCGTTGAATTTGAGCCTGTTAAATCTTAATGACTGCCATGTGATGTCCTATCAAACCATCTATAAAACATAACTGGCTATTCATGGCCAAATACATAGTAACCTAATTTCCAAAAATTATGAGGCCTATAGTAAGATTCAAAATATAGATGTAGGTAGGTTGAAAGACGCATTGTATATTTTCATAGTATTATAAAAGCTAAGTGTGTTGGAAATTGCTGTTAGGTGCCTGAGCATGCCTGAAGATGAGTGTTTTGAACTCTTTAACGGCTGAGTAACTGGTAATGTAGTTAGAAAACTAGGTAAAGCCAGTCCTCAGTTGTTAGCTGGCTGGCCTCATGCTTGTTTAAGATCTCCTAAAAACTTTTGTCATAATGTCATTTTGTGAAATATTTATGAAGTGTGTTAAAAATTACTATGTTGGCTGTGAACCCAAATGATAATTCTTCCCATAGTTCCAACACATTTTCCTCACAAGAAGAAAACAGGCCATTTAACCTTTTCCTTAAGTATCACAGACCTATTTGACTCCCCTCAGTAGGATATTATCTAGCAACTTCTAGCAACTTTGAAGTACATGGTTCAAATGGAATTACTCTAATAACAGTTTGTGCAAGGTCCATGTGGGTATGTCTCATCTAACTTGATTATTCTCCTTAGATTCAAAATTATAGTCTGCAAATTGAAAATTATATATAGCTTTTGGAGGCGAGACCATAATTCTAGGCTTGTACTATTTTTTTTTTCATTCCCAATAAATCACACTCAAAGCAGGCCTGACACTGGACTGTCCTTTAGCATCCAGGAAAGCCCTAAGTCAACTGTTGACGGAGTGCCGCTGTTTAGGTTCTCAGCAGACCTTGAGACTCCTCTGAAAATTTGCTCACATTCCTCCTCTTTACCCCTGGAAAATATACTCTAGGCCAATATTGAGTGGCTCTCTTCTCTTGCCTGCAGATCTGAGTTTTCACCTGTGCAGATCCTTCCAAATTAGGCTTGCTTCCTTCATATCTCAGTAAGGGTCAGGGTAAATCCATGCCAGAAGGTGGTAGCGGTAGGCCTCCACTATCGGTGATGTTTACTGTACCCACTTTATGTCTCAGAGGTCCTTTGGGCTACTTAAATTACCTTTCAGAGTAGAAGTTTACAGTTGTGAGTCACAATGCATTGGGGAGACTCATTGCCAGCATTTTTAAGTGGGATGGGATGGGTTAGAATAGAATAGAAAAGTGGGGGAGGAAGGGAGGTGGGGGCAGATAGAAGACACTGAGAGGTCCAGTTTAAATACACTGGTCAGGAAGATTTCAGTGATGGTTTGGATGTGGTGGAATTTACAGTCTGCAGTCTGAAAGCAACCCTCCTCCAAGAGTGATCTTCAGACTCCGTCAGGTAAACAGAAGGGTCCTATAGCTAAATGGGTTTGGGAAATTCAGGTACAAAAGAAGTTCAACATGTTTTTTTATTACGTGATTGTTGGGCTCTCCAAAATGCAAGAAGGCACTATGTATAGCCATGCACTATTTCCTGAACTTGACTAAAGTCATGATGGTCATGAGAATGAGGACGATAGTGGTAAAGCTTATTGAGCATGTGCTTTGTGCCAGGCTCTGTGCCGACTGCTTTCTGTGTATGGTTTCTCTCCCCATGTGGTGCAGCAAGGAGGCATGGGGTCAATCTATGGGAATGGTGGTACTAGTAGGACTCGGAAGGAAGAGAGTTTAAGAGGAAGGATAGTAAATTCAGCTTTGGATGAACTAACTGAGTCTGGTATGTTTTGGGGACCTCCAGGCCTGGAGTTCTAGAGCTCAGGAGAGAATGGAGGTGCACATTTGGAAATTATTGTCCCTAAAGTGCTCATTGAAAGAAAGTGACTATGGAGATTATGAATTTAGTAAGGATGGCGAAATAAGTTGAAGAACCTGGTACACAGTGGAGAGCAGAGATGTACAAAATCTAGCTTGCTGCAACAAACATTTGAGAGCTCTTAAAACCCATCTGGAGAACAGGGAAACTATTCTGAGTCCTGTGGCTCCTACCTCCAGATACATTTGTAAATGTTTGTAGATTCATTATCTCTTCCACCCATAGTATCCTAATGCTGATTTGGCAGTTCTGTGAAATCTGTGTCCTGTTGTGTTCTTCTATGACTTTCGGTTTATTCGCTAAGAACTAGTGGGTGACTATGCATCACGGAGTTAGTGTTAACCCTTGTTAAGGAAGCTTAAGAACACGGTTAATATGTTCTTACCAAGAAATGGGTCAGATCCGTGAAACCTCTTTGCCTCCAAGTATCTGTTAATTTCGGAATAAAGGCCCATAATTTAGAAATAAGGCCTTTTGATACCTTTTTTTCAATTACCGTTTTTTTTCTCATTTAAAAATAATGCACTCCTGTTGTTGAAATAGGCCCATAAATATCTTAAATCTACACATTATTTCACAGCTGTGTTCCTTGTTTTACATTGATGAGTTTGTTTTAGTAGTACATCCAAATTGTTAGAATCAGAAGGTCAGTGAGGTAAAATTAAAACAAGTACTTTAGAAGATTGTAAACACAGAATAAATTTCAGCCTCATGTAAATGAGGTGTGATTTCCATAATAAAGCCATGATTGTTGTCACTGGTGTCTAGCAATAAAGCCAGGGCTGCAATTACGAAGAGAAGAAATAATACAGCACCACACTTTCTTTAAAAATGGCAATTAAATTCATTGAAATAATATTTTCCATTAAAAAATAAAGAGATTTTATGTATCCTCAATGGAATCTACAAAAGCCCGTAAGTAGACTTTCTTAATGGTAGTAGTACTAAATGACACATCCACTTGCTGATTTTTTTTTTCCTTTCCACAAGTAATTTCTTTTACTGAAACCTTTTCAGACTACTTTGTTTTTCACATTAATGACCTCTTGCTTATTTAAGTACTTAAATTAAGTACTTTGAGGATTTGATTTTTTTTTCTCCCTGTCAGAACTTCATCTTAACATAAGCCTGCCTTTTTTAGCATGGCCTTTAAAAAAAAAAAAATTGTAGTAAAATATACATAACACAAAATTTACCATTTTAACCATTTTCAAGTGTACAATCCAGTGGCAAAAAGTACATTCACAGCGTTGTGCAACCATCACCACTGTCCATTGCCAGAAGTTTTTCATCAACTCAAACGTAAACTCTGTGCCTAATAAACAGAACTTCCTATTCCCCATTTCTCCTAGCCCCTGCTGACCTCTCTTCTACTTTCTGTCTAGATGCATTTGCCTACTCGAGGCACCTCATAACAATATTTGTCCTTTTGTGTCTGGCTCATTTTATCTAACATAATGTTTTCAGCATTCATCCATGTTGTAGCACATGTCAGAATTTCATTCCTTTTTGAGGCTGAGTAATATTCCATCACAGGTATATACAATAGCAAGCATTTTCACTGCAAACATTTTCACCGCATAACTAATAGGCCAAAAGGCAATTTGGTCATAAGAGAGAAAGTCACGAAAAATAAAAGAGGGAATTCATTAAAAAGAACATAATGAAATATGAAAAATGAGTGACAAAATTAAAAAGACTTTATTGTGAAATACAAAATATTTGGATACATTTTATTTATTTATTTATTTATTTATTTTTAAGTAGGCTCCATGCCCAACGTAGGGCTTGAACTTACGACCTCTACATCAGGAGCTGCATGCTCTGCTGACTGGGCCAGCCAGGCGCCCTTGAATACATTTAAATGTGTGTAGATTCACTGCACAGATAACTGGTTTTATTTTGTGAATTGCACCTAAGCATTTGTCTTCCAAGTCTTTCATTCATAGTATTATGCTTTTGTTGGTTTGTTTGTTGATTCATCTCCTAGTTCAGCATCACACTTTTTCTTGTTTCACTAAAATTTCTTCCTTCATTAACAGAGTTATCGGTTTCTAAATACTAGGATGCATATTTGTAACTGAGCTTTGAAGTGCATTATGAAAACCTTCTACACTGTTGATTGTTCTTGGCATGTTGTCACATGTTCGTTGAAAGATGTTCCAAAGTTCTGTGGAAAATGTGGGTTCAAAACTCTGCCAGTGTATAGACCATTCTGAGGGCTAAGATTTGTATAAAATGGGAGTACTGTGTCAATGGAGAAATGAACCAAACCATCAACCAGGCATCTCTTTTATTTTTGTATGGCAAAATTGCTTTATGGCCAGTCAGTTATGTGTCTAAAATGTTTGCCCCAAAAATGCTTGCAGCAAAGATGTTTATGGTGAAAGTACCTAGAACCATTGAAATTCTGTTTTCTAATTCACCCCTAAATATAAGTTTCTAATGTTGCCAGTTATAAATGCCTGCTTCCGTAAGCATTGACTTACACAGACAACAAAAAACTAGTGGTTCACCAAATGTGAAATATCAGCTTGTGAAATAAGAAACTGATATGATTTTCATTAAGTGCAGCATTAATTTTCAGTTTGCCAAATGGAATTCACAGCAGCTGTTAAACAACAACACACCCCTCCCCCTTCATCACTACCACCCACTCCCAACAGCCCTTCTGCGGTCAGTTACTCTACACCCCAAAGAGGATGAAGGTACCTGCTTAGAGATGGATTAGCCATAAGGCTGATGAAGTTTAAGTTTTAGGGCCCCTCCCTTGCATAAGTCCCTTCCAGGATTCGATACCTATTTTTGCTTTGGCAATTCTTATTTTTTAAAGAAGGCTCTGCAAGTTTTATAAACTTCAGGCCCACAAAATCTGGATGTGCCTCTGGATATGTTTCTTCCATCTGAAATCGTTTGCTCATCGTTGTACTGCTGGAAAACCAGCCTGGGTCTATTATTCAATACACTGAGTTATTTATGACTGGCTTTCTTCCTTGCAGAGTTTCTGGTCTGGGGTGCCAAGCTACCACACTTTTCTGCAGAGTTCCAGAGAAACCTAGGCCATGGGTGTTTCTAGTCAATCCCAGTATGCTCTCTTGGCTCTCCCACTGAGCTTTGTCAGCACACAGCACTTGTTTGGCTCTAGGCACTTTAGAGGAACATGCAGGCCAAATTTTGAAAATTGGGTTCCTAGTTGTTCATGCAAAATACGCATGTCCTTTTGTACTCTGCACAGAGCCATAAATAGAATTTTGTACTTACACAGTGGGAACAAAGAATGCAATTGCCAGACTTGATATCTAATCTTTAAAAAATTTAATGAGCATAGCATAGGAAGTTTCCTAAATATTAGGGTATCTTGTCATAACTAAAAATGAGCCCCTGGCCCTTTATCAAATTGTATGATTTCATTAAACAAAAATAAATTTTTATAAAATTTAAATAAATCTTAATACATTTTCTCCTGGCCTGCTGTAAGGCATTAATGACAAAGGAATTATTCATCTGTATAAACTGTGTCTTTTTTTTTTTAAGATTTTATTTATTTATTTGACAGAGAGAGAAGGAGAGCAAGCACAGGCAGGGGGAGCGGCAGGCAGAGGGAGAGGGAGAAGCAGGTTCCCCGTGGAGCAGGGAGCCAGATGCAGGGCTCCATCCCAGGACCCTGGGATCGTGACCTGAGACACTTAACCAACTGAGCCACCCAGGCACCCCAAACTATGTTTTATATTATTCTTATTTTCTCTGTGAAGTTATAATAATAACTCAGACAATTTTATATTTCTTATGAAGGGTTTATTTGGGAAGATACCAGCATAGTGCCTTTCTCCTCAAAAAAAGGACTGCTCAGGTTCCCTATTCCTTCTCCCCTCCCCCATTCCCTTTCCTTCCTTTCTCTTCTAGTGTTTTTCCTTTCTCTTCCCTTGCCCAAGAATCTCATCCTAACACCGTACTCACAGTTACCATCCAGAGAAAGGTGTTGAAGTATGGAGTATGGGAGCCCTGTTCGTTGTGAGGGGGGCATTTGTGTGAGGGGTGGGGTACAGCCCCACATGAGGTGTCAGAACCCACGTGTGCAAGGCAAGGGATGACAGCATCGGAAGACTGGTTACAATCAAACAGGGCAGTTGATCAAATAGCTAAATATATTAAGAACAATGAGAAATAGATTTCTTAACAACAGAGAAGAGATTTACAAAAATTAAAAGGAAGAAAATTAGAATTAACTCTGTGGTGTTCGATTGAAATTAGAAGTATTGGTGTGCCCTAATGATGTTCATTATATAGAGACAGATCCAGTGATCCAGATGTAAATGTGTGTGTGTGTTCATATGTGTACCTCCATATATTCTCTAGCTCTGTCTACTGAGAGGGCTTAGGGGTAGAAACACCCCAATAATCGTGAGCATACCTAGTACCCAGTCTTTGTTTTTAAGTGCCATTTCCCCCTCCCCCCCCAAACCAGAACTGGATCAGGGAAAGTACAAGATGAGTTTAAAACATCTTGTTGGGCCGGGCGCCTGGGTGGCTCAGATGGTTAAGGGTCTGCCTTCGGCTCGGGTCATGATCTCAGGGTCCTGGGATCGAGTCCCGCATCGGGTTCCCTGCTCAGTGCAGAGCCTGCTTCTCCCTCTCCCTCTCCCTCTGCCACTCCTTCTGCTTGTGCTCTTCTGTCTATCTCTCTGTCAAATAAATAAATAAAATCTTTAAAAAAAAAGAAAAAAAAAACATCTTGTTGGGCCAAAAACCAAGGAAGTGCTTACAGAATGATGAGGACATAACAAAAGGCACAGAAGCCATCTTGCAAAATTTAGGATAATTTGGGGCATCAACATGAAAATAATGGACAATAACCCATTAAATAAATTGAGAATCTATGAGTCCATATTTTAAAAATAAATAAATGAGTAAATTAAACATTCGATAAGGGAAAGGGTGTTTATCCAGTTTCAAGGTCATCCCACACAAATACTTAGTAATCACAAAGGAAAACAGACTAACTTCACGGTGGAGAATGTATGCAGCCACTACCTTAATCAAGTGACCTGAATGAGCAGCCCAAGTAATGGGACAAATTGAATTTTTGTGCTACCCAACAGAATGCTATAAAAAGAGCCCAGCCTCCCTTCTGTGATTTCTGCCAGACTTTATAATCTGAATCACAGGAAAACATCAGATGAACTCAAATTTAAGGACACTCTACAGGAAAAACTGGCTGGTAATCTTCAAAAGTGTCAGTCTTGAAAGCCAAGTCCACACAGATGTGGTGTTGGGGATTAAAGGAGATTGCAGAAGCATGTCAACCGGACCTTTCTGCTACAAAGGGGATAATGGGAACAATGGACAAATCTTGAATGGGATCTGAGGATGGCAGTAATAGATCAGCATTAATTTCCTGATTTGATGGTCCCATGGTGTTTATGTAGGAGAATATCTTTATAGAAAATATACAGTAGTGTATTCGGAGAGGAGGGGCGCTTGGGTGGCTCAGTCAGTTAAGCACCTGACCCTTGGTTTTGACATCAGTCACGATCTCAGGGTCATGAGATGGAGCTCCACGTTGGGCTCCAGGCTCAGTGCAGAGTCCGCTTGAGTTTCTCTCTCTCTCCCTTCCTCTCTCAAATAAATAAATAATTTTTTTTTTTTTTTTAAGTATTTGGATAGGAAAAATCAAACAAAAAGGAAGTAAAGTATGGGGGCACCTGGCTGACTCAGTCAGAAAAGCATGCAACTCTTGATCTGGGTTCAAGCCCCCTATTGGGTGTAGAGATTAAGAAAAAAATAATAAACTTAAAAATCTTACTTTAAAAATATATTTACAAACATAGCATTCAGAGGGTGATGCAGGATTCAGTTGGAAACTTTTAAGTGGTTCAGTAAGAAAAAAAACCTTTGTTGTCAGACTGTACTGGTAGCTCTTCTGTAAGTTCAAGAATGTTTCAAAATAAAATTTTTAAATTGCTGAAGTTGGATTATTTAATTCTTCCGATTTCCAGAGTGCACGTAGATTCCAGGCAGTAAGTGATGATGGTGGGTATATATGGAGCTTGAGGTCTGTCCTAAGAGTTGTCAGTGGTGTGGTCCATCCTGATGTCTTTCAACAGCTTGAAATGTGCTTATTTGCAGCTGCTATGATCTGATTCACTTTCCAAATCTTATGTAGCTTGTCATTTCAATGTTAAAATCCCCTTTTTAAGTTTATTATTCTATAATGCACGTATCAAAGACAAATGAAAAGGGTAATGAAGTCCTGGGCCCTGAAGAAATCTGTCCTGAAAACTACTGAAATAAATTACATGAGAAACAAGGATAGAGTAAACTTCGTTTTGACAATAGCAAACCCATCACTTCATCTTTGCTCTGATGTTAGCTATAAAGTTTGGTGTCTTTTCTGTTAGAAAAAAGGAGATGAGTATATCCTTTTCTATGATACGCAAACTAGTATTTGTAGCATTTCTGTTTTAAAATGTCGGGTTAGGGGCACCTGGGTGGCTCAGTCGTTAAGCGTCTACCTTCAGCTCTGGTCATGATCCCTGGGTCCTGTGATCGAGCCCCTCATCGGGCTTTCTGCTCAGCAGGGAGCCTGCTTCTCCCTCTCCTTCTGCCTGCCACTCTGCCTACTTGTGCTCGCGTGTGCACTCTCTCTCTCCGTCAAGTAAATAAATAAAATCTTTAAAATAAATAAATAAATAAAATGTCAGGTTAGACTACACTAATTTCGGGAGCACACCACTGCCTGCCGTTTTCTGGTGGAGAGCTCTTCAAGGGGATTATTTACCTGGGGTTGAAATGTTATTGCATCTCTGTAGTTCATGGCACTTCCTGAACAGTCCAGCAGGTGGTAGTCTAGGAGAGGAACAGTTCTCATTCTTCCCCACCCCCTTGCCTACCAGCAAAACAGAAAGAATGTAGACTCAGCAATGTGCCTTCTCTTCTCTGGCATAAGAATGGGATTTCCAAGGTTGTTCTTTCAAAATGGGTACTTCGGCATACAGAGTATCACAAGAAAAGAGCTGATATGCATCTGTGTGTATGCGTGACTATGCAGTATACCAAAGCTCAAAAAATTTTTTTTTATTTCTAGAAATTCCATTGGTTTTATATCTCTTTGGCCTGATTTCTGTGACATGGCTTTGGGGAGGCCTGCACATGGCTTACAGACACTTCTGGATGTTGGTCCTCTTTGTCATTTTCAACAGTCTGCAGGTAAGTTTACAATTTCGTTATTGATGGCACACAGTGAACACAGGGCATGGAGTTTCAACGTCAAGGAATCAAGTGTCAACTCATAGATGAATTCTTAAACACAACATCATACAGAGTTGTAGAATAAAATGATGGGGGGCTAAATCTTTAATAACTGAAATATGGTTGGGCTTCTAACTTGCTGATTATACAGATAGGGAAGACATAAAATATTTACCCTCCTTTATTTAGAGAAATCTAAGTAACTACAAAAACATATTTCTCTTCCAGCAGGATTGATGTTTATAAATTTTGCAGATGGAAGCCATGAACATATGCACATATTTGGTCTAGATGTTAGATCAATTGAGGAATGAAATAGATACCAGTGTTCAAGCAGTCCACTCTTAAGTCTGGTGCTTAGTAAAATGAGAGTGTTTTGGTTCACTAAAAAATGATTGACATCCTCTAAGTCTGGCAATGCCCAGCTTAAATTAGTTTTGTGAGCGTGCTTGGATAGCATAACTAGAAATTATATAACTGTAGCAAAAATTAAAGCTGACTTTTTTAGTGCTTTTGTTAAAATGGAAAAAGTTGCACCCTGAAATTAACAAATGGAACAAATGAACTCATTTGCCTTATTTTCTAAAGTGAAAAGGTCTGTCCTGGACCAAAATAATTTCTTGAATTTACCAAAGATATCTCTAAACAGTCTTTACTTTGACCACCATCATGCAAGGAACATGTGTAGAAAAACCTATTAGGATGATAGCATACAACTAAAACAAGACTCAAAGCATATTTCGGTTTAATTTTAAGGAGATGATTTATTTAGTGACACCTTATCTTCCAGCAGGGTGCCTAATCAAATCATAATACGGATTTAGGAAGAGCAAAAATACAAAGTAACTTGAAAGTTTGGCATCAAGTTGATACAAGTAGATACTTAGACATCTCTTTATAGCCATAGTGAGAATCAAGTGCCTACTGCTAGCACATTGTGTTAGTGTTACCAGTACCGGGATGAAGGTGACAGGCCTGCTCCTGGAGAATGTGATGATTCAAGAGAGTAAACAATCACTGGTGAGAGTACACTGTGGCAGGTGCCATGCAAACAAAATGTTGTAAGAGCTGAGTGAAGGGCCTGTTTACTCCTGCCTGTGCTGGCATTTGAGATGAGCCCCAGAAGTGAGCCATTCAGGTCAGAGGCCCTGTCTGGTCACCTTTGAATCCCCAGGGCCTAGTGGAACTAGCACCAAGGTCCACACTGACAGCCTGCAGATGTATTTTATTTGGTGGATATACGAGAGTACACAGAACAGTGTTTTAAATGGTTTAATTTGCTGCAAACTTTGTAAATTGAGAAATTCCACGTAAAAATTTGAACTTCTGGCTTTTCTTTAATGGCAGTACCTGCTTGGCAGCAATTCTCCAGTCCTAAGTAGGTGCTGCCCCTTTAGATGGGGCATGGGACCTTATTACACGTGGTAGACTTCATTCATTCATTTCACCCGCCTGTGAGTTTGTGACACCTTTAATGTAGATTAACTAAGTGAAGAGTGTAAGGTTAGAGATGGGTATTTCAGGCAGAGAAACAGTGTTAGCCAGGACAGTGCAGAGGAAAAGTGATCCATCTTGCCGAGATTCAGCCAAGAGCCGGGGTGGGGGTGGGAAGAGGAAAAGCTTTGCAGTTAGGAAGGTAACGCTGGGAGCAGAGGCAGGCAAAGGTAGGTTGGCCTCCATGCCATGCTACCATGCTTGGGATGGGCTGTTAAACTTCAGCTTTTAAGCAGTGGGAAGCCATCAAAGTTGGAGTTTTTGTTTGTTTTGTTCTGATTTGTTTTTTATATTTTGTGAGTTTTTAAATTTTTTAAATTTTGATTAGGAATGACATGCTTGTACTACTTTTTAGAAGGATAACTGGAAACAGGAGGGTTCTGAAATGTGGAACAGCTCCAGTTAGGTGGGCTACTATCATATTCCAGCCTATAATGCTCTGGCAGCATACCTGGGAATAGAGAGTAGGTGACAGGTTTGAGAATTGTAAAGGTAACTACGAATGAAATTTGGTTAGCCAATAAAATGTAGGAATGGGAGTATGAAAGAACAACATCATTTAGAAATGCCTGGCTCGGGGTGCCTGGGTGGCTCAGTCGGTTACGCGTCCGGGGCTCTTGATTTCAGCTCAGGTCAGGATCTCAGAGTCATGGGATTGGGCTTTATGCTGAACCCAGAGTCCGCTTGAGATTCTTCCCCCTGGTTTTCCCCCCGCTCTGTTCCACCCCTGCTCACGCACTCTCCCTCCCCCTCCCTCTCTCTTTCTCAAATAAATAAATAAAATCAGAAAGAAAGAAAGAAAGAAAGAAAGAAAGAAAGAAAGAAAGAAAGAAAGAAAGAAAGAAAGAAAGAAAGAGAAAGAAAGAAAAGAAAAAAACAACAAACAAATGCTTGGCTCAGGCAAATGGCTGGGCACCCACACCTTTAGTCAACATGAAGATCACATTCAGCACAGGGTTCTAGGAAATAATGCAGTAAGGTCAGTGAGTTGGTAAGATGTGGGAGACATTAGTAAAGCTACCAATATTTTAGGGGTGCCTGGGTGGCTCAGTTGGTTAAGCATCTGCCTTCGGCTCAGGTCATGATTCCGGGGTCCTGGGATTGAGCCCCACATTGGGCTCCCTGCTCCGCGGGAAGCCTGCTTCTCTCTATCCCTCTCGCCCTGCTTGTGTTCCCTCTCTCGCTGTCTCTCTCTCTGTCAAATAAATAAATAAAATCTTAAAAAGAAAAGAAAAGGCTACCAGTATTTTAGTAACTAGGTATTGGGAGAGGGCTAGTGAAAGATTATTAATGAAAGGGAACCAGTTTAGAACAGTTTGGAGTTGCTGGTAGAAAAGAAAGAAAAAGAAACAATACTAACTCTGTCAAGGGTAGCAAAGATAAATAGCATGAGAGCTGAGGGCAGTGTGGTTTAGTACAGTGCTCCCCATCTGTGGTTTGCATCAGAGTCACGTGGACTGAAACACAGACTTTCTGATACAGTAGATCTGAGCAGACCTGAGAGTTTGCTTTTCTAACAAGTGCCCGGATGATGCTGATTCAGCCGGTCTAGGGACCACAGTTTGAGAACCACTTGTGTAGTACAGCATGATCCTAACTCCACCAACCCATCTTATCTGGTTGACTTCAGCTGAGTCATGAATACAAATTTTTTTCTACTTTCTACTTCATCTGCAAAATGGGAATAAATACCACTTAGGATTATGGTGTGATTTAATTAAGTGGCATAACAAATATAAAGCAATTGTACAGTACTTCACACGTGTAAGGAATAGTTATTTTTATTCAAGAATTTAATGGAGAATAGAGAGAAAGGAATAGCTTAGGAAGGACATTTGACTGGTTGGTTCAAAGGAGATTTTGTTTTGTTTTGTTTTCTTTACTTGTGAAAAGAACCAACAAAGAAGGAGAAACTGACAAGTGGAGGAAAGACTCTGCTGTGGCCAGATCACAGACAGGGCAGGAAGAACAGAAGTGATAGAGGGTGAGGAGAGAGGTTTCTCTCTCTGAGGCTAGGGAAGGAGGGAAGAAAAGGTAAACATGGAAAAACCATTTTAAAGCTGGAAGTGTGGAAAATTGGAATTTGTATCTAATGCCCTCTCTTTTCTCTGAAATTCAGGAAGCAAGGACATTTGCTGAGAAAAACGGGTTGAAAGCTTGAGCTAAAAACGGTAAAAGGTATGCAGCAGTTTCTAGGCAGAAAGTAAATAGCAAACTATGGTAGGTTGGAAGATGGTCAAGAAACGGACTGCTTAGAGAGAAACCCGTGGGATTCAGTGGAGATTAGACACTTGAAATCAGTGACTGAACCTCTCAGCAGCAATTAAAGAAATGTAAACCTTAAGGTTAAAATGGTAGCCAGTGTAACCTATCCAACCACGTACACACGAAAAAGTCTGTTGAGCTCTTATGGAGATTTATTAGTAAAAGAGAACTGTTGCGGTACACCTGGGTGACTCAGTCGGTTAAGCGTCTGCCTTTAGCTCAGGTCATGATTCCAGGGTCCTGGGATTGAGTCCTGCATTAGGCTCCCTGCTCAGCGGGATCCTGCTTCTCCCTCTGCCTACCACTCCCCCTGCTGTGCTCTCTCTCTTTCTCTCTCTGACAAATAAAATCTTAAAAAAAGAGAGAGGGAGAACTGTTGGGCATTCAACGATATTTCATGGGGAGATATAAAAGAAGTCGTTCTGGTCTGTTTCTTAGAGGAACTTAAAGCTAAGTATAAAAACTAAAAACGTTTCAAACCCATATATAATGAGCTTCATTCTATCTATGTGGCACTATTGAGGTGATGAATTTCTGTATCACTCTGGCACATTAGTACATTCCTGGTACCAGTGCTCAGTGAATCATTCTTAAAAAGAATGCCTGTCAAGAAACACTTAAAAATATGATTTCACTAGCATTTATTGGGGTTCATTTGGTTTATAAACTGCCTCATGTCTTCAACTAGGACATTTTCATAGAATATGACTATATAGTAGTAAGATCTTCCAAGTATGTTCCATGAAGCCTAAATGGTTATTATCTTTTTTTTTTTTTTTAAACTGGCCTTTGTATTTTTTTAACTGGCTTTTATCAATATCTGCAACCACAAAAGTATACATCTTATGCTTGGCTACTGTATTTTACCCAGAGGAGATTACTGTCTCTTTTTTTCACCCAGATTATTAATATGTGATACATGCTCAAAGACTAATAGATAAAAGGTATCTTTTTATAATATTCTGAATTTTTAAATATTTATTATTTAATGCAATTTTTAAAAGGGAATCCTTTTTTTTTTTCAAGTAAACTCTACCCACAATGTGAGGCTCAAACTCATGACCCGAGTTCAAGAGTCATATATTTTAGTAATTAAGCCAGCCAGGTACCCCAAAAAGGGAATCTTTTTTAAATGTGTTTTTTTTTTTTTTTTTTACTTGAGTATAGTGGACACACAACGTTACGTTAGTTTCAGGTGTGCACCATAGTGATTCGCCATCTCTATACATCATGCTGTGCTCACAAGTGCAGCTCTTATCACCATACAATGCTATTACAGTATCACTGACTGTGTTCTCTATGCTGTGCCTTCTTCATTCTGTAACTGGAAGCCTGTATCTCCCACTCCCTTTAACCCATTTTGCCCATCCTCCTGCCCCTCTCCCCTCTGGCAAACATCAATTTGTTCTCTCTATTCATAGGTCTGATTCTGCTTTTTGTTTGTTTATTCATTTGTTTTTTTAGATTCCACATTTAAGTGAAATCATATGGCATTTGTCTTTCATAATCTGCCTTATTTCACTTTGCATAATACTGTCTAGGTCCATCCATGTTGTCACAAATGGCATAATCTCATCCTTTTTTAAGCCTGCAAAATATTTCACTGTATATAGATACTACACCTTCATTATCCATTTGTCCATCAGTGGGCACGTGGGTCTTCCATGTCTTGGCTATTGTAAGTAACGCTGCAATAAACATAGAGGTGCATATGTCTTTCAAATTAGTGTTTTTGTTTTCTTTGGGTAAATACCCAAAGTGGATTTATTGGGTCATATGTTATTTCTATTTTTTTTTAAAGATTTTATTTATTTATTTGACAGAGAGAGATAGCGAGAACAGGAACATAAGCAAGGGGAGTGGGAGAGGGAGAAGCGGGCCTCCCGCCGAGCAGGGAGCCCGATGTGGGACTCGATCCCAGGACCCTGGGATCATGAACTGAGCCGAAGGCAGACCCTTAATGACTGAGCCACCCAGGCGCCCCTGTTATTTCTATTTTTAATTTTTTGAGGAACCTCCTTAGTGTTTGCCACAGTGTCTGTACCAATTTACATCCCACCAACAGCATGATGGTTCCTTTTTCCACACATCTTCTCCAACAGTTGTTACTTCTTGCCTTTTTGATTCCAGGCATTCTGATGGGTATAAGGTGATATCTTACCATGGTTTTGATTTGCATTTTCCTGATGATTAGTGATGTTACATATCTTCTCATATGTCTATTGGTCATCTGTATGTCTTCTTTGAAAAAATATCTATTCAAGTCCTCTGCCCATTTTTTTAAATTAAGTTCAATTAGCCAACATACAGTACATCATTAGTTTTTGATATAGTGTTCAATGATTCATTAGTTGCGTATAACACCCAGTGCTCATCGCATCACATGCCCTCCTTAATACCCATCACCCGATTACCCTATCCCTCCACCCCCCTCCCTTCTGTAACCCTCAGTTTCCCAGAGTCCAGAGTCTCTCATGGTTTGTCTCCCTCTCTGATTTCTTCCCATTCAGTTTTCCCTCCCTTCACCTATGGTCCTCTGCACTATTCCTTACATTCCATATATGAGTGAAACCATATGATAATTGCCTTTCTCTGCTTGACTTATTTCATTTATCATAATCCCCTCCAGTTCCATCCATGTCGATGCAAATGGTGGGTATTCATCCTTTTTGATGGCTGAGTAATATTCCATTGTATATATGAACCACATCTTTTTTATCCATTCGTCTGTTGAAGGACATCTTGCTCTGCCCATTTTTTAATCAGATTGTGTTTTTTTGGGGGGGGGGTGTTGAGTTGTATAAGTTCTTTATATATTTTGGATATTAACCCCTTATTTGATATATCATTTGCAAGTATCTTCTCCCATTCAGTAGATTGTTTTTTTGTTTTGTTTTGTTGATGGTTTCCTTCGCTATGCAAAAGCTGTTTTTTATATTTAGTCCCAGTAATTTATTTTTACTTTAAAAAAGAGAATCCTAATCACTTGAAATATTATCAGGAATTTCTTATCACTCTCTGAAGTTTCAAATTTGAGCTACCAAGCATTTAAGAAAATGTATACATAGTACTTTGTAATGCTTGATGGATACAAATACAAAGTGAGATTAGAAAAATTATCTTTCTAAATATGTTTGCTATTTTTATTGCTTTAATAATCTTATTGACCATGGTGGCCACCACCAGTGCAAGACTTACCTCCTACCAGGTTTCTAGCCCTAGCACTGAAGGAGCTTATTCCCCAATAGGAAAATCCTACGTAGGACTTAAATTACCCTCACGTTGGATCACAGACAATGCAGAAACTGGTCATATGGTGACAGTTACTCTGGCCAGGCCTGGGTCGTGAACAGACTCCATTGGTAGAAGGAGTTGAATTGATCTGACTGAGCTCACAAAAACCACATAGAGTGGAATTCCCGTCGGAGGAAAGGATGCTTTTATCAATAAAAGGGGTGCAACAGTGGTAGGTAGGCTAATGTAACAGACATCCAGTATATATATTTTCTAAATTTTCTTGTTCATTCATGTAAGTTTGGGCAAGGCCAAAGACCGCTGTTGTCAAAACACTGGGATACTTCATCTGTGTAGCCTCAGTTTATTATCAATATCCTTGGTATCTATTATCTAACCAAATATCTCTGTATATTCTACAAGAAATTCATAAGGAATCACACTTAATATGTTTAATATTTTTCTAATTCCCTGATCCATTAATCCAATATCCTTTATTTTTTAAAAAGTGAATTGAGTTTGTTATTTCTTTTTTTTTTTTTTAAAGATTTTTATTTATTTATTTGACAGAGAGAGACACAGCGAGAGAGGGAACACAAGCAGGGGGAGTGGGTGAGGGAGAAGCAGGCCTCCTGCTGAGCAGGGAGTCTGATGTGGGGCTCGATCCCAGGATCCTGGGATCATGACCTGAGCCGAAGGCAGACGCTTAATGACTGAGCCACCCAGGCGCCCTGAGTTTGTTATTTCTAAGATTTGTGCTAATTTATACCTCACAGCTTTCTTAGACTGTTCAGTCCAAGGTATATCCTAACTGTGTAACAATAATGGGAGTAATCACCAGGCTTGATTATCAGCCGATAGGCACTGCTCCAACCCTATCAGTTGTAAAAGTATTGAAACAGCTAGTGTTTTAACTCTGTGCATGTGTCCAGCTTCTAGCCACGTAAGCTAGGAGCATCCCCAGACTTCCAGCAGCTGAAAGACTAATGCTTGGCCAGACAGGGAGCCTCCAGGAACCTAACTCCAGCTCTAGACCTACAGCCATTCTAATTGGTCAATGTCTGTGCCACACTCATTAAACATTTTGCATATCACGCATAGCTTAATTACGTTCTAAAGTATTTTCCATTTTTAACCTGAACGAGTCAGATTCAGACTTAAATACAGCATTTATTGCAGATTTTCTTCTAGGGCTTTCTCATTGACTAACAATTTTTTCACATGTGTAGGGAATCCCATATAGGATAATAAGGGTAGCCAGCAATATCAGGAATGAGCTTCTTAAAGATGCTGGAAAACAAGTTTTTGGAGAAGATTCACATACATAGAAGAACCTTTCCAAAAACTGAAATGCATTCTTGGAATGCGTAAGCTGGCAAGGGAGCAGAACTTTACATAGTATTGAGATATGACACTTCTCAGTATGTGAGTTATGAGACCACATTGTTCGGAGTCCTGTTTGACTGTCTCTCTGTAACTGGCTTTTACATGTTCGTTTATACAAGCATCTGGTCTCGAGATGTTCCTGAGATGTTTCCTGGCAGTTTTTGAACCACTTGCTGGTTCACAGAAGGGAGTCACAACATGGAATCTGTAGCTAAAAATATATAGCCTGTGTTCAAATTTAAGATCAGCTGGTTAAAATCATTTTTATTCCTAGCCCGCATGTCTTCAAACAGCTAAGTGGCTGGGAAGTAAGTAACTCAAAGGTGGAAACAGTTTCTTCTACATTTTTATTGTTTTTTGGTGGCCACTAGAGTGCTTTGAACACATAACACATCTTTTAAAACAGAAAAATAGTGTTTCTTTTCTTCCCCCTCTTTCATTCCTTCCCTTTCCTTCTTTCTTACTTCTTTCCTTTCTTCCTTCCTTGCTTTCCATATATCTCTTGTTTTATATGTTGAATTTCAGTTTTAAAACTAAAGCCTTTTTTAAAAGATTTGATTTATTTATCTGAGAGGGAGAGTATGAGTGGAGGGAGGGGCAGAGAGAGAACGAGAGGGACAAGCAGACTCCATGCTGAGCGTAGAGTCCAATGCTGAGCTCCATGCGGGCTCAATCCCAAAACCCTAAGATCATGACCTGAGCCAAAGTCAGACACTTAACCAACTGAGCCACCCAGGCGTCCTGAAACTACAGCCTTCTTTAATGCAGAAATTTTCCCAAATGAAAATAGTTCTTGAGTTACCATAAGAAATGGGACATGTTTCTTTGCTCACAAAAACATACAAAGTTCATTGCAATTGCAATAGAAAATTAATAATCCTCCTTTAATGTTTTTCTGTGAGAATTCCTATTTAGCATCCAGAGGGGTTCAGTGCAGGTGTCTGCTTAGATACAGTACATATTTAGTCTTGGCTGCTTCCTTTTGAGGATAAACAGCTCTTGGGAAATACACATTGTTAAATAATCAGTTACAGAGGACTAATTGTTTCAAGGCACTCCCTTTGCAATTGCTTTCCAACAGCCAACAGTAATAAGAAATGTCACTTTGTTTCCACTGGAGACAAGCACATGAACTATTCATGAAGAGTGGAAAAGCAATCTTCCCAGAAAACCCTGGAATAAACATGATGAAGCCAGGGGAGGTTGGGACTCTCATTGATTTGTCCCAGAGCCATGTCAAGTTCAGTGAGGAAAAAAAAAAAAAAAATGGCTACACTCATTTTGTAGCGTGAGATGCAGAGACTAATGAATGCCTGGTGTGCTCTTCAAAACATCCCAGAACATTTCTATAACTTTACAAATAAATATACAGAAGCTAAGACAAGGAGGTGTATTTAAATTGTCTTGATTAGGTCACGCCACTGTCTAATGTTCAGTAACATCTGGGCTTGTGCAACAGCTTTGTGTTTCCCTGTAGTAAACTTCCTGACTCCATTGACAGTGAGTGACTGTCTAACATCGCCTCCTCCTTACCCCGTTGATTGACCAGGCAGGGCTCTTTGGACAGACCGCAGGATTTTTACTTTTGTTTGTACTAGATTCTGTAAATAAAAGTGTCGGGGTCTGATCAGCCAGGGGATGTCTTCCATGAATACAGTTTTTGTAAGGAGGGGATTGCATAGCCTACATTTTGACACCTGGCTTTATCCTTGCCACGCAATAGGTGCCTCCATTTCTCCTGCCCCAGTGCTTCCATCTCAGAGTTTTCTCTGTGCCCTCCATGACCACAATTTTTTTCTTCTTCTTCTTTTTTTTTTTTGCATTTCAACCATGTAGCATGCCTTCCTGGACTCTGTGGGCCCTTACCTTATCTGGGAAAAGATCTAGCACACTCTGGTCCTTGAACTAGCAATCGCACAAGAATTAGAGTAAACAAGCCATATACCTCCTTTTGTTAAAACAGTTTTGGGAAAACAAAGCAAACAGTTAACATTTGGGGCCAGTTTTTAATACTTTATTTATTGGACAGAGAGAGAGCACAAGCAGGGGGAGCGGCAGGCAGAGAGCGAGGGAGAAGTAGGCTCCCCGCTGAGCAGGGAGCCCCATGCGGGCTCTATGCGGGGCTCAACTCCAGGACCCTGGGATCATGACCTGAGCCAAAGGTAGTCATTTAACCGACTGAGCCACCCAGGCACCCCGGATTCTTTGCCTTAGTGTTAATTCATAATTTTTCCAGGGTCTAAAATTTTATTCTTATCTCTTATATTACTGAAATATTGGGGTGGGAACAATACATTTTTTTGTAAATATATTTTGTATGTATATTTTATGGTAAAATTCAATGTTGAGCTTCTGGATGCAGTGGAATGAGCATGCAGTTAAGTGTCACGAAACCTGTGTTCTACCAAATGACTTGACACCTCTGAGTTTTAGTTACCTACTTTCCAAATGAAGGTAAAATCCAAAAATGCCCTAAATTTTGTCCCAAGGATTATGTAAAAATCTATGTATAAAAATATAATTTGTGGAGTGCCCAGGTGACTCAGTCAGTTAAGTCTCCAACTTTTGACTTCAGCTCAGGTCAAGATCTCAGGATGCTGATATCCAGGCCCTGAGATCCAGCCCAGCGTGGAGGCAGCTTGAGATTCTCTCTCTCTCTCTCTCTCTTCCTCTGCCCCTCCCTGCTTTCGTGCTCTCTCTCTCTCTCTCAAAAAAAAAATATATATATATATGTATATAATTTGTAAACTACATAATGTTTTATAAATACAAAATACTGTAAAAGAATAAATGGACAAAGAAGAAATGGTTATCTCAGGAACTATATAAAGACAAATGAGAGGCCAAAGAGAGGAGATTTGTAAGCTTAGCCTTTAAATCCTCTCTTAAGCCACTGCTTCTCCCCATGAATGATCTCATCCACTCACTCCTAGGTATTCCCTTCATGCAGGTGCCATAGCTCCCCTGTGTCTACCATCACAACGTTTATGTTACAACAGTGGATCCACTGTAGTCACTCATCTGCTTTTAAGTGTGTAGCAAATGCCTTCAGGTTCAAGCAGGTACCTTTGTGGGTCATGTAAGCTTCCTGTGAGACTGTAGGGTTTGGTGGGGACGACAGAACTGGGAAGTACAGACCCTCCTAAAAGCATGTAAATGAAAAAAACAAACGGGTGGGCCAAACAAAAGCTTTTCCAGGGGAAATTCCCCTGGATACAGTAGAACCTGGCTTTCAGGCTTTGTGATGGTCAGTCTATTTATGGTTTGCCCCCTCTCTTGAGGCAAAGCAAAAGTTTGCTTGGGGGATCCAAGTGACCCAACTGAAAACCTCCTGTGTTAACTGGAAGTCCTCCTCTGGGGCAGTCTTTGGACTCTGTTTCTTCATTCTCCACTGCTGTAAGACTGCTGCATTCTCTGCTTAGCTTTTGAGACTCCGGAGCAGCTGTATTCGAGTAGCTTCTTAGCCTTTCAACCCACACATAGGCAGCTTTGGAAGTGGCAGTTACCTTTATAGTTCCCTTTTGCTTCAGAATCTTGGCCCCTCAAGTCCTGGTTGCCTTAGTCGATTTGAACCCTATTTTTTTGTGTCCCCAGCCTAGTCAGATTGCTGCAACTCCCAGGCTGCAACTTTCTGTTCTGCCTCAAGGCACATCACTTTGAACTGGAAAATTCCTTAGAGAAAAAAAAAAAAAAGGCAGTGAATATAGTGCTCCCTGCTTGATGGGTTTTGCTTCCGTACAGGATCTTGGCCCCTCAAGTACTGGCTGTTTGGATGGCTTTCATCTGCTATTTTGGTACTGCTTGTGTTGTTTTCTTATTGTCTATGTGTGTCTCCTGCTTGCAGAATTGCACTCAGTGAGGGTTAATCTGATATAAATTCCATCAGAGCCAGGAGCAAAAGTCTCAATAAATTTATTTCAACAGATATCTAATAAATGTTTAACACAATCTGAATGCATGTTGATAAATGAAGATATTTAGAGCTACTGCAAGTCATCAGATATGGAGTGGATAACTTAAGACATATGCACCGTGCTGGTGCTCTGGGAACATTGATGAGGAAGTCTGTGCCTGGAACTTTCTGTTTTTAAGTTGTTTTTTGTTTGTTTGTTTGTTTTTAGTAATTTCTATATCCAACGTGGCTAGATTTCAGGACCCTGAGATCAAGAGTTACATGCTCATCCAACTGAGCCAGCCAGGTACCCCTGTGCCTGGAACTTCTTAAGGTCAACTGATGAGATGCACTTTATGTCTTGTATCTCTCTCTCTCTCTCTCTCTCTCTCTCTCTCTCTCTCACACACACACACACACACAACAAGTAAGATCTTCATACCTATTTCACAAAACTGAAATAAACCAATGAGGAAAACAGATAATCCACACCAAAGAGCAACTAAAGTTTGCATGTTCCAAAAGGTTACTGCTCTAGGAAATAGGTCTACCTTCTCAAAATGTAGATTTAAAAAAGGCCGACTAAAATCCTAACGAAAAAAGTTTTAAATGGCATGAATTCAAATATAAATAGAAGTTTTTAAAAAGATGTTTTTAGGGCTCCTAGGTGGCTCAGTCATTAAGAGTCTGCCTTCGGCTCAGGTCATGATCCCAGAGTCCTGGGATCGAGCCCCGCATCGGGCTCCCTGCTCAGCGGGAAGCCTGCTTCTCCCTCTCCCACTCCCCCTGCTTGTGTTCCCTCTCTCGCTATCTCTCTCTGTCAAATAAATAAATAAAATCTTTAAAAAAAAAAAAAAAAAGATGTTTTTAGATAGATGGATCCAGGAAGTTCTCTCTTTATCCTTCCGAATAAATCAATTCTCTGTCACTGTTTTCCTCTGCACATGTTTTAAGTAGCATTCTCTTCAGCTTGAGAAATTACATGAAATAGTTTAAAATACTTTGGAATACAAATTCTTAGTTTTGAGATTTTAGGCAAGTTCTTTAATTTCTCTGAAAAGGGGGTACTATGACTTACTTTATATAGTACTTTATACTACAGCATCTGTGGAAATCAACCAAAATATATTTTAAGTTTCTAGCATGTAATAGGTGTTTAGTGACGTTAGCTGCTTTTCTCCTGTCCCTAATGTGACACCATAATTGCATATGCATTTAGTTGAAGATTATTTTCCCACAAACAGAAACCCTGAGCTCCAGATCTTCATAGCACGTGTCTGAGATCAGTTTAGCAGTGTTGCTCTAATTGCTGATCATTCAGTCAGTTTAGAACCCTGACTGTCACAGGCCATCAGGGTTCTACCATCTCAATGATCTTATTTGGCTGCAAGCCCGCAGTGTATAGGTATTATATAAGTATGATGTACACATAAAATCTATTCGTTATGTTTTGTCCTTTGTTCTATAACATTTTGGAACATTTTGGGGCAATACTTCAGGCTCTCTGCCACTCTTGGGAACTCTTATCATCAAGTGGTGATATGGTCGATTACATATATGTTTTACCTTATTGGTTGAACCAGTATCATAACACTGGAAATCTTGTCTTCATTCATTGAATTGCATTCATCTATCTAAAATGTATTCATATATGTATATGTTAAACCACACATCCGCATGCCTCTATGCTCAATATATATTATAATAAAAATCCCAACAATAACAACTGGTAATTAAGTGCTTATTATGTGGAGTTGTACTTATATCATTGAATTTTTGCAATAATCCTGCAAAGTAGGGACTATTATTCTTGCCATTTTTCATATGGAGAAACGGAGGCTTAGAGAAATTAAGTGACTTAGGCAAGATCACACACCCAGTAATTCATGAGCTGGGATTCTGTGTACTATGATCAGTTCCCCCACTGGACTTTGCAATGCTGGAAGACCATAGAACCTCTTATTGTTTACTTATCCCAGAGTACCTTAGCAGATGGCTGTTTTATATAAGTACCTATTCAACAAATGCTTATTGAATTAAAAATTTTGCAAAATTAAAATGCATCAAAAAGCAAAATGAATTAAAATGCATAAATAAGCATAATTAACAGGAATTCTTGTTTGGTTACCTTTCACTTATAAAAATTAAGGCGTTTCAGTAAATGTTCATCTACTTTAGCATTGAGGGCCATTATAAAGTCGCATTCTCCCAGAGAACAGTCTCTCTTTGGCTTAATTGAAGATCTTTTTTTTTTTTTTAAGATTTTATTTAGTTATTTGAGAGAGAGAATGAGAGAGAGAGAGAGCACAAGCATGAGAAGGGGGAGGGTCAGAGGCAGAAGCAGGCTCACCGCTGAGCAGGGAGCCTGATGTGGGACTCGATCCTGGGACTCCAGGATCATGACCTGAGCCGAAGGCAGTCACTTCACCAGCTGAGCCACCCAGGCGCCCCTGAAGATCTTTATTGAGGGAGCTGAGGGCAGCAGCATCATACAGCAGGCTCCAGATGAGTCCAGGGATTCCACAGTGAATATTCTCCCACAGGTTCTTACATCCTTCATTTCCCTAGTGCTCTAATTAGGCCAGTGTTAATAGAAGTGACTTTAAGCATCAAGTCAAGTTAGCCAGTTAGGTTCCTGTTACTTCCTGAGGACATTTGTAAGCACTGAGACAACAGAAATGGAAACTAAAAAACGTGACTCCTACCCCCAAAGGCAGGAAAAGCTCTAAAAAAAAAAAAGTGTGGAGTTTGTGTTGTGTCTGTGGCTCCCTTATATCCATCCTCTTGCCTTCTCTCCCTGCCACCCACTATCCCCTCCACAGCCCAGGCTTTCAACTCCTGCTGTAACTGACCTGCCTTCCACCTAGATCAGTTGCCTAGTCTGTCTTTTTAAATATTGTAGAGACCTCTTTGGACAGAAGAAAACTTATGTAGGAGACACACTTAGAGACTAAGGGCTGGAAGAAATTAAGCACTGGATTGCATGGTGTAGGCTCTAAGCATCTAGGAGAATGGCTGTTCCAGGAGACCCAGAAGCCATATGCATTGAGCTGAATAGGCCAGATAGAGTGAGTTTCCCAAGCCTCTGGTAATACTCTCACCTGTGAACTGCACCGTTCTCCGAAGTCTGTAACACACATCACCTTTCAGGGAATATCAGCTGAGTGCAAATGCGGCAGTAAGCGCACAGTACACCTGACATTTTTCTAGGAGAACACTTGGAGTCTCTAGCTTTATTTTTCTCCACTCTATTGATTGTTCCTGTGTGAAGACAAAAACATAATAAACTTAGCACTAACGGGCTAGATAGGCCATCGGAAATGATGGAATTGCAAAAAAAAAAAAAAAAGAACAGGAACTTTGGATTCATTGGCTATGTGCAATCCAGGAATTGTCCCAAATGTGCCCAGGTCTCCTAAAATGAAGTAAAGACATCAGTGCTTGAGAAGTCATTGTCTCCCTTTTGCTTCTCTGCTTTCTGTCCTTTTCGAGTATATATGCAGCCTCTTGTTGGTTGATGTGGTTGCAGCATTTTGTAATGAAGATTTGTTATTTTATCCTTGAATATCCACCTCCCATCTTTAGCACTAGCAAGAGTTAGAGAATCTCCAGTGGTAGAGTGCAGAAAAAAAGCTTACTAGAACCATGTAATCTGATTACTACAGCTGCATTAGTGACCTGGTCATTTGCTAAAAGGAAGTTTTTCAAAGGAATTTTTTTCTTTTTTGAATGAATATTCATAGGCAGATTATTGAATAAATATACCTATGATTATTCATCAAAAAGCCCTCAAATACTTTTCCCCTTCAAAGCCTAGGAGAAGAACAGTTCAGGGGGTAACCCGAGCTATTACAATGAGTTGGAGGGGCTATAATCTAACTAAATAAATTTTATAAGAGTTGTAAATGTTACTGAATTACAGATGATGTGTTTTTAAGTTGTCCACTTTCATGAAGAATCGTGTAAAAATAAAAGGGAGGTTGTACTGGGATACCTCTCTTTTCAGTGCTCATCCCAAGTATGAAAATTTGGTCTGGCATTGCTGAGCCCATGGGTAATCTGCTTCTTTGTTATTCTATTTTAACAATACTGCATTAGTAATAAGTTAATTCATAATAATTTTTGTAATCTTAACAATAATACGCTTACATTTCTCAGCATCTTTTAGAAATGTTTATGCTTCAAACAAATTTAAGTAGTCATCCCTATGGAAGTTTTCAGTATCATATTGTATTCCTATGAGATACTTTTGAGAATTATGTTTTATTTGCAAAAACATACTGGCCTAAGATAAAGTGTTTGGGTGTCTCTCATAAGTGCCAATTTGGATGTCTCTCGTAAGTGCCAATATGATTTTATATGTATGCAATCTTCAGTAATATGCTACAAGTAAATGAATATTGACAAGTTCCTGTTAACTATAATAGTTGACTGTGGATTATCTACTAGAACCCCTTCTCCATTCTGTTCTTTACCCATGAGCTCCACTTCAAAAATAAATTATTAAATAAATAATCAGAAAAATGTTAGAAGAGCATAATATAGATGTGATCTGCAAGTACAAGAGATATCTTGAAGAATGGGTGCCTCCTTGCTGCAAATTTTCTGGACTTGCTGTATTTATCACCAAATTTTTATGTGTTTTACAAGATGTGCTTGTAAAATCCTCATTTTATCTTTTTTTCCAGTGCTTCAATATGTTGTTATTTATATATAAATGATAAAAGCCACAGTGTTTTGCAACTGGTAGGTTTCTCTTAGTACACTATAATTTAGTACTTTATTCTTTGGACAGAGTCCACATGGTTTTTTTTTTTTAATGCCTCTAAACCATGTAAATCAAATATTTTATTAGGAAAAGTAGAGTCAGAGAAACAGAAAGGTCATCTCTACCAAACAAAACCACATTTCTCTAGTCTTTGATACTTAATTTCATCTGTGCTCTTCTCCTCCAACACGGAACACACGTTTTTAATGCAAAAGTGAATAGAAACCAAATATAAAATCTGGTTGAAGTCTGGCTCTCTTTGAATCACCAAATGGGTTCATTAGTCAGTGTAAATTAGCAAAATCATGTATATATCCCTGATCTTAATGCTCACTAACACTGTTGTTATCTCCTATCTCCCTTTGTAGACCTGAGAGAAAGAGGCTAGTACTGTCACACTATACTTACTACTATGCTCATCCCTCTGAATTTTCCAAGAATCCTCCCTGGCTGCTACTACTACCCCTCCCATCCATAGGACTCATTCCAATTCTGTTCTTTCTTTTACATATAACTTCTTCTGAAGACCTAGAGAAAGGGTCTCTCATTCTTGACATCCAGAATTCTGAGAGATCCTGTATTTCTCTCTACTGGTACCCAGTTATACTCCTTATAATTCCCTTCTTCCATTCATAACATTCACCAGCCCCTGCTTAACCTTCTTTGTTTCCTGCTCCTCTGGATTACTATCTTCCATGATGCCTTTTTTGCCCCTTTTCCTACAACTTGGGTAATTCATGGGCACTGAAAGTATTTTTATCATACTATCACATTCTCGCTGACTTAGTGACCTTGAATCAACTACTTCATCTTATCGGAGAAGGAATCTAGGGTTGAGCAGTTGACTGGCTGAGTGACGAATTTTTCTACTTTTCCTTTTTCTTTTCATTTGGGATAAGACTGTCTTTGAAGATCACCATCACAAAAAAGAAATAAACAAGAAGTTTATGACTCTATAGCCCAGATATAAACAGACATGTATGGATTTGCCTGTGAAATGAGTTGTATATATGGGTCATGATGACCCATAAACAAAGCTTTGAACTAGGAATTAGGAAGCACAAAAATGTCACTAAATAATTGTGTGACTTTGACCAAATCAGGAGGATGGAATTTCTTCATCTATAAATGAATGGAATCAGACAGCATCTTGCCTAACTCTGGAAATTTATGATTCTATTACAAAGCTTTGTAAAACTGAATAAGCTCTATGTAGAGAAACCAGAAAGTTTTAAGAGACATAGCTTTTGCCATTCATTCTTTTTATAACTTTTACCAGTACACGTGTCCTATTCTGCTATTCTTTTGTTTCAAATTGAAAAGGGTGGCCTGAGAGAGTGAGATGAGCTCTAGAGTAACAGGCCATCTTAAGGGAACTAAACCTGGATTTCCAACAAACAACCACTGGTCCCAGGTAATATCCCAGTGGTCTTCTGGGACATCACTCTTTTTTCTTCATTGATAGGTGCACACCAAGCTTCTCTCTGTTCCCTCTCAGATATCTCAGGAGTTTGTCAGACCCTGAAATAACAATCACAGGAGTAACTGAAGAACACATTTTTTTTTTATAATTGAAACTCTAATTTTGCTTTTTACTAAAACCCCTTTCCTAATCAGTACATTTAAAATATTTGAATAACTGTGCAATAAATAGCAAAGGATGTAAATGATTACTTCATAATTACATGCCATATTGATGATACTGGGGCGCCTGGGTGGCTCAGTCAGTTAACTGTCTGCCTTCGGCTCAGATCATGATCCCAGGGTCCTGGGATTTAGTCCCATGTCTGGCTCCCAGCTTGGTGGAGAGTCTTCCTCTTCCTCTCCCTCTGCCCCTACCCCCCTTCTCTCCCCCCCCCCCCAGTCTCTCTCTCTCTCTCAAATAAATAAAATATTTAAAAATAAATAAATAAATTGACGATACTAACAAGAATTCCCTATCACTTACTGGATATCATTGGGAAACTTACTTAATTTTTCTCAAGCCTCAGTTTCTCTCTTTCTGAAAAATGTGGATAAAAGTAATACCTACCGGGGCGCCTGGGTGGCTCAGTTGGTTGAGCGACTGCCTTCGGCTCAGGTCATGATCCTGGAGTCCCGGGATCGAGTCCCGCATCGGGCTCCCTGCTCAGCAGGGAGTCTGCTTCTCCCTCTGGCCCTCCCCCTCTCATGTGCTCTCTCTCTCTCTCTCAAATAAATAAATAAAATCTTTAAAAAAAAAAAAAGTAATACCTACCTTAGCACTCTTGGGAGGATTGAGTAAAATGAATAACATAATATACGTGAAGCATGGCCAAGTATATGGAGCTGAAAAAATGCTCAGAAAATATTAGCTGCTCTTATCGTGATGGTGGTGGTTGTTGTCTAGTATTATTTGCAATAATTCTTGCAATAATAATAATAATTGAAGAAGTGCATAGAAAGGTCTAGAAAAGCCAGAGATGGCCTTGTGAAAGATGTGGTCCTAGAGCTGGGCTGCAGAATATACCAAATTTGGATGAGTTTGGAGGCCAGGGAAGTCTTTTCAGGTTCTTCAGATAAAAGGATGGGCAGAGGAACAAGATGGGAGAGAGCATGGTTACCTTTGTCTAGATAGAATGAAGTTTATGTGGGAGAATAAAAGGAAACAGCACTGAGAAGGCCCTGGGGTAAGGGCGGGGTTGGGGAGAGGTGACAGGAGCAAAGCCTTTGTGCCACATTATTATGGGATCTATTAAAACAATTTAAAGAACTTTTAAAAAAATTTCTTCAAAAAATCATCCTGTTGTAGATACTATAACCATCACAAATTTGACTCCTGGCCTCTTGTGTTCCATCCATAAAGACAAGTTCAAAGACAGCCACCAGGGAGTTTCTTTTGCTGGAACAAGAACATAATCATGGGTGCTCCTGCCCCGCCCACTGTCACTGGCTGACACTGTGAGCCCCGAGCAGCCTGAAAGGAATTGACCATAAATGTACTGAATAAAATTGTAATCCAGAGTGTAGTCTTCTTGAGACCAAGAGCCCTGACGTGACCCTCCCACGTGCCCCACGTAGTAGCCTCTCTTTCAGCGCGGACGGCCTACTGAGTTGAATTCCAGGCACTCTGGGGTTTAGGACACTGCACGCTGAAGCAGAAGCAGCTTATCTAATCCTAAGGGCCTGGAGGAGGTACCTCAGAGGGAGCCCTGAACCCAGCACTGTTTGCACCCCTCCGAAATCCCTGGCAGTTCCCTTCTTTCCCTTCCCATCACCATCTCTCTTTCATCAGCTGTAATGGCTTATCGTCCTTCTTTCCTATTCAACATCTGTTTTCTATTGTCTCCCGCTGTTCTCCTCATTGTTTGTCCTTCTTGATCATTCTCACAGATCTGGGGCTCTGTCAGTAATCCTAAAATTGACTAGCTATGGTTTATCCCCTGAGAGAGCAAGCCTTCCCCACACCAGGACCCAGCTCTGCACTGAAAACAACAAACAAAACCAAAAAACCCACCCAAGACTGTTTGGCAGGGGCTTTTTCTGTGTTAGGAGACATGTGAATTTCCCAATTCAGAAAGGGTGAAAAGAAACAATGCAATGTCCAGACCTGTGCTGTTTCAGAAAGCTGGTGCACATTCCCAGTAGCAGTGAATAATGGCAGGTGCTGGGAGGAATCCCAGATGGGCAGCTGGATTCCTGAAGCCAGCCAAGAGTGGATTGCGTGTGTTTTCAGAGCTGCACCACCGCTGTGCAGTCCACGGGTGCCTCGCAGCTGGAGGCCTTGGAGCACTTTGAAAACCGCCCCTCATTGTCTTTCGCCTCCGTGTTACCAACTTCGCACCTAGCCCCTCAGCGCTTTTCCTGCTGCGGGTCACCAACAGCTAGCAGAGAGCTGGCAACCGTCCTGAATGTGCAGTCGAAACGTAAGCTCTGTTGTTTCAGGCTGAAACAAAGAAATGTTTTAGAGCTCTCGTTATCTTGACTTCAGACATCATGCCTTCTGTTTATCAACTCTGCAGCCCAATTTTGGGCCCATGTTAAGAAATAAAATAAAATCATGCACACTCCTCCTTTGGCCCTTAGAAATCCTCTCCCTTGGCGTAACTATATCTTTTTATGGATGTAGAGTTGGCTCAATGATGTGTTACAGATCTTCCTCACTAACAAGCCTTTTCCAGCCAAAGCAGCAACTGAAGTCCCAGACACAAGGACATCAGAGAGTGGTGGCATTTTGCCTTTGCTTGGCCCACCCGTGTCTCTGCAGCACAGGGGCAGCTCAGAGGCAAGTAGAAAGGGGCTGGAAAACAGTGAGAGAAGAGCATGAGCTGAATCCTGCCAAATATCTATGCAAAGAACATCCTACTTATACCAGGTTCTCACTTAGGTCCTTAGAATGCTTGCACCAGAAGGTGTCCACTCCCATGTCGCCAGGGGGCTGAACGCAGACCAGGATGGCCCCCATGGTCAAGAGCCAGAATGCCTTGTCTAAAGGGGCAGCAGCTACCTGGCTTCATTTAAGCATTCGCTAGACAGGAAGCAGATCCAGTGTCAGCCAGATCTTCTGATTTTCTAGAGAAGCCAGAAACCAGATATTTATGTGAAAGCTCCTAATTTGTTAATGTTGGCAACAATTTAAAGACAACCTCTAAATACTGTGCGCGCCAGTCAAAACCTGTCGGCGGCAGCGCTAGGGCTGCCAGCGTTGGACTTCTGGCTTACCTAGTAGGCACACCCTGAAGGCTTCATCATCAGCTAGAGCCTTCCCTCATCGTCCACGGGGATCAGGGAGAAGGAACATTTCCGGCTCTGTCTTTTACGAATTCTTTCTACCGAACATTTTTAAAAAATCAGAGTTGTTTTAAGAATTCTTGGACCTCTTTTCTGAACATAATCTGGAACAGACCCCAGCTTCCAGGGTGGCCTCAGGGTGATCCATCCCCTCAAGTGACCTCCAGTCCGTGGCTGGTCCGAGAGGGGAAGAGGGAGATGCTGGCCATTCTGAGCCTGTTCTGGATGAGTGCAAAGCACCTCAGTCCCCCTGGCTCAGCTCTGTGGCCCCAGAGCAGACACAAATCCAGTTACTCTTGAAAGGTGGGGAAAAGGCACATGGTGGGCATCAGATGGGCCAGAGACTCCTCCGCTGTCCTTGGCAAGCTGCAGTATGTCCGTGCTGAAGGGAATGAGATGCTATGGGAGACAGAAGAGACAAAGGAAGCATAGAAAGGGGGGGTGTGGGGCAATGTGTTCCTATTCCTCAATTGTAAGTAAGAACGAGCCATCAAAAGCAGAAGTAGAAGAGCTGAAGAACCAGACCATGGGAATGCTCAGTGCTCCTTCCTGACTTGCTCCTTGAACGTGCCCAGCCATCTACCCGGCTATTGGAAATCTTTGCCCAAAATAGAAGTGGTGCCAATGGCTGAGATGGAGGCAACAGACTATTTTTATTCCAAGTGGAGGAATAGGCCACGTAGGCAGATGAAAACATAGGGCAGGTCAAAAGAAATGTCAGCCCCCAAGCTCATGGGTGTGTTTCTTCCTCATGGTGTGAGATTGGGCCAGAAATCTGTCTTACCAAGTCAGGACCTGCAGTTCAGGCTTTCTTGAGCTGCGGGTCAGAAATGCAGCACAGGATTTGAGACAAAAGCAAGGCTTTCATGCCCAGTGTCATCTGCATCTTGTGTTTCTTTCTTTTGTTTCAATGGATTTTTTTTTTCCCAGAGAGGAGAGGATGACGTAAGCCAAATATGCGATACAGGCTCATCTAATTAAAATTTTGTTTATTTACTTGTGATTTTAAAAGAATATGAAGCATACTTGTGAGACATTTGTGTCTGGAAAGAGTTGAGCAACTCTAAAGCTGTAACGTGAGGCGATTGGTTAAAAATTGCTAAATTATGTTTCTTTATTTTCCGCGAAATGTCAAATGTTGTTCTTTTGCTTCTATAAAGGTCAATATGGCTTAAAGAGAAAGGGGGGAAAAAACCAAACTTGGACCATTAACTTGTTATTGAACTTTAGAAGTGTTTTATTTACCAGTAAAATTAAATCTAAAAATGTTGTGGTGGCTCTGAAACAAGAAAAGACTAGATTGCAATAAAGTTAATGACTTTGTGTTACTTTCCTCTTCTTTCTGGGCCTTTCAGTGAAAAACAAAAAGGAGAAAACGAGTTAGATGGCAGAAGTTATTTATAATTAGTTTGTATATACATATATGTGGAATATATCTTCCATTGCATGGATGGGGTGTCATAATTTTTTCCTTATGCTTTCTGCCCTTTGATGTTCTTGAACAGAATATAGCTGGGGAAATAAAATTCTTTTGGTAAATACGTTTTAGAGTGGCATTTACTAATGGTAAGCAGGGACTTGCTTCTCAGAGAAGTTGTCTCCTTTTTAAAAGCAATGATGAACAACCATACACATACATACACACACACACACACACACACGGCTAGAAAAGGAGAAAGCACTCTTTGTTCTAGGTTATTTCCAAATAACCACTGTTATGTATTACCACCATTTGATCTGGTCATGAGGCACTACTACCTCATATCCCTTTCTGGGGGAAAAAAAAGTAAAAATAATGAAACAGCACTATTTAACAGTGCAAAACCATAAACTTGTATTGAATTACGTCTTTTTTTTTTTTAAGATTTTATTTATCTGAGAGAGAGAGAGCACACGAGCAGGGGCAGAGAGGGAGGGAGAAGCAGGCTCCCCACAGAGCAGGGAGCCCGATGCGGGACTCAATCCCAGGCCCTTGGGATCATGACCTGAGCCGAAGGCAGACGCTTAACTGACGGAGCTACCCAGGCCCCTTGGACTGCGTCTTCTAATCCTGTTCCAAAGGCTGAGAGTAGTCTGGCAAAATGCAGGTCAGGAAATTTTTGCTTTCACTGACAGAACACATACTAGTGACATATTCAAAATATGCAAATGTTCATCTTTTTAAAAAAAATTCCAGTGTAGTTAACATAAAAGTGGGTCTTTTTGTAGCTCCCCACTCAGCTTCCCAAGTCTTTTTCCTTCTCTTGCCCCCTGCCCACTACCGCCTAATCTGTGCTCTTTTGCTGAGTGTGGCTTACGGTCCATTAACCCCCTGTCGACAGTCCCACAGTGCTAGTTTCAGGTGTGCCTCTTGCCACGATATTGGCTTTTTTTTTAAATATTTTATTTATTTATTTTGAGAGAGAACGCTCGAGCGGGTGGAGAAGCAGAGAGAGTGAGCGCGAGTGGGGCACGGGAGGGGCAGAGAGAGACTCTGAAGCAGGCTCCACACTCAGCGTGGAGCCCAACCCAGGGCTGGATCTCATGACCCTCAGAAAGTGGATTACTAAGGCAAATGGGTTTTACTGCATTTACTTTCTCTCCAGGAGTAAGAGAAACAAGAGAGAGACTGGGAGCCCCCCTTTGGTTCGAATTTAAAATTTTTAATATTGAAGTATAGTTGACATACAATGTTATATTGACACAACCAAAGGAAACCACAAAATGAAGAGGCCACCTACTGAATGGAAGTCCCTTTTAAAAATGCCAATATCAGGGCACCTGGGTAGCTCCATCAGGTAAGCGTCTGACTCGTGATTTCGGCTCAGGTCATGATCTCAGGGTCGTGAGATCCAGCCCTGCATTAGGCTCCACGCTGAGCGTGGAGTCTGCTTGAGATTCTCTCTCTGCCCCCCAACATTCGCTCTCACGATCTCTCTCTATAAAAAAAAAAAAGAAGAAGGCAACAAGGGAAGGTCTAAGAGTCCATTTTCAGTTGCTTCTCTGATTCACATATTTATTTTAATTTTTTTTCCTGAATAGACTTTTTTGTTTGTTATTATTTCTGAGTAGCCATCAGTGAGTTCCATTACATTATTAGTTTCACAAAGTGAATGTCTATTAGACTAGGGTTTGGCTTTTATCCTAAAATTTCCTATTGCATTTAGTTTCCAGTATATTTTGAACTCATCTATCCAAAAGCACGTCAGAATTAATTTTTTAAAATGTTTGTCTTGTTTTTCTCTCACAGTTAAATGTAGTTAGTATTAGGTTCATTGTGTAAGTTTCCATTTTCACTTTAGGCTCATCTAGTATTGCTGCATCACAAGGAAGTTAAAACTTACTTGCTTAACATCATATACCAAAGCAGGTGTAATGGGAGCAAAACTAGGACAAAAAATACTTGATCTGGAGATGATTGAAGAGTTGCAGTGGTGATTTTAACATGGCTGTGGGGAAAACTTGAGTCCTAGTGCCGACCCCTGAAGTTAACATAATGAAGGATTGAAAAGATGACAAGTGGGACAAAGCAATCATGGTAAAATGTAGTTTTCTTTAAAAAAATCTGTTCATAACAGACTTCAGCGTTTTCATTTTAGAGTCAGGAAGAAAACTTCAGATTGATTGGTTTAGTTCAGAAAATCGCCTGAAAATATGTGACTCTAAGGTTTTCCATAATGCTGTCTTATGTTTGAGTTTGTGTGTTTTTATAATTAATTTCTAAAGATCAATATTTTTTAATATTAAAACTGAGGTTTAAAAGTCTCTAGAACTGTATAGTCTACGTTTGGGAGAGACAGAGAAAGAGGGAGAGCTAGAGGCAGCCCCTCTGACACTTGGGGTCTCAGCAGCTTTGTCAGGGGCCAGTGCCGACCTCAGAGAGGCCGGGCTCGGTCCCAGGCAACAGAACTATCTAGAATAAAAGCAACAGAGTGGCCAGAGGGAAGGTCACATGCTACTTTTTGCTCTACCTCTCATGTCAGGTGTTCTCAGCCCTCAGGTCTTACCTCCCCTAAATTTATGAAAGTAGAGGAACATTACTACCACTGATGCTCCCTCGACTTGTCGAGATAATCCTTTCCACTACGTGCTGCTGACGTGATATGTAAACACTGGTCTTTAAATTGTTCACTCTGAGTGGGCCATGTAATATAATTTGCCCAAATGATGCTTCTCTGAACAGATCGGAAATGCAGTTAGAAGATACAGTGAAAGCTGTCCTCTGAAACATCACATCTCAGAATCATTAGGGTGAATCACCGGACCCATAAGAATGCTTTGAAAACCCCAGAGAGAGTCCAGGCAACATGAGTCTTGGTAAATGGCAGCACAGAGTGAAGGGCCTGGAATCAGACAGGCTTAAGTTTGAATTCTAGGTAAAGTGCCGTGCCGAAGTCCCATTAAATGAAATAACACACATAAAGTGCTTAACTCCATTGCTTGGCATATAAGGAAATACTCAGTAAAGGGTAGTTTTACTACTTAAAAAAAAAAAAAGGAAGGAAAAAAAAAGAGAGGTAGAGAAAAGCTGCATGGCCTTAAATAATTCTCCATATTTATTTTGAATAAATGCATTTTGTGCTAGAGCCTTTCGTGGTAACCAGGTCAGCAGAGCATGGAAAGTATTATTGCGAGGGCATATTGGCTGGAAAGAACAAATGCTGTGATTGTGGTCAGACACTATACAGAGGGATCTTATTGCATTCCCGTCTTCTTGCCTTAGACCGTGCTTTTATGTTCATGTGTAATTCTGTTCTCCTCTTTAAAATTTTCCCAGACCTGGCACGCCTGGGTGGCTCAGTCGTTAAGCATCTGCCTTCAGCTCAGGTCATGATCCCAGAGTCCCGGGATCGAGCCCCGCATCAGGCTCCCTGCTCCGCGGGAAGCCTGCTTCTCCCTCTCCCACTCCCCCTGCTTGTGTTCCCTCTCTCGCTGTGTCTCTCTCTGTCAAATAAATAAAATCTTAATAAAAATAAAATAAAATTTTCCCAGACCTTACCTTTCTTAAGGATCCAGCTTTAAATGTGCCACTTCCTGGAAACCTTCTGTGCCTCCCTAGTTTAGCAGAATCCCTTCTGAGGCCAGCCCCCACATTGTATTCTGTATTTTCACTTATTTGGCACATCCTACGCCACCTGGGGCTGTTCCCCAACCATTTCCCTGAAGACCCAAGCTCCTGCTCCTTTAGTACAGCTGGGAAAGTTTAATTACAGGGCTGGCACCAGGTCCTCAGTAAATTCCTGTTGAATTAAATCTCTTATTTGAAATTTCCAATGCCCACAGTCCCCTCCCACAAATCTCCTCAATTTAGGGAAATCTCTTGAAATGACTCACAAGTTTTCACACCTCATCCCAAACTGACATTTTCAAATTATTTACATGCTTCATAGTTTTCCAGTGTGTACTATCAAAACAGTGTTTATATTAAAAGGGCATATTTAATTATCAAATATTTATCCTAAGAAATGTGGTGATAGCCAGCAGCATTGTCCTGCTGAAGCGCTGAAGGTTACACGCTTTGCCTCTAATAATAGATTTAGTGGTGGGATTAGGAATACAGGCAAGGTTAGCCTCCCAGAGCAGTCTGGTGGCCTTGGGCAACCAGGAAGGTGAAGTTGGTGTCTTCGTTAACTCACTAACTTTACTGGAAGTGCATATTTTCCATGTGCCAAGTTCAGTAAGTCATGGAGTAAATGTTTATTTTGTTATGCTTTGAAAAGTTGCTTTGCTTCTTGTAAGTTTTCTCGATGGAAGAATTCCAAGATATGACTTAATCTATGTTTGCAGCATTGAACTAGAGACAGGATCTGTTCTGTGACTTGGCTCTGTCATTTATGGGCCACTTCTGTAGGGAGGGTGTGTGGAAGCAACAGGAGAAATGCCTGGCGTTTGAATGCCAACCAGCAACATGCTCATAAAGTTCTTGATTTTCTAACATCTGACAGCCTGCATCCACCCTTGCAGAACAGGAGGTATCCGTCTTGCAGATCATAGACACTTGTTTCCAGAATTACAGCAACCAGGTAGTACGTAAGATTACCTCAGTGGACTTTCCCATAACCTGCACAAAGAACACCTTTGTGCTTTCCCGTAGGTGCTGTGGTTTGACTCTTTGTATCAACTCCCTCAGGTCAGAGATGAATTAGCCATTACTGGTAGGGATGCCTATCACCAGTTGGGGCTATCCGTTATTAACCCTTGAATTTACTCTGCAGACATCCTATAAAGCATTTGAGAATTTATGCTTGTTAACTAACGTAATCTTTTTTTTAAAAGATTTATTTAAGGACACCTGGGTGGCTAGGTTGGTTGGGCGTCTGCCTTCGGCTCAGATCATGATCCCAGGGTCCTGGGATTGAGTCCCTCATAGGTCTCCTTGCTCAGCGGGGAGCCTGCCTCTCCCTCTGCCTGCCGCTCTCCCTGCTTGTGCTCTCCCTCTCTCTCTCTCTCTGGCAAATAAATAAATAAAATCTTTAAAAAATACATAAATAAAAGATTTATTTATTTATTTTAGAGAGAGATGGAGAGCAGGAGGGGAGGGGCAGAGGGAAAGGGAGAAAGAGTCCCAAGCAGAGTCGGTCACTTAACCGACTGAGCCACCCAGGTGCCCCAACTAATAGGAATCTTATTAGAGATTTGAGTTATTACTAAAGGAACTACTAAAGAGTTCATGTCGGTGCACCTGGGTGGCTCCATCGGTCGAGCATCAGACTGTTGGTTTTGGCTCAGGTCATGATCTCATGGGTCATGGGATCAAGCCCCGAGTAGGGCTCTGCACTCAGCACAGATTTGGCTTGGGATTCTCTCTCTCCCTTTCTCTCCCCCTCTCCCCCTTCCCCTGCATGCACTCTCTCTCTCTCTCTCTCTCTCTCATAAATAAAATCTTAAAAAAAAAGAGTTAATGTCATAGAAAAATATCTCTTCAGCTGGATAAGTAGTCCATGTAATCACACAGTAGACAAAGCAAAAGCAAGATCTTATTGACAGCTATAATCCTGGGTAAGAAATTAGGAAGCAAACTTCATAGGTGACACCAGTACTTAGCCTGAACCATTTTAAGTCTTTTCTGTTTTCATAATACAAATCTGGGTTGCCTTTGAAATCAACAGACTGACACGCTATTGATTCACAACCTCAACAACTTTGTTAACCCTTTTTTAAATGAAGTCAGTCTGGGGCGCCTGGGTGGCTCAGTCATTTAAGCGTTTGCCTTTGGCTCCGGTGATGATCCCGGGGTCCTGAAATCAAGCCCCACATCCGGCTCCCTGCTCAGCAGGGAATCTGCTTCTTCCTCTCCCTCTGCCCCTCTGCCCCTCCCTCTGCTTGTGCATGTTCTCTCTCTTTCTCTCTCTTTCAAATAAATAAAATCTTAAATAAATTAAATAAAGTCACTCTGATGTTAGAACTCACTAGAAGTATACCAGCTTTACAGTTCTTCAGAGTTCCTTATGCCCCCTCAAGCAACACTCTACAATATAGTTTAAAATCTAATCACACTTCTCAGTATTATAATTTTGAACAATCAACAGGATTCATTTTGGGTTTGTAATGTACTCATTGGGAACCATATGGCCCATTTAAGTAAACATCTGTGATTCCCTTTAGTTGTACACTGAAAATAACATGCTACATGAAGATTTTATTTGGTCTGATATCAGAAGCTTCACTGCTCTTCTCCACTGGTTACTCAAGCAGGGACATGTCTGGTCTTCTTGAAAGCTTTCTTCTATATGCTACCCTTTCCTGCTTCCTCTTCCCTGCTAGGTGGTTTCCTATATGTCTTTGTAAAACTCACTTAGAAGTCAAATCTTGCAAGGGGTCTTCTCTGCTTAGTCCCAGCCACTTTTCTGTGTATTCCCTTGGACCTCCTGCAAAATTATTTTTTTTCTTATCACAGCATTCTTATGCTCAGGAATGTTGAATGAATGAATGAACCCATGAATGAATAAATAGTTGAATGAATGCCAAGATTAATGAAAGGTTTATTGTGCTTCTCCAATATGTTTACTTATATTGGTGTATCTTAAATTTAAATGACTCTTGACCACCACTATCCTCCTCCACATGCACACATACTGGGGCAAAAATAGTAAAGACATGAAGGCCCAATCTGCCGTATTTGCAGTAAACTGATAATGACCACACTACTTCCAGAATGGTCTATCTCTGGTTCCCAGTACTTAGCATTTGAATCATCATCATTGTTCAGTCCTAGGCAAATCTGAAAGGACAGGATTCACTGGGAAATAAGTGTTCTCTTAAGTTCCTAGAGGATTATTATAAAAACAGTGAGACAAAGATTCTTTCATGTTGGAAAAAATAAAACAAGACTTCTGTAATTAAAACCAAAAGCTATAGTATAGATGAGAAAAAGCAGTAATCAGCTTAAAATGGGAAAAGCCTAGGTTTCAAATATTTAATTTTCTCTGAACTAAGAAATTGATGCAGACTATTGTGGGTGTTTTAAGATCAAAATTATTTAGACAGATATATGTAGAATGTTTTGCTATTGTATGTATGGGTTAGAACTAGCTCTGAAACTCATTTCCTTTCTTTATAAACAAAGATGGTTGACATTTACTAGAGGCGCTCTTTCTTCCCTACCACATATAATTGTGATCTATGTAGCAAGAAGAGCAAAAATCACTATTAAAGATCTATTTTTTAAATTTCCCTACTACCATTCTCAGTCATGTAGGCCATGATCCAGGCTAACTTAGAAGGCACTTTGGAAAGAAGGTAGAATTTTCCCCTTCCTATGAATTCTATAATCACTTCTTGTGATTGGATACACCAGTATTTTAATGTTGTAGAGGATGTGATATTGTTTGTTTTCTCTCAAGTATATTTTAGAGGCTGTCTTTATCTTTGGGGACGCCATAGATCAAAGTTTGATCCTTAACTTTGCAGGCTCAAAAACGTGAATTTGACAAGGCTCCAAAAGCTGATTCACTAGTCAAGTATTCATGATGTATTAATTTACAATGAGATTTGTGTGTGGCTGGGGAAATGGACCAGTTGTCTATAGAAAGTAAATTCATACATTTTTTTTAAAGATTTTTATTTATTTATTTGAGAGAGACAGAGCATGAGCATGAGCAGCAGGGAGGGGCAGAGGCAGAGGGAGAAGCAGACTCCCCGCTGAGCAGGGAGCCCGACACAGGGTTCCATCCCAGGACCCTGAGATCATGACCTGAGCCAAAGGCAGACGCTTAGGCGACTGAGCCACTCAGGCAACCCAGTAAATTAATAAATTTAACGTTCTTTGTGATAAGCCCCAAGAGGAGACAAAATATTTGCAACTATGTTGTGTTCTGCAACAATTTAAAAGGTTAAACTTTAATTCTAGAAAGATTCATATAATCCAGTCTGCAACCTTGATTTTGCAGATAAGAAATTGGGACCCTGGGTTTTCACAGCTATTTAATGACAGAGCTGAGACTAGAACCTAAGACTCCCAGATAGAGATCTGTGTACTTCTCACAACCCCTGCTGCCTCCCTGATTTTGGAGTGGGATGGGTAGTCAGAAGTTGAAACTAAAGATGATCCAGGGGCGCCTGACTGGCTCAGTTGGTAGAACATGCAACTTATGGTCTTGGCGTTATAAGTTCAAGCCCCACATTGGGTGTAGAAATTACTTAAAAAACTAAAGTCTTGGGATGCCTGGGTGACAGTCGGTTAAGCCTCTGACTTGGTAGTGCCTCAGATTGTGATCTCAGGATTGTGAGATCGAGCCCAGCATCAGGCTGCACGCTCTGCACAGAGTCTGCTTGAGATTCTCTCTCCCTCTCCCTCTGCTCCTCCTGCTTGTACTCTCTCTCTCTCCAAAATAAATTTAAAAATCTTCAAAATAAATAAAATGAAAAAAAAAATTTTTTTAAGTAGACTCCATGGAGCTCAACACTAGGCTTGAATTCACGACCCTGAGATCAAGACCTGAGCTGAGGTCAAGAGTGCGACATTTAACCAACTGAGTCACCCAGGCACCCCCCAAAATAAAACCTTAAAAAAATGGTCCAAATTCTTAAGTGACTATAAAATTAAACAGGAAAAAAAGCTTAAAAGGAAAATTGTTATGAAGCTTATGTGATAAAGCACCTTTATCTGTGCTTTAGTTGGGGGACACTGGTAAATTTCTAAATTTATAAATGGAAGAGGAGAGGTGCTTAGGTGGCTCAGTCAGTTAAGCGTCTGCCTTCCGCTCAGGTCATGATCCGGGTGTCCTGGCATCGAGCCCTGCATTAGGCTCCCTGCTTAGCGGGGAGTCTTCTTCTCCCACCCCCTCTCTCCATTCATACTTTCTCTCTCGTTCTCTTTCTCTTGCTCTCTCAAATAAATAAAATTTTTTTTAATTCTAAAAAATAATAATAATAAAAATGGAAAAGGACACCAAGAAATAAAGCATCAGGGTCACTGGTTCATAATGAAGAATCTCTGACAGATTCTTGACTCTCACTCACTACCTAAATGATCATTTGTCATTGGTTTCCTGAATGTGTTGTCTTTATACAACAAATTGTTAGATTTGTTTTAACTATTTACATTGTAAATCAAGGGGTCTTTAATTAGAAGTCCCTTTGGATTTTCCAATAAATTTGAGTTTTGTTATTACTTTCATCAGTAATATATTTACAAATCCTATTTAGGTTATTTCTGCAAAGATTTCAACACATAGCCTCTCTCATCACTTATTCATTCAAAAGTATTTGTTGGGCGCCTGGGTGGCTCAGATGGTTAAGCGTCTGCCTTCGGCTCAGGTCATGATCTCAGGGTCCTGGGATCGAGTCCCACATCGGGCTCCCTGCTCCTTGGGAGTCTGCTTCTCCCTCTGCCTCTCTCTCTCTCTGTCTCTCTGTCTCTCATGAATAAATAAATAAAATCTTTAAAAAAAAAAAAAAAAGTATTTGTTAAGTCAGTCACCACATCAGGTTCAGAGAGTAAACTGAGAACAAAACAGGAATGGTCCCAAACAGAGCTCACAAAATCGCAGAAGCTGCTTCTACTGTGGGAGGCAGATTTTAATAAAATAATCACACAAACATTGCTAAAAACTATGATAAGTTCTACAAGAGAACAGTATAGGGTGCGATGAAAGCATAAACAGGAGAAAGTCATCTAATTTGGGGCATTCCTGATGAAGTGAGATCAGAAGGCTAAGTGGGGCCAGTCCCAAAGGAAGTTATGCGTTCTCCAGCCAGCGAGAGCTGCGTGTGAGGGAGCGGCCCTTAGGACTGCGCCTGGCCATCCGACCTGTGTAATATACAGTCCTGGAATAACTGGGAAAATGAATATGCAAGGCCCTTGTGGTGGAGGACTTGAAATTAGACTAGTGTAGCTGGATGTGGAAAATGCAAGTGGGGTGGCAATGAAGAGCTTGGAAAAGTGGGTAGAATCCAGGTCTTGTAGAGGCTTATGAGACATTTTAGGATTGGGGCCTTTATCTTAGAAGAGGAGCAAGCATTAAAGGGTTATAAGCAGGGAAGTGGCATCTTCTGTTACAGAGAATTAATTTTTTTTTAAAGATTTTATTTATCTATTATTTGGCAGAGAGAGAGAGAGCGCGCACAGCAGGGGGAGCGGCAGAGGGAAAGAGAGAGGGAGAAGGGGACTCCCCTCTGAGCAGGGAGCCCAATGCAGGGCTCGGTCCCAGCATCGGGAAACCAGAAACCAGATGGAAAACCAAATCTATATTTCTTATTATAATTCACAATATCACAGGCAGTCCCTCTGTTTGTAGGACAGAGAGGGTACCCCTTTCCTAAAATGTAGCAACTATTAAAAAAGAAAGGTAAATGCTCACCATGCCACTGACTTCAACTTTGTATATTAAAGATTTAATAAAATGAAGAAAATCCAACTACCAATATCTCAAACCTATTAATTTCACACATAGACATAAATTATGTAGGAAAGAGGAAACAATATATGAACTATAGAGATAAGTGTCAGTAATTCTTCAGGGAAAAAAGTAGGCAAGCATACAGAAACTGTTGTACTCTACACAACATGTCTTAAAGGAATGACCTGCTGTTTCTGGGTCCAGACTTTGTAATTATTGACAAATCATATAAAGGATCACAATCATCCTTTTGCCATGTGGTAGAATACACAGATTCACTGTTTTTCACCAATAACGTAAATTAATATTACTAAGTTGTTTTTATTAACTGTATAAACATTTCCTCGTACAAATCTAGAATGTTTCCTTATATTTTTAAGATTATTTTTTGCAGAGAATTTTGTTTCTTTGTCTTATAAATCCTACATTTTTATTTGTTACAAAAATTACAGCCTTGGTTAAAATAATGTTGTAAAATATGTATTCTCATAAGGGTGGTAAAATTTAAAGGGAAAGTACAAACCACTATGTGCAAAACTACATAAAGGAAACCAAAATTTAGGGTTTGGGGTTTAGTTCCTTAATTTTAGCAAATTTTCTTTTTAGATACAGCTATTGACTAATATACTTAAATTAAAACTATTTTTAAACCAGTACAGTAGTAAAATGTGTCATGCTTTTACATATACTCCCAAAAGCTTTAAACACACACACAGAGTTCAGCTTTTATTGTCTTTCCCGTAACATGCCTTTCATCCCCTCCCACTACAGGTGGTGGTTGTTCCAACTTAGCGTATAAAAAATTTGTGATTACATACCCTCATACATTTATTTATGCAGGATGAGTCATGGAACAGCTGCCAAAAAGAGCACCCCAATTTAAGTCTTCCAGAATCTCTGGGAAGATATGATGAGGAAATAGCATAGATAGTACAATTTCACTCATTTCTTAGATAAGAGTAAGCCCTTTGGTGTAGAAGCTGTTCATAAAGGTATCCTGATTTTTCTTGTCCTTATTTTTCTAGACCCCAGGCTTTTTTGGACTTCATATATTCACTCATCTGCTCAATAAATATTTATGAAGAACTTGCTCTTTGTAGGGTGTTGTGCTGGGCTCACGGTAGTGAAGAAATCCCATTGTCTTGCTTTCAGAAGTTTGCAGGCTACAGTGTGACATAGGAAACCAGCTAGAAAACCAGCAGGATAGAGCGTAACAAGTGCTGTAAAGCAGTTGCACAGAGTGCAAGGATAGTGTTGGGTTACCCAATGGGCTGGTGGGATGACCAAAGAAGAATGTCCGTGTCCTGGAGGAAGCCGGTACTTAACTAATGAGGAGAGCTAGCCAGGCTAGGGAAGGAAGAGTAACAGAGGGAAAAACAAGGCAAACCTGAGAGAAAGCACAGCACATTTGGAGGAACTGAAAGTGCCTGGTGGTTCAGTATGCCTGGAGTGTGGAGTCTCAGGCAGGGAGTGGTGACAGGCAAGGCTCAAAACACAGAAGACTTTATTAGCCAAGTTACGAAATTGTATGCTCTACTCTGAAGGTCTTGGGAACCACTGAAGTATTAGCACCTCCCTCCCTCCCCACTTGGTGAAATGACGCAATAAAGGAATAAGTCATAACAGTGAAGAAACTAATACCCATGCCTTAAGAAAGATAGTCAAGAATTGTATTTATAATCACACCTTAGGCAGAACAGCACCTTGGTTTGTATTCTTTACCAGTTCTGGGAAAGAAGTGGTTCTTAACCATGTAAAATATTCAACCACGAAGATCCTGCCCGGCCTTACAATGTTACATTATTTTTCTGAACACAACCTTGTGATGGGCCACCTCAAATGGTAGGAATGTACTATACAAAGAAATAAATCAACCAGGTTAAGGATGAGACTAACTTTGGGAAAATCCTTTTGGCAATAAAAATAATATCACCTTATCTTTAAAAAGCAGATTTACAGCTTAAAAATATATTTTTTATATTTATTTTATTTGAGCTTCATAATAGTCCATTGAGGTAACTGATGTTGATATTCCCATTTTACAGATGAAAAACTAAGGTTTATATAAATAAAGTATAGCTCAATATAACAGTATTTAGCAAGGAGCACAACTACTTATTATACTAATTATTATATAATTATACTTACTATATTAATATTACTTATTAGAGATTCAATCCCTAGATATCTGACTTTAAATCCCATTCTTTTTTTTAAGATATTTATTTATTTATTTATTTGAGAGAGAGAGTGCTCATGCTCATGTGGGCACGTGAGTGGGGGGGAGGGGTAGAGAGAGAGAGGGAGAGAGAGAATCTCAAGCAGACTCCCCGCTGAGCATGGAACCTCATCCCACAACCCTGAAATTACGACCTGAAATCAAGAGTTGGAGGCTTAATCAACTGAGCCATCCAGGCCTTCCTAAATCCCTAGAAGAGACTGGTCATAAGCAGTAAAGAAAATTAAATTTAGGAATATACCAAAATCCTTGGTTAGATTTTTTTTGTTAAATTATTAATCACAAGAATTGAACACTCTACTTCCTTAAAGAGTAGAAGATAATGAATAATGTCCTTGGGACTCCAAATATAAAACAATATAATACCTGTTTGCTGATTTTTGTGTTTGTTTTGGTCTAAGGAAAAGAAATATTCTATTTAAAATATTCTTTTTTAAAAAATAAAAGGAAAATAATTTATTGACTTGAGGTCATGGTAATTAAAAGAAGCACTACTAGAAAATTTATCTTTCATTACTAGTATAATATGTATAAAATATGTGTTCTGAAGAATTGGCTATGGGATAAATACATGAAATCTTTTTTTCCTTAAACTTTCCTCACGAGAGTTAATACATGCCCACACTGCAGTATTGCAAAGTTGAAAATTCTGAGAAACAAGTTGGAGAGTGTGGACCTACATGGTCTCAGGCATTATAGGCTACAGGACTTAATTTTATTTACACACCTCATATTTTTAACTCTAGTGTTAAGTTTTTTGAAGCAGGTACTACATCTTTTACATTATTTATATGAATCACAGAATTCCCCATGCATTGGATAGTCAAAAAAGCATGCTATACAACATTATTGTGTTGAAGAAAGATAAAATATTTGGAAGAGCATTCCCAGCTTTCAATAAGGCCAGTCACTGGACCCATCTTCCACTTGACTCATTTCCCCTTGAGTCAGTGATCTGAGATTCCGGGAGCTCCGAACATTGAACCGCGTGAGTGGAAGTGAAGTACTCATGGAGAGAGGACTGAGCCTTTGTGTTCACTGCCTACGCGGGAACCTACAGGGCACTACTAAGTGGACACTCAGCTCTTCTGTATTAACTCAGTGAATGAACCAAAGATGTTCAAGAGAGAATTTAAATCGCAGACCATCCTCATGTCAAGAAGGCTGGTTGGAATCTGAGTTTTTGTTAGGGATACCCAGTAGCTCTGCTGTGTCACACAGGATAGCTTTCACAATGCTGAGCCCTAGCGAACCTTACTAAACTGCCTTGTAATGCACAGTCTTTGACACTTGAGTGATGTCAACTTTATTAACATCACTTTTATTATTATGTTAATGTTAATAAAAATGTTAATATTGTTAATAAAATGCTGATGTTAATAAAAATGCTGAGACAACAGGCTAAACCAAGAATCCCAAGCAAATCAGGATTGTCCCAGCAAACCAGGATCTGAGGTTACCCTAGCAGTCGCCCAGCTATAAATCCAATCTTCAGCTCTTTTTCCAAAAAAGTGCTTACATATGAAAACGTGTCCTTACATAATTAACGGGTTGGAGAAAATAAACCCTCTCTAGAAACTAGTTTTAAGAAAGTTCGTATCCAAGATAAAGTGGTTATTTCTGAGATTTGGTGTAATTCTAAGATTTGGTGTAAATTTTGGAGGTTTTTTTGGCTTCTGTGTTTTTCTTCTTTCTTTTTTTTCTCCTCTGCAATAAATATTAACAATGAACTAGGACTGCTTTATATTTTTGCCTTTTAAAATTAAAATATCCTTAGGTTTGTTTTTTTAGAGTTTTGTTAGTAAATCAAGTATTTCATGGAGCATTCCCAGAGAAATCTTAGTGTCCTTGTTTCTCTGATTAGAAAAATTACAACAGAGGGGCACCTGGGTGGCTCAGTCGGTTAAGCTTTTGACTCGATCTCCTCTCAGGTCTTTTTTTTTTTAAGATTTTATTTTTCTATTTGACAGAGAGAGACGCAGCAAGAGAAGGAACACAAGCAGGGGGAGTGGGAGAGGGAGAAGCGGGCTTCCCGCCGAGCAGGGAGCCCGATGCGGGGCTTGATCCCAGGACCCTGGGATCATGACCTGAGCCGAACGCAGACACTTAATGACTGAGCCACCCAGGTGCCCCTCTCCCCTTAGGTCTTGATCTCAGGGTTGTGAATTCAAGCCCCGCAGTGGGCTCCATGCTAGGCATGGAGCCTACTTAAAAAAAAAATAAAATTACTAACAAAAAGATATTAAATGATTTGTCCCTACTAAGTAGCTCATTAATCAGCAGAATAGAGTATTTGAAAATAATAAAAGAGGGAGGATGGGTTAGCCTGGTGATGGGTATTGAGGAGGGCACGTTCTGCATGGAGCACTGGGTGTTATGCACAAACAATGAATCATGGAACGCTATATCTAAAACTAATGATGTAATGTATGGGGATTAATATAATAAAAAAAAGAAAATAATAAAAGAAAAATTGACAATATATATTCTTGTTCTTAATATCTGGAATTATTACTGATTTCTGTTTAGATGCTATATTATCTTAAATATATGAATGCGAAGATTTCTAGAAGTGTGACATCTCAAAGAATTTTTATCTGCTGATGAGATATTGCAGAATTTGCCAATTTTGCCAATTATGAGAAACCTATTCGTGCCTCCTCAGGCCATGATTTATACCTGCGTGTTTCAGTAAAGCCAAAACATAGGATATTGAGTTCCACATTTCTATAAAAGTCGACACAAACTATGTCATTATTTTGAAAATTACTCACCTGAGAATGTTTCTAAAACAAGGCCATTTAGATTGTCTTTGATGTTTGATTAACTACTTTGTGATGAAGAATTTCTTAAAAGTTTACTAGGGTGTTTTCTTTTTCCCCGTTTTAAAAGCAATATAACAACTTAGGAGCCTCCGGAGCCCAGCAGCCTTTGAGGGGCCCTCTGACAAACCCCTGATGCCCGGGCTTCGGCCTGAGCCTCTCCTTGCAGCCACTAGACAGCGTTTTAACCACCTCGGAACCCTTGCCCAAGCTGTGGACCAAATGGAAAAAAGGTTTTTGTAGGAAAAAAAAAAAAGCAATATAAAAATTTAGAAGCCCAGCAGTCATATGTCTGGCTAACTGCTTTCAGCAACTTGTGGGACAGGAATAAGTCAGGAACACAAAAATTGGGCATCTCCAGAAGGGACCTTGGTGTTGGGGAGGATGTTGACAGGAAGGCACACCCACATGAATCCATCACTGTAGAAAATGTAAAGTATTCAACTTCACATGGAACACCTGATTCAGTTTGCAATTTAAAGGAATTGAACTCTGTGCTATATAGTCTTTTGCTCTGAATAAGAATACTAATGAGTGAAGTAGGTGCGGTGGAAGGAAGAAAACACTCCCATCCAGTGTTAACACATAGTTATCGAACTAGCGGATCTCCTTTCATGAATCAAGTGATTCCCTCACCTCAGGGAACCTTTTTCTGGACAGCACTATATATTATATATTTCAGTCTATTCTCACTACTCTTCTTTTGTCATGGTGTTTTTGACAATGTGAACTACCTCATTCTTCTGGAATGGAATCTTCTTTGGGCTTCCCCTGGTATAGTTAGTCGTGGCTGAACCCCCTCTCTGACCTGTCCAACTGGTCAGTTGTTCCGTGTTTACTCCAAGGGTTCCTCTTCCTGTTCATGTGCTCCAGCTGTATTTAATCCGGACAACTCAGCTTGTTTCTCTTCGTCGTGTCTTCCTTAAAATAATCGTATAATAATGTGGCTTCTGTTTTTACCACTACACAGCCATTTCCACACTTAGCCTCTAACCTTCCCTTCTCTCCTGGTCTCCAGGCTAGTACTTAAAATAATCTGCCATGTTTTCACTTCTGCTTGTATGATCTTTAATTTGGTTTCCACAGCGAAGTGATTCTTTCTCCTGTTTTTATTGGCACTTGGTCATCCAGTTTTCCCCTTTTCATCGGCATCAGCACTGTTCTTTGGTCGCTTACCATTGTCCAAACAATTGAGCTTCATCCATGGAGTGGTTAACAGATCTCTGAATGCTAAAGTTTTAAGGAGTGGTTTTCAAAAAGGCATTTTAAAGGATGTTGACAGGAACAATGTTTAAAAGTACTAGTAGAGTTAATGGTTTTTGCATTTATAAATATTGGGGGGAAATAGGAGAGTAATATTTTGTGATGTGAAAATTGTATGAAATTAAATTTTCAGGATAGTTCAACAAAGACCATTATGTTCTGCTAAGTCTAAAATGTTTACTATGCAACTCTTTTCAGAAAAAGTTTGCTCACCCCTGGTTTAAAAGATTAGTGTCCAATATGTTACAACAACAAATTCAAAACTCTAGTTTGTCCTCAAGCTTTTAAAAAACAAGATGGTTGGGGCACCTGAGTGGCTCAGTCAGTTAGGTGTCTGCCTTGGGCTCAGGTCACGATCTCAGGGTCCTGGGATGGAGCCCCACATCAGGCTCCCTGCTCAGCAGGGCGTCTGCTTCTTCCTCTCTCCGCTCATACTTTCTCTCTGTCTCTCTCAAATAAATAAATAAAATCTTTAAAAAAAAAAAAAAAACAAGATGGTTACACACCCATGAAACCACAATAATTTCCATCACCCCCAAAATTCCCAGGCTCCCCTATAGAACATCTCTCCCTCCGCTCCCAGAACCGGACAACCACTGGTCTGTTTTCTGTCTCTGTATATGGATTTGTATGTTCTAGAATTTTGTGTCAATAGATTCATACAGTAAGTACTCTTTGTGTCTGGTGTTTTTTATCCAGCATATTGATTTTGGGATTCACTGATGTTGTTATGTGTATCAGTAGCTGGTTCTTTTTGTTGTTATGTGCATCAGTAGCTGGTTCTTTTGGTTGTTATGGGGTTTTTTCCAGCTTTATTGAGGTATAATTGACAGATAAAATTATGAGATATTTCAAATGTATATCGTGGTGATTTGATATAAGTATCCACATCAGCAGTGGGCCAGTTTGATTCATGGCCATAGTCTGCTGGACACCTTGTAAACTTTTTACTGTTAGACGAAACTAAAAGCAAACTTTTGAATAATCTTTTCTGCATGGAAAACCAACCAGAGAACATGAAGACAATTTAACCTGTTTGTTACTGTTGTTGTTATTACTATTATGAATATTACGTCAGTGTACAAACTTTGGGTATTTCCAGTGCCTGTGGCAGAGGTTTCCCAGAATAAACCAAAAATGGTTTCAAATTATATTTTTAAGAAATACTTAGAGATATAACAAGATTTAAATAAATAATCATGATACAGTTTGGTACTTTTATAATTTTAATTAAAAAAATATGTTTCACATTTGAAGCTTATTCCAACTCGATTCTCTTCACTGCTTATTAAAACCAGAAAAAATTATTCTCGGATTCCAAACTTCTTCTACTTATTTAGTTCCATCTCACTACTATTGTGACCACCTCCCGTCTTCTCTGTCCCTCAACCCTACCACCTAATTCAATTTATACTTCTGAAATTTTTCTAATATAGGGACTCTCACAGCAGGGGGTTGGTGGGATCAGGGATTTATGTTCTTATAACATTAAAAAAACACACACACAACATAATTTTCAGTTCCTTCTGTCTTGGCAGAAATAGTCGGGCTCCTGATAAGTAATATCATGACTGATTAGTGTTCCATGCTTTGAAACTTAATAGAAGCATGATGAACAATGAGAGTGTCAGAGATGAACCTTCTTCTGTAGACCTCTACAAAATGTTCAAGAGAAAAGGCTGAAGGAACAGGGATCATATCTGGAGATGAGATTGCTGACGCATGACCTAATAATTGTCTTTTGTCTCATGAATATTTATCACAAAGAAGACTGACCAAATGTTTCTTGTGTCCATAAGTGACATGCAGGGAAATATGTCCTTAAATTGCAGATAGAATCTTTGTCTGTATGAAAAAAAAAAAAAAATCTTCTCTATACTCTAGATATAGGTGATAAAAACATAAAATTATCATTCCTAATGATTACAAAATTTAGAACAAACATTTTTCTAAGCCCAAACCTTGAAAGTAAAGGCCTGCGTTACTTTAGTCCTAGACCTGTGTGAACTCAGCACACTAAGCCAACTGAAACTTTATGGACTCTAGTAGTTCTGAATAGTGTCCCTTAAAATAGTAAGAAATTTTAGAAGAACTTGACATACCCATGGTGAACACTGGGTAATTGCCTATCCTATCCAAATAATCTGTAAAAACATTCAGGTAATAATTGTTCCCATAGATTTCTAAGTATTTCAGTTATGCTGACTAACCAACAGCCATCAAGATAAACTCTCTTGTTTCCTCTCTGTGGTATATTTAATACATACATTAGATTGTGGATTCTTTTTTTTTTTTTAAGACTTATTTATTATTTATTTGAGAGAGCGAGAATGAGAGAGAGAGAGAGTACATGAAGGGGGGGAGGGTCAGAGGGAGAAGCAGGCTCCCCGCTGAGCAGGGAGCCCGATGTGGGGCTTGATCCCAGGACCCTGGGATCATGACCTGAGCCGAAGGCAGTCGCTTAACCAACTGAGCCACCCAGGCGCCCCAAGATTGTGGATTCTTATTATAAATAAGAACATCAACAAAAGTGACTAAAACTGAAAGCTAAGAAGAGTTAAATAAGAAGCAGAGAACGATGAAATTCCTACCTATCTCACACCTGAAAAAATATATAAACGCACAAATACTGAATTTCTCTTTTCAGTTTTGTCATTGGCATGAAATCCATGGTCTTTGCTGCTAAGTCACTAGTGATACAAAACCGCAGTAGGTCAGCAGCCCAAAAGCATGCAAAGCCAGAAACAGGAGATCACGGAGACTTCTCAGGGTTGTCCGCCAAGGGAAGAGTAAAAGCAGGAAGCTGTGAAACTCTTGAGCAGCAGCCGCAAGAAGCAGTAGCAGCAATACACAAACCCAGCCCCCGCAGAGAAGCCTGAGACAGCCAGGAGGTCACGTGGGGGGGGGGGGGGTTGTTGCTCAGCGCCACGCAAGCCTACCACCAGTGGCACGCCACCCGGCAAAGCAGAGACCAGCCCGAAGCAGATGCTTGGTTCTCCCATGAGACAGTCTTGGCAGTGGAACATGTGACATGGAAAGACCAAACCAAAACAAACTTTTATTGAGCAACTACGGGACTACCTAACTATGGTGAGAGAAATAGAGGGCTAGAAGTAACACATGCCTCAGACCCACCTGTCTCCAACCCCCATCCTACTCTCTCCCACTGCTAAAATTTAAAAACCATAACCTCTTATTTCACAAACATTTCTTAAGCTCCTTTTGTGTGCCAGGGCCACGCTACAAATTTTAAAATACAACGGTGAACTGGACATAGCCTCTTGCTTTCTAGGATGGTACAGCTTAATGGAAGATACTCTTTTTTTAATCCCAAATTTGTGATTTTTTTTTTTGAGTTGGAAAAGAAACGAATTTTAATTGAAGACTTCATTTCTCTGTTTTCCTTATCCTGCGTTGTTCTGTGCACTTTCTTAGACTCTCTAAAAGATAGGTGGTTTTGTTTGGGCCGTTTGCATGATTACACTGTCTATTTTCTTAACTGTTTTTTATAACAGAATTAACATTTATCTGGAGATTTTGAAATTGCACATTTTCCCTATGGCTCCAAAAATATTATCCCTATTATTTTAATATCTTTTTGTTTCAAAGTTTTAAAAATATGGAAAAGAAAAACAATAAATGGTCCACATGTCCATCTTCCCATTATATAGAATTGATCATTGTTTAATATACTGACAAATTTGCTTGTAGTTTAAAAAAAAATCACTACTTGGAAAAAAGGATAAGTTTTTATTACAAAGAATTGAAAAAAGAATAAAAGTATAAAGACTAAAAACTTTTTTTAAAGTAATCTCTACACCCGATGTGGGGCTCGAATTCATGACCCCAATTTCAAGAGTCATATGTTCTACTGACTGAGCCACCCAGGCACTCCAAGGTTAGAGACTTTTAAAATCACTTCAAACTTCACCCATAAATAATCCTCATTAACATTAGGTGACCATAATGGAAACAATGATGGGCAGGAATTTTCCAAATTCGATAGCAAAAACCACAGATCCAAAAAGCTTATAGAACCCTCATCAAAGAAAATTATACCTACATATAGCATAGTCAGACTCTTGAAAATCTAAATAGGAAATCATGGGGGCACCTTGGGGAAGTGAATGGAACACTGCATACAAGAAAATAATGATAAAAGTTAACTCTATTCTCATTAGAAATTTTGGAAACGAGAAGACAATATAATGATATCTTGGGGCTCCTGGCTGGCTCAGTCAGAAGAGCATTGACTCTTGATCTCGGTGTTGTGCGTTCAACCCGTGTGTGTGTAGAGATTACTTAAAAATAAAATCTTAAAAAAAAAAAAAAGACAATGTAATATCTTTAAAGTCCCCAGACAGACAAACAAACAAACAGAAAACCTGCTAACCTAGAATTCTGTATCTGGTGAAAATATCTTTCTAAAATGAAGACTGAATAAAGACATTTTCAAGCAGATGAAACTTGAAAGAATTTATTTCTAACAAATCTGAACTACAAGAAGTGCTAAAAAGAAGTTCTGCAGGCTGAAGGGTAAGGGAAGTGATATAAGAAAAATCCACTTCCATAGAAAGGAATCAAGAGCACCAGAAAGAGCAAATAAGGCATTAAATACAAAGGATCATTTTAAAAATCATTCCTATTATATACATATCTGTATAATTAAGTCTCTTTAAATACCATTGGCTGTTTAAAAATAAAAGTAACATCAAGTGAACATCATTCTAGACACCTTTCTAGGCAAACTAAATATTGGATATCTAGTTATAAATAAATTTTAAATATGTGACCATATTAGAGTTGCTATAATGTACAAAACCTAATTTCAATTTACTTGAATTTGTCACAAGAAAAATTAAAATGGAAGAGGAATAATTGTTGAATTGCAAAAAATTATTCTACACCACAAAAGATATTCTGGGGGCACCTCTCTGGCTCAGTTGGAAGAGCATGTGACTCTTAATCTAGGGTTTGTGAGTTCAAGCCCCACGTTGGGCATAGAGCATACTTAAAAAAAAAAAAGAAAAGAAAATATAAACACACTAAAGGATTAGAATCACTGTTTTTTATTACCTAAGTATTTCAATTTTATAGTATTGATTGACTATATGCTATAAAAGATGGTAGAACCATCAACACTCAGATCTCCCATCTCCTCTCTCTCAAACTTAGGAATTTTTTTAGTTAATATTATGCTTTTTAAGTTGTCTAGATTTAACTTTCATTTGACCCTCTGTAATTCTCATAATTTTTTTCTAAATGTATAGATACAGGTTTTTTTACATGATTCTTTTGCCACCTTTGTATTGAATTCTGTTTTTTCCTCGGTATGGGCAATTCATCTCTTTATTGGTCATATTTTATTGTCATATAGTTTGGGTTTCCCCCACCCAAGAAGATACATGGATGCTGCATTGCCTGAATTTTTTTTTATGTTTGATGATGTCAAATGCTATATTGGCTGGGTATAATATTCTTGGACCACTTTTTCCCTCAGAACTTAATAGATATTATTCCATTATCTTTTAACACTAGTAGTCAGTGTAAAGAAGTCTGAAGCCAGACTAAAATTTACCCTTATTGAGAGATTGGCTTTTTTTTCTACTTGAATATCTTAAAGTTTAAAACTTAGTAAGGCTACAGTTTGGTATTAAGGAATCTATACCAAAATATCCCTGGTACATGGTATTATACTTACAAGCTGCAGATTCAGTTGTGTTTTTTTTTCTTTTTCAGGAAACTGTTCTTATATTAACAATATGGTTTTTTATTCATCTTCAGTTACATTCATTGGATTCCTTATTTCAAGGATATCAATGAACAACTCTTGAGTATTTTTTTTTTTTTTTACCTGTCAACTTCTTTAATTTCTTTAATCTCTGTCTTTTTCATCTTTATTCACTGGAATTATATATTAGCAAAATCTCTTTTATTTTCAAGTTCTCTGAATCATGATCTGCCTCATCCATAGTTAGTCCAGCTACTGACAGCACAGTGGTTCAACTTTTGTGGCATACAGTGAGATGTGTAGGGTCTGTAAGACCACTTCCTCATTGCCTGTAGAACTCTAGCTTTTTATCCCTCAAATGTTTAAGTGCTGGCCCCACTGTACACTTTACATTTTAGTATCTAGACTGATTTAATTCTTTGGGTTTTAATGGCAGGCTAGGCATTATCACCTGAATATTTCTATCATGTATGATTGGCCAAAACTCTTTGCTGAAACTGAAATAAATATTAGATACAGAAGTCATGCAGAGTCAGTTTGTCAGATTGCTCAACACATTTAGCTCAGGATTGCTGAGAGCTCTTGTTGGGTGGGTGTGCTAATGCTCACTGGTGAGGGATGCAGTGTGAAGTCTGTCACACGAGCTTCAATTCGCTGTGAGTGCAGGATAGTGTTCAGAATGTGGGAAAGATGTTTCACTTTAATTAGAGACAAATTTAAAATTAAAGGAATGGGCCTGGGCAGCTGTTAAATGGGTTCATTGAATGCATTTAATATGTTAACCACTTTTTTGTAACCTGAAAGAATTATGGGATGGGAGAAGCAGAGACAAAGAGGATTGCTGACTGTAACAGCTTGCGTGCAGTTATAGTTTGAATACCTGGATTCTGCCCTCTTCTGAGGTCTTTTTACAAGTCCTGCAAAGGCTAACTGCTCCTGTTTGAGGGCTGTATCATGGTCCTCAGAGGGAGACACTCTCAGAGTGAAGATGAGTTCTCCAAATCAGTGTGAAGCCCCAAGACTTCGCTTCCCGGGCAGGCTGCTTAATCAACTTCCTGTTTTACCTAGTTCTCCTCTGTCAAATCTGTTTAATGGCAGTGTTGATTCTTTCCCACCTCACATGAAACTGATAGAAATTATTGAGGGGTGCCTGGGTGGCTCAGTCTGTCAAGAGACCAACTAGTGATTTCCGCTCAGGTCAGAACCTCAGGGTCCTGAGATCAAGCCCCGCCTCCGCTGGAGCTCCCCAAGGAGTCTGCTTGAGATTCTTTCCCTCTGCTCCTCCTCCAGCTCACACACGCACGCACTCGCTCTCTCTCTAGTAAATAAATAAATCTTAAAAAAAAATTAGTGAGATAAGCAGCCAAAATCTCCTATACTTATTTTGCCCTTTGATGATGTTAAGGGCATCTATTAACTCCTTTAGACATTATGATCTCATTTGTATCTCACTGATGTTTGCTAATAAGTTTAAATTCCTGAATCAAAAAATTAAAAATTGGCCATGGTGGGTATGGTTCATCCAGTTATAATCTAACTAAAGACTTTGAAAGCATTTTTCATCTTTGTAGTAGGAGATCCAACAAAATAATCAAAACAGCAGTGCACAGAAAGAATTTCCTTCAGTCAGCCTTCCCTAAGTAAAGAATAGGAACAACAGGTGGATTATATAGGTCCTGCCTCTAAAAGAGTTAACCCATTATTTTATAAGAGATTGTTGTCTTTGTGAGCAGCTTGAGAGTAGGAATCAGATGTTTTCTCTTTGCATCTCAGTGCCTGGCCATGCACAGAGTGGGTGGTCAGCATATTGGATTGAACACTTGAGATTCCAGATTCTCTCTTAAATTATTTCACAGACCAGCATACAAGGGAGAGCCTGAGATTTAACATGCAGTGTTTGGAAAAGGAACTTGTTTTTACTGTGAGATCAGAAATCTCCACAGCTCAGTATTTTGGATAATGAAGGTCCCTTTTCTATATTTGCCCAGCCTGGGCTGCACACAAGTAAATGTCACATTATCTGCATTTAAACATTCTTTTCTTTCCATTTTAACAGTGTTTATGTTTCCTGGGGTACATCTGAAAGATTCCAAGTATTTACTGTATATGTAAATATTCTTTTAAGAAAAAAAAAACCACATGTAGTTTTCACATGCAAGTTATTTTCAGCAGGCAGTTCCTTTCCTGCAGCACAAAAGGCTAGATATAAAAACAAACGAGAGAATGTGCTGTTTTAACAAATGGGTCCTTAGAGATGGATTTTAAAGCGTGGTTTTGTTTCCTGATCTAGCTTTTACCCTATCACTTTGTAACACTTAGAGAAATCCTGAAATAAATCTGTGACATTCTCACAGTTTTAAGGCTGACAGTTTAATTTTTTTCCTGTTTTGTCTATTGCTTCGGCCAATGTAATTAGGTCATACCCATGTGAAAAATTACTTGTACAAGAAAAATTTTGGATGTGTATGTGTGTTTTCAGGAAGATTCGTTTCTGCTAATGTTCACATCATCCTTTGCATGAGAAACTAATTCACTTACCCTACATAATTTAAAATATAAATGTTGAGTAAAAAAAAAAAAACACCCTAATTCAAAAGGAAACAAATGTTTCTATTACTTATTTTATATTGTGGTTAGAGTAATTATATTTAGCAATATTTTTAGCAGAAAAACCACTGATTTTAAAACATATTTGTTAGTTATATAGATTGGATGCCAACTCTGGAAGGGCTCATTCTAACAAAAAGGGGAGAAAGACCTAATTTATGGCAGTATTCTAGAAATGGCAACGGAGCTCACATACTAGCATGCCCATCTTGCAGACTGTTCTTTAATTTCATTTTACATTAAAAATCTGTTGTAATTCTTATGCCTTAAATATTTTCTAGTAGATTTTTTGCTATTTATACCAGCAGATAAAAGTTTCAAGCCCATGAGCATATTATTTGCTTTATTGCTTCCATACTCCTAGAAATGTCACGAACCATGGGAGAATGCAAACGTCACCAAATGAAGATAGTTGTGTCTTATGAAAAATGTTAATATTAACTCCTTTTCTTCTTTAATAAACTGAATGTCTTGCTTTCATTTTTGTGGATTCGTTTAAGAATTTTAATAACTAAGGAGATTCTTACTTGCTTCCAAAACTTAAACACCAGGATTAATAGACACAAAAGCCACAATTTAACATATTTTATTGGCTGAGTATAAAGGTCAAAATTACCAAGCGTTATAGAAGCACCATTAGAAGTATACAGTAGAACCCTTGTAGAAATCATGAAGGACAGCCAGTGTAGGCAACGTCTGGAACACAAATACAAAATTCGAGTTGCTCTCTGTGACGGAAGCAGAGCAATTGTCAAGAGTTGGACTGGGTTGCAAAAGAATTTAAAGGGCCAGCAGATCTTTTAAGAACTTAACAAGACAGCTTTGTTGTCTCCCGTAACATTCACTGAGAAGCAAGGCACGCTAAATATTAAGCAATCCACAGAATTCCCCCGAGTCCCTACCCAGTGATTGTGTTTTCAAATGAAATAGTCAGTGAGCCAGATAAACAAAATCGGAAGGCTCAATTAGGGCTGCCCTTCTGGGAGTCCACAAAGTGGTTGGAGCATTAGTACCTCACTTAACCATTTTGCTACAAAAAAAAATGAGAATAAGTGAGATCAATGGGAAAAGAGTAGTTTTTTGGAAGGCGAGAGGTTTGCTTTCTAAAAAGGTACACGGCTAATCAGATATACTTCTGAAGTTCTGTTTTCATGTATTAGTAGGGCTAGATTTCAGAGTCACTTGGGTTTTAATCAAGGAAAAAAATGATTTTTTAGTGAGAGGGCAGTTTTCCCAAATAACGTTGAATAACTTTTTTGTGACATTCAGAAATTTATAGTGGCCTCTTGCTAGACTTCTAACGTGTTCTGTATTTCCCTGCTTCGGGTAGAATTTGGAGACGGCTTGTAGAAAATCGGCTGTGCTTATAACCACGTTTGTTTTTCAGCTGCGGTAGCCAGATTTCCTTTAACAAGCTAGTGTTATTTTCTTTTGCAGGGACTTTATGTTTTTGTGGTTTATTTCGTTCTACACAACCAGACGTGTTGCCCTATGAAGGCCAGCTACACAGTGGAAATGAATGGACACCCAGGACCCAGCACAGCTTTCTTCACACCAGGGAGTGGCATGCCTCCTGCTGGAGGGGAAATCAGCAAGTCCACGCAGAATCTTATCAGTGCAATGGAGGAGGTGCCTGCCCTTGCCCTTGCTCTTGCACTTGCTCAAGCTCTCCCCCTTCCTCCCCCGCCCTCTCCCTCCTTCCCCACCCCCCTCAAGAAAGAGTGAAAGTTAAAAGGTACCATGTGACTTTTAAATCCCTTTCCTACCAACAGCCTCTGATCTGTGGTATTTGATTGGCTTACTGTGGTATCCTGCCTGTTATCTAATTCTTTTTCTTCCCTGTGCTGTGAGCTGTACTAACCAGCAGTTTGTACTGGGAAGTCAGTGCATAATTTGTCACCGCTTTCTTCAGAATCATCCGAATTTAACATGGCAGTGACTGAATCTGCTTCGGAAATGGTTTTTTTAAACACTGTGCTCTTCCTAAAAATACTTCCTCGGCTCTCTTTCTTCACCCATCCCAATTCATTACTTCGATCCCAACAAACACTCAGTGAAAAGAAAATACGCTAAAACTCTTTTTAATTTAAATACCCGAAAATATTTTAGGACAGAAGCTTGGAAGAGGGCTTCAGCAGCACTACTAGAAAATCTATCTAGAACGTCCTCTGTGAGATCCACCTCCCATTCCCCGTCGTTTCGCTTTCCTGTGTCTAAATCACAGTGCCACCAACCTGTCGGTAATGCTACCTATAGTATTGGGACCACCGCTCAGATTTTTAAAACTACCTGAAAACATTTGTCCAGGAGGAGATGGTATGCAGGTCCCTGACCAGTTCTGTACTGCCTGAGGTGTGCTTGCTTACCATTCCTTACTTAGCTCATATTGCCCTCTCTGTACTGAAGAGCCAAGGGGAGCAGTGCCAGCGTGGCTCAGTGGGTTAAGCTTCCGACTCTTGCTTTCCACTCAGGTCATGATCTCAGGCTTGTGAGATCTGGCCCTGCATAGGGCTCCCCGCTGAGCATGGAGCCTGCTTAAGATTCTTTCTCTCCCTCTGCCCCTTCCCCCACCCTCCAAAAAAATAAGAAATAAAAAAATAAAGAGCCAAGGGGAACAGTATTTGTGTTTGCATCCTGAAAAATGTCAGGAAATCAAAATGCATCTGTCTAAAAAGGTAATGGTTTATAGATAGTTAAATAGGTAAATAGGTAGGTAGAGAGATCATCTTACCAGTGATATTTTTTGTCCTCCATGTTAATGTAGAAAGGAATTTTATTCATGTCAGGTTAAAATTAAGGTAAGTAGGTGATCACAAGTCAAGTCCAATATTTAAGAATTTTAAGAATTTTGGTACCCCTAAATGTTTAGAAATCTGATACCATTTCTATATCCCCAAAGTTCTTAAAACAGAATTACTTTCACATCATAGTTGATATCAATAGAAGTGGTTATTTTTAGAACTAGCAATTCAGGAGTGAATCTTAAAAAAATTTTTTTGTCTTTTTGATTGTTTACCCAATCTAGCATTTGTCTAGATCTGAGCTGTACGATAGCCATTAGCCATGTGTGGTTATTTACATTCAAACTAAGTAAAATTAAATAACATTTAAAATTCAGTTCCTCCCTCACCCTGGCCACACTCAGGTGCTCAGTAGCTACCTGTGACGTCGGTAGCTGCCATAATGGAGAACGTGGATATAAAATATTTGTATCATCACAGAAAGAGCTGTTGGGCAGTGCTGGTCTAGATATTCAACTTCTTAATGAAATATTTTAAGGTTTAATCTTCTCTCAAATGATCTCCACAGTCCTCAGGTCACTTTTCTCAATACAAGGCATCCCTGCAGTCTCCCAGAAAACCTTGTGTTGGGAGGGAGCAGCTGGGCCTGAGCCGCTCCTTGAATGTTCATGTGGGGTGTTGCACAATGGCAGACCCTTAAGTGTGCTCTGCATTCCTCAGAGGCTTGGAATTGGCCTTGATCCAGCTGTCTGTCGATGAGGGACTATCAGAGACATTCTAGGAAGCTCTGCAGAGAAGGGAAGGCATGAGGAAAGGAAGGACTAAGGGACTGGTTATCAGTGACCAAGAAGGACATGAATATATTTAATTATTTCAGGTTAGAACCATCTTTTAAATCATTTAATCCAATGATTATGTGAATCTTTATTTTATAACTGGAAGTTTTACTTCCCCTACCCTATTTTATCCACCACCTCACCCCCCTCCCCTCTGGTTCTTAAATTCTTAACAGTTTTCTTTCCATACAACCTACAAAAAAAAAAAAAAAAGTGTTGTTTGGGTTAAAAAAAATAATTTTCTTTCCCCACACATGACAGCATCGAAATCTACAAGTAATTCTAATAGAGAAATTGTTTAGAATCACCAGACTGAGTTGTCTCTGAGGACCAAAGGTAAAATTAAAGGTCTTAATTCTAAACAGTTCAACAGTACCTTCACGTGGTCTCTGTATGAGAGAATGAGAATGTGGTGATAAAGTAGATATCAGAGTAAATATGTATGTATTGATATTATTGTTTCTGTTGCTCCCCACCCTACCCCAAAAAGGTGCCTGCTGACTGGGAGAGAGCATCCTTCCAACAAGCCAGTCAGGCCAGCCCTGACTTGAAGCCAAGTCCTCAGAAAGGCGCCACGTTCCCTTCCTCCGGAGGATATGGCCAAGGGTCACTAATAGCTGATGAAGAGTCCCAGGAGTTTGATGACTTGATATTTGCATTAAAAACTGGTATGTATGAACCCACCAACCACATTAGAAGTAGGCACTCTTGCTATGTGGCAACTTATATCTTCTTCCCATGAAGTTGCAAAAGAAGTACAGTCAGTCCCCCTTAGCACATCCTGATTCTCATGACCCATTCCTAATCCCAGCCAAACTTTAGGATATTTTGTTCTTGGCACCAAATATAACACAACCTAAAAATAATTTACAATTTGCTGTTAAGAAAAAGGCATACTCTAACTAAATGTAAATATCTCTGTCCTGGGATCTTGATATAACACCAAGATACCACTGAGACAAGTTCAGTATTTTAAGACGATCTAGTAGGGATCTCTCTCAGAGAGTTTCGCCTCTGACCTGCCAAAGAGACCTGCCAAAGAGACCTGCCAAGAGACCTCTGACCTGCCAAAGAGACCTGGCACCAAAGAGAAGCAAAAAATGTCAAAGGCAAAATAATGGGCCACATGTAGTTCTACTGTTTTCCAAGCACCATCATATATCGTATTTTACTGGCTTCTCCTACATGTTCAACCCCACTCATCCTGTGACCCTAATGGATGGTTGTTTTCAAATCAAATATGCAGAGTTCTTTTCTTTTCTCTTAATTTTTTTTTAATTAAGTAAACTCTACCCTCCAATGTGGGGCTTGAACTTACAACACTGAGATCAAAAGTCACATGCTCTACCAACTGAGCCAGCCAGGCACCCCTGCAGTTTTTTTCTTTTATTTTTTACTCAGAAAAATCTCAGACTGCCACTGTTGTAAAACTTTTAGTGAACTTTTCATTCCTAGATGTACAAGCAAGCAAGAAGATATGTCCATACTCAGATAACCTATTAAGATAATTATTCAAAATGCATTTTACTGTATATACCTATATTAAGAATAGTGGTTGGCACTTGGAAAACTTGTAGATATTGTTGGATAATTGAATGAATGAATGAATGAATGAATGAATGAATAATGAAACTTAGAGTTTACTTGGAGGAATAGACATTCACACAAACATGACATAAGAAAGAGTAAGTAATGAAAAGAGTTATTAATTATTGAAGAGATCAAGGAAATTTTTTTGAACCCTCTTAGTTGATTCTTGAAAAATATGTGGTTTTAAATAGTTAAAGAGTGGAGGAAAGACATTGCAGACTGAGGGAGTAGAATCAGCCGAAGCCCTTAGCTTACAGGTGCATGGCTTACAGGTACTTGGAGAGAAGCCGCACTGCAGTATGGCTGGGGTAGATGGGGAGTGCGAGCCAGGCAGCTGGAGAAAGGCCTGCAAGGTAATTTACCTGCATTGTTAATAATTTACTGTAGTTCCCCAACTGGGTTTCAGTGAACAACCTCCTTGTGATATTTATAGTCATCCTCAATGGGAGGATCCTCTGACTGAGTATATTTGGGAAACTGCAAAGATTCACAATTCACATTAGCATTTAGCAGCTCTAAAAAGTCCTAGAGTAAAGAAACCCACTTCACTTAATTTAACCTGGTGTTTCCGGAACACATTTAGTAATAGATTCATTTTGTGGGAGCAGAACACTTGCTGGTATTTTACATAACATTAAAATGCTATTCAGAAGCCATGCTAAGGAGTGGGATTTTTATAGAACCTAGTGAGCCATGGAGGTTTTTGAGGAGAGGAATGGCATGTTCCCAGTGGTTTTTGAGGCAAAATAACTCTTACAAAAGCATAAAGAATAAATTTAGAAGCAAAACCAGAAAGGCTGGGAGATTATTACAATTGTCCAAGGGAATGAGGTTCGGGCCTCAGATTCGGGAGCAGAAATGAGAAAGAGAAGATGAACACAAGAGGAAAGCTGAAGGAGCACTAAGAGGACAGTCAGCAAAGGCTCCTGCTTCTCACTTCGGTGGCTGAGGAATTGTATCAAGAGCATTTGTTCATTCATGTGTTTTGGGGGAAACTGATGAGTTCAGATTTGGAAGTATTGTTGTTAGGCCTGGGGGCTCTTAAATATTCAGGGTTGAAGGATCTTAGCTAAGGGTTCAGGGTTGGAGGTATTGCTTTGACATGCGTCAAGGCAGAGACTCTTTTCAAAGCTGTGGGGATGGATGAGTTTGATCTTGGGAGAGTGAAGGAGAGAGAAAAGAAGTAAAGGAAAGAGGTGAGGAAGGGAGGGGAGACGGAGGAAGGGCAATAAGAAGAGCATCCTGGATAATATCTCCTTTAAAGAGTGAATAGGGGTGCCTGGGTGGCTCAGTCGGTTAAGCGTCCAACTCTTGATTTCAGCTCAGGTCATGATCTCAGGGTTTTGCGATCGAGCCCAGTATTGGGCTCCGCACTCAGCGCAGAGTCTGCTTGAGATTCTCCCTTTCCCTCTCCCTCTGGCCCTTCCTCTCCACCACTATCCATGCTTGCTCTCTACCCCCACCCCTGGAAAATAAATAAATAAATAAATAAATAAATAAATAAATAAATAAATAAATTTTTTTAAAGAGTGAATAGAAGAGGGTCCCATGGAGGAAACTGCAGCATGGTGAGAAAGAATAAAGAGAGAGGAGGTTTCATGAAGGAGGAAATGAACAATTTCCTAAAATGCTCAGTAGTGTTAGGACTAAAAAGGGGCTTTCAGATTACTAATGATTCTCAGGGAAGATTATGTCCCCAGCACTACAAAGTGGTCAGTTGTTGATGTTGGGACACTGGAAGCATAAAATGAATTCTTGCAGCATAATTAAATTAGATGTGGGTCCTATATATGTAACAAGTATTAAATGCATTCAGTTCAGGAATGTATGGAATGACTTGCTTACTTATAGATAAGTTTAGCATTCCTTGGAGCTCACTAAACTTGTTAGGAAGTAAATACTTAAAAAGACCGAAATAACAGTCTCTAACATTGGTTCCCCCTATTTTTAGAAAAGGTACTATAATAATCAAGCACCACCCCCAAGACACTTCATCATAGAATATGGTCAAATTAAAGGAGTTCACATGCCATTCCATCTACAGCTGAATTTACAGTTGACACATAGGCCCAGATTTGGCCCAACAGAGGATTTTGTTTGATTCTCATAGCATTTTAATGTTTTTTAAGCCCAGATTTCAGAGATATCCCAGGGCACCTCACAGTCTCAGTAGTAGAGCATGTGACACTTGATCTCAGGCTTGTGAGTTACAGCCCTACATTGGGTGTACAGATTACTTAAAAAAAAAAAAAACCTTAAAAAAATTTTAGAGCTATCCCATAAAAACCCAGAATTTCTTTTTTTTTTTTTTAAGATTTTATTTATTTGTTTGACAGAGAAAGAGATGGCGAGAGTAAGAACACAAGCAGGGGGAGTGGGAGAGGGAGAAGCAGGCTTCCCACCAAGCAGGGAGCCCGATGTGGGGCTTGATGCCAGGACTCTGGGATCCGGACCTGAGCCGAAGGCAGAGGCTTAATGACTGAGCCACCCAGGCACCCAAAACCCAGGATTTCTTTTAAAAAAAATCTAGCAACAGAGTGCTTAAAATCTAGCACAATCTTAAAATCTCCTTGATTGGAGTTGAGTAATGGCTACCCCTCTGGACAGAGCATGAGCTCTTTGTTGTCCAGTGCTCACCAGACCTGTGTCGCTGGTCTGTGCTAGCCGACCTGGCCTCCGTGACATTCGGGTTTGCAAACCTTGATCTATCACAGGTCCATTTTAACCATTGGCCACTTCAAGTCTGGTACTGGGAACAGTGGGTCTTCTAAGTCTTTTCATTTAAACCCTTAGACAACTTTGAAAAGCTATGTAACCCTTTGCATATATTTAATAAACATCTAAAGATTTTCATCATAAATTGAAATAGTATCAAATAATATAACTTCTGTATTATAAATTTTAGTGTTTAAAAATGAAAATTTTACATTATTCTTTTAAACTAATTCAAAGGAGTCTAAATATCATAGCAATTTGATATCCATTATTATTAATTTCTCTTTTTTTTAGATTTTATTTATTTATTTGAGAGAGAGCAGGGGAAGGGGCAGAGGGAGAGGGAGAGAGAGAGAGAATTTCTAGCAGACTCTGAGCTCAGCATGGAGCCTGACTCGGGGCTGGATCCCGCGACCTTGAGACGATGACCTGAGCCAAAATCAAGAGTCAGACGCCCAACCAACTGAGCCACCCAGGCGCCCCATATTCATTTCACTTTTAAAATACATATGGAGCAGACTTTTCTCTTACAATTGGAAATTCTACATCATTGTCTTTTCTCCTTGAACTTATATTTCCATTCCACTCCACCACAGAATTTTATCCTAATGTAATATATTTTATGCTTGAAATTCATTCAGTCTTCACTCACTCAGAACAACTTCTCTCCAACAAAACATGTATATAAATTGAAACTTAAAGTTTTCCTGTGACCATAAGGCTATATATAAAGTGTTAAAATTTTTTTTATTATTATCATTATAATTATTATTAGTCTACAATTGAATAAATCAACATTAATTTTTAAAATATTAAATGTTTTGAGGAGCTCCTGGGTGGCTCAGTCGGTTGAGCATCCGACTCTTGATTTCTGCTCAGGTCATGAGATCGAGCCCTACGTGGGGCTCCACACTCAGTGGGGAGTCTGCTTGAGATTTTCTCTTTCTCTCTCTCTCTCCCTTTCCTTCTGTCTCTCCTACCCCACCCAACCCTGAGTGCTCTTGCAAGCTCTCTCTCTAAAATAAATAAATCTTTTTAAAAAAATAAAATAAAATATTAAATGTTTTGCTAAGTAATTATCAAAAACTCACCACAAGAGTGCACATGCAGGCGCTTGTCTGGCTCAGCCAGAGGAGCATGTGACTCTTGATCTTGAGGTCATGAGTTCAACCCCCATGTTGGGTGTAAAGATGACTTAAATAAATAAACTTTTTTTTTAAAAAAAGCACACATAGAAGTTAAAGATCTAGGAATACATTTTCTTAAAGTTGTCCTCATACCACCCTGGACCCTTTGAAAAACCTTCATGTACCAGAAGCTAAAGGAATCCCATTGCTTCAGACGCTTTATAAGAGAGTTCAGGGGCACTGACCTGGAGCATTGTGTGGTATTAGATTGTGAGGTGGGATGGCCAGCTCAGTGGCTAGATTTTTATGTTGATCAAAAGCTGACAAGATTCTAGAATATGTCAAGGTTGGAGCATATTGGGCTTAGAAATAGGATTTTCTTCACAGAAGGCTTCTCCCAGAAAGACTAATCTGATTCCCTGTCATCCCTTAGCTTCCTGTTTTTACCTCAGGCCAAGGACACAAATGTCAATGCAAACATTTCTTTATCAGAAACTTCAAATGATTTCTTTTTCAGTCAGAAGAAAATAAATGACAAGTCCTTGAATAAAAATGAAAACATTCAGAGTCAAGGCCCAAATACTCAAACTCCTCTAAGAACTCATTAATAAATTTCTCTTTCAGATAGATCACATAAAACCACAATGACTTATTTAGCTTCAAAAACTTCTAGAGACCAGTATGCTAAACAAAATTAAATGGGCATCGAAGTGGAAGAGCAAAATTTGGAAAGATTTTTTTTTTTCCTCCCGAAAAAGATTGAAGGAGAATGATCTTTGTATCACTATCACATTTGAAAAAATCTGTAGAAAATAGGAATGGGCCTTGGGATCAGAGAGCCCTGTGTTGGCATCCTAGTTCTGCAGTCTGCTATCTGTGTGATTTTCAGCAAGGGACTCAAGGTTTCAGTTTCCTCATTTAGCAAATAAGAGTTATTATAATTAGGGGCGCCTGGGTGCCTCAGTCAGCTAAGTGTCTGCCTTCGGCTTGGGTCATAATCCTAGAGTCCTGGGATGGAGTCCTGCATTGGGCTCCCTGCTCAGTGGGGAGTCTGCTTCTCCCTCTGCCTCTCCCCCTGGCTTGTGTTCTCTCTCTTTCTCTCACTCTCTCTCTCAAATAAATAAATAAAATCTTTAAAAAAGATTGTAAGTTTTCATGGAGGTTAGAGATTGTTAATGTAAAGAATCTATCAGTATCTGGCAGAGTTGAAGTTCAGTAGCTCATTGTATATATTATTTGTTGGGTTCAGCTTATTGTTATGCTTAAAAACTATTTTTTTAAAGAGTCTATTTATTGGCGTGCCTGGGTGGCTCAGTCGTTAAGCGTCTGCCTTCGGCTCAGGTCATGATCCCAGGCTACTGGGATCGAGCTCCGCATCGGGCTCCCTGCTCCGCAGGAAGCCTGCTTCTCCCTCTCCCACTCCCCCTGCTTGTGTTCCCTCTCTCACTGTGTCTCTCTCTGTCAAATAAATAAAATCTTTAAAAGAAAAAAAGATTCTATTTATTTATTTGAGAGAGACAGTAAGAGAGAGAAAAATCACAAGCCGGGGGGGCGGGGGGAAGGGTAAAGGGAGAAGCAGACTCCCCACTGAGCAGGGAGCCCAGTGCGGGGCTCCGTCCCAGGACCCTGGGATCATGACCTGAGCCAAAGGCAGACTCTTAACCAACTGAGCCACTCAGGCACCCAACTTAAAAACTATTTTAAATGTTCGTAATGTATTCTGAAACACCTGGTGTTCATTGCACCATGACTAGTAAGTGAAGTAGAAATGGGGGTGGGGGTGTAGGGGCTGGAATATGAGCCAAATAGGTTTGCAATGTATTCTACAGACAAAGTTGGATACTCAAAGCCTAGGACACAAGGAAGTAACACAATTAGAACCGCCACAAGAGGCAGTATGGTGTAGAAGAAAACACCTTATATTTGGGGTCAGAAGACCATTGGATATCTGCATTCTGTGACTTCCCTGCTGTGTGACCTAGCAACTCAATGAACACGTCTGATTCCCAGGCAATCCCTGCATCTGTAAAACAAGACTAATAATCATCCCTTTCCTAACTAAAGCATGTTAAAATGTTGAAGAAAGGAGAGGCACTAGACGAATGTAAAATGTCACTTCTAGTTCCTTTGCTGTTACCTTTCTGTCTGTTACAGGGAAAAGTAACCATTACTACAGTTACTGGATTTTTCTTGAATTTTTGGCTTAAAATTTAAGCAGAAAAAATACCTTTAAAAAACATCAGGATACTCACTGCAAAACACCCTCCCAGACCATTTATGCATTACAAAGAGACTAGAGGGGTGCCTGGGTGGCTCAGTCAGTTAAGTGTCTGCCTTGGGCTCAGGTCATGATCTCAGGGTCCTGTTATCGAGCCCTGCGTCAGGTTCCCTACTCAACAGGCAGCCTACTTCTCCCTCTCCACCGCTTGTGCTCTCTCGCACACGTTCTTGCTCTCTCTGTCTCTCAAATAAATAAATAAAATCTTTAAAACAACACCAACAACAACCCCCCCGAAAACACCAAAACAAACAAACAAAAAAAACCAAGAGCAAGAAACCTGGGGCTTTGCTCCCAGTCTGTCGTGTTATTACCATGTGTAATACGGGCCTTTTCTGAGTCTCAATGAGGGATTAAGATTTGAGTAATATGCATTTATTTCAGCTGGGCAGAAACTGAGAAGGAAGAGGAGCTGGGTCATATAGATGTGGTAATTCCAGGGGAGGCTGTATCTAGAACTTCCTGACATTTCACAGGGCTCTAAGCTACTAAACAAGCTGGTGACACCCCTTACTTGTAAAGCTGCACCCCATGTTAAACCTTCCAGCCCAGTTCAGTCTGTCCCTTGCTGTCTGCTCAGCAGGCTTCCAGCACAGAACTTCTTTCCAGCATGCTTTGTCAAGATGGCAGGCAAACACGTCTGTCTTCCTAATGAAATTTGGAGCGGGCAGACACGAAGTCAGTGGGAGCTGGTGATGCTCGTTCTAAGCCCACTCTGCCCTGATGGTAATCGTGGTGTCCTCCCTGCTTCTCTGTAGTTGATCCCATATTGAGCAACTTTGTTATGTAGCCCTTTTGTTCCTCCTCAGCTGGATTAAGCTGCTGCTGGCTTCAGGGCCCCAGTTACCTTCTCCTTATAGAGTGGCCAGTGTCTTTCCAATCCACTGAGGTTCTTCCAAGTGGGACAGTTCCCCTGTTCCTGGGGCAGAGAAGCATGGGCCTTTTGTCCTTCTGAGACATAGTTACCTTCAGGGGCCAAGCAAATACCATGAGTGATTCAAGAGGGCTGGATGAAAACAGGAGCAAACAGAGGGTAGTGCCAATTCCATGTTTTTGGCTTTTTTTTTTTTTCAATCCAGAAAATGCAGGCCTAGTGTTGCCCTCTGCTTTTTCAAGAGAATCTGATTTTTTTTTATATTAAATGTCTTAATTTTGGCAACTAACTAAATTTTTAAAAATATTGTCATTGGCAATATTCTAGTTCTTAACCTAAGGAAAGAGCCCATGGTGTTTGTCACACATTTTGCTCCATGACACATATACATTATCTGGGGAGATACCATATAATTTATCATCCAAACCAGGGCAGTTTAAGAGAATAAAGGGGATGTGATACACATGTTTTTCAGGTATAAACTAGGACTTTTCTTTTCACATACTGCGTCCCCCACCTCCCTGTTTTGAAGGAAGGTGAAAGAACGATCTGTGGAAGGGTGTGAAAATGGGCCTCGAGGGATGGGCAGGAAGACGCTCAGGCTGGAATTAATGTGGCACGTGCAGGACCAGATAAGAGAGCTGATCACTTGGAGGAAGCTCTCCAACAGGCCCGGGTTGAAGTCTGTCTATTTGGTGGGGTAGAGTCCGATTAGGAAGTGTGCTGAAAGCCAGTGCAGAGGGTTCCACACTTGATGCAATTGGCCATAGGAACTGTTTGTTCTTGAACAGGAGAGGACGTGGAATGCGGAATGGATCCGAGGAACAGAACAGGCAGTAAGGCTTGGAGGAGACTTTGGTAAGAGCTAGAATGCAGAGTATAGTTTATTAATACACTCAGCAAACATTTACTGAACACCCACAGTGTGCTGAGCACTGTCCTATGAGCTAGATGATGTAAAGATATGAGGGACATAATGCAATGAGGCAGTCAGATGTTTCCAAAGAGAATCGTCATGTTTCTCTGGGTAGCAGAGGTAACAGCTGAGGTGATATTGACAGGAGGAATGGGGGTGACCAGATTAAGGAGGCAGGGGGATAAGATGAGCATGTCAGGCAAAGGTGGAAATAGCAAGACGTCAGGCCAGAGAGCAAGCGGGGGTCAGGCGGATGGTATGGGCCTGGAAGCAGGGCTGAAGACAAGGCCTCCAGTGGTGACCTGGGAGGAAGAGATTCGGGAGGAAGCACGAGAGCTCTCTGGAAAAAGCCAGCAGATCAGAGGATGAGATGGGCAAGTGCAGTGTCCCAGAAGCAAAGGGTGGAGATGGGGTTTCAACAGCAGCCTTTCACAGAGAGGTTGGGAAAGAGGGACCCAGAAGAGGGAGGGCTTGGCTGGAAGAAGGCAGTAGTGGGCTCCTGCTCCCATCCCCAAATAGGTTAAGAAGAGTCTAATTTGCCATCTTCCCACAGCTACCGACTCAGCAGCCCTGCCTTTCTCAAACAGAAAGGGAAGTCTCAGCCACCCAGCAACTGGTTTTTCATTTGCCTTCTTGTTTGCAGAGTCTAGTGCCCTGCAGAGGGGGAGGAGTGGGAGCGTAATCTCTGGTGATTCAACCCAGCAGCACACCCTATGACCACATCCCCGTTCTGTGTGTGTGTGTGTGTGTGTGTGTGTGTGTGTGTGTGAGAGAGAGAGAGAGAGAGAGAACATGGGAGTCTGTGGTCCTCTGCGCATTAGGGAAGAAAAGAACTCGGTATTACTCTCGCACAGTGTTAAATTCTCTGAATTATTCTGAGCTGTAAAAAGAGTAGTGAATAGTGGAGCTTCCTCAAAACAGAGATTCTGGGCGCTATCTGTAATTAACAGCCAGCCTTGTGGGATTTGTGCATGGATCTGTTTTGGTACTGTGTTACGCCATTATTTTTATCTCAGGATCAGATCGGAGTCTTTCCGAGCCGGGGTCTTCTGGGCGCTGATACGACAGCATGTGTTGTCAGTGCATGTTTTTCTTCTCAGATCGCTGCCCACAGGGAGTCTCAGCTGAAGGACCTACTAGGTTCAGTACACGTGGGGTTGGAGACTCAGGTTTCTAACAGCAAAAGCTACCCTCCTGCTGAAAAATTCTCATAACCTGCCTGATCTTTTTTACTTTAATAAGCTCCCAATTGAGAAATGCTGTTCTTGGGAGTACGTTACACATGTCAACCAGGTAGAAACAGAAAAGGTTGAGAACCCAAACTTGTGTCTTTAGAAATTACTTTTCACTTCAAAAACTACCAAAGGAAATTTTAACACAGGCTTATAATTGTTAGGTATTAATAATATTTAGTCAAGGGGCGCCCGGCTGGCTCAGTCCGTAGAGCATGCAACTGTTGATCTCAGGATGGTGAGTTCAAGCCCCTCTTTGGGTGTGGAGCCCACTTAAAAAAATAATAATGATGATATTTTTTCGAAATGTACAGCTCACTATTCACCAATACAATAGAAATAAACATGTGTCAGCTTGATGTAACTTGACCCTTAATTCACTGCACTAATGGTTGGGAGTTTTGTGTTTATTCTTTTTCTATTACAGGTGCTGGTCTCAGTGTCAGTGATAATGAATCTGGTCAAGGCAGCCAGGAGGGAGGCACCTTAACTGACTCCCAGATCGTAGAACTCAGGAGGATACCCATCGCCGACACCCACCTCTAGCGCTTCAGTAACAATTAGAATGATACTTTCCTGTTTGTATTGGCTTTGTGCTAAACTCTGTAAGTTTTATACACACAGCTATATAATAGGAACCTATGACTTGTGCTGGATGATTAACCCAGAAGTGATTGTTGTGTTTGGAATTTGAACTACTTATCTTTGTGCAACCTGAAAATTCACTGCTATGATGAAAGTTTATATCAGTTATATAGGATGCACATATTCCAAGAATAGTAGTTGTTTTTTAATCATCTGACATGGCTAACATTGTTTAATAAAAGTAATAATCAATAAAAACAATAGAACCCATTTGACATCACACAAGCTCATTATTTACAAGGAAATGTTGTGTATGAGCAAAGAAACACGCTATATCTCGATGAGATCAAGCACCCTGTTTCTTCCAGGATTGATACACGTCATCCAGATTTAAGACTTCACAAGCTTCTAGAGGACTTTCATTCCTAAAAACCATACAATTTATTGTCTGTTGAAGATTCTGCACCTACGTGTTGATGGGGATACTGCAGTTTCATAGTCTTTCATCCAAAGTATGTATTTCTGCTCATTATGAAATTAGGGATCTGAACATTTTCCAAAATAAATGTTCTGTTCCCAGTTAAAAATAACCACTACATCAAGCACTTCAGCACAGCTAAGAAGAGGAGCATTCAAACAGTGCAGTTTGTTTAGGAGAAACATTTCTTGGTTTCGATTTTTCAATCTTTATCTCAGAATGAGAAATCAGAAAGTCTATCCCAGAACAAACACTATTGTGTTCGGGATGATTTTATTGACTATGGTTCCAGAAGAATCATTAGGAACAGAACACTTCTGTCCTAGGGAAGCCTTTGTGACCTTCTGTTTTTGAATTCCTCGGTATTTTCAAGAGAGTCAGTAACATCTCAAGAAAAAAATTAAATAAAAAATAATTATCTAAGGCAAAAATTTTTTCTGTTAATAATTTCCTTTAGACCCATCATTAAAATATTCAAGTGCCCTATACTCACTGTTAAGCCTGGCTTTATTCTTTATAAAACCTGAGCAGCATTATTTATCTTGATAAATTATTAAATGACTATTCTCTTCCTGTTAGTCCTCCCCCACTCTTGTCTCCTCTCTCTTATATTGAGTGTTCATGGGTGGATTGTCATTGTAGGTAGAAAACAAAAGCTGCACAGCAAAATCAAACAGCATGACAAACAAAGCTCCATCCTTGGTGGAGTTTTAATCCTTTTTATGAACTTTAGAAATGGTGGTAAAAAGATTGCATTTACCTTAAGTGACAAATAAGTTAGTTGTCTCACCCGACAGCACTGCTCTGTATGCAGTCTGTTTCATGATAGGGTAGAAGCAACTGATGAAATTGGTTATAATATATAACATTTACAAGGAAAATTTTAAAATCGGTAAACATATTAAAATTGTTAATAGATTTTAATGAATTGGGGGCTTAGGTAATGATCACAGAAATGTGAGATGTCATTGTGTAGAATCCATGAGTCATCTTTTCCCCACATAACTAGATTCTTATTTGTCACCTAAGGTAAATTCAGTCTTATGACCACCATTTTTAAAGTTCCTAAAAAGACTATGACTTCACCAATGAGGAATTCTCTAACAAAGGCAATTGCCAATAGCTACTTTCAATTTTACATGTTGTCAGAATTTGGGGAAAATCTGGCCCAAAACATGACAAATCAGGGATACCTTTTTTGATCAGATGACTAGATTTCTATTGCTGTCCAAAATGCCATCTTGATAAAGGAATCCAAAGGACCACCTGCTAGTGTTCAGCATGATCCTTTTAAATATTGGAAGGAAAAAAATAAGATTTCTAGAAGCCACAGTGCTAAAATAAATAAGCTTCATATTCCAACAGCAGCAATATTTTGCCATCCTGTTTCCTCCCAAAGTAGATTAAAATGGGACACTTGCCAGGGAAGTATAGTATTATGTAGGAAGAAGCAAATCAAATCAAATTCCTAAAAATGAAAACTAAAACGCTGGGACTGTTACACATTGTGGTCTTTTTCTTTCAGGGGGGTTTGATCCTCTTTTTCTTCATGACATTTTTAAAGGAGCTTTATCAAGATATGATTCACATTCCATAGAACTCACCCACTTAAAGTGTGCAATTCAGTAGTATTTGGTGTATTAGATTATTAGGGTTTTTTAATTGTAAAATATATGTAACAAAATTTGCCATTTTAACCATTTTTAAATGTGATTTTTATATTCAGTGGCCTTAATTACATTTACAATGCTATGCAACCATCCCCTTTATTTTCAAAACATTTTTCACCACCCCAGACAGAAACTCCGTATTTCTCATTTCCATAATATTTTCTGTCCTCTCTCAATAGACAGCTAACATTTCCTTGGGAAATATCTCTGCTTCTGTATTTTTGTGACTTTTAAACTCATTTTTATTTTTGTTTTAGGTTTTTTCCTTTTCTTTTTTTAAGATGTTATTTATTTATTTGACAGAGAGAGAGAGAGCGAGAGAGCACACGCAAGGGGAGCAGCAGAGGGAGAGGGAGAAGTAGGCTCCCTGCTGAGCTGGGAGCCTGACGCGGGGCTCGATCCCAGGACCCTGGGATCATGACCTGAGCCGAAGGCAGACGCTTAACCGACTGAGCCACCCAGGCGCCCTCATTCTGGAACTTTAGCTTTGAGTTGGTGTTCAATTTCTTGAGGTGTCAGCGTTTTTGTTTTGTTTTGTTTTGTTTTTAAGATTTTATTTTTTTTTTTTAAGTAATCTCTACACCCAACATGGGGCTCAGATTCACTACCCCAAGATCAAGAGTCGCACACTCCACTGACTGAGCCAGCCAAGTGCCCCCGTGGTGTCTTAGGGTTTAATCAATATTGCCATGTCTCCCAAATCTGATCAGAGAAGTTGAAACACATAACTGGGGTAAGACTGGAAAAAGAAAATGCTATTCAGGAACATAGTTCCCCAGCAATTTCACCTTGGGTTTACCAGCACTTAAGATGCTCCTTGAGTTTAGCCTTAAGGCCTCTGGATAGATCTGTTTGAGGGTAGGTCTCAATCAGGTAAGTGGTGTGGACCTTCTCAGAGCAGCTGGATGCCAGCGTGGATTTCCTCTAGACAGCCTGATCTTGGCAGGAACCGAGAAAGCAATAGGGCATTCGTATGTTTCATATGGCCTTTTAATCGATGATGGCATGGACCTAGTCTCCCCAGTGCTTCTCTGGCAGGATGTAAGTGAAAGAACCACATCCATACGTGGAATATAAAGAATGAACCAAGTGACTAAATCTAGGAACTCTTCTATTCTCTTGAATCTCTTCTAGTCTTTTTGACTAATAAAATAAGTATGACAGATGAGTGATATTCTTACTGATAAGATGTAGTTGGTACACTGATGTTATTCTTATCCAATACATCTCACTTACCCAAAAATTTTTTTAGGTTTATTTATTTATATGTTATCTCTACAACCAACCTGAGGCTCAAACTCATGACCCCGAGATCAAGAGTTACATGCTCTTCCAACTGAGCCAGCCAGGTGCCTCTCAGCTACCCACATTTTTATCTCATAAAAATAATTTCAACACTATAGTAGAAAACTAAACTTACCTTTACAAAAATCTAGGAAACTCCAGATGCTTTATTAAATCATAACACATGCTAGCTGGCACATATAATGAATATATGCACAATATTCCTGAGGGGAAAAAATAAACATTCGTTTTTACTTCTGTCTGTAACTATTCAAATTACTTTGACAAGTATGGCACCCCCTTAATTAGGAATTTACTACAATGGAGATAAAAGAGTTTAACGAGGGTTGCCTGGGTGGCTCAGTTAAGCGGCTGCCTTCAGCTCAGGTCATGATCCCAGGGTCCTGGGATCGAGCCTGGCATTGGGCTCCTACTTGGTGGGGATTCTGCTTCTCCCTCTCCCTGCTCATGCTTTCTCTCTCTCTCTCTCTAATAAATAAATAAATAAAATTAAAATTAAAAGATTCCAACTTAAGCAGGGTAAAAACCATACTTTTTGCCTTTAGGAATGTATGAGCAAAATCACAAATTTGACTTTTTAAAAAATATAGGAATGAGCAAATAACATTTGTTTCATAACATTAATGAAGAGACAAGGCAAATCATTTCAACATCACTTATTTTGGATTTGATTATGAGTATGATTATAGTTATTTTAAAGGTGAATATGTATATAGGTATATGTGCATATGTGAGAGAGAAAGAGATTGAAAGAAAGAAGTCTGGGAAATCAGAGCAAGAAAAGCAAGGAAGTCATGATAATAACAATTTCCATTACCGTTTACAAGGCATGATTTTAAAAGATTTTGAAAAGCTGATTAATGAAGTGCATGAAACTGTCCATCATCCTGCCCCATAGCATATATCCTTACTCTGTACATCCATCAAAATCATTTTGAAGGGCTCCTGGGTGGCTCAGTTGGTTAAGCGACTGCCTTCGGCTCAGGTCATGATCCTGGAGTCCCGGGATCGAGTCCCACATAGGGCTCCCTGCTCAGCGGGGAGTCTGCTTCTCCCTCTGACCCTCCTCCCTCTCATGCTCTCTGTCTCTCATTCTCTCTCTCTCAAATAAATAAAATCTTAAAAAAAAAAATCATTTTGAAGATTTTTGCCACATTACAGGGAGGATGTAGTAATCATTTATTTTGTTTTTATTATTTTAGAGAGAGAGTGTGCGAGCGGGGGTGGAGTGGGGAGAGGGGCAGAGAGAGTGAGCGAGAGAAAGCATCTTAAGCAGACTCCACACTCAGCATGGAGCCCGATGCCAGGACTTGATCTCACCACCCTGAGATCATGACCTGAGCCAAAATCAAGAGTCAGACCCTTAACCAACTGAGCCACCCAGGTGCCCTGGAAGTAGTAAAAAAAAAAAAAAAAAAAAATACAGGAAAGAGTAGATGAGAACACTAAAACAGATTAGAAAAGTGCTCAGGAGCTATCATGAGCATTATGGTTCCTTTCTGGAATATTCCATCAAATAATGCACAGGTATTATGTAGTAAATGGTTTGTTCCTTCTTTTAAAAGATGATCTTTATCCTCCAGGTTCATCCGTATGGTCACATATTGCAGAATTTCCTTCTTTTTTAAAAGTCTGGATGGTATTCCATTGTATGTATATACCACATGTTCTTCAGCCATTCATCTATAGATGGACATTTGGATTGTTTCCATATCTTGGCTATTGTGAATAACACTGCAATGAACATGGAATGTCTTCAAGATACTGACCTCAGTTCTTTTGGATAAATACCAAGAAGAGAGATTGCTGGATCATATGAGTTCTATTTTTAATTTTTTTGAGGAATCTCCATACTGTTTGCCACTGTGGCTGTGCTGTTTTCTATTCCCACCAACAGCGTGCAGAGTTTCCAACTTCTTCACATCCTCAACAACACTGGTCTTTTGTTGTTGTTGTTGTTGTTGTTTTATAATTGCCATCCCGACAGGTGTGAGGTGGTATCTTGTGATTTTGATTTGCAATTTTTCTGGGGACTAGTGACGTTGAGCATTTTTTCATATGTCTGTTGGCCATTTGTACGTCTTCTTTGGAGAAATGCCTATTCCTGCCCATTTGTTAATTGCATCATTATGGGTTTTTTTGTTATTGAGTTGTAGGAGTTCCTTATATTTTGGAGATTAACCTCTTCTCAAATATATGGTTTGTTAATATTTTCTTCCATTCTGTAGGTTGCCTTTTCATTCTTTTGATAAGTGAAATAAGCCAGTGACAGAAAGACAAATACTACATGATTCAACTTATATAAGCCATCTAAAATAGTCAAATTCATAGAATCAAAGAATAGAATGGTGGTTTCCTGGGGCTGAGGGAAGGGCGAAATGGGGAGTTACTAACCAATTGGCATAAAGTTTAATTAAACAAGGTGGATAAGCTCTAGAGAACTGTAAAATATTGTACCTATAGTCAACAATACGTTACGGTACACTTAAAATTTAGTTAAGAGGGTAGATCTGTTAAGTGTTCTTACCACAATAAAATAAAAGGTGTTTTTTTGTTTTGTTTTTTTAATTTGCTGACAGGGCTGCTTAATCACTGTGCTGGCATTGTATAGAGAAGGAAGTTCAAACAATTCTTTAAAAGTTTTTTAATCCCTTCTGGAACTCTCAGTAACCCCTCGCAGAATCCCTAATGACATCTACAGAACCCTAATTGAGAAACCCACAGTAAATTGTAAGCTCATGCAGAGTGAGACCTCCACCTTATTTATTTTGGTGTCTCAAGCACCTAGCCCAATGCCTGGAACAAAATTGATGCCCAATAAATACACGTTGAACTAAAAAAAAAAAAAAAATCATTTTTATCCCAATAACTAAATGAGAGCATAATTTTTCTTGATCTTTTACATATTTAGTTACAGATGTTTTGTCTTTAAAAATCCAAATGGAGGGGCTCCTGGGTGGCTCAGTTGGTTAAGCAACTGCCTTCGGCTCAGGTCACGATCCCAGGCTCCTGGGATCGAGCCCTGCATTGGGCTCCCTGCTCCGCGGAGAGCCTGTTTCTCCATCTCCCTCTGCCTGCCGCTCTGCCTACTTGTGCTCGCTCTGTGTGTGTCAAATAAATAAATAAATTTCTTTAAAAAAAAAATCCAAATGGATAGCAATTATTGAACAAATTAGATGCCGTATCATCTTCCTGTTACCAAACAGCATTCATTTTCAAAGCTGTAATTTGCTGAATTGTAACTAATTCATTCTGCTGCGTAGTTATCCAAGGAGTCTTGAGAACCACTGAAGTCTTCTGGAAAACCTAATTTCATTTGGCAGTATTCTATTTAATAAGTTTCGAAGTAGGATAGTTTTTTCATTCCTTGGTGAGGGTAGAGGGGAGGCCAAACCGAGTAAATAGACAAGAGTCAATATTTACTCTTCATATCTCATTATTATCCATGACCTGTTAGTCATAAGGGTTTTGTGTGGAAAATTAGATATGCACGAATATTTTGTAACCAAAGGGTTATAATCTGCAGCCTCTCTCATACTTATCTAGTTCCACAGTAGGAAGTCAAAGAAGTGCATATTGTGTCACTCATGGTTGATTCATTATGCCTGTACTAAATACATTTGAAATAACAGTCTGCATTGTAACACTCAAACATAGATAACATGTCATTTCTAATCTTGGTGAGCCAAGAGAATAAGACTAATTGTACTCCGAAGCTAAGAATTCAATGTCTACCAGATTAATTGTAAGTATCCAAGATTCCAAAGAACACACTATCATCTTCATATCAGAGCAATGCCTCTATTGCATGCTGTTAGGAACTAATTATTGATAAGAGTCAAGACTTCATATCCAGCTACAATGTGATTTCTCAAGACAGCCCAAAGGACTGTGAATCAAGTCATTGCTTTTCCAAGCAATTTCCAAGATAAAGACTTAACTGTGGAAAGTAGACTTTCTTTCTGGTAAAGGACCAAAAAAAAATACGTCTGAGAAAGTAACACTTTTTAAGGGATAAACATTTTAAAGTCAGCAAAAAAAAAAGAATTTTTTTTTTTTTTAAAGATTTTATTTATTTATTTGAGACAGAGAGAATGAGAGAGAGAGAGCACATGAGAGGGGGTAGGGTCAGAGGGAGAAGCAGGCTCCTTGCTGAGCAGGGAGCCCGATGCGGGACTCGATCCAGGGACTCCAGGATCATGACCTGAGCCGAAGGCAGTCGCTTAACCAACTGAGCCACCCAGGCGCCCTAAAAAAAAAAAAAGAATTTTGATAAATTGCTCCAAATCACAATTTGCCAATGTACACACTATAGCACATACAACAGAATTGTGAATGGAAAATGAACAAAAAGATGAACAGATTTTATTTGAATTTGTGTTTGGTCCAGGTATTTTAAAATGCTATAAACTAGAACAGTATAGACTATTTTGAGAGAAAGAAAAAATGTATTTGCTTAATCCTACAAAATCTCTCTTTGTCTTACTATGTAAGGCTGCTCACATAATACAGAATGTTTTGGATCTTTACCCTTTGTCTTCCTATTTACCCTTTCCCCTTTTCCTCATACAAGCCATACTTATTTTATATAAGAAAGAATTTTTTTTTTTTTTTTAAAGATTTTATTTATTTATTTGACAGAGAGAGACACAGCGAGAGAGGGAACACAAGCATGGGGAGTGGGAGAGGGAGAAGCAGGCTTTCCGCAGAGCAGGGAGCCCGATGCGGGGCTCGATCCCAGGACTCTGAGACCATGACCTGAGCCGAAGGCAGACGCTTAACGACTGAGCCACCCAGGCGCCCCTATAAGAAAGAATTTCTTATAGAATCACATGAAAATCATATGTTTAAAGAAAGCAGATCACTTTTTTTTACTCTGTGAGAAAAATCTGATTGCAAATAAGGAATGCTTATAAAAGATTAGCTTATAAGACAAAGTGCATCTGTCTGCTCATCAAAAGGAAAAAAGCGCCATCAAAAAAATAAAGATGGGTGTTTTGTCAGTTCTCCTCGGGGCCTAAGTCATCACCTGATAATGATTTAGCTGCTGGAGATGGATGTGTAGACTGACGGGCAAAGGCATGGATTAGAGGCTACACAGAGCCAGCCGGGGCAAGCGGAGCGATGAAAAATGTGTTCCTTTTTGTGTTTTTATCTTATTACCAGAGTTTGTTTAAGATTGATAGCAGCTCTAAAATGTTTTAGTTACTCCTTACCCCAGAGGTGTTGACACGGAGATTGGAATAGCCACCGGAGTGGAGGGGCTCTTAGAGTATTCAGTCGCACTAAATTATTCCTGGAGAGGAAGGTCTTCGGTCCCCAGCGAACGGGGTGTGGAAAGATCTCGCGCGGAAGGAGAATCTGTCCTGTGCCAGCTTCAGCCCCGCGCCCAGGCTGCACCTGCCGCTGTGCATCCAGCGCTTGGGGATGTTGCGGAGCAGGGGAAGCCCTGCTTGTGGGTGCTGATCCTGGTCGGAACTTCAGTAAAGTACCAAAACAGCCGGCTACTCTTCTCACCTTACGGAGGTGTTTTTTACACACATTCTTTCCACTTTGTAGCTGAAAATACTACATAATTTTTTCCTCACACGATTCCCACCTGTCTCCTTTGATTATATATTCAATACTTGATTTTCAGAAAATCATTGAATAAATACTAGCTCCGTTCATGCCGTCAAAGGAAGTAGAGAGCAGTTGTATTTTCTGCCTTCGAGGATTTTCACCGACAGCGTAAATACATTTCTACATGGAGGAGGCAGAAGGGCACTCATCACTCAAGTTTCTCAATGCAGTTTGTATCTGTGGCAAAGGCAGGGAAAAGTTTGTTCTGTATGTGGGTGAATTATTTCGATATAAGATAGGGGCCGGAAGCAAGATGGAATCAACCTTTTTCCTCTCTCCTCAACTCAGGAGGATTTTGTGTTTCACTCTCTGCCTCTCCCTCTTGCTCCCCTACTTCCTCTCCCTCTTTGGAATAAACACAAAACCTAAAAACTGTAAGTAGCCTGAAGTAGTTGTTAGGGGTTAACAACAAGTTCAAACAATTATCCCTGGTAGATTCCAGGATAATTTATTTTATTTGCACAGTGATCAGTTCCCTTTGACATTCAGATTCTGCCTGCTGATAGCTAGGAAACCCTATAAAGGAAATTACTTTCCTGGATATAAAACAAAGGAACTTACACAAATAAATATGACCAATTCTGGACTCTACAACTAAAGAAAAATGTATAGAACACACACGGGATTTTCATAATAGGCTTAATATTAAGAGCAAATAAAATGAATGAATTCTATGGGCGACTGGGTGGCTGAGTCAATTAAGTGTCTGATTCTTGATTTTCTCTCAGGTCATGACCTCAGGGTTGTGAGATCAAGCCCCACATCAGGCATGGAGCCTGCTTAAAATTCTCTCTTTCTTTCCCTCTGCCCATACCCTTCCTTGCTCGCTCTCTCTCTCTCAAAAAAAAAAAAAAAGAATGAATTCCAGTCAGGTGGAGTAATTATATTTTGAAGGGTCACAAGTAGATGGAGTTTTTTTAAATAAAGTAGGAATTGAATACACCTTAAAAGCAGATGAACTGGGGCGCCTGGGTGGCTCAGTCTGTTAAGCGTCTGACTCGATTTTGGCTCAGGTGGTGATCTCAGGATTGTGAGATAGACCCCCCCTGGGGCTCCCTGCTGGAGGTGGAGCCTAATATTCCCCCCCCCTTTCGCCCCCCCCCCAAAAAAAACAGATGAATTGGATTTCTTTTGTAATACAAGTATCTAAGTCAAGGAGTAAAGGACACAAGCACTTTAAAGTACTTGAGAAATTTGGAACACAAAAGATTCACTAAGAGATTGGAAAAATAAAATCTAGGGTCAGGGCTTATTTTACTTAAAGCTGATCTTACTAAGAAGCAGAATTATTCACTAAATTATTACTCTGGAAAACTTCCTTTGCAAAAATCCAACATTTTCTAAAACTCCATTCGATTTAGCATCCTATGATTCCATATAAGTAAACTCAAATGCTGCTTCATTGCCACAAGGTGAGTAGCTTATATTTTCTATTACACCTGCAACTACGTACTTTTCTTGGTTTATTGGTACTATACTTGAGATTATAAAGGCTTCTATCTCATCTAATCAATAGAAATCTATAGGCAAAGTTCAGTGGATTTTGTATTTTGCTCAAATACTATCTCTAGAATACAAGGCTATCCATTTGGAATTATAAGATTCCTTCACTTTCCAGAATTTAAACTATTTGAAAAGTTGTGTTCTTCTTGGAGAACAACCATTCTTCACAGGATTTAGATTGTAATAAATAACACTGCAGCCACAAATTAGAAACTCTGTAAAGATGACAAGCCTTTTAACTTCAGTGATTTGTACTTCTCTTTGCATCTACACCTTTTCCTAAGCCTGGATGCTGAAGACTTAGACCTTCGGAGTAGAAAGTGCCCTTTGGAAATATAATAAATTTCATGCGTTTCATCAGCTTGATTTCAGTTGTCATGTGGAATAATTGGCAGAACCCAAGGCTCTGTATGGCTCTGGAAATAAACAATAGTTGCTTTCTGTTTTAGGACTACACCATAACATAGAGCAGAAAGGGGACTTGCTCACACTCTGCCTGCTTCAAGGCAAAGTAAAAATTAAGCTCAGCATGTCATCACATACTTACAAGTGACTTATGAGAACCTTCTTTATAAATAGATTTTGAGGGTGCCAAGGTTTCCAGTGAAATAGGAAACCATTAAAATGGTTTATCATTTTCATTGTGGGAAAAACAGAGACCACTGATTCCCCTAAGGCAATAACTGAGCCTTCCTGACTGTAAAGGAATCGTACATGATGGCCCAAACTCTTAAAGTCATTACCAAATAGGTAGACTTTTAAAAATGTAGCTTCTGCAATGACCCCCACATGACAGTATGTGTGCTCATGACCTGCAAAAATACACATGATAAAAGACTTAATAAGCCTCCCTTGGATGATGCTGATGAGTTATAGTTCACAGATCCACCTAATAACTCAAGCTTCAATTCAAAGATGAGAGTATATTTGTTTTTAAGAAAAACATGGGGTGCCTGCCTAGCTCAGTTGGTATAGCATGGGCCTCTTGATCCTGGGGTCATGAGTTCAAGTCCCATGTTGGGTGTGGAACCTACTTTAAAAAAAAGGTAACAGTAGAGGTTTACACAGTATACATGCTCTTCTATGGCACACATGTTTTGGAGAATGAAATAAATGTAGGAAGAAAGTTCTTGTGAAGTCATTTGAGAGAGACTATTTTTAGAGTGTGTTAAAAATATTAATGAATAGGGGCGCCTGACTGGCTCAGTCAGTAGAACATGTGACTCTTGATCTCGGGGTCGTGAGTTCAAGCCCCGCACTGAGTGTGGGGCCTACTTAAAAAAAAAATTAATGAATAAATGAGACTTTTTTAAAAAAAGATTTTATTTATTTATTTGAGAGAGAGAAAAAGAGAGCATGGGGAGAGGGGCAGAGGGAGAGGCAGGCCCCCTCCAAGGAGGGAGCCCAATGCAGGCCCATCCCAGGACCCAGAAACCACGACTTGAGCTGAAGGCAGATGCTTTACCAACTGAGCCACCCAGGCGCCCCAAAACAACTTTTATAATATAACCCAAAGTTTATAGCTAACAAAAATATGTATAATAAAATTCTACATATTTATATATATGTACATATGTAATATAAATTCAAAAAGCATATATTTGTATACTGTGTGTATATAAATATATAGCATATCCATTATAATTATATTTATTATATAAACATATATTTATACACACTTATCTTCACACAAATATGCATCACACACACACATACATGTACATAACAAATTATTAATAAGTGTTCAGAGGTTCTCAATTTTTTCTTTGGCTTTTCTGTATTTTTCAAGTTTTCTACAAAGAACATGTGTAATCTTTGAAATCAGAAAAAAATACTTCAGTGGAAATTATTTAAGCCCTGCATTTAGCACAGGTGGTGTTTAAGACACCTATTTTTGTTGTTGTTGTTGTTCAGTCAACTTCTAGTGAAACAATTATAGCTGTTGAGAATTTTTTTACAACATATTTTTTAGAGCAATTTTAGGTTTACAACAAAACTGAGAGCAAGGTAGAGATTTCCCACATACCCTCTGCCTCCACACACACGTAGCCTTATTATTATTATCAACATTATTATTAACATCACTATTATCACCATCACTCACCAGAATGGTACATTTTCTACAATTGATGAACCCACATTGACACCTCATAATAACCCAACATTCAAAGTTACCTTAGGGTTCACTCTCGGTGTTGTAAATTCTATGGGTTTGGACAAATCTATAATGACATAATCCATCATTATAAAATCATACAGAGTATTTTCACTGCCCTAAAAATCCTTTGTGCTCTGCCTGATTATCTTTCCCCTAGCCCTGGCTGTGAGATTCTCAGTCTGAGAACCTCAGGCACTCTGTTTCTGGTGGAAGTGTCTGATGCTCTTTGATGCGCTTTTATAATCTGCCTCACAGATGATATTAGGTGACAACAATGATTGACTCACAGTGGCCACCGTGAACCTCTGGACCACTGGAGCTGTGGGTGCTAATGCCTGTGGGATCTCCATTCATAAACTCTTAGACTTCCTTCCCAGCCTAAGGAAATCTCTAATTTGGGGGCTTGGAAAAGAAGGGGGAAGAAAGGAAGTCCCACGTCCCAGGAAAGGTCTGTCACTGGCAGTTTATAGAAGGAACAAAGGAGTGCTTTTATCCCAATCAATGGGTACCACAACATTAGCATATTTTTAAAGATAATAACATATATTTGATGGTCAAAATGAATTATTCACTGAAGAATGAATATTAGGGGTGTTATTTCAGACTTTTGGACTTATTCCATGTTTCAGAAAAAGCCCCCAAACTATGCTATATTTCAAAGGAAATGTTAGCTTTAAATTTTTACCCTTCAGATGTTTGGAAATTTCAAATAGCTGTTCCAGATCTGATCACTAAATATTTCTTTTGTTGCATAGAAACTGACTTTTAAACCACTATATTTAAGTACTAAAAAGCAAAGGGAAAACTCGTTCTTTCTTGCCACTTTCTCTGACTTCCAGGCCCAGCAGGCTTCACATTTAGTTGCAGACAGTCCAAACATTCTTCCCACTCATGCCCTTCCTCACAGCCCCCTCCACTCAGCAAGCTCAGGGCTTTCAGCCTCTCTATCTCTCCCCCTGGCATTTTGAAATACATGTAGCCTACCTCATTTTGAAAACCTTTTTTTTTTTATAATATATATATTTAAGAACTTGATATTTGATCTCTGATTTTTCCTACTTAATATTTTCAAGTAAACTTAATTTATTGTGCTTCATTTACAGTCACATAATATATATATTCTTTAAAACGTAGTTGTCAGAATATGTCCGTTTACTTTTACGCAAATGGAGACCCGTTTAGAGGTGACCTGCTCAGTTCTAAAATTAGATCAGTACATCTACGAAATGTTTTCTATCTCAGGAGGCCCTTTAGGCCCAATGTCATCTGTTTTCTCCTGCCCTTCACCGCTCCCCAACCCAACGTCCTTCTCTGAGTAATATTTTCCTGCCTATTTATTCTTTTCTTTATTCTCTTACTGTGACAATATCAAACCCAACCTCAGAACCAAAGAGATATTATACAAGGATAATTAGTACCAGCTACTGTAATAAACAAACATCAACTTTCAGTGGCTTAACATAGTTTTATTTCTTGTGATGCAAAGTCCAATATAACTCTCCTCCAAGCAATGACTCAGGAGTCCTAGCTCCTTCTGTCTTGTGGTAGCATCATCTTTTAGACCCTGGGAATCCTTCATTCTTAGCAGGTGGCCTGGGAAAGAGAGAGCAGACGCTTTCACGGAACACAGTGTGATTAGAACTAGAAGTTCATTAGCCAGAACTCAGTCAGGTGGCCCTACCCAGGCAATGTGTCCAACTATGCACCATGAAGGAGCAGATACGGGTGGACGGCAACAGCCTCTACCACGTGGAGAGTGCTTCCACAGTCACACCATCTCAGATGACCAGCCCTTACCTAGGGCAGGTTGTCATGCACATACCACTCTTCCCATCCAAGCCACCCTGTTGCCCTTTCTGTTTTACCTTTCTGGCATTATCATTTTAACTCACCCACAGCTATTCCTCCCACAATCCCAGTACATTACTTCATGCCAACACTTACCACACTCTACCTCAGGTTCCAGGTAGGAATCAAACGCTTTCAGAGCTAATATTCTTGCTTCAGATTTTGTTGGTTCCTTCAACATATGTAAGGAATAAAAAATGAGGGAGAAATAAGTGAACAGAGTCAACACCAGCTACCATAAGGAAGCATCAATACCAAGTGTAAGAACCAGTAAAAATGGCTATGATGAGAATTCTGGAAAAGATAGAAGCTGAAATAAGAACTTATAGTTTTTCAGAAAACTAACACAGAAATTCTGATACTCTCATACATGTTTACAATCCTTAAAAATTCCCTGAGATAAAAAGATAAATCCTCTGTGCCAAAACAGATAGCCTTGGGGTAGATACCAGAATTATGAAAGAGTCCTCCAAAGAACAAGCTGCATGAGGAAACATCTTGCAATTTTCAGACCTGAGGTCAATGCCCCAAAGAAGAGTTGAAATATTCTGAAAAACAATCTCTTGCACTAGACGTCACTACTAAACCAGATATTTTTCTTCCCCAGAAACAAAAGAAAAAAAGCCCATGATGAAAAGACCTCACTGCTCTTTTGGAATTCAAAAATCATCCAAATACTGTTGGAAAAAGAAATGGAGGTATTGCTGCATTTCTTAGTCTTTGTTATCCATCTAATTAATCACATACAGTAAAATAAAGATGTTCCTATTTGGCTGAATTATGATAATAATGATACTTTTTTTTAAAGGGGCATGTTATGTTTTTCAAACATTTTTTTTTCTTTGTATGTCTTCAGTGATTTATGGGAGCATGATTGTTCTTTTGACTTAAATTGACCTATTGTTGCTATTGAAACTTATTTTTTTTAAAAGATTTTATTTATTTATTTGACAGAGAGAGAGATCACAAGTAGGCAGACAGGCAGGCAGAGGTAGAAGCAGGGAGCCCAATGTGGGACTCAATCCCAGGACTCTGGGATCATGACCTGAGCCGAAGGCAGACACTTAACCGATTGAGCCACCCAGGCACCCCTGAAACTTTTTTTTTTTAATCAAAATTATTCTAAAGCTTCACACCAGGTCAGATTTTTCTTGGCTGAATGGGGCCATAGTAGGTATTATAATTAAAAGTGAAGAAACAACTTAGATCAGAATTAAAAAAAAAAAAAAATCCCTGGCTCTTCCACTTACAGGAAATCATAGATTATTCTTTTCCAAAGCGGGGGGGGGGGGGGGGGGGGGAACCTTGTGTGAGTAATAAGTCAAATTTTTACACAAATAACCAATAACATGAGCTAGACAGATGTTGTTTATAAATTCTTTTACTTGTACCATTTCTCTGGGAAGTTTTTCAATTTAGAAAAAAGAAAATCATTTAAAGTGCAAAAGAAAAGATGCCTTGCCATTGGGACCTTATTACAATATGCAATAGACAAAGTTCAAATCATTTTTAATGTTAATAGTCTAAACTGTAGAATATGAATAGCATGAGAGCTGCAATCTTTTGGTTGCTGGAAAGCTCCACTTGTAACCAGTTTCAGTGATAAGGGGAAATTGATAATTATTATAAAATTACAGGTTATGCTGGAGAACTCTCTTCTCTATTTGTTTCTCTTTCTCTCTCTCCAGAGTAGGTTTCTGTGCTTCCTGGGTTGACAGCAGATACCAACATATCCTCCATGTAAAGAGTACCTCAACCAAGTCTCAGTTCTTAATTCTTTCAAATGTATCTCAGGTTCGGGTTTGAATCAGGTTGTCAACCTCTAATCCAATCAACTTTGTCAGGAGCTGAGTCATTTCATAGATATGGAGATTAAAGGCACAACGCTGGTAATTTAAGAAAAACACAAGATACAGCAATCAACAATGGCAAGAACAGAGTTAGAATTAACACCCGGAAAAGTAAGGGGGCACAATGATTAGTCAACTCTCTTACTTGAAATTTTCTTATTAATCTGATTGTCTGCTTTAGTAGCATGTTATGTGCAACCTCAATAAGCTACTTAAAGGTCGAGGTTGATGTACTAGTTCCATCACTGTCTTCCTTCCTCAGACATCTCACAACTCTGAGGCGATTCCCAAAGCATAATATTCTGCCCGTCCGTCTGTCAGTCTGTCTCCCTATCTCCATACCTATCTATCTAATGTATGCTGCCACACAGGCTCCGAATTGCTAAGCCTCAGTGCATTCAATTCACAAAGACCAAGATGCGGATATCTTCCTTTGGAGTTCCACTAGGCAGCAACCCTCTTCATATGGTAGAACCTCCAAGGCCTTTCATAGTGCATCATGTTTTCAGAGCTGTAACCTACTTCTTCAGCTGGATGCACACTTGTGGTAGCCAAGGATCATGTATTACTGTATTAGTTCTCTATTGCTGTATTGTACAAAAGCTTCCTGTCTTGAAACAACACACATTACCTCACACAGTTTCTGAGGTTCGGGAATTTAGGGGGCGGGTTAGCTCCGAGCTTCTAGATTAAGGGATCTCAGGAGGTTGCCGTCAAGCCGCCAGCCGTCAGCCGGGGCTGCAACCTCACGAGAAGTCATCTGATTGCTTGACCAGAGCTAGAGGATCCACTTCCTAGATGGCTCGCGGAGATTGCTCGTGGCAGGAGGCCGTGGTTCATCACCATGTGGGCCTCACAGGGCCGCTCAGAGTCCTCTTGGTACGTCAGCTGTTTTCCCTAGAGCAAGTGATGAGAGAGAAAGGGCAACAGTGCCTTTTTACTACGTAGTCTCTGAAGTCACACAACAACTTCTGCTTCGTTTTATTGGTTAGAAACAAGTCACTAAATCCAGCCCACACTCAAGGGGAGGGAAATTAGGCTCTACCTCATTTAGCAATAATTGTGTCTCGCATAAACCTCATTGGCTGTGAGCCTGCCGCGGCAGAAATCTCTACTTCTTGAAGGTAAGAATATAAAAAAAATTGGGGAACATATTTTAATTTTTATTTATTTTTTAAAGGTTTTATTATTAAGTAATCTCTACACCCAACATGGGGCATGAATTTACAACCCCGATATCTAGAGTCGCATGCTCTACTGACTGAGCCAGCCAGGCCCCTTGGGAAATATGTTTCTAAAACCACCATTAATTTTTTTTAATGGCAGCTTCAGAGTTTACCTTTGAGCCAGTACTCAATTTTTACTTTTTTTTTTATTGCATGTACGATTCACCAAAGTGAGGTATAGAAGTGTGATGTTGTGATTTTTAATCAGAAATATACATTCGGTCTTCCTGTTTCTGGCACAGAGCTCCTAAAACCCGTGGAATGTCCTGATAAAAGCGACAAAGGTGTCTCTTGTTATGTTAATGAGGTGACTTTTTGACCACACCTAAAAATGGGGGCTGGTTGCTAGGAGAAGGAATCACGTGTTGCGAGGGTCGGAATGTTCGGTCCCTCCCCTGAACCTCCCGGGAAGAGAGAGGGCCTGGGGGTTGAGTGAGAGGCCGGAGGCCTGTGATTTAGTCCGTCCCGTCTATGTAGAAGTCCCTGTAGAAATCCCGAAAAAGACGGGGTTCAGAGAGCTTTCGGGTCGGTGAACAGGTGGAGAATCGGGGAAAGTAGCACCCCTGGAGGGGACATGGGAGCCCTCTGCCCTTTCCTCCTGCCATGCTGTGTCTCTTCCACGTGGCTGTTCCTGAGATGTATCCTGTTAACAGTGAGTAAAACGTTTCTCTGAGTTCTGTGAGCCGCTCTAACCAATGAACTGAACCCAAGGAAGAGGGTTGTGGGAACCTCTGCTTTACCACTGGTCGGTCAGAAGCAGAAGCTTGCTACTGGTGTTGGAAGTGGGGTTGGAGAGGGACCTGGGCCTGTGGAACTGAATCCTTGATCTGTGGAATACAGCCCTACTTGTGGGCACAGTGTCAGAACTGAGTTGATTAGTAAGACACTCGGCTGGTGTCCTCAGATAATTGGTGGTGTGAAGACCGCCCCCCCACACGTCGGAAACCGGGTGTTCGGAACACCAAAAGGAGCAAATCCAGAACCTACCTCCAAATATTTGCTTTTGTTTCCAGCTTTTCTAGAAAAGTGTTTATGTTTATAGCTTATTAATGCATTAATTAATTAATACAGCGTTTTAATTAATTATGCATTTATTAATACATTTATCATTTTCTTTGATAACCAGATTTTTTAAGCCTAGATCTCAACCCAGAACAATTAAACCAGAATTTCTTGGAGAGTAGGGCTTGGTATCGGTAGTGCGCATAATTCCTCAGGTGATTCTAATGTATGGCTGGCAACAAGAACCACTGAACTAGATAATTGTGGATGTCGTTTTCAGTTCCAGGTTTCTGTGATTTATTCTCTTCTATAATAGTCTTGTGGCATTATAGCCCTTCCCTCATGCCAGACCTGTGCAAGCATGGACCTATAGAGTACCCAAGGACTTCCAAAAGACAGTACAAAAAAGATGAGGTGTTTCTCGACCTCCCGCACGTAGTGTGTTTTTAGATATTTGGCTATATGAAAATTATATTCTCAATTGCTAATTCTTTGCTTCAGCAGAATGCCCTGAATACTGCTTGAATCTATTTCAGTTGCTAGATTATGACTAAGATTATAACTAAATGAGGCATAGAATTTCTCTCAGCTGGGCTAGGAGCAGGAATTCAAGAGACCGCAGAAGATGTCTCCGAGGTTGGCCCTAACGCAGGACCCGGTATGCTGTAGATACCTTTCTTGGAGTTTGCTGGCTGAGCTTCTAACTAGATGATTCCTGCTTCATAGAAACATGACACCAGAGGGTAAAGATAGAGGCCTCAGCTTCCTTCCCCACCTTCCTTCTGTATTTTTATATGCAGAGCTTTAACAAAGTCATTTCTCTTTGGCTGGCTACATATAGACTTCTCTCCTCTGGGTGGAGCTGAGCTCACTGAAAACAGGGTAATGTTGAAAACACCACACCTATAATTGAAAAGGATTTCTGAAGGCCTTTTACGATCTTTTTCTATTGCCTTTTACACCATCCAAAGTCAAACCAGCTGACTCCAGAACCCAGGTGGCCGCTGTTCAGGCTTGGCACCAAATCACCCTTGGGACTCAGGGCATGACTCTTCAGTGAGCTCAGGCGCAACCCATGAGGCATCTCTGGCTACTTTCTAATTATTTCCATTGCAAAAGGCCCTGAGTTATTTGATGAATCATGTCATTTTTATTGAAATGTAAACCAAGGGTGTTAAAAGAACTATGGCCACACACACAAGAATCATAGGTTCATAATTAGGGTCCAGAGGAAGCAGATCTGTACATAGTCCCTGCATACTTGGGTCATGGGCACCAAGAATGGTGACCAGAGGCAAGGATCAGATCACCTCTACCACACATTTCAGGAGGGGGAGGGATTACCGTTTCTAAAAAAAAAAAATCATCTTTGGCTAAAGATACATTGATGCAAATGTGACTTTTACAAATTACTCCTTACACTACCAATCTCTTGTTATACTAACACAGTAATAATTCTTGGTCGCCAGCAATATGCCAGGCACTGCTTCATGTCCTTTATATACTTTATCTTATAGAATCCTCCCAACTTACCTAAAAGGTATTTACTTGATTATCCCTGTGTTACAGAAGAGGAAACTGAAACCCAGAACAAAGAGGGTCTTTACCCAATAGAAATTTCCGCCTCAATCTCTTCTTCTCTATTCTTTTGCTTTTCTAGCTTTCTTTCTGTTCCACCTTCATTTCTCTCTCTCTCTCTTTGTTTTTCTCTTTTTGATTTCCCTTTCATTTGCCTCTCTCGGCTTCAGAAGCCAGAAGTTCAGAACCTCTGAAGCATAAATGTTGCACATTAAGAAGAGACAAGTACACCCCCTAGTCAGTGTGAAGTAGCTGTGCCAAGAGGGGAAAAAGCCAGGTCAATAGGACAAGCATTTACTCCTACCCCAGCCCTTCCCCCCACCGTACGGTCTTCAGAAGAAGTTGGCTAGCTCAGCTGACTGCCAAAACAAGTTTGAGGGGGGAGAATGAACACACTGGCCTTGCAACAGCATTTGCCACACCTCCTACCCACTGATAGGGAGAACAGGATGGCAAACATCACCTCTACTGATCTAGTTTCTTTTTTTTAAAGATTTTATTTATTTATTTGACAAAGAGACATGGAGAGAGGGAACACAAGCAGGGGGAGTGGGAGAGGGAGATGCGGGACTCGATCCCAGGGTCCTGGGATCACGACCCCAGCTGAAGGCAGACGCCCAACGACTGAGCCACCCGGGCGCCCCTACTGATCTAGTTTCAGTTCAGCTCTCAGCACTGTACGATCGTGGGGCCAAGCGCCCTAAGAAATCTGGAGGATTCAGACATGTGAAATTTTAACCATTATAATGCCTTCCGTTTGTACAACCTCTTTACAAAGAATGTTCTCACATGTCATCTCCTGTAATCAAGTACATTATTCATTAAAGGGTATGTGAAGTTTGAGAGAAAGTGAGGATGGTGTTTCTCTAAATTAGCTTGAGACCATGGTTTAAAAAAATCCTATCTTTATTGTCCACTTCAATGGTTTTCTAATGGGATTTCATGAAACAGAAAGGACTTGGCACAAACTAGAGCTATCTCTAGAGACATCTGTCTAAAAAGCCATGGGTACGTTCCTTCGGTATATGCAAACCGGCAGTTTTCCAGTGAAATATTAGACTCTTTGGCTCTCCCTGTAAGACCTCTCCCTGTAACCTAGAAGTGTCTTCTGCTTTTCTAGACAAGTCATGAATGGGAAAGATCATAAAATTACAAGGACTTAGAACGACATTTTTGTGGAAAATTGGGGGAATTGGATCAGGAAAATTAACCTAAGGGTTTAATTAATCTTTACACTTGTCATGCGACCTATGAATATATTGATCTTTCTAGGATTTGTAAAGGGACCTTGTATGAGATTAATACAGTCCCCTTAATCCCTCCCTCAGGGGGACTTGGGTCTAGCCTCATGTTCACAGCAGTCCATGCCCTTCCCAGCAGCCTTGGACAGGTGGCTTATCAGAAAGAACTAAATGGTAATTCCTACCAGACACTAGAATTTACAAATCCACACAAGAATTATTGCCATAATATGTAAAATGAAATTGGGAAGTGCTCACATCCTAGAAGCAACACCTGTTTAGAAAGTTACATTGGTTTGTTTCCTTCTGAAGCAGGTATTTGGAGTTAGAGCTCTACTTTTGCAAATCAGGCAAATAAGCATTTTAATCAGTCAACATGTAAAATGTTGTTCATCTAATTTTATACATATAGGGTGAACCTTAAACTTATCTAAACCAAGACACTTTTAAGAGCTAAAGGGGGCGCTACTGACAATCGCACCAGGGCAACAGAGAATAAACCTGGGCTGCCTAGTGCAATACGGGACATGTGGTCAACTCCCCCCTAAGTGAACATTTGAAACAGTTTTTCTCTGTTCCTCATAATATTTTCATTACATCAGAGTGTGGCAAGGATATTGTTCACTTTCTTTTTTACACTGAGGAGTAAATTTGTCCCATTTTCTGGAAAAATAATCCTGCATTCTAAGTCTCGGCTAATCTGTTTTGAGCCTCATCCTGTATTTTATTTCTGTAGAACTGAGATGTAGGTTTTCCACATCCCTGCATTTCTCTGAACCACTCCCCCTCCCCCCGGAGATTGTTTTAAAATAGCTGCAGTCTTTCCCACTATTTCAACGTTTATTCAAAAGACATTTAGTTTTATTTTGAATAACCTCAAAGTTTATTTTGCAGGTAAAGTGTCAGCTTTTCTCCCCCAATTCTTCAATTTTTAGTAATGCAATGGATTCGCCTTTTAGAAGAACTTTGAGTACCTGAACATATCATCAATTTACTGTTCGTTATCAGATGTCATGAACTAACAACTCCAGCCTCCACCCTATGTGTCAGTTGCCTGCCTAATTTACAGATAAATAGATGTAGAAATAAAGAGACAAATATATATACGTAGTTAGGTAGGTAGATGCATTTTATTGGGCCTAACTCAAACACTTCTGGGGAAAATTGGTTTGAGTACTCCAGATCTTAAGAGGGGTCATTTGGCTACATTTTAAAATTTAAATTTTATTTAACAGGGTATTATGTATTTTTTTTCTCCTACTGTAAACACCCCCCCCCCCCCCCCCCGTAAACATTTTTCTAAGTGTTCTCAGATTCTTTGGAACTACATGAAATACAACCAACCACCTATAAGGTTGTGATGGGGGAAGAAACTAGGGTGTTTAGAACTGAGACATTCAGAAGTTGAAGCAGTAGAGGATTAGGGGAAAAGATGACAGCACCTATCAGAAATGGAGAGGCTATCTTGCACATGGGTCCTCCAAATTGGATTATGAGGTGTTACCAGTGAAATAGGTAAATCATCCCCTGTATTGGCATCCAAATACTAGCTTTCCTTTCTGTGTTAGTTGACATGGTTGCTTGAGGAAAGGGCATTACTTTAAGGAATATGTAGAATACTTGTTCTCCAAGAGAATTATCAGTCATTTATGAATATTCTGCTCTAGTATCTAACTTTTTTTTTAGGATTTTATTTTTAAGTAGTCCTTACACCCAGGGTGGGGCTTGAACTTAAAACCCCAAGACATGTTCTACTGACTGTGACAGGCACTCCTAGAATCTAACTTACTGGCATTGGGAAGTTATTCTGGATTTTTTCTGAGCGGGCAATGACATGATCAAATCTGATTTAGTAAGATTAATTGGTCAATAAATAAAAGAATTAGCTAACATTTATATAGTGCTTACTCCGAACGGAGTACTGTATTTTATATTGATTGTATCACTTAATTTTCAAAAAAGTAAGATAATTTTATGATCTCCATTCTCCAGGTGAAAAAATGGGAGCTATTTGTGTTGAAATAAGTTGCCTGAGTTCATATAACTATGAAAGGGTGGAGCTAGGAGTCACACCCATGCAGTATAGTACTGAGGGTTGTCTCATCATCCACTACACTCCTAAGACTGACTAGAAAGAGACACTGCAAGCTGGAAAACTACGTAACATTATTGTAATAGTCCAGACGCAAGAGGATGAGGCAAGGGGAAATGGAGGGTTAGGGAGATGTTACAAAGGAAGAGACGGTAGTTCTGTGATGTTCTTTGGATTTGTCAGATTATAAAGAAGGTAATAGATGTGATTAGCTTGATTAATAGGAATAATATGGCTGGTAAACACTGATTAAAAAAGAGAGACTTTGTTGCCTGGGGGAGTAAATTCTCTTTGGACATTTTGAGATGAAAGGACATCTAAGATAAAGAGATTTGGCATGTTGATACTTAGTTCGCAAAGCAAAATAAAATACCCAAATTAATATCTGCTGCGTTTCTCCACTATGTTCCCCCTTATTAAGAGGGAATTGTGTTGGTAGAATGTATAGGATCTCTCCTATCAAGAACCATATAAAAAGTATTAAAATTTTGTTGCAGAAATGATAACCTGCTCTTGAGAGCTTAAATAATTTGCTCAAAATCACACAGCTTGTACATAACCAGAACTTCTGTGTTTCCTTGGTGATCAATAATTGTAAGTCAGAATACTCATCACCAATGGATGACTTTCGATCCCATAGGCAAGGAGAGCTCAAAGTGTGAAGAGGAGAGAAGGAAGACCAGGTAACAGACAAATGAATGAATAAATGCATGATATGTAAATTTCAAGCAGAAAGAAATTCTTTCCACCTGGAATTTTCTTTTTCTGCCTTTCCAATAAACCATGTGGGTTGTTTTAAAATATTACCCCAAATTTACCCTTTTTCCTTTTTAACTTTGTAAATGAAAAATCATTTGCCTCTAACCCTTTGTTGTTGTTATTCAGCAGCCTTTAATATCCATGAGTGTGATCTCAAGATACTTCTACTTCGAGCCTTTATAGATGTTGGGCTTGAGCTCCTCTAGGCACTACAGCTATCCGAGAGGATTGGGTGGTGACTTTCAGTCTGCACTTTGTTCAGAAATCCCTGGTAAACCATAGTTTATGGTTCATTGGGCAAACCTCTTAGACACTGCATGTGTCTTTATATTTGTATGCATGTTAACTTACCTTTTAGCTTTTAAAGCACCTAGTTGTGGGAACAGAGGTTTGTTCTTGCTAAGAGAATCGTGGTAAGTCAACTTTGCTTTGTTTGGAGGCATTTTAATTCTTTCCATGTAGACATTAATTTATCTAGTTTATTGACTGGAAGTTCTAACTGAATGGCAAAACGAGAGCAATGTGTTCTCTTCTTTCTGACAGATTCATGTCCATTGGAGTACATGGTCAACAAAAGATGACCCACCCATAAGGTAACTGAGACTAACGAGGCTTGGTAATGTTTATACAGCTTTTTAAGCACTTACTGGAAAAGTGCTATGGTGGCCATAAAAAGTCGATCTTAATCTGTCTATGCTCAGAATCCTATTTCATAAACTCAACTTTTTTTAAAGATAGTATGGGTTAGAACTAGCTGTTTTCTGAAACATGGTCAGTATGTCTTTGAGACCAGTTTAAATTATAGCTGCTGTGAATTTAGTTATTACCTCGAACAGAGGTCCTCAAATTTTAGCATGCCTCAGAACCACATGGAGGGCTGGGCCCCAGCCCCAGAGCTTTTAGTTTACTAGATTTGGTTGGGGGTGAGGCCCAAGAATATGCATTTCTATCAAGTGAAGTGGGTTCTCCTGGTACCACACTTTGAGAACCACTACCCTAGGAAGAGTTTTCTCTCACAAGGGACTGAGAGCTGTAACATCCAAGAGAAGTTGTGACAGCTTCTCTAGAGAGGTGAACATGTGGTCAACTTAAATCAGGTCTGTTTTGGTTTGTTTTCTTACTGTTTGTATTTGTTTTGGAAGGGAGCTGTGAAGAAAGAGAGATGGCTTCTGAAACTCATGTCTAGACCTCGTGTTATTTGATTAAATTTCTATCGATACATGCTTCTCAATCTAGTACCTCCGCTTTACGTCCTCTCCACCAAAACCAGAACAGAACAAAATCTAAACTAAATGTTGCGGTCTCTTACCAGCACTTAAAAAGTTAATAGTGCCAAATAGAGTTGCTCAGGTCAGTGAAGGGTAAAACCAGTATTTGGAAATGCTATGAGAACACAAATAGTTTAAACTGTAGAAGAGGCCTGAGGAAATTACAGAGGGAAAACTTTCCGTCCAAGGTTCCAGTTGCCAAGGAGTTTGTGTAGGTTGCTGGAGACCTCACCCCTCCGTGCCTCCTCTGTGACTCACTGTGTCCCTGGGAAGCCTCAGATTCAGCAGCCGGAGGAAACTCAGAAACTCTGCCTTTGATCTCACTGGGGTGAAATGCACCAGAGAGCTTTGGTTTCTGAAACGCGGATGTTGCTGATCAAATGGACAGTAGCAGAGCCTGTACTCTGGTTCCTAGAAGCCGGTCTGGTTCTGGCCCAGGTGCAGAGGTTGGGTGAGAGAAAGCTGTGTCATGGGTCTGACTGTAGCCACAGGAGAGGGGGAGGGCAGGGTTGCAATCAGCTGGGACCCTGCTTAGATGTCTAGTTGGGTTTGGCACGTCAAAGTCACTCATGCTGTGGTCTTGGATTCCAGCTCCACTCCCCTTTTTTGGAGTGGGATGCCTCCTACAGGTAGAAACTCCCACACAGGCAATAACTTTTCTCTGTGGATGTGCTTTATTTTTGCCATTTCACGTTTTGCCCTTGCAGGTCCAAATTCAATACTAACCAGAGGCAAATATGTTAATTTTCCTTTCCCAAAGAGGAGAGCATAACCCAATGCTGTGGTGCTGAATCAAACTGTTTTCTTGGTTTAGATCTGTGCTTCTCATACTTTAACAGGCATGTGAATTACTCGGGGGTCTTTGTTAAATAGCAGAATCTGATTCAGTGGTTCTGGGTTGGGGCCTGAGATTCTACATTTCTAACAGACTCCCAAGTGAAGACCCCTGCTTTAAAAAGCAAGGGGATTAGTTCTCGGGCCAGGCTCTTCAATAAGATCACCTGGAGTGGCCGTTTGTTTGCTTGCTATTTTTGAGAGTAATACCCAGGTGCCCAGAGATTTTGATTTTACTGGTCTGGAGTGGAGCCTAGTGTTTTTTCAAGAGCTTCCTAAGTGACTTATTATGTAACCAGGATTGAGAAAACCCATCCAAATTAATTTTTTCTAACTGTGAGTAGCAATTACTGGTGGGTCAGAATCAGAAATAACATTATAAGTTTGGTTTAAATGAAATAGAATTGAACAGAACACAGTAGAGCACATTGTCATTGTGTGAATATTGTTTTGTGAAACTTTTTGGCTCTGTGTGTAGATATACAGCTCTCAGTGTAAAATAGATTACTGAGATTACAGTAAAAAAGTGAGAAGTCTGTGTTACAACTACCAAACTCTGCCATCACAGTGTGAAAGTAGACCGAGACAGACACGATGTAAGGGAGTAAGCCTGGTTGTGTGAACTTTGTATTTAATTCAGTTTTTAGACTTCATGAAATATTTTCTACTGGTTACTTTTGAACCATTTAAATACGTAAAGTCTTTCTTAGTCCATGGGCCCTGTCTAGATTGCCAGCCTTGACTGAGATATCTTGGTTTTGGCCCTCAACCTGATTTAATCATTAATAACCAATTGCTTCAGGCTTGATCCCAAAATAACCTCCTATTATGATTGGCTACTTCATTCTTTGTATTTTCATTAAAAACACCTGGATTTAGAGAGGAGGCCTTTTGTGGTTGTTAATAATAATAATAATTGTTACTGTGAAAACAAAATAATATTTGGGGCTTTAAAAATCTATGTCAATGAGGCCCCGCTGGGTCACTCACAGGAGCACGTGACTCTTGATCTCAGAGTTGTGAGTTAGAACCTCATGTTGGGTGTAGAGATTACTTAAATAAAACTTGAGAAAAAAAAATCTATGTCAAGCTCTATGTTAAATATGGCAAAGTAATTTTAGCTAAGAATAACCGAATCACTGGATAGAACACGTCTCTTCACACTTTTTTGTGTAGCAGAATTTCACTTGGATAATGAAATCCCAACACTTCGATTAGTAAATTGGCAGTTGATCATAAAAAACAGATTTAAAGGTATGCCTTAAAAAAACAACTGGAGACAAATAATTACCAAATGTAAGTAAGTTCCTTACCAGAAGAAACATGATTACATGATTCTTTTGTACTATTTATAGAAAACTTTTGTTCTTGAACAGAAAACTAAACAATTTTGATGAAAGCCATGTTAAGACACTACTTCTTTTTTCTCAGTTACTTGACATGTTGTACGGTGTAGTAACCTGTTGGTGCATTTTATTTTAGGCCACTCAAGGGGCCAGAGATAAAAGGTCATTGGGTACTTTTTGGGGTGGGAGAGAGTGTTCCACTTATTTTGGCGACACTAATAAATACTAAATGCTCACTGCATACCTGGCCTTAAGCTCAGCCTTTGAAGATGTTGCAGTTCAGAAAACAGACCATGACTTCTGAACTCCTGGAATTCCCAATCTAATGGCAGAAGCAGCTGTTGGGCAGTTACAGATCAATCTGTAATTACCAACTATGTTAAAACCAAACGTAAGAGCTGTGAAGAGAATTTAACAGGAGGGACTCCATTTTGATTCGGTGTTTCACTGGAGGCATCATTGAGGGGAGACATTTCAGTTGAGGCCTGCAAGAAGCAGAGGTTACTCAGGACAAGAGTGGGGGAGATAGCTTCCCATGTGGGGAAGATCATGTGTGAAAATTCTGAAGGGGAAAAGCAGGGGACAACTTCAGAGGGCAGTGAGGCCACTGCAGCCAGAACTGAGAGAAGTAGAGAGCTGCACAAGCTGAGGGCAGAGGAGTAGACAGGGCCAGATCACACAGGTACTCGTGGCCAGGTGAGGACACTGGCTTTTATTCTGAGGTTAATGAGAACAGACTTTTAAGGTTTTTATATAGGGTAGTTACGTGAACAGATGTGCATTTTTTAATCTTTAGGAGGGCCAAAACTCATGTTTGGTTTGTTTTGTCTTTAAATGCCAACAGACTAGCACATAGTAGAATACTAACTATTCTTACTGTTTTTTTTTTTTCTTGAGTGGGGGTGGGGGCAGAGGGAGAGGGAGAATCCCAAGCAGGCTTCACGTGTAGTGCAGAGTCTGACGCGGGGCTGGATCCCACAGCCCCGAGATCATGACCTGAGCCAAAATCAAGAGTCGGATGCTCAACCGACTGAGCCATCCAGGTGCCCCAAACAATTGCTATTAAAATAAATACCCAGCATCACTCTGGCTGCTCCTTAGAAAATAGGGGAAGAGGGGTGCCAAGAATGAAAGTGGGAAGACCCGTTGGAAGATGCTGTGCTCCCAGCAAGAGATGGTGGCATTTTGAACAAGAGTGGCAGTGGTAGAGATGGAACAAAGAGGACAAGAGTCGTGATGTGTTTTAGAGATAGAATAATAGAATCAGTTATTGGCTGGATATAAGGAGGAGAGGAGGGAAAAATTAAAGATGACTCCTAACTTTTGCAGGAATCACTATATGAAGAGGAACATGGTAGAATACATAGGTTTCAGTGGATAGATTAATCAGTTTTGAAAACTTTTAATTTGAGATGTCTGTGAAGTTGTTAAGGTGGGACACCAAGGAGGCAGTTAGGTATACGGGGCTGATTAGGATGACAGTATATATGTGGAAGTTGTTGGCTTGTGTGTCGTGATTATTTTTTGTGATAAATGCTAATTTACTGCCTACTGTATTACTGCACTGCTCTAGTCACTGAGACTATAAAGAGAAACAAAGTGAAGTTTCATATATGAAGTCCTTTGAAGAAGATACGGTACTTACATTAACCAGAACATACAGTTTGAGAGAACTGGAGGAAGTGGAGTGGCCCAAGAAGGTAACAGTTAAGGAGGTGAAAATGAAGACTGAGAACAAGCCATTCAAAGATCTGGAAGAGTGTGCTCCCAACCAAGGAGACAGCAACTGCAAAGTCCCTGAAGGAGAAGTGAGCGGGATATGCCTGAGGAATATTGAGAGACTTGGTATGGCAGGAGTGAAGTCAACAAAGAAGGAACTAGGAGTCTGAATCATATGGAACAGTAGAGTCCATGGAATAGTTTCTCTTTAAGTGTGATGGGAGGTCATTAGGGGATTTTGAACAGGGAGGGACATTATCTGATTTCTCTTTTTCAAAAACCTCTGTTGAGACTAGATCATATGGTGAGGAACAGGGAGATCCATCAAGAAACTACTAGGATCTTCCTCTTCATATTTTAGTGCTATGGGCTAAATTGTGTCCTACCCAAAATTCCTATGGTGAAGCCCTAGCCCCCATTGTGATGCACTTTGGAGATGGGAGTTTGTGGAATAGTTAGGTTTGGATGAGGTCATGGGGGTGGGGCACTTAAAAGAAGTAGGATTTAGTGCCCTTTCAAGAATGAATACCAAAGAGTTTGCTCTTTGTCTCTCTCTGTTACGTGAGGACACAGCCCGAACACAGCCATCTGCAAGCCAGGAACAGGGTCCTCACCAAAAACCTGATCATACTGGCAATCTGATCTCAGACTTCCAGCCTCTAGAACTGCGAGAAAATAAATTCATGCTCTCTAGGCCGACAAGTCTGTGGTATTTGTTATGGCAACCTGAGTAGGCTCATAGGGTCAGAAAGCAAAAAATGATCTGCAGAGCCTGGTAGGGCCGATCCCTTGCTTAGCTAGCTAATCTGGGCAGGGTTCTGAACAAAAGTGGTGAGTTTGCCAGGCAAGAGCAAGGAATTACTATGGCTTTGACTAAGACGCAGCTCTGGAGCGGTGCAGACAGGAGAACAGCTTCTAAATTCTGGCAGCTTGTTACCCTTCTGCCAGTTTCCTTATCGTATTCATTTTCTGTCTCCAACAAAGGACAAGCCATCAATGTAAATAGAGCACGTTCACAGGTTGTAGGATTAGTCGGTTCTCCAAGGACACTCACAACTCCATCTGCCACTATTTATTAGATCATTCCTAGCCTGAGTGGTTCGGCCGGTTAAGCGTCTGCCTTGGGCTCAGGTCATGATCCCAGGGTCCTGGGACCGAGCCCCGCATCGGGCTCCCTGCTCCGCGGTGAGCCTGCTTCTCCCTCTCCCTCTGCCTGCCGCTCCCCCTGCGTGTGCTCTCTTTCTCTCTCTCTCTGGCAAATAAATAAAATCTTAAAAAAGACCACTCTGAGCCAGAAAAATCTATTGATGAGTGGTAGCCAACGATACACCACTGCAGCCGTAGCACAGTGTTGTAAAACGCGCACCCATCATGAGGGTTATGTTGCAATTGTTTCTCACTGCATTGAGCACATGAAAGGGCTGTGTTTCTACCCGTCAAACAGAATTCTGGTGCTGGAGCTCCTCGGAGATACCTGCTGTGAGAGAAAGGTAACACTTTGACAGTTACTATCTGGAGAGGGATGGATCGCACAGACAGGTGCCCGCTGCCTGTCCCTGTGCTGGACTGTGTAACACAGTGGGTCTAAATCAAACTGAAAATCAAACCAGTTAACTTTAAATTATTTAAATGTCCCAATGAAGTAAAATTGCAAGTAGGCTGATTTGTCCTGTTGAGTTTTCTGACCATCCATACTTTGGGGAATAGGCTGCAGTGTGTTCAGATAGGTTACTATTCCAGACTCTTCTTAGGATACCTGTTTCACAGCAGTGTGGTCAGTGTCTGTTTTTGCTTCCGAGGAATGCAGAGGCCTGAAAAAACCCTCATTTTTTTGTTGGATGTTTGAACCCGTCTGGTTTTATTTCTCACCCTGGATCACTGAAGAAAAGCGCCCTACCTCTGCCATATTGAGTGAATCACAACCAATTTCTAATTACTTTCCCAGGGCTGAGGCCAGGCGGCTTTTTTGACCCGGAGAGTGAGAAATTATCAAACCTGCAGCATATATTTGTTGGCACCTGACCCTGGGGATCATGACTGGGGATAGCTGAGAAGCTGACAAGTAGCCCCAAATATAGGATTCTATTCCTGCCTTTGCTTTCCTCGTGAAATCTCCACAAAACCCGAAGGAGCCCTAAAATGCGGGGCCCCGCGTGTAGTCCACACTGTCGTGAAGTCAAGATTGTACCCCCACGTTACTGTATCTCTTGTTACTTCCCACACTGTTTGCTCAAGGAACCCACTAAGGTGGCAAGGGAACTTTCTGAAGGCTGCTCAGCCTTAAAGGAATGACAGTGAGAAAGGCGCTGAAGTTTTTCTCAGTTATATTTAAAAAAAACAAAGGTGAGGTTTAGACTAGATGACCAGAGACGATAGTGCTTAACAAATGTCTGTATACTTTGCACATATCCCAGCCTCCGTGACACATCTGGGCCATATGATTAGCTCTGCACATAGGGTGAGGACAGAGGAATTTGGTCACTTCCAGGCCTGGCTCCTTAAGAAACCCCACCTCTCCAGCTCTCCTCTGCTTTCCTTGTTGGAGGCACATACAATTGTGTAACGACCAGATGGTAGAAACTACCAGGTCTGTATCAGACCAGAGCATTAGGGAGAAATACGGATCTTTGTTATATTAAAGCACTGAGACTTTTGGAGTCTGTGTGACGTACTTAGCATTGGTAATCCTGGCTGCTGTAGGCCGTTGTCTTGCTGCCTCTTGAATTGGTATTCAGACTTTGTACCTTGGCGTTGGGCCAAACTGATCAAGTGTTAGTCTGAGCATATTCAAGTACTAGTAATGTTCAGGCTAGGACTAATGGGCAGGAAAACTCAGTTAAATGCTTGCAGTTAAATGCATTATTTTTTATTGACGATACATACAGAGCAGTGGGCTGAAAATGATGGGAAACACCAAAAAAGTATAGGTGACATTTAAAGGGGATTATGTGAGAGTCAAGGGTAAATGGTTAATAGGTGAAACAGTTAAATAACAGTGGTTCTTACAAAGAAATTCAAAATATAGGAAGACAAGAGTGGGCTGGACTTACCTGAAGAATCTTTAGGTGTAGTCAAAGGCATAGCCTTGAATAAAAAAGAAAACGAAAACAGTAAATGGTTAAGTGATTCTAAAGAAAATTTTTCTCTTGGGATCTGCTCACATAGGGTGCTAACACTTCAAAGGTGATAAACACAGGGCTCATTGTCTCCATATATCATCAGGCCTTAGAAATGGATTATAATTCTTTTAAAAATCAAGAGCCTACCCTCTCATCAAAAAGCCTTATTTTAGGGGCATCTGGATAGTTTAGTTGGAAGAGCATGCAACTCTTGACCTCAGGGTTGTAAGTTCGAGCCCCACATTGGGTGTGGAGATTACTAAAAAAAAATTTAAAAAATCCTTACTTTATGCTACAACTTCTCAAAGATAATAATATACAAACAGCATACAGCATATAATAAGGGCAAATCAAGAAGAGCAAAATACTAACAGTAAATTGGAAAAAAAAATATATGAGGAACCCTTTTGGAAAAGGTAACAGGCCAATTCAAGATGAATATGACTATAATGTATAATGTGGATTAGAAAAGATGATGTACACTAATTATTGCTTTAATAAAAATCAACAGATATCTTCCTGGGAAACTTGAGCAAATTTTTAGAATAGGTAAAGATCTATGTTTAAAAAGAAAAAAGAGGGGCGCCTGCGTGGCTCAGTTGTTATGCGTCTGCCTTCGGCTCAGGTCATGATCCCAGGGTCCTGGGATAGAGCCCTGCGTCAGGCTCCCTGCTCAGCGGGAAGCCTGCTTCTCCCTCTCCCACTCTCCCTGCTTGTGTTCCCTCTCTCTGTGTCTCTCCCTGTCAAATAAATAAATAAAATCTTTAAGAAAAAAAAAAAAAGAAATACATCCTAGAATAATGTAGGAAAGCCTGATATTGGAAGTATGTGTCAGTATGAGCTCATTTAAGTTTTTTTTTTTTTTTAAAGATTTTTATTTATTTATTGAGAGAGCATGAGAGGGAGGAGGGTCAGAGGGAGAAGCAGACCCCCTGCTGAGCAGGGAGCCCGATGCGGGACTCGATCCTGGGACTCCAGGATCATGACCTGAGCCGAAGGCGGTCGCTTAACCAACTGAGCCACCCAGGCGCCCCTGAGCTCATTTAAGTTTAAGAAAAGATTGTCCCTAAAGATAGAAACCTGGAGAGCTGCCCTATGTACTGTTCTAATTTTATATAATAATAATCAGAATCATTGAGTCATAAATGTGAACATTTCTAACAGAGCAAGTGAAATTGATCAAAAAGTGTTTGTTAAGGATCTATAATACATATGAAACTACTTAGGACACAGATGTTGCCTTGCTATATGAGAAAATAAAAGCAGATTCCAGGCAGTGAAAGAAGAAACAGATAATGAGATAATAAATGAGATTATAAGCATATACACTGTTTAAAGATCAAAGCTTAAATGAGCGCTAGGGCAGTGGATGTAATAGAGTCAGGTATCAGGTTTATATGGGCACTAAAATAAGGAATAAAGGCAATCTGGAGGTTTAATTTTTCTTTATGTAAAAAAAAAATATAAAATGCCAAGCCACAAAGATTCTTAATTTCTTTGGAGTAATGTGTCCGTTTCTTAATCTTTATGTTTTAAGTCCTTATTGTCAGTTTTTCACTCTGATGGATGGAGGCTAATCGTCCAAATCATACTTTTCTTATATGTTCTCAGAAATCAGTAATGCCCTTGAAGAACTTCAAAGTTTTTTTGAAACTCACTTAACTCAGCAGGTTGATTTTTGTGGTTTACTGAATGAAATATATATTATCTCTAGAAATGAGGTTACTTCGTTCATTAAGGGTATTATCCCATCACTTTTCTTTAGAACGTGGAAGTCTGTATTTGTAGAGAGCTTTTTCCACAGATATCTTAAAATAGTCCAATAAGGACGTTTATTATTCTTATGATGCAAATAGTGAACCTCTTTACATTTACTGTAAGATAAAGCTGGGACTCCAACTAGTATTTTCTGACTCTAGATCCCTTGTCATTCTTGTTCTAGGAAATGCTCAAAACTAGACGAATGCCATCCTATAAAGTGTCTACTTGAGCAAAGCAGATAACCTATTTTAAACAGACAAGTAGAGAAAAATAGAAAAAGTTTTTTTTTTTAATTGACTTGACTGAAATGACACAAAGTTAGTGGCATTGAAATACAAAATATTTCATTTAAATTATGAATTATAACGAAGTTCTTAAGAGAACTGGTTGGGAAGTAGGACCAAAATAACATGTATCCACAGATGGTCTAAAATTGTGCTGGTTTTCAGATGAGTCAGATGTACCCAGTATCAGTGCTTAATACCTCTGTTGTGTTTACATCTCTCTTTCTGGTGTTGCCCCTCTTTTTATACTAGGGATCCTATTGGTTCTGAAGATCACAGAAGTTAGTGCAGAAGGGACTTTCTTTGTGGAACCCTTAGTTAGAAATGGTTTCATTTCAGAGCCAAAGTACTAGAAGCTGTCACAGTGATTCTGAACAATGGAAAAAGAGGCCTCCCATGTACCTCATTGCTCATATAAGAGTTTGTCCCTTATTCCTGGACTCCGTCCCACCCCAGGATTGAGTTTCTTTTGAAGTATAGTTGATACATGGTGTTCCATCAGTTTCAGGCATACAGCATAGTGATTTGACCCGAGGTCTCTGGGCCACGTCATGCTCACCACCAGCATAGCTATCATTATTCTCCCTAGGCTTTTTCATCTTCAGTGCCTTTCCCTTTGTTGGAACCATCCCCAATCCTTATGGACATTTTCAGATCTTTGTCCCAAGAGAATCTTTGCTCTATCCTACATTTCTTTCAGTCTCCAGCCATTTGACAGAAATTCTAAAAAGGAAAGTGACATTTGATGGTTTTGCATCTATGCTTTCCTCTTCTTCACCGTAATCTGGCTTTCATTCTTGCCTCCATTCCACTAAACTTTTCCTCAAGAGGTCTCCAAAGACTTGTGTATCAGCAAGTATGGAAGCCTCTGGGTCTTACTTTTGCAGCATTTAACATGCTTGGTTGCATGCTATGATGGTACCGTTCTGGACTTGGGACCTTGCTCAGAAGTGCTTTCCTCCTACTCCCTCAGTCCCTTTTTTAAATTTTTATTTTTGTTTTAGAAGTTTCTATTTTAGAGAGAGAGTGAGAGCATGGTGGGCAGGGCCAGAGGGGGTAGAGAGAGAGAGAGAGACTCTCAAGCAGACTCTGTGCTGATCCTAGAGCCCGATGGGGGCTCAATCTTGAGACCTTGAGATCATGACCTGAACCGAAACCAAGAGTCAGAGGGTCAGTCAACTGTGCCACCCAGGCACCCCATTCAGTTGGTTGGGTGCTGAAATGTAAATGGTCCCTAAGCTTCCATAACTGGCCCTCCTCTCTGCTCACCCTGCAGTCTGTTACTTTCCTTTTCTTTAAAAAAATATTTATTTGAGAAGAGAGCGTTCATGAGCTGGGGAAGGGGGATCAGAGGAAGAGGGATAAGCAGAATCTGCGCTGAGCTTGGAGCCGGGTGTGGGGCTGGATCCCACGACCCTGAGACCCTGAGATCATGACTGGAGCCGAAATCAAGAGTCAGATGCTTAACCAACTGCGCCACCCCAGTGCCCCAGTCTCTGTTGCTTTCATTCAAGCTTCTACTGGGACCTCTATATACTGATGATGCTCGGCAATTTATTCCCACTTTTCTGATATTTGCTAGCCAGAGCCTGTATTTCTTTCCAAATGAAAGCTCACCATTTCCACTTGGATGTGCCTTGGTCACCTCAGGATCAGCATTCCCAAAACCAAATTTTTCCTTTGTCCCAATTTTTCTTCTATGCCTTGCCCCTCTTGGGTGACTACTGTTACCGTTTCCCTGTTCACCCAAGATAAGTCATCTCTGCTTCTACTTAAGGCCCCTCTTTAAGTTATTTAATCTGTTTCTCAAATTCTTGCCCTCTTCTTTCTCTCCTCTGACTCCACTCTGGCTCAGACTCTCATCATCAGCGTCCTGGACAACTGAGAGCCTCCTAATGTGTCCCCCTGCTTCCAATCCTTCCTAACCCAGTACATCCTTATGATGATCCATAAGCATTAAAACTATTATCTCTCATCACATGTTAAGGTAGAATGCAATGGGAAAACTCATTGCAATAACATTTTTGGTAGGAAAAAAACCCCCTAATACTGTTGGATTAGAAGACTACATAAAACAGGGAAGGGGGTGGGGAGATGGTGTAACTGGGTGATGGACATTAAGAAAGGCACATGATGTAATGAGCATTGGGTATTCTATAAGACTGATGAATCACTGACCTCTACCTCTGAAACCAATAATACATTATATGTTAATTAGTTGAATTTAAATTTAAAAATAAAAATTAAATAAAAAAGACTACATAAAACCTAATCTGTTTCCCACATGTCTTCTGGCCAGAGGAATATTTGTAAAGTGAAAATATGTTCCATTACTTCCCTGCTTAAGACTCCTTAGTGCTATATTGTCTTCAGACCCAAGGTTAAGGAGAACAAGGGTCTTACCTTCTACTCCTTTCTCATCTTCCCACCTATCTTATTTTTCTGCTGATTTGTGTTTAACTTCCAGAGATCACTATGCTCTTTAATAACTCTGTGCTTTGCACGTTCTATTTTCCTGCCCAGAATGCCTTCTGCCCACCTGTTCTTTGCCTGTCAGATGTCTATTCCTCATTAATTTGCTCCGCTCTACCTCTCTAGGCTTGTGTCTCCAACATTCTCTTTAAAGTGAGACCTTCCCAAACTTCTAATTCTTTGAAATTACTCTTTCCTGCTTGTTGGCTTTTGTACATGCAATTCTTTTTTTTTTTTTTTTTTTTTTTAAGATTTTATTTATTTGTCAGAGACCGAAAGAGAGAGCACAACCAGGGGGAGTGGTAGGCAGAGGGAGAAGCAGGCTCCCTGCTGAGCAAGGAGCCCAATGCAGGACTCGATCCCAGGGATCCTGACCTGAGCCGCAGGCAGACACTTAACTGACTGAGCCACCCAGGCGTCCCTGTACATGCAATTCTGCCTTGAATACTCTTTCCCTGCTTAGTTTGCCTGACACTTAGTCTTCAGAATTCAGTTCGTATGTCACCTCCTCTCTGCCTGACCGCCAAGCCATCCTCTGAGCTTGGGTGATAGGATATTTTACCACTATCAGAGCACTGGGAGGTGGTCCTTCTAAATTCCAAATGAGTGGTGGCAACAGTGTACCCCAAAAGAGAGGACTCTGGGACTGGGGTTGGGGAAAGGAAGGTAGAAGGTAATACTGAGGGAGAGGAATATGAAGAGAGGACTGGGTGTGTGTGTTTTGTAACCCTTTTGAGGTTTGACAAATCTGGGATATAAATTCCAATGTCTTCCAGAGCCTTTTCTCCAGCAATCCCCTCCTTGACAGGACGTCTCTGTCCCTTATCTTCCTGGGAAATGGTGAGGGGCCACTCTCCTTGGCCACCTCCCCCAGGGCATTAGGGGGCGCTGTGGGTGAGGGAAGGGCAGGTGGAAGGGGAAGCGGGCAGACACTTGGGAGGCTCTGGGCAGCACAGGGAGTTCAGTCCCTTATTGGTTCCTGCCAAGATGGCGGGGGTGGCCACACCATGCCCCTTGCCAGGCCCAGCGGCTCCAGGGCAGGAGGTGCTGTCGTGGCTGTGGAAGAGGCGGGCATTTCGGAGTAGTTGCGGAGTGCAGTCTGGGGGAACGGAGAGCCAGGGCAGCCGGAAGGGACGAGAACAGACTGGGTGGCAGCTGGGTGGAGGCCAGGGCCATGCTGTTCTAGGGGGACATTGGAGTTTCTCAGAGACATCTGGGAACCCCTAGGACTCTGAGGCCTTCCAGTCCCCTCCTCCCACCTCTCCCGAACCCCTCTTCTGGATCTGCTTTCACTCACACCACCCACCCCCACAAAAAAAAATATTAAATATAGTTTCTATTTGATTTTTACGGCAATGTATTAATTAGGGCACTACTAGCTATTGTAGGAGATAAACTCCTACATCTAAGTAGCTAAATGCAGTAGAGGTTTATTTTTTTCCCCAAAGAAGTCCAGAAGAGACTTTCTAATTGTCAGGTGACTCCACCCTGAGTACGAGTTGGGGTCTCAAGTTCATTCTGGTGGCTCAGCCAGTTTCAACACATGTTTACTTTGAAAAAAGGGGAAGGAAGTATTGTGGGCCGGGCCTGCTACTGTCACACACGATTTAACGCCCGTAAGCCATTGGGTTCAGACACACGGCCACTCGGCCACCCCTAAATAGAGAGACTGGGAAAAGTATTCGAGCTGTGTGCCTAGGAAGAAGAACGAATGACTTGGTGAGCAGTCATCTGGTCTCTGCTAGAGCTGGACACTGCTTTTGATCTATCCCCAGTGCTGATCATAGTCCTGACCCGTCATTGTTGAATGAATGTGTAAATGAAAGATAATAGGTCTTAAAATTCTCAGCATTTGAGCAGACTATTCCAATAATCCATAAAATAGCCCTTAGGGAATCTAGAGAGATTCACAGGACCACAAGAGATTCTTAAGGAATTGGAAATGAGGTCTCTGTGGAACAATGGAAAGTGCTGGATTGTTCTTAATGAAATAAAAGAGCCTAAGAAAAAAAATCATAATACTTTTATAAGTTATCAAAGTCTAATAAAAGTACTTCAGATACTGTGCTTATTCCACCACCAAGCTTTGTTGGTTGGTTACTAAAGGGTTTGGGGGGGGTATAACTAGGGTTCCTAATGAGAAACTGTGCCTATAGTGATTTTTTAAAAAATTTGTAGGTTGTATGAAATTTGCTAAATGATATTGCTAAAGTAACATCACTTACTTGTGATATGTAAATCTATTTTTTTAAAAAAATATTTATTTATTTGACAGAGAGAGAGACAGCGAGAGAGGGAACACAAGCAGGGGGAGTGGGAGAAGGAGAAGCAGGCTTCCCGCCAAGCAGGGAGCCTGATGCAGGGCTCTATCCCAGGACCCTGGGATCATGACCTGAGGCGAAGGCAGACGCTTAAGGACTGAGCCACCTAGGCGCCCCTGTAAATCTATTTTTTAAAAAGATTTATATATTTATTTATTTGGGGGGGGCAGAGGGAGAGGGAGAGAGGGTCCTAAGGAGACTGCGCTGAGTGCAGGGCTTGGAGCCCAGTGTGGGGCTCGATCTCACAAACCCTGAAATCATGACCTGAGGCAAAACCAAGAGTCGGATGTTTAACAGACTGTTCCACCCAGGTGCCCCATGATATGTAAATCTTAAGAAGCACCTTGTTTTTGGATCTTTGGAAATGCCAGGTGGGGAGATATTTATCTTTATTTTGTTTTAATTGTAGAAAAAAAGTTAACTTTTCAGATTAAAAAATAAAATCTGAAATAGGAACTTACCCTCATGATGCTATATAATGATTACTTTTTACTTTTACTATGTGCAATAAAAGATGAGAAAAGTTTGGCATAATGAACTAGGGTAGACTTTCCATGTGATTCTTGCTAGCAGTTCGCTCTCAGGCTAGAGTTAGAGGAAAAAAAAATGAAAAGAGTGCTTGATATCTTGGTTGGTCTAAGAGTCTGAGGAGTTTTAGTCCCAGAAAATGTCTTTTTTTAAGGTGATGGTCAGGGTTTTAGAAGGAAGCACTTTAAAAAATCAGCCTCACGTTAACGACAATTAAATATATAAGAGAAAGATCTTGAGCTTTAACTCAGAAATTATTTTTTGAAATTTCTGGTATGTATTTCCTTCTTTAAACATAGAGCCCAGTAATCCTGCTTTAGTTTATGTTGCAAGTAAAATGTATGTGAATAAGCTGTATAATTGGAAGTAACATAGTATGGAGGATACTGGGAAAAACATTGGGATGGGAATCAGGACACCTGGGTCCTCCCAGTCCTGGCACAAGTAATGTCATCCTAACAAATATAAAACTAAATCTAAAAGTATCATGGTTATATATCCTGTGTACCTGAAGATGAGGCGAGGCAGGAATTTTATATTGAGCACTAGAGCAGAGTGGTTAAAAGTGGGGCTGCGGAATCAGATGAACTTGAGTTTGTTTTGTGACCCTAACATACTGAATGTGTGATATTGGGAAAGTTACTTGATCTCTCTAAGCTTTCGGAAATGAGGATAATATAATGAAATGACCCTTGGGTTGCAAATGGTTAGTTTGAGAGTAAGATGAGATAATTGATAAAAAAGCTTTTAGGGCGCCTGGGTGGCTCAGTCGTTAAGCGTCTGCCTTCGGCTCAGGTCATGATCCCAGGGTCCTGGGATCGAGTCCCACATCGGGCTCCCTGCTCAGCAGGAAGCCTGCTTCTCCCTCTCCCACTCCCCCTGCTTGTGTTCCTGCTCTCGCTGTCTCTCTCTCTGTCAAATAAATAAATAAAATCTTAAAAAAAAAAAAAAGCTTTTAGCCAGGGCCTGGCCCTTGTTGACTGTTTTATACACCTAAGGTTATTGTATGTGCATTAAAAAATTCTGCATTCATCTAGTTGCCAATGCTACTTTGTGGGCAAATGGTTTATCATGAAACAATCCCCATGAATACTGAACTTTTGAACAACCTCAGGAACATGGTGTAGCATACATACTTTACACAAGACAGATGACTTGATTCTACTTTCATAAAGAAAAGATAAAACTATTATATTGAGAAAATGGCTAAACATGAGAATGACTTATTTTGTCCTAAGCTAACTTTACACACAATAAAAGTTTGTCAGGGAATATGGTGTAAAGCTTCTTTATATATGTATCATAAGAAATACTAAAAAAAAAATCTTGTAACAGTCTAGTGTTACTCTTAAAATGTTTAAAGAAATTCTTACCTTATAATAAAGTAGTGGGCAGAATATAAAGGGTGAGATGGAGAGAAATTAATATCAATTCTAGCCTCATGTACACATAGATCATTCACTCAATATATTTTCAATCACGTATGGAAGATAGCATGCTTGGTACAGGGGTTATATTATGTTGTATTGACTATAATGCAGGATATTTATGGAATGTTTTTATATCAGAGAGAACAAGGTAGATACAGTCCCTCCCTTCATGGAACTTAAATCGTAGCGGGAGAGACCTATATGAAACAACTAGGTCCTTGTGTAGTTGGAATTGTGCTAGGAAGAAGTACAGAAAACTGATAGAGTACAATCAAGGGAGACTGTCTTGGTTTGGTGGCATCAGGGAACATCTTTCAATGAAGTGCCATTGAGCAGTGCTCTAAAGGATGAGTTGGAATTAGCTAAGAGAAAGTTGGGGCTGGGGCGGGGAGCAAAGTGAGGTATGTGTCCAGCAGAGGAATTTCTTTGTTCAGGGACCCAGGTACAACTGGTATAGTTGGAAACAGGCTATGAGAGGTAGGCAGGGTCCATGAAAAGATTTAGGGCTTTTATCCTAATAGCAATGGCTGATCATAGAAGGGATTTAAATGGGGAAGTTGATTGTGCTTGTATTTTAAAATCTTTGCTCAAGCTGTTTGTATCTGGGAGAATGGTTTGGAGGGGCAAGTTGCTGGGGAGACAAGCCCTTTTACACTGGTCCATAGTGAACGATGGTGGAGGCTTGACAGGGACATGCAGGGGCCATAGAAAACAGTGGATGGACTCACAGGTTCCTTCTGAATCCTGGAAATTCCTCTTATTTTCCTATGAAATAGGCTATGGATTCTAAAGGATATTTATTATACTCCACTACTGTTTTTGTTTTTAGAGCACTTAGGCCAGACGTGTACTTAAAAGTCTTCTTCTTTTTGTGGCTTTGTTTGAAGAAAGGATTTCACATTTTCTAAATGTGAGAAAAGGGTGACTACTTAGATTCTTGTAGCTAGCCAGCGAGCAGCAGAGCAGAGGGAGAATCAAAGTTGTTTTCTCTGTCAGTTCGTATTAAGTTACATCTCTCCTGTTCTCATATAGTAACAGGGAGGGGAAACCTGCCAACTTCCTTTTAAGGCAAATACGTTGTCTGCCTTGGTCAGGTGAGCTTACAAGGACTCAGCCCATGGCTTCATAAAAATCACCCCAACCTAAGTAGGAGCATTTTTCGCTCAGCCCTCATAGCGTAGTGAGGACTTTGATGATAGAAAGTTGTAACTCTTATGTATGGTCTATTATTTTAAGTTCCTAACAGATCTAGACCTTTATTCCTCATCTGCAGTGCTTTCTCAGTTCAGTGAATAGCATCTAATTTTTCAAGGCCAAGTTATAGTGCAACTGAAGCTGATCACACCACAGAAGTGTTTCATCAAGTCAAATACTACATAAGAGCATAATAAGCATTTTTATGTTACATGTAAATACTGTCCAGCCAGCTTGAAGCTGCTGCTTAAAATTTAGTGTGTTTAACAAATGGGCCAGTTTAAATAAATAAACTCTCCATATTGTATTTAGTATCAGTAATTACTTTCCTGTCTGGGCCCAAGGAATGCCTTTTGCTCTGCCTCAGCGTGCTGCCGGGCATCTCTACTTAGGGCAGAAATCATCAAGACTTGGACAGGAACAGAGGTGGGAAAAGGAAGGGGAGTCCTTTTCCTCTTTAGAAGGGAAGACAAAAATATGTTAAAAATGAAAAAAGGAAAAGCATCTAAAGGATCAAGGAGTTGGAGAAAGAGGAAGGGGAGAATGGATGGAGATGGGAAGCCGGAGGCTGCAGAGAGAATAAGATACATCTCATTATGACTTTTCTTTTCCCGAAATCTTGGTTGTCTTCTCACTTAGAAACACATTCAAATTAGCTTAAGTGAAAAACAGGGATTTATTGGAAGAACACAAAAAATACCTGAGATCACAGGAAGGACCAGCATCTACAGTAGCAAATTGACAGGCTCCAAGGAAAATTCTGTCCTCTGGTTTTCTTGTTTTGCTACCTCTCTCTCCCTCTTACTTTTCCTGGCTCTCCCTCCCTAACCCCAGTACATAGTTCCTCATCTCTTCTCTCTGGGTTCTTCATTCTTTTTCTGTGCATGCGGGCCCTCTGCTTGCACATTCTCTTGACATGACTGGTTCTCCCGAACCCCTGGAAATCTCTTCATTTCAGATAATTCCCTCTGTCCCCAGTTGCAAACTCCCAAGGTAAAATATCTGGTTGGCCTATCTTAGGTCAAGTGTCCTCCCATGGTTCCATCAGTTTGGGCATAATTGCCAAAGTAACTACTCTTGTTGGCTGTGTGATGAGCTACCAGGTGGTAGAGAGGGAGAATTGTGTGCTAGACAGCCAGCTTAATATATGTATATACCCCCTTGCAACCTGGTCCTGAGCTTTCAGCCAGTGTCCTCAGTCTCTTGCTTTAATCACAAGAGTCTTCAACCTCTTATAATAGAATTTCTCACAGTATTGTTTGGATCATTTGCATCAAATGTGTTAACAAAAAAAATGGAGGGGCACCTGGGTGGCTCAGTCAGTTAAGCGTCTGCCTTCGGCTCAGGTCATGATCCCAGGGTCCTGGGATCGAGCCCCGCATCAGGCTCCCTGCTCAGCGGGAAGCCTGCTTCTCCCTCTCCACTCCCCCTGCTTGTGTTCCCTCTCTCACTATCTCTCTCTGTCAAATAAATAAATAAAATCTTAAAAAAAAAAATGCAGATAGGCTCTTACCCCTTATCCCTTATCCATTCCAGATACCTTGTGTGTCAAATATACTTTGGAAGTGGGCAGGAAAAACTCACTGCTAATAAGACGCTTTCTCTTGAAAAACATGCTATGTATTTCAAATAATACGTAGACACATTCACTTCTGGAATAAGTACACTGCAAATAATAAATGTAAAACACTAGTGATAAAAAATATATACCACTTTGAACATTTAAAGGATATTCACTTTAAAATTTCAGAAAGGAAGGAGAAGATACTATCATACAAAAATTAATATGCAGAATTTTCTTCTTTATTTGCCATACTGTTTACTAAGTGCATCCACATAACAGTAGGTCTTTAAGGAACCCAGGAAATCTGCAATAGCTCAGTCACATTTCTGCCTCTTCCACATCCATCTTGATGATTCTGTATTTTGAGCTTATTTTCTCTTCAGCTCCAGTGCTATAAAGATACTCCTAACATCCCTATCTCATTACAACTATGCAGTAGATCTGTTCATCGAATGCCACTGTTCCCCTGTGAAAGTCATCCACAACAAAACTTGGGCTAATCCTTCTTACTGACTGACTGATCATAAATACACATTCTTAGACTAGATCCTCTCCCTCCCTGTTCCTGTGAACTTGTGTTTTTCAAATTTGAGTATGTATATCCCTGGAGATACACCATTTTAGATCAGAAGCCATAAGATAAAGGTAATGTTTCTTACTGAAACATTTATTTAACTGAAGGTTTAATAACTTGACTGGAAAACAAGCTAAAATATTATTTTTATCTTAAACATAGATATGTTAACAGAGAAAGATAAAAAACAAATCATGTTAAATTTTAAGAACAAAGGTGAGCCTTCAAAAAATTGGGGGCACATACTTATCTTGATAGTATTTTATTAATTTAGCTGATCTTGAAACACATACATTCAACAGCTATGAAAACACCAGCTTAAACAGTGAGAAAGCTTACAGAAAAATGCAGATCAGTCCCAACTGTCATCTCCCCTCTCTAATTCTTACTGAGCCCCAAGGGTCTCTGGTTTTCAGGGGGGCTAGGTGGAAGCCAAAAGAAAGCATTTTCATTTTCAAGTAAGTGTATCTTTCAGTAGAACTTGAACAAAGTAAATATCCTCTGGAGCTGGTTTCATAATAGGTTCCTCTTATGAAGACTGGCTCTAACCAGTTCTTGGGAAATGTGCTTACAGACAGGGATTGCCTAACTGATTTCAGTAGACAAGAAAGTACATAGGGCAATAGAGGTCATGCCAGTGAATGTATACCCTGTCCACATCTTTATGAACAGACTAATCCACTAAACAATGCCACATACTTGTTACCAGGATTTAGATAATACCCTCCAAAGAGCACAAGGTATTCTTCATAAAAACTTAAAAGTAAACAATGTTGTTCATTCTTTTCCTGCTGGCAGAATGAAAATTACCTCTGTGGGATTGACCATATAGATAGCTAGAGGAGACAGCTGCCCACACAGTTTAATTTGAGGGAAGCCATAAGGTTCTGACTGTTGAAAAATACTTTCCCCTTTGATTTCTCAGAATATAGCCTTCCCCATATGCCTGGCCTCCATTCCCACCATTTGTCACCCATGAATTAGACACTAAGTAGAACAGTTATCTCTGTGAAGTCACTGTGAAAATGTACACTTAAGTGATCTGGAAGGGGCATTTTCCCCCCATTTATACAAGAAGATGCATTTACTCATTGATGTAGGTTAATTTACCTGGATTAATTGTCAGCTTGGAAAACAAGTACTGGGATTCTGTTGACATAATGACATAAAATGATACATTTTTAATGAGAGTTGAGGCATGGGTTTCATGGGCTATTGCCCAGAATCAGCAGGCCTGGTTGGAGCCCAGCAGAGGGCACCCTAGGAAACCAGCACAAGGAGACTAGATACGTAATAGTGGAGACAGATTTACTAAACCTAACTTTTTCTCTCTCATAATTTTTCTAGGGTAGCCCTGATCACCACAGAGCAAATCAGACAACTTCAAGGTTAGCTGGTCATAAGTAGACTGGTCGGGGGCAGCAAATTACTTCTGGGTTCTGTAAAGTGCTGAAACAGCAACAGTCTTCGTCATCATCATCATCACCACTCCTGTGGGCCATATGTAACTTCTTAGTTGCCTCTAGCAGAATCAGTCATTTTCATTCCTCTTGTAGGTAACAGGAAGTTGCTGGAAGCCACAGGAAACATAAAGATGGTTAGAAAGGCACAGAGGGGAATCAGGACTGATGAGCAGTCACGAGGGCAGTTTTAGATAACATCCTCACTGATGGCTCCATAAGGTAGATTGCTAGAAAGGCCACCAAATTTCTTCTCTCTTTGAGACTTGTTTGCTCACATACGCGTAAGGTCTTCATAGAAATTGACAGATGAAGCCAGATTAGTTTTTAGAGAGTCAGAGGATACCTTATCCATACAGCATACTAAATTAATTGTTTCTAAGTGCGGAGTTCACTTGAGATTCACAGAGATGATCCCAAACTAGAACTGAGTGTGCGCTTGCACTATGCCAAGGCGTAGGAAATGAACTTTGAAAAATTAGGAAAACAAATTAATAATCCAAATCCAATATGTAGAGCAAAACATGAGAATCCAACATAACTTATATAGCCAATAACCATTTTCCTCGCCATCCCCTCCCCCCCAAATCAAAAAATTTTAACAGTGACCCTGTTTTATGACAAAAATAAATATAACGGTGTTTGGCTCTGATGAGAAAAGAGGATATAGGGATGGTCAAGGCCTAGAATTATCCCTTTTCTTATACCTTTTGTTGTCCATCTTCCCCCACTATTCTTTAGAAAGCCTGCGAGTGCAGAGTCAAAGTGCTTGGATTTGATAAATGCCCCACAGATATTGGTCTAATGAATAAACCCAGTACATTCCTTAGGCTTGAGATGGAATTTGGGGTGATAGCCCATTTAGAGGTACTAAGAGGAAGTCTAGTCAGGTCGATGGAACTTGGTGCCCAATATGTGTACTTAGAGGCGACAGCTATCAGTGATGTGCGGGAAGAAGTTCTGGAACGTGCCAACGGTCAGGTGGCAGAGGCCGAGAAACAAGAAATCTACAAGAGGCAGCACACAGTATATGTACAGAGAAAAATAAGATCAGGACAGTCTATCAGCGAGTAGCAGAACACCTACATTGGGCTGGTGTCGAGGAAAGATTATTGTATTGAGAAGGCATCCACATGAATAACACAGAGGCCAAGCTCTAGAATATAAGGTTATCAAGATAGGACTTTAGATATTTCTAAAAATAGAAGCTTCCAAAGCTAGGGTACATGGGAGAGAAGGTTCGGTTTCGTTAACAAAGCACACAATAGTAGCAGCTCTGCAACACGTGTTGTTCGTCCATTTTATGATGAACAAGATGAGGCTTAGTGAGAATAAAATGCCCAAGGTCATAGAGCTACTGTAAGTCCCCAATCCGGGTTTAAAAATAAACTCTACCTGGGCTGCCTGGGTGGCTCAGTCACTTAAGCAGCAGACTATTGATCTCAGCTCAGGTCTTGATCTCCGGGTCGTGAGTTCAAGCCCCGTGTGGGGTTCCACACTGGGTATGGAGTCTACTTAAAACAGACCCTACTTAAGTCCAAAACTAATTCTTCTTTTTCTTAACTTTGGTCCACAAGTCTAGAAGATCAGTTACTGGAACTAGTAAGTCATTCTAGCTTTGTAACTTGATTTTGACTCCTCTGAGCCTTGGACTAGTATTTCCTCTTGTCAGCCCATAGATGATTCCAGAGCTGGGGATGGAGCGGAGTCTATACTAGTGGTTCTCAATGCTACCTGCACATCGGGATTATCTTTGTAGTGTCAAAAATACTGACGCCTGGGTTCCACCACCAGACAGTGATAATTAAATTGATCTGAGGTATGGCCTATGCATCGGATTTCTAAAAAACCTTCTAAGTAATTTTAATGTGTTGCCGAGCTGAAAACTACTGGCTACATGCAAAGGTCAAGAGGCATCAGCTGTTTGCAGGGGACAGCAGTGGTGGCCCAGCTTCCATATTGCAGCATAATAGGAAAAATACTAGAAGACTGTTGGCCTGTAGACTTTTTCTTGGACAAGTGGACCATAACCTACTCTTTACTTTTCCAGTGTAACCTCTTAGGAAATATGCCAAAAGTAAACAGGTGTACAATTAACTTTGCAAATCAAATGGTTCTGTGTTCTTAGATTCTAAGTGCTAGTTATGTGTGACCAAAGGCAAGGTTTTAGAACTGGATCTCCCAAATTGCTCATTACTATTCTATGCTTGGTTAAAACTCTTACATCATCCCACAATGGAATGTGACCCCAGTCAAGAAGAAAACAAAAACATTTGCATTGCTTTCATGATTAGTAATGGGATTGGAGAGGATTTGAGGTGTCTCAAAAGAACTTGTACTTTTCCCAACCTATTTGAGACCTGATTCATGTTACAGTTACTAACCCTGATGCCCCTGAGTGCTATAGCTTATGTATAATTTTTGGATGTGTTAATTCTAGATGTGCAGTTTGTTTGGACTAAACCCAAATCCTGTAACTCATTTATTATTTAAGGTACATCCTGAATACAGCAAATACAACAAAGCCCCTGCCCTCAACTTCCATTATCAGGATGCTTGTCCACAGTTTCCTAATAGAACACAATTAAACTACAAAACAGGTACACAGTTGTCTAGGGTGACAATAGATCCTGGTTTGCCCAGAACAATCCTGGTTTACTCCTGTTGTTCCAGCATAATTATTATTATTTTTTTAAGATTTTATTTATTTACTTGACAGAGAAACAACGAGAGAGGGAACACAAGCAGGGGGAGTGGGAGAGGGAGAAGCAGGCTGCCTGCCGAGCAGGGAGCCCAATCCCAGGACCTTGGGACCATGACCTGAGCCAAAGGCAGACGCTTAACGACCGAGCCACCCAGGCGCCCCTCCAGCATAATTATTAAGAGAACCCTCTTTCTCAAAAATGTTTCAGGTTGGGTGAGAAACCATCTGGCCACCCTACATAGAGCTGCCTCTACACTGCTACAGGGGAACCTCAGGATTGGAGTGGAATCCCTTTATATTTAGAACCCTGCTACAGCTGTTTAGGAAAATAAAGTCATTGAGATATCAGTTGATCAGCCTCTCTTCTATAAAAGCAAAATAAGAAAGATTGCTAACGTGTTTTTCTGATTAACTCCGTAAAGATAGAAAATCCTATTAAACAAAAGTCACTGCACTTTCTGCTTTAAGACCTGTGTTCATAGCTCTTTCTGCTGGTACCCAACCCTGCAGCCTTGAACAAAGTCTCTCCTGATCCAAGTTTTCTCCTTTGCAAAAAAGAGTGGATTGAGCTAAGCAGTCTCTGTCATCCTTTTGAGTGGCAGTTCTGTGATTTTAGATTGCTACTTCCTCTAAGCATTTTATTTAACCAACATTTTGCTGATATATACTTGCACTCTCCGTATTAAGCTAAGCTCATTAATACCTAAGACGAAATCTGTTGAATTTACTTTATTCAGTATCTATGCTATCATCATAATCTCTACATTGATAATTAAATATTTTTAAGATAGTCTTCATTCTACCAATATTTAATATTTACCATCTATAAAACTGTGTATCCATGTGGATGCTCTGTTAAAGTTTTATAGTTACATTTCATTTATTTGGCTCTTCACTGTGGCATTATCTATGAAATATTAGGGCTATTTTGGAAAATACACAGGGCGAGGGGGGTGGGGAGAGGGAGAGGGAGAGAGAGAATCTCAAGCAGGCTGGACGCCCAGCACAGATCCCGACGTGTAGCTCGCTCTCACGATCCTGAGATCATGACCTGAGCCAAAGTCAAGAGTCTGATGCTTAACAGACTGAGCTACCCAGGCGCCCCATGGAGAGCTATTTTAAGAACTTAAACATCACTTGTTTGAAAGCACGCATCTGCCAGTTATAGGTGTACTTTCTGATGACAAATGCAAAGTTTTGTGTTTAAGCTTAGAACAAAATGATTGGATTTATTCATCCCCTTATTCAGTAAGTGTGTATTAAATATCCACTATGTACCTGGAACTGAGTGTTCTCAGAATACCAAGTCAAATAAAACATAGTCTCTCAAGTAGTTCACAGCTTAGCACACCTGTACCATAGGTAGAGGTTCAAGACTAGAGTGACCACATGAGATTTTGAAAGTGAAAAGGGACATCATTAATGATTACACTAGCCCAAAAGGCATATAATTTGGGACTGTCCTAGGCAATGCAGTCTGTGGTCACTCTGTTCAGGACAAAATAATAACTGGCTTATTGCATCCCGTTACCTCCCTATCCAAAGATTGGTATTCTATCAAATTGGACTGCTTATAGAAAGAAGGATCACGGTTGGGGCACCTGGGTGGCTCAGTCGCTTAAGTGTCTGACTCTTGGTTCCGGCTTGGCTTGTGATCTCAAGGTCGTGGGATTGAACCACGTGTCAGGCTCCCCACCCAGTGGGGAATCAGCTTCTCTCCCTCTGCCCCTACCCCCACTTGTGTGTGCTCTCTCTCTCAAATGAGTAAATAAATTTTTTTTTTTAAAGATGGTCACAGTTAACAAAATGATAGGCTATATCACATGGTATAATTGTGTTTCCTTGTTTTATTTACTCCCCCCCAAACATTCTTTTATAGAAGCATATTTTTATGATACGCTAGTTAAAAAAAAAAAAATACAAAACAAAGATGAGTGAGAAAATGTCTTAAGGAAGCGTCCAAGACAGTGAAGGTCATGGAAAATGTGTCATTTGACAAATGGCTGAGGAAACCAGAATACTGGATGGGAAGCATGATTTGCATGATATCCGACCCCAAATACTTGAAAGGCATCATTTTTAAGTAGGAGGGGGCAAATGCTGTACTCCAGAGAGTGGAGCATAGACAGATTCATGTTTTCTAAAATCCAAGGAAGCAAATTTTAATTCAGGGAAGATGAGAAAGGAAACATATTGACACGAGCAGTGTGCATGTCAAAGTTGGGTAGGTCAGTGGGGTTGGAGAGGACCTGAATGCAAGGTCCTCTGGTGAAGTGGCTGTTATTTCTCCCTGGCCAGCTTCCCATTCCTCATTTTGGTAACAGCCTGCCAACGTTCTTTGTTGAACTGCTTCTTTTCCACCTCTGAGGTTTGAAGTTTGATAGCGCTAACGTCGTCCTCAGTCTCTGGCAAGGAGAATGCAGTTCTGATATAGACATTCAGTTCTTGGCCAAGAATGTCACATGGGTCATGCTAGGCAAATCTTAATTGGTCCCAATAGGGTTTTTTGTTTGTTTGTTTGTGTTTTGTTTTTTAAAGTAGGCTCCACACCCAGCATGGAGCCCAACATGGGGCTTGAACTCATGACCCTGAGATCAAGACCTGAGCTGAGATCAAGAGTCAGACACTTAACCGACTGAGCCATTCAGGCGCCCCCAGTCCTAATAGTTTTTTAGAAACTGTTGGGAACAATTCTTTTTTTTGACAGCATTGCTGAAGGATAAGATGGCCCAGAACTTGTGGCAGCCATCTTGCCAGCAGTAGGGGAGGGCTTGCCTGAGAATGGAACCAGTGCAGGGGAAAATAGAGCCAAGAATGGAGAAAGGGAGATTGGGTCCTGGTGCTTTTTGGGCCCCTACATCTAGTAATGCCTAAAGCTAGACTAACTGCATTTTTCAATTCTGTGTGCCAGCACATTCCCTTTTTAAAATTTAAGCCAGTTGAATTGAGTTTCTGTTATTTGAAACAGAAAGAATCCTGAATGATATAGGTCTGTTCCAATAAAACTTGAGTGCATGATCATGTACTCATAAATCTAGCTTGGCAAATTTCTAGTAATTTCTAGTAGTTTCCTAGCATTTCTAGTAATGCTTTGTTGGTTTAGATATAGTTACTTACTATACGTACTTGGAAATTATAAAACCTCAATGCTTTAAAAATTGTATTTTACATTGATTTAGACAGTTGTTTTTCCTATTTCATATGAATTGATGAGGCTTTTTTAATTGAAGTGTAGTTGACACGCAATGTTACATTAGTTCCGGGTGTACAACATAGTGATTTGACAAGTCTATACCTTACCCTATGCTCCCCACGAGTGTAGCTCCCATCTGCCACCATACAGCACTATGACAGTACCACTGACTATATTCCCTTTGCTGTACCTTTTATTGAATTCAGAGGTTTTGTTCCACAATGTATACTTTATCTCAACTTGGTGAGCTTCAACCTGGAGCTCCTCAAACTATTGATGAAGGCATGTATTATTTTCAGTGTTTTAAAATTGATGAGTAGTATAACTTCACCTGAGTTAAAGTTGTACAGACTTAATAATTACATTTTGCTTAATATTTGCTTAATATTAAAATAATTTAATAGTTACATGTAGTTAATATATATTTTATATATACGTAATATTATGTAGTTAATAGAGGTCCATGACTGGCTTTTAAAAATAGAGTTTTTATTTTTATATTTTTTTAAGATTTTATTTATTTGTGAGAGAGAGAATGAGAGACAGAGAGCATGAGAGGGAGGAGGGTCAGAGGGAGAAGCAGACTCCCCGCCGAGCAGGGAGCCCGATGCGGGACTCGATCCCGGGACTCCAGGATCATGAACTGAGCCGAAGGCAGTCGCTCAACCAACTGAGCCACCCAGGCGCCCAAAAATAGAGTTTTTAAAAAGGGATTGTTTGAAAAGTATTTTTTAAAAAAGATTCACAACATTGGCAAAATATCAGGAACTAGCTCACAAGATGCTGTATTAGGTGGGATTCTTGACTTTCTAACAACCCTAGCTAGAGTTAAAGAGAAAGGGAGTTTATTAAAAGGATATTGGATAGTTTACAGACACTGGGAGGGCTGGAGAGCCCAGTTTCAGGCTAAGAATCCAAAGGAAAAGCTCCAGACTAAGTCTTAGCCTTGGTTTTCACAAGAAACTAATTGCTGTCACTGTCATGGACAGTTGGTGTCTCTCTCTCTCTCTCTCTCTCTCTCTCTCTCTCTCTCACACACACACACATACACACACACACACACACGACTCTTTTTCTCAGTTTCTTGCATCACTGACTCCTTGGTCAAAAGTCTAGCTCTGAACCTAAGTCTGATGAAATTGTTCTGTCTTCTAGGGAAGCTGCTAAGTACCTAGTGTTTTCAGTCTCTGTAACAATAGGCTCTCTGCCCCACATCAAGACTTCTAAGTGGAGAATTTCCCAAATATAGAAAGGGGCTTGGTTGCTATGTAGCCAGAATGAATCACAGATGTCCACTATAAGCCAAGCCTTTGGCAGATCAACATCAACTTATAAGCTTCTCTTCATACTTAAAGTTCCAGAAAAACAATGCTTGCTCTTAACCTAAAGTAACTTTTCTTCCCCATATAAAGGGAATGAGCTGAAGTCTTTTCCAGATTGCAATCCAGGCTTTCTGGAAGATGTCCAGTTTTCCTGGAGTTGTTCCATGGTCTTGTCTCAATATTCTGTGAACTATGCACTAATATTTAAAAGTTAACCACCACTAAAATACCCTACATAAATCCTTGGAGTAATGGAGGAGAATATAGGAAAACTTGATAGAATATATAAATACACATGTGAAAGAAAATATGGATAGATGCTACAGTTCATATTTTTGCAGCTCATCTTTGTGTTCTATTTGTGTTGTTGACTTGCCTCCTCTTTCGCCCTCAGCCGAGGTTTACCTATACCTTCATCCCTGAGAAAGCTGACACCTTGCCCATATTTCCTGTATTGTGTGGTTGTGGATTTCCTTTAACTTTTAACACTGGAAATGGCAGTAGTTAGAGTACCTCAGAAGACCACTGGACTTCCATTAACACTTTTTTAATCGCACTGTGTAATAGCAACACTATTTTCCCGTTATAGCTAGCATCAGTCATTCCTGTCATACCATAACCTCTTTTTGACTGCTGATCTGTGGCTTCAGAATTGGAAATGAAGAAGTGGCAGTCTCAACTTTCAGTTCAATTAAACCAGTCTTGATGCCCTGTGAATCAAGTAGAGCCCTCATACTAGTGAAGCCTGAAAGGACTGGAGTAGGGTGCAACATTTTTGTAAGTGAGGCATCAGTTGAATTTATTTAAGGTATCACTCCCAGTTCTGCCCCTTGCTTACCAGATTCACACATTCTAGCTGTGGAATTGTCAGTACCATAAATGGTGACGGAACTGTGGTGGTTCAGAGCACACACCATATCTTAGATTAGCACCACAACTTCACGGACTGTTGTCTCCAAACTGACATTCCAAAATTTTGTAAGGTCAACTGCTGCTGGATCATGGGAATGTATGGTAAAGCCAGTGATTCCATAAACATTAATCCATTTTCTTCTTCCACCATAAAAAAGTTTCTTGATCAGAAGGTATGTTGTGTTGCGTCACCTGGGTGGTGCAGTCAGTTAAGTGTCTGACTCCTAGTTTGGCTCAGGTCATGATCTCAAGGTCATGAGATTGAGCCCCACTTTGGGCTCTGTGTTCAGCACAGAGTCTGCTTGAGACCCTCTCCCTCTGCCTCTTTCCCCACGCTGCATGTACTTTCTCGCCCTCAAATAAATAAACATATCTTTAAAAAAAGTTACATCGTTTCATACTTCATATAGAGAATATATTTGGTAGATCTACAAATGGTGATTCTGGCAGAAGCATGGTGGGCAAACACAAATACAGAATAGTTAATAATTAATAATCATTATTATCCCCAAATAATTGCACTCTTCATTATAGAAGGAGTCCAGTATAATCAATAGGCCACCAGAAGGCTGGCTGGTCTCCAGACAGTATGGAAATTTAAATGTTGCTGGTTCAAGTCTAGCAGGGGGCAATATCATCCTAAAATGTATTTAGTGTTTTTGTTGTTGTTTTGTTTTGTTTTGTTTCTCAGAGCCAGTTCTGGTTTGGGTGTTTTGGGAAGATTTCCTTGGTTTCTTAAGCTGAATTCTGGTTCTTCAGCTCTCCCAATGATTCAATGACTTACCCTATATGCTATGTACTGTCTAATTCAATTAGTATTATTTTAAGTGCTTATAACTAAGTAATAAGTAACCTTGAAATAGATGCTTTTATGTAAGGTGGTTATGAATCAACATTCCACAAATTGAATATTCATCTCATTGCTTACTCCAAAGCACCAAATAGCTATCTGATAGGCATCTGACTCTCAACATGTCCAAAATATAACTCTTGATTTTCCACCTTTCCTCCCCATCTTTGTTAGTTTATGATGCCACCATGCTCCCTGTTGCTCAGACCCAAAACCATGGTCTTCACTTCCTTACTTTTTCTCATCATTTATAGACCCACATCTAGCAAGTCCTTCCTTCCAGCCTTGCTTTCAAAATTTGATCTGAATCCACATATCACCCCAATTTCCACCTCATCAGAGCCTTCATCATCTCTTACCTGGACCATTGCCTTAAGACTTATAACTAGTTTCTCTGTTTTTCACTCTTTTCCCATATGGTCTATTCAGCACACAGCTGCCAAAGTGATGTTTAAAAAATTTAAGTCAGACCATACCATTCCTGTTATGGATTGAATGTTTGTGTCCTCCCCGCCCCCCCACCCCAAAATTTCTGTGTTCAAGTTTTAAAATCCCATATGGCTATATCTGAAGATGGGCCTCTGAGGAGTAATTAAGTTTAAATGAAGTCTTCAAGATGGGGCCATGATCTGATGTGATTAGTATTTTTATAAAAAAAAAAAAGATACCATTAACAACAAAATACCTGAAAGAGAAAACAATCCCATTTAAAATAGCATCAAAAATAATAAAATAATTAGGAAAAAGTTTAACCTAGGGGATGAAAGATCTGTGCACTAAAAACTCTTTAAGATTTTAATGGAAGAAATTGAAGAGGACACAAATGAAAAGCTATCCTGTGTTCATGAATTGAAACAATATTGTTAAAATGTCCATGCTACCTAAAGCCACCTATAGATTTAATGCAATCCCTATCAAAATTCCAATGGCACTTTTCACAGAAATAGAAAATTCTGAAATCCATATGGAACCACAAAAGACCCAAAATAGCCAAAGCAGTCCTGCAAAAGAACAAAGCTGGAGACATCATACTTTCTGATCCCAAACTATATTAGAAAGCTGTAGTAATCAAAACAATATGGTACTGTCCTAAAAACAGATACACAGACCAATGTAACAGGATCAAGAACCAAGAAATAAACCCTTGCATATATAGTCAACAAATATTTCACAAGGGAACCAAGAATACTCAATGGGGAGAAGATAGTCTCTTCAATAAACTGGTGTTTGGAAAACTGGATAATCACTTTGAAAGAATGAAATAGAACCTCCTGTTACATCAGTCACAAAAATTATCTTAAAATGCATTAAAGACTTAACTATAAGACCTGAAACTGAAAACTCATAGGAAAAAAAAAACATGGAAAAAGCATCTTTTTTTTTCTTTTAAGATTTTATTTATTTGAGAGACCACAAGAGAGCACAAGCAGGGGGGAGGGGCAGAGGGAGAGGGAGAAGCAGACTCCCTGCTGAGCAGGGAGCCAGATGCGGGGCTTGATCCCAGGACCCTGGAATCATGACCTGAGCTGAAGGCAGATGCTTAACCAACTGAGCCAGCCAGGCACCCAGGGAAAAAGCTTCTTTACATTGTCTTGGCAATGATTTTTTGGATATGATAACAAAAGCAAAAATCAACAAGTGGGACTACATCAAACTAAAAAGCTTCTGCACAGCAAAAGAAATCATGAAGTGAAAAGGCAACCTACAGAATGAGAGAAAATATTTGTAAATCATAAATTTGATAAGGGGTTAATATCCAAAGAATATAAGGAACTCATATAATGCAACAGCAAAAACACCAAAAAACCAAAAACAGAAAAACCAATCCAAATAAAAAATGAATAGAAGATCTGAATATAGATGTTTTTCTAAAGACGACATACAAATGGCCAAGAGGTATATGAAAAGGTATTCAACATCACTGATCATCAGGGAAATGCAAATCAAAAACAATGAGATATTGCCTCACACCTTTAGAATGGCTGTTGTTAAAAAGAAATAACAAGTGTTGGTGAGGTTGTAGAGAAAAAGGAACCCCTCTACACTGTTGGTGGGAATGTAAATTTGTACAGCCACTGGGAAACAGTATGGAGGTTCCTCAAAAGATTAAAAATAGAACTATCATGTGATCCAGTAATTCCACTTCTGAGTATATATCCAGAGGATATGATAATAGGATCTCAAAAAGATGTCTGCAACCCCATGTTCATGGCAGCATTATTCACATTAGCCGAGATACAGGAATAACCTAAGTGTCTGTCTGTGGATGATTGGACAGAGATGTGGTATGGGTGTGCACGCACGCACACAGATGCAGACGCGTGCACTATGGGATATTATTCAGCCACAGGAAGGAAGGAAATCCTGCTGTTTGCGACAACGTGGATGGATCTTGAGGGTGTTATGCTAAGTGATAAGCCAGACAGAGAAAGACATACTGTGTGATCTCATTTATATGTGGAATCTAAAAAAACTGAATGCATAGAACCAGAGAGTAGAATGGTAGTTTCCAGGGGCTGGGGTGTGTGAAGAATGGGAAGATGTCAGTCAAAGGGTACAAACTACTAGTTAGAAGACAAATAAGTTCTGGGGATCTAATGTATAGCATAGAGACTGTAGATAACAACACTGTATTACATATTTCAAAATTACTATGGGAGTAGATCTTAAATGTTCTCACCACACTCACATAAGTGGTAATTATGTGAAGTAATGGAGGTGTTAATTAACCCTATTTTGGTAATAATTTTGCAGTATGTAAGTATATCAAATCATCATGTTGTATACCTTAAACTCACACAGAATCATATGTCCATTATATTCTCAAAGCTGGAAAAAAAAAAAAAGGTACTGGCACTTGCCTGCTCTCTCGCTTTGCCCTGTTTGCAAGTACAAACTGATGAAAAGCTCTGTGACAACGTAGTGAGAAGGTAGCTGTCTGCAAGCCTAGAAGAGGGTCCTCCCCGGAAAATGCCCACGCCAGCACCCTGACTTGGAACTGCCAGCCTTCAGAACTGTGAGAAACTACATTTCTGTTGTTGAAGCCACACGGTCGTAGTATTTTGTTAGGGGAGCCTGAGCTGACTAATACAGCTCCCCACTTAGACATGTAGAACAAATTGCAATTTGCACTATAACTTCAAAAGCCCAACCTTGTCCTAACTTGCCTGCCAACAGCTTCTCCCGCGCTCACTTAGCACCAGGTACCCTGGCTCTCTTGGTGTTCTGTAAACACGCTGTGCACAGTGCCTTCCCATTTCAAGGGCTGTGCACTTGCTTTCCCTTTGCTCGAGTCAGCTTCCCCAGGCCTCACAGCCCAGCGCCTTGCTTCATTCTGATCTCTAGTACCCTCTCGGTACCTCCCACTCATGCTCCATCACATTATCCTCACACAGCTTCTTCATAATGCTTATCCCCACCAAAAATTACATATTATTTTACTTGTTTTTCTAAAATATCTTCCCCCCCCGCCCCCAAGGGCACCTGGGTGGCTCAGTTGGTCTGCCTTCAGCTCAGGTCATGATCCCAGGGTCGGGATCAAGCCCCGCATCAGGCTCCCTGCTCAGCGGAGAGCCTGCTTCTCCCTCTCCCTCTGCCACTCCCCCTGCTTGTGCTTGCTCTCTCCGCCTCTCTCTCCCTCCCTGTGTCAAATAAATAAATAAATAAAATCTTAAAATATCTTCCCCACTGATAGATGAACTCCATGTGGGCAAGAATATAGTCTGGGGGCGCCTGGGTGGCTCAGTCATTGAGCGTCTGCCTTCGGCTCGGGTCATGATCCCAGGGTCCTGGGATCGAGACCTGCATCAGGCTCCCTGCTCCGCGGGAAGCCTGCTTCTCCCTCTCCCACTCCCCCTGCTTGTGTTCCCTCTCTCGCTGTGTCTCTCTCTGTCAAGTAAATAAAAAAAAAAAAAAAAAGAATATAATCTGTCTTGTGTACCATTGTGTTCTAGACATGTTCTTATTGAAAAGTCTAGTCTTCCTTTTTTTTTTTTTAAAGATTTTATTTATTTATGTCAGAGAGAGAGTAAGTGAGAGAGAGCAGGAGCAGGGGGAGTGGGAGAGGGAGAAGCAGGCTCTCTCCTGAGCAGGGAGCCCGATGTGGGGCTTGATCCCAGGACCCTGGGATCATGACCTGAGCCGAAGACAGACGCTAAACCGACTGAACCACCCAGGCGCCCCCCAAATGTTGTTTTAAAAAGGCCAAAACAGTTTGGAAAAAAAAAAAAATTTGCACATGAAGCAACAGGCAAAGTTTTAAAAACTATATACTAAACGAAATAACCGTCTAGGAAAAATCAGTAACATTTAAAGTCAAACGGTTTGCTAAAAATACAACACTGCTGAGTAATACATAGCATGACTTTGCCAGAAATACATAGAAAGGGAAAGCCCTCAGCTTACTATTTATGATAGAAACACCTAAAAAACTCCTCTTAATGGACTATAAAAGAAAACTAGATGTTTAAATATAGTTGCCTTGACCAACTTATCCTGTCGTTAGCTTTAACCCTTTGGCCTCGTCCCAGGAATTTTTGTTGCCGTAATGCAGCATTTGTAAAGAAAAGAAATGGTGTGCACCTATAATGCCTTTAGGTTGACAGTGTGATTAAGATTAGCAGCTGGAGACAAAGCAAACCGCAGCTGGAGATTCCTGTAGTTTAGTAAACTCTCCCTCTACACCCCTCCCAGCGATAGCGTAGCTGCTGTGAGCAATGCAGTGAGGCCTTTTGCTCACACACACAGTTTAGCCAAGAGTGGGTGGCTTCAAGCAGCCAGGAAGACAGGCTTAAATTGGCAACGTCGTTTTCCTGATTTGACCCCATGACTGAAGCATCTTGCTGTGGGATTTGGGTCAATCAGCACGTATTTATCCAGTGCTGACTTTGTGTCCAGAACACTCTTAACTCAGCAGGATGACACAGGCAGAGGCAAGGGGGAAAAAAGGCACAATAACAAAAAGTGAGGTTTAAGAAATTTTATTACATTGAAGAAAGTTTGCGTGCCATTGAAAGTAGGAGATAAGCGTAGGTTTACAGATACATGGGTAAGGAATCATGTACAGCTGTAATGTATTGATTTAAACCAGATGTGTCTATCAAATGTATGCTAAATATACTGGATAAATAGTATTTTTTTAAAACTTGTAACTGGGCGCCTGGGTGGCTCAGTTGGTTAAGCGACTGCCTTCGGCTCAGGTCATGATCCTGGAGTCCCGGGATCGAGTCCCGCATCGGGCTCCCTGCTCAGCGGGGAGTCTGCTTCTCCCTCTGATCCTCCCCTGTCTCGTGCGCTCTCTCTGTCTCATTCTCTCTCTCAAATAAATAAATAAAATTTAAAAAAAATAAAAATAAAATAAAATAAAATAAAATAAAACTTGTAACTGTTATTTCCCAGTGAGAACTATAGGGATGGCATGGCTGTTTAATGATATTAAATTCTGTATATCACCCCTCCCCTAAAAGTTCTCATCTTTTCGAAATTAAACAGTTATTTGAAAATGCTTAAAAGTTCAAATGTGAGGTCCAGCCAAGCATTACCAGATAGTGCCTAGAATTCTAGTGATTCCTAAAATGCACTCTCCTGGCAAAGAGAAGATGGTGTCAAGGCCTACATCAAAGAAGAACCCATCACTATGGGGGCCTCTCATGTCAGAGATCATTTCACCTGCTGTCCCCACTCCTTTCACATCCTTGACTTTCAAACCTCCTCCTCTAGTCTTGCAGCCCTATTTCTGGTCCAGGAGAGACTAGACCAAGCCACGTGCACTTAACTGCAGAAATGTCATAGTATTTTATGTGTGGAGCAAGTCCTCCTAACTAGGAACCCTTGACATATAAAACCACTATGGTTTCACACCATCAGATACATCAGTAAAGTGACTGAGATTAAGTTGCTACTTTTCACATCCCTTGGCCTCTTAGCAGTGACCATGTCTCCTACCTCACAGATAATTGAAGTAAATAGGTGTTTAACCAGCTCATGGTTCATTTTTCTTATCTCAAGAGTTTGCCCCTTCACTGAAAGTTATATTCTTTGGTTCAAAAGTGGGTCCCCTATTCTCTCTAGTAATATTTTGGGTCAGCGATTGTTTCCTTAGAAAACTATCTTTCAGTATAACCTTTCTTCCCCCTATAAAACACATTTTATCTCACTACTATAAAAAATACAATTAAAATACTTTTCCTCAACGCCACACTCCCTTCCCAGCTGGCTGCCCTGTTTCTCTACCCCTCCCTCTTGTTCATAGCTGAACTCCATGAAGGAATGGGCTTCAATCTCTGGTTACTTTTCTTTATATCCCATTTTCTCTTCTTTCCTTTTAGCTCAGTTTCTCACACTTCTCTGGTAAAACTTATCAAAGACTTTCCTATTTCCAAATCCCTTGGTCTTTTTAGTTCTCACCTTACTTAAATTATCTGTTGTGCTTCTGCCATGGACACTTCCATCTTCACTGTCACCTCCCTTGTTGCCAGAAAATTTCTCTGACCACTCTTTCTTTATCTTCTTTACGGGTGCCTGCTATTTAAATGCTGGTATTTATTTATTTTTTATTACTCTCCAATATTTTCCTAGGAAAGAGTATGCGTGCATAACACCTAGGCCCATTTCCTTATATGTGTACCCGTATTCTTCACCACGTAGCCGGTTGCCTCTTCACGCTCTCCATCTTGCAGCCGCAGATCAAGCAAGCTCAACATGTCCTGAGCAGAGATCCCTTCTCTCAAAACTTCATCCCCAGTCTCTTTTTCCTTATTTTAACAAATGTCAACTGCTGTTTCTATGCCAAATGGTTTCTTGCCTCTTTTTATCTATTGTCTTTCCTCTCTTGAGATTACACTTTTGTCGTACTTGTCTGCCTAGGAATACTTACCCATCTTCAAATTTGAGAATTGCCTCTGTCGTGAAGCATTACCAGCCTGACCTAGAAAACATGACCACTGAGGGCTGCCACCTAACACTTAAAGAGATGTCTAGGATAGTACGTGTAGTACTGAACTGTGAAGAAGCATGTTGTAGGGAGAGGGAAGAACACGGGAAGAAAGCCCTAAGATAAGAAGGAACATGGGGCTTTTGAGGGACCATGAGGGCTCAGTGTAGCGGAGCACTAAGTTGTAGGAATGGTGGCATAAAAAACAATTGAAGAAGGTGAAGTCTTAATCAGGCAGGGCCTTGAGGGCTATGGTAAAAATGTTTGCATTGTATCCTAACTACCATGGGAAGCCAAGAATTTCTCTAAGGCTGGAAGTGGCAAGATCCAAATTAGGTTTTAAAGTCATCTCTAAGGCTGCAGTATAAATAGATTTTAGGGAAGCAAGATTATTAAAGAGGCAGCTAGTTAGAAAGTCATTACAGTAATTCAGCTGAAAAATAATAGTCACTTAGCCTGGGATGGTAATAGAAATGATAGAGAACATTCAACATTTTTAACCAATTCTCTCTCACTAGCAGACAGATGAGACTATGTTGCTTGATTAAACTAACAATCTGTTTCAGGATGTTCCATGGTCATTACTGGCTGCATCCTGTGACCATCTGGAGACCAGAATGACCAGCCAAACCTTGTGTCTTTGCACACACACAAAAACAACTTTCACAAAATTCACTGGCATGTTCCTTAAAGTTTGCTGTGTTCTTTGAACTCTTCTGACCTTGGGAAAACGCTTTGCCCACAGAAAACTTTTCAGCCAATTGAGTTTGGACTCTTCTTAAAGGTCACATGGACTTATGTATTAAAAATACTATTTTGTACATTTATATTTCCTTTGTTGGCTCCAGATACGGAATTTCTCTCAGAGCTAACAAAGAATAAAGGGAGATAATGAAGAAAATGAATTTTAGGGACCAAATATCTAGTCTACTCTGAATTCAAAGCTTATAGCCTTAGTTGCAAAGACGTTTCATTATTAAATCAGTTATGCAATGTTCATTCCATAAATATTTATTGAGAACTGATGGTGATCTCAGATTCATGCTAGATGTTACAGATGACAAAGCCATTGCCCTCCTAGGAACTATCAGGCTATCAGATAGAGACTTTTTGTTAATAATAAAGCAATTTACTGCCCCCCCCCCCAAGATAACTAAATTTTTAAAATATGAGAAAGAAAAGTATAGCTTTATTTACTACTGTCTTTATATAATTGAAGCCAAATGAAAAAACCTAGACTATTTTCTAATGACTTTTAATACTGTATACTGTGAATCTGGATTATTGAATTCATCTGAGTTGGCTATCTTCCTACTGTCCAGCCCATATCTGCTAAATAGGTACCGATTTTCTCTTAAGCTGTTTCTGCAGTGGATCTAAAATGATTTCTTGGGGCGCCTGGGTGTCTCAGTCGTTGGGCGTCAAACTCTTGATTTGGGTTCAGGTCATGATCTTAGGGTCCTGGGATTGAGCCCCACGTTGGGCTTCACACTCAGAAGGGAGTCTGCTTGGGATTCTCTCTCTCCCTTTCCCTGTCTCCCAGCTTGCACTCTCCCTCTCTCTCAAATAAATAAATAAATCTTTAAAATAAATTAAAAAAATAAAATGATTTCTTACATTCCTTTTATAATATAGTAACCATAAAAATAAATAAATATGAAAAGTTGTTGAAAATAAAAGTATACCTATATGGGAATATAAATTCCCTGTGACCACTTTTAAATATTTTAAAAGAAATTCTCAGTAAAAATGTGGATCTCCAGAACAGGGAAGGAAAACCATCTTAATTCATTGCACTGTTGAAAGTTGTCTTCTCTGGGACTTTTATTTTATTTTATTTTATTTTTTTTATTTATTTTTATTTTTTTAAAGATTTTATTTATTTATTTGACAGAGAGAGAGATAGCGAGAGCAGGAACACAAGCAGGGGGAGTGGGAGAGGGAGAAGCAGGCTTCCCGCTGAGCAGGGAGCCCGATGTGGGGCTCGATCCCAGGACCCTGGGATCATGACCTGAGCCGAAGGCAGACGCTTAACGACTGAGCCACCCAGGCGCCCCTTCTCTGGGACTTTTAGGCATGACTGAGTTTACTCCTTAAAATCAGGTTCATTAATGGCAACCTCATTTGACTCTGAGGGAAGTTACCATTTCTTATTAGCTAAACTGCTAGCAAGATATTTTCTTAATTATTTACATTAAGTTATAACATATCTGAAACACTTTTAATGCTTATTAAATGAGGTACACTTTTTTTTTAATGCCAGGTTTGTATGTACCTTGTCTCTGTTTCCGATTTTAATGGTTACTGTAAAATCGCAAGTGAATCCTGAAAACTTTCAATCATTGGACCTTCTCTACCAATCAGTTCATTCATTTATTCAGCAAATATTCATTATCTTTCATGTGCAGGTCAGAGATAGGCCATACCAGTGGAAATAAAGTCATGAACAAACAGAATGGCCCTTGCCCTCATAGGCCTGCACATCGCAGTGGATAGATATAGATGTATAAGAACAGTGAGAACAATACATCGTGTGACACAGAGTACATGGAGAAAAAAATAACCCAAGGAAGGTGATAAATGGCATATTGATTAATAACAAAATGGTAGTTGTAAGAATAGGCCCCCTTATCATCTGGATATCATAGTGGCTTCACATATTTGAATATATATCTGTTTATTACTTGTAAATAATTATAATAGGTAGGATGCCCTATGGGTTCATATAATCAAAATAACTGGTTCTATATTTTGTCTATCATCAATCAAATTACATATTGAAGATGAGCTATACTAACAATGAGTTTTTCTTTGTAAAGTTCCACTGTGGAACTCAACGGGGTCAAATTATAACATCTTAGAACTTTGTTTCCATTGCTCTGTAGTGGAAACTGGCTTAAATTGGCTCTACAAAGTAGAGAATATAATAACCGGGTCCTTGCCTGTGTATATGCATTTACTTTCCAACTCACATCCTACATTTGAAGGTCTTTTGACCCTTCATATCAAGTTTGGCTGAGGTTCTAGGGAAGACTCTTTTTGTTTCAAATTAGGATAACCTGGAGCCGACTGGAACCAGGGTACTTGATTAGATACTCATTTGATTATATTATATACCCTTTTATAAATACGCTAGATTCCTCAGAACTTCTGTAACTTAAAATTCCTAGTAGGCTGCTGCCAAATTTTCCAAAACTAATTGATCTCACAAAAGATGAAAATACTCTTCAAATACATGACACTTTGAATAATATTTTCCAATTCTAAATTTGACTAGCAAACTCTGAACACCATTTCCAAATTCCATTGCCTTTCTACAATCCGTGTTTCCTCCCCCCCGCCCTAAATAGTGATATGCTGGAAAAGGTTTAATAACTGGCTCTTCTGGGTAAAAAGACCCGACTTACAGTGTATTCCCATTTCTGTGGTATAAGTACTCCTACCATAGCTGATTTTGAACTATCAATATGACATCATTGAAAGTGGAGTTACGGGGGCGCCTGGGTGGCTCAGTCGTTAAGCGTCTGCCTTCGGCTCAGGTCATGATCCCAGGGTCCTGGGATCGAGCCCTGCATCGGGCTCCCTGCTCAGCGGCTGGCCTGCTTCTCCCTCTCCCACTCCTCCTGCTTGTGTTGCCTCTCTCACTGTGTCTCTCTCTGTCAAATAAATAAATAAAATCTTTAAAAAAAAAAAAAAATGGAGTTACGAAGACATGCTCATGGTTGGTTCTCATGAGTCGGGTTGTGCCAGCTCTCTAGCATCCACTGACAAAACACACCTCTGTATCCACTGGAAGGCACATAGAATTTGACCTGTTAAAACTCTTGTTTAACTGTTTCAGGCAGCTTTTTGGGTTATATTGGACATAAGATATGTGAATCTGGAATCTAGTTTATAAACAAGACAACTGCCAAGATGCACTCTTCCTTAGTGTCAACAGTAATGGTTATTAATGATAATTTTATACCTCAAAGGAAAGAACTAAAGATTTATTTGAATTAAAGATTCCTGATGTTTAAATTCTACTCCCCCATCCATTCTTAATTGATAAAACAAACAAACAAACAAAAAAAAACCCTATTATTTTTCACTGAGAGGTAAAGGCTTTATGAAATTTTGTTTTTGGCCTCGCTGCACAGATATACTAGGCAGTTGACTATCAGCTGGCCAGCACATGATTAACATAAAAAGTATTATAAACATAGCAATATTTAATTATAATGTCATTGGTTGTTTTCATTGTTGAAGGACAAAGTGTGTTTGTCTTGAAGATAACTCAAACTGAGCTATTTTGAAATTAAATACAAAATCACCAGTAACAAGTGTTAGCAGAAATAGTAACATTTTAAACTTACAAAATATTACATAATACATTAAAGTTCCATTTCATGCTTGTAAATTACACATGAAATCACACAGTTTTTTGTCATTGCACAGATATGCATGACCTTCAAATTGTAGCCCCTGTACATGCGTGGGAGAGAAGAAATGCTTGATTGTGGGCTTTGAGTAAGCATCACTGATAGCAGCATGTCGCATGTGCTGAGCTGGCAATGAAGAAACTATTCAGAAAATATTTGTTAAGCCATTGTCACACTTATCAGAAATATACAAGATGTTTTCATTTAAACTATTAATTATTTGAACTATGAATCGGAGGTAAACCAAAACCCAGTATCTGTAGTGTTCCATCACATTTTTAGGCAGGCTTTAATATATTATTTCCATCTATACGTCCCCTGTAAAATTATCTGAAAAATGGAAAAAAGTTCTTCATTTAATTATATTGGCCCATCACCCCCAAAATTTTTAGATGATTTTCTAACAGATTACCCAGAATTTTTCATCAAAGTCACTAGTTTAAAACTCTTATTGATCTTATCTCAAAGGATCTGAGCTTAATAGTAATAATGATACCTTTCATTTTAAAGATGTTTAGTGATTCTAGGATTATTAGAATTATCCCCATTTTACACAGGGAAAGAAAGTAACCTTGGGACATGTGACTAGTTAGAACTGGAATGCAGATTTTTTTTTTTTACACTATAAATTCAAAGCATTTTGTAGGCACTTGCTGGAAAACCACATATATTTCATATCTTATTTTCTACAGCCTTTCCCAAAATTTAGCATATAATATGAAATGTCCATTAATATTCTATCTTCATAAATATTGATGTTTTGAAGGTTCCCACTTCTTACATTATATTTGATTTCTAGTAGAACTCTTACCTTTTCTCGGTGTCTTACAATGGCCTTTTGCATTTTCATGTAAATGATACCTTATCAAGTTGTACACACAAACACTAGAATTGGAATGGGAGGTAGAAAAGTGTGCTAGGGAAGGAGAAGAGGAAGAGAGTTTGGGTGATTTTGTGGGGTATGTGTCAAGCACAGTGGCCAAGAGATCCACACCTACAAATTTGTGTTTCTCTGCTAAGTTGTATCAGGCAAAGGGAAGAAAAACAAAAAATTGATGCCCCCCTTTTCCTCTAATAAGCTCAACTTCTCTGTAAGGTTGTTTTCTGTAGCAGCTAACTACAGTACTATGTCTCCAAAGATGGTGATCCTGTTCCCTACCACTTGGGGTCATTGAGAAAGAGACTAACATTAGAGTCAGGATTTCCTCATTCGGTGGAAAAATCCATGCTTAGCACCATGCAGTTTTAAGGCTGTATGAGGAATGCAGTTGAATAACATTGGCTGGAAAAAGGAACAATACACTTCGCTTTAGACTCTAAATGACCAAATTTCCAGAGATTCCATTTTAGGGACTGTCAATCAGGAGCAGCATTGAGGAGCTAAATGTGTGCATGTCTGGACTCCACGGCTGCTAAAAATGTTCCAGCTGCCAAACGGGAAGTGAATGTTTCGTCAGCGTGCAGCTGAGGGTTAAACGAGGACAGCCGGGCTGGGTACACTGCCATAGTTGCCTGTGTATGTTCACCTCATGCTATAGGATTCCTTTCCCACCAGTCAGCTCCATCTTTCTCTCCTTTATGCTTAATAAGTATTCATACATTTAAATTTAAATGTAATTTTTTGTGTATTTTTGTGGGTGTTTAGATGTTTTATATGTCTTTTTGAGATAAAGCTTGTTAAGGTTAGAGATAATCCCTGGTTTGCTTACAACTCATGTGATCTGATTCACCATAATGTGAACTACGGAAGAGGGCCATGTTGCAGAGCAAGGTGTTGGTTAATTTCCTCCACTCAAGGGGGGAAGTGCATGGCAGACTATGATCTAATTCTAGAGGGTCTACAGGTTCAGATTTAATGGCTTAATATAAGTGATAACATAAACTTGAGGACCCATTTGGTACAGAAATTCTTACTTAAGACCTTTTCTCAACAACAGCAAAAATCTCTCAGTGGGATAACTAAGAAAAAAGGAAATAGTAAAGAAACTTGGCTCCCTTTGCACTAACTCTGGATGAGGGTAGGAAGTCCTGATGATATTTAACCTCAGGGTAGCTGTCAACCCGAGTTTAGGGTCAGAATTGATACTCTGTATATGGCTCAAAATGCCCAAACTAAAAATTTACATTAATGTGGTCCTGGATTGGCAGTGTTCCTGGGTAGAATGTATGGAAAAATGCAGATGTTTTAAATCCAAGTCTCAAAGAGCTCTCACAAATACATTTCCAAGAAACAGGAGTACAGAATGAAAAATCTCAGAACATAGTACAGAACAAGCCACTTACAAGTAAGAGAAACAAAAACAAGAAAACGGAGTATCATCACCACAACAAAAATGAAAGGCCATATGTTGAAATTATAGGCTATGGAGTATATGATAACAAGCATGTTTAATATGTTTAAAGAAATTATTTTTAAAGAACTAAATAGAAATTCTAGGAATAAGATATATAATAATTAAAATTAGAAACTCTGCATACGGGGCGCCTGGGTGGCTCAGATGGTAAGCATCTGCCTTTGGCTCAGGTCATGATCCCAGGGTCCTGGGATCAAGTTCCGCAGAAAGCCTGCTTCTCCCTCTCCCACTCCCCCTGCTTGTGTTCCCTCTCTCGCTGTCTCTCTCTGTCAGATAAATAAATCTTTAAAAAAAAAAAAAAAAGAAATTCTACATAACAATTTAAAAGCAGTTTATAGACACAGAAGAGTGAATAAGTAAGCTAGATGATTAAAAAAATTTTCCAGAATTCTGCACAGTGATATGTACATTAAAACTGCTAGTAGGAGATACAAATATATTTAAGTGTAGCTGAAAGTATGCTAGTACTGTAAAAGATACAAATCTTCACATTGAGGTACATAAGGAACTCCAAGCAAGAGAAGTGAAATCCATCCCTAAACTTGTCACAGTTAAACTGCAGAACATCAAGAATAAAAATAAAGGTTTTTTTTTTTTAACAAGAACAAAAAGAATGAGAAATCTGACTAGGAATCTGAAACTAGATGGACTTAGCAGAACTCAGGAAGCTTCCTACTCTGAAATGACAGTAGAGAAAGTAGAAAAAGCAACCCAGGATATACCTCAAAACCCACAAACAGCCCGGCACTGGCAGTATCTGATAATTTTGGAAGTGGGAATAAAGTTGGGCCTAAAAAAGGAGGATTGACTCAATGTTGAAGAATTAGTAAGATACCCAAAGCCTTGTAACTCATATAGCCAGGGGATTGCTATTTTTCTTCTTCAGCAGAGCACTGGAGGTGTCTCCCCCAGAGGAGAGAACACAGTGTTTCTTGACTAGAGGTCTCAGGGCACAGCTGAGCAATGAAAACCTAACCAATTAAATGAAATGTTTACATCGTGGCTATGCAGATACCACCATTCCTCCACCAGCCTCTTGGCTCTGAAACATTAGCAAATCAGGTTTGACTGGCAAGGAAGGAGAAAGGAAGAATCTGTCCTGGGGTCCTCACAAGCACCCATAGGCACAGATGCCAGCCGTTCCCCAGTGAAATGGTTTAACCAAAACACCTTGAAGTAAACTTGTGGTCAGTAAGCCCCCTGCATGGACGTGGAGCTCCAAATGTTTTTTTAACACCCCGTTCTTAAATGACAGCTAGCAGCCAGGGATCATTATGAGGTATTGAGGAGTATCAGAAGCAGACCTAAAACAAAGAAACATAAAAAAGCATTCTTTTTTTTTTTTTTTTTTTAAAGTTTTTTTTTTTTTTTTTACAAAGGGAGACACAGGGAGAGAGGGAACACAAGCGGGAGGGGGGGGGGGGGGGGAGAGGGAGAAGCAGGCTTCCCGCAGAGCGGGGAGCCCGATGTGAGGCTCGATCCCAGGACCCTGGGATCATGACCTGAGCCGAAGGCAGACGCTTAACGACTGAGCCACCCAGGCGCCCCAAAAAAACATTCTTAAGAAAACAAACCACACGAAGAAGAGAAAAATATGTGTTTAAGTTATTTTATATATTCAGAGCGATAAATAACATAGTGCAGCTGTAAAAAAAATAAGATGCTTTATTAAAAGGACAGGAAAAAGGAGCTGTGTAAGAAAAACCACTAGTTTTCCCCTCCTGAGCCTTTCTCCTGTACTACTCACACAGAGCACTTCTCTGTGTCACTTCTGAGACTTCTGGTCACTAGATGTGTGCCGAATTTTCCCCAAACCGAACAATTCTCCATGACACCAGTTGGGTGTTCTGCAATTTAACTCTATTCTGACACTATCTACCTGGAGAGAGTATCAGATCCAACAGGATACAGGCTCAGTCCCACAAGACTGATCCCCACTTCAGATGCTAATCACAAATAGGGATTCCCAAGTTACCCACAATTTTGGTCAGATTTGGCTACAAATTAGAGGTTCCCATGACTTCCCCTCAAGTTTGATTAATTTGCTAGAGCAGCTTCTGGAACTCAGGGAAACACTTATTACGTTTACCAGTTTATTAAAGGATATGATAAAGGATATAGATGAAGAGATACATAGGAGGAGTTCTGAGAGGGTTTTGAGGGCAAGAGCTTCTGTCCCTGTGTAATTTTGGGGTATGTCACCCTCCTGGTGTGGATGTATTCACCAACGGGGAAGTGCTCTGAACCCCCATATTATTGGGATTTTATGGAGGCTTCCTCATGTAGGCATGATCAATTATTAATTCCATTTTCAGCTTCCCTCCCATCTCTAGGAAAGTGGGAGTGGGGCTGAAAATTCCAAGCTTCTAATCATGGCTTGGTCTCTCTGGCGACCAACCCCCATCCAGCAACCTCCCTAGAGTCACCTCATTAGAACAAAAGATGTTCCTGGTGCTCTTCTAAGTTTCCTAAGCACTTCTGTGCCAGGAACCAGGAGCAGAGACCAATATATTATCTCACAGGAGCCACTGAAAATTATAAACATAACATAAATTAGACTTAAAGCAGAGATAAGAAAATCTCTCAGAAAGTAGAGCAAAAAAGGCAGAGAGATAAAAAAATAAGAGAAAATAAAAGAAAGTTAAGACACCATCCCATCATATCCAAAATTCAAGTAGGGAATGTAGACAAACAGCAAAAAAAGTAATATAATAGTATTTCATAGAGCAGAAGTTCAGGAATTTCCAGATTGGAAAGGCTCGCAGAGTGCCCAATACACGGATAAAAATAAACCCACAACAAGATGCATCATTGTAAAATTTCAAAACACCAGGGGCAAAGAGCTTCCATAGAGGGTGAAAAGCAGGTTAACACACAAAGGCTAGAGAAGCAGAATGGCATCAGATGTCTGAACAGCAATCCTAGACGCCAAACAGGAATGGAACAGTGCCTTCAAAATTCTGCGGCAAAGTTATTTCAACTTAGAACTCTATATTCAGTCAAACTGTCAACATTAGAGAGGCAAACACAGAGGGGCTGTTAAGGTAGGAGTAATGCTTTATTTTTCAGGTTTGCTGGAGATTAAGTATGCATTTTATTATTCTTTAAGCCTTACAGGTATGTTCTATATATTATTTAAACTCTAACCTATCACAGAATTTAAACAACCCAAAAAAGTAGCCAGTAGGGCAAAATGTTAGAATTTAGGAGTTGAACGATGGGTACACGCATGTTCTGTTATTCTCTGTACCTTTTGCGTACTTCATGCATATTATGATAAAATATTTTAAGAAGACTTTTAAAGAGTAAAGGTTGGGAGGGAATGTGGTATGGCAGAAGAGAATGAGTGACAGCACACTAATAGAACATTCTCTTCCTCCAGATTTGTAAGAAGTGTTCTCCACGGGGGGGGGGCTCTTATTCCTACCAACTTATTTTACCATTTTTATACTTACAGTACTAAGCAGATGGACTCAAGGAGTCGTCTCTTCCACTTACAAACCATCACAACGTGACCTTTTTTGTCAAGTTATAGACCTCTTGGCTTGTTACGTATGCTGTACCAAATGCATCTTGGTGTCTTTCTTTTTCAGGTATTATTAGAAGTAGGTAGGCTATCACACCCCCATGGATGCTGTCTTACAGTTTATTACCTTGTGTAGGCTTTGGGTTCAGACCAGCTGGGCTCTTACCATCTAGTAGTATTGCCTTGAGTAAGTTTCTGTCTTCTTTTTCAGTGTCCTCATCAGTACACTGGGAATAATGATAGTATCTAACTCGTAGAGCTTTTGTGAGAATTACTGTTAACTATTGTCATTATCATTATTTGCAAATGGCAAGGTCGTACTGTCTTAAACTAAAAGTGGTCATCATAGTCCTCTTAACACCGATAAATAAATGCATAATGAACATTTTTAGTTGTAAGCTTAGATATAAATATAGCCACACCGCAGAGAGACTAATAAAAGAATCATAAAACAAATATAAATATGGCAACCCTAAGGATTGGTGGAAGGCACTACTAAGAGGATATCTGAACTATGGATCTGTTCATTTTATTTATTTTTATTTATACAGAGAACATTTCATGAATTTGTGTATCATCCTTGTGCAGGGGCCATGCTAATCTTCTCTGTATTGTTCCAATTTTAGTATCTGCTGCTGAAGCAAGCACCTGTTCATTACTTTTGAAATTCTGCTGGTACTTTTTTTTTTTTCAGTTAACACTCTTGATCCTATTATAGTGCAAAAAATTTGACGTACAGCTAAGGACTTTTAATTTGCTAAAAGATACATATTACCAAAAAAGAAGGAAAAATGAAGATGGCCTTGCCTCCTTAGGAACCAAAATCGTTCGTGGGGCACCTGGATGGCTCAGTCGATTGAGCGTCCAACTCTTTGATTTCGGCTCAGGTCATGCTCTCAGGGTCGTGAGAGTGAGCCCAGGTCAGGCTCTGCTTAAGATTCTCTCTCTCCGTCTCCCTCTGCCCCTAAAAGAAAAAAAAAGAGAGAGAGAGAGAGAGATTGACCAAAATTGTTTGGCTAAAGTCTCACACAGTGGTAGAGTAGCCTAAGTACTAATACATATAGTCAGTGGTTGCCTCACTGAATAGGTTGTGTAGGTCACAATAGTCATCAAAAATAATATTAAATGCAACATTTAAAAGATCAGCTGAACTGAATAAAAACATGTTTGTGGGGCACCTGGATGGCTCAGTCGGATAAGCATCCGACTCTTGATCTCACCCCAGGTCTTGATCTCAGGGTCGTGAGTTCAGGCCCTGCATTGGGCTCCACACTGGGCATGGAGCCTACTTAAAAACAAAAATAAAACATGTTTGTGATATTAAAAGATGCCATAAATTCATTTTGCCTTAATTTTGATTAATATATTCATTTCTGCTTTTTGAGTATCAGTACAAAATCCCTCAATTAGCTCTAAAATCATAATGCTATTATCTCCTGGACAATTTTAAACTTTGAAAAGTTGGTTTATATAATGTTTCCTCAACCCAGAGGCAATCACTTATTCTTGTTCTTTCTAGCCTGTAAAATTCTAGGACTTGTTGAGTTTGAACTATGCTTTTGTTACAGATGTAAAGGTAAAATAAAATTTTTCTCAGCCTGTTTTCTTTGTTTGCTGAGACTCTTTGCCTTATTCTCAAGCCTTGAGGCTCAGATAAAACTTGACTCCACCCCTAGCTAAAGTGATGACTCAGGAGAACAGAAAGGGTAGCACATCCTCTTGAGTAAGAGATTGATTCTCTTACTGCAGCTGTTGAGAAAAAGATTCCCTTTATCTGCTGAGGTTTTTCTATATTGCTAGTTTGAGGTAGAGCTGCTTAGAGCCTGCTTGCTCGGGGTGCTTGGCTGAGAATGAGGGTAACTCAGAAGCAAGGACAGCAGATCAGAGGAGGGGACTCTTTCTTACTGACTGTTTGAATCTCTCTTTCATGAACTTCGCAATTTTGCAAGTAAAGAAAGATTAAGGAAAACAAAAGGTTATGCAGGAAAGAGAAAAAATTATAAAATATTACATGGTTCAGCTGTGAATAGTTTTTACATTGTCATAACAATGTAAATATTGAATATTGATTTAACCAAAATTGCAATATAATTATACAAGGTGGATGTGAGGATGAGAAGAGTGATAGATATGAAGGGGTAATGGTGAAGCGGTACTAAATCTAAATCTGCCATGTTAGGAAGTCAGTAGATAATGCCTAATTCTGCAGATTCAAAAAGCAGTAATATAAATATATTATCCAAAAATGTGGCCCGAAATTATCCTTCCGCCCAGCCCCCCCAAAAAAACACTGAAATATTTGGAAATCTTTGCTCTGGGCACTTGGCAGACCCTTTTAATGTAGAAACTCTATCTTTTTTTTTTTTTTTAAGATTTTATTTATTTATTTGACAGAGACACAGCGAGAGAGGGAACACAAGCAGGGGGAGTGGGAGAGGGAGAAGCAGGCTTACCGCGGAGCAGGGAGCCCGATGCGGGGCTTGATCCCAGGACCCTGGGATCATGACCTGAGCGGAAGGCAGACGCTTAACGACTGAGCCACCCGGGCACCCCTCAAATTAGCTATTTATCTTTCTGCCCTTTATTTTTTTTTTTTTTTCAAAAAATTTCTACTCTCATATTTTAAATCTTTAGGAGCTCTTTTTTTATTCTCTTTAGATAGATGATAGATAATCATGCTGTTCTAATGCTATGGATACAGTATCCTCTGTAGTCTCTTTGGGATTCAAAGGTAGTGTTTCCATTTTCTCCCCCCACCCCATGTTCATCTCTTCCGGGTTGCTTCTGTCTGCTTGTTTCCATCTTTCTCTTTCACACAGAGGCTCCCCTCAGATACCCAATGACCTTTGGTTTTCTAAGAGTGGGGGCATTAGACAGCTATGGGAAGCCCTGGGTACATCTAGGTGTAGGTGTAGTATGTTGATTGAGGGCTTTGCCCTTGGTTGGTGATTTGGGTGGTCTGTTTCATTGAAGGAGCCCTAATGTCAGGATTTTTAGGTTTTCTTGGATCAGACTCCCCAGAGATGACTTCAGCATTCCTAGGCCTAGGAGGTAGAGGCTAGAAGCAGGCATTACAGGAACCAAGTGCAGAAAGATAAGACAGCCGCTCTTAGAGTTCCATATGTTAAAGTTCACTGAATTCCACTGTTTTTAGCATGGCACGCCAAGCTTTGATTTTGCTTAGTGTCCTTGATTTCGAAGCTCCTCTCTAGAATAAACCTGCCATTATCTATCCACCTGCACAGCAAATCCATCATACAGAGTAGGGGAAGAGCTCTGGGGTGGGGAGGTGTCTAATTGCACCCTATAAAAACTTTTCCCTCATTCTTCTGCTGATGGCCTCACAGTTCAAAAGTACCCATTGCCAGCAATTTGGAGGCTTTCGGAAATCTGAAATGTAAATTAGTTTCTTGACTTTTCCCACAGCTGCTTTGTAAAGTTTTAATAGGTAGTTAATACTCCTGTGTCTGCTTTTCACTTTCTAAAATTTTCTTGTATTGTCTTCTCTTCTGCCCTCTTTGTTCTTACGAATTCTTTTAAAATCACTTTTCTCTCATTTTGATAAGATTATAGAAAGGAAGCAAACACGAGTACAAGTATTTTGGCCTTTTTTTAAAAAAAAATTTTTTTTAAAGATTTATTTGTCAGAGAGAGAGAGCACAAGAGAGCACAAGCTGGGGGAGGGGCAGAGGGAGAAGCAGGCTTCCCGCTGAGCAAGGAGCCCGATGCGGGACTAGATCCCAGGACCCTGTAATCATGACCTGAGCCAAAGGCAGACACTTAACCCACTGAGCCACCCAGGCATCCCTTGACCTTTAATTTTACCTAGAAGTCTAATCTTCATTTGTCATTATTTTAGCTATTACAGCAAGTACTCTAAAGCTATAGTTATTAGGTTTATATGAAATATCTGAAGATAGATATCTTTTAAAATGGCTAAGATTGAGCAGATTTAGGCAAACTACGGAAACTCCTGTTTGGCCCTCATTATTTTACTCACCTGTTATTAACTTTTATAGCAGTTTATGCAGTTTTTAAACTGACTCAGAAAAAGCTCTCCTCCCATTTTCTAGGTCCTAAAACGGAATTATTCTGCACGTAATTTCTCCATATATTGAATTCAATAGAAGATTGTTTCACTAATGTAGGCTACTTTATTTTTATATCTCTTTTCACCAAAATCTTTTTCTCTGTGTTTAGTAAATTGCTTTTTCATGGCATATAAACAATGAGCAAGCTCTAAAAACTGTATTTTCCTTACAGATTGTATCCTGTTTTTAATGATAAAAATATTAGTTTATTTACCTTGATAATTACTAATTCAAAAGTGCAACTTTCAAGTACATCACAACAATATAAATTCAACTTTATAGAATTTATGAAATTATCTCTGCTAAGGGACACCTGGGGTGGCTTAGTCAGGTAAGCGTCTGCCTTGGGCTCATTGGGTGTAGAGATTACTTAAAAATAAAATCTTAAAAAAATAAAAGCAAAACATCAAGAGAAAGCAGTTTAGACTGGGTAGAAAATAGGAAGATGATAGGGCAGAATGCCCAATAAGGTTGAATAGTTACTCAAATTTTATTTTTTTAGTCAAATTTTATTTTTATGTTGTTTTCCTAAAGCTTAATTGCTTCATTTAAATGCTTGGCTCTTTGATGGTTTGGAAATCTGTTTAGAAATGGCCTGGAAATCTTCGGTGTGCACTTGCATATTCATTATCTTGTGTTCCTTGCCAGCACCAGGAGGCAGAACCAATATTATTTTTCTTTTCTGAGGGTGAAGAAGTTCTCACAGAGTTGGTCAAGGCTTCTTCCACACTGAGGTGTTTCAAACAGGTATATGGAATCTTCACTCACTGAATACAATACAATAAGGACGCTGTTTACAGCAAATATTTTCAGTATACACATGGTATTTCACAAAAAGTCATGTGATTCTGACAGATTTTCGTTCTCTTAAGAAGGATATCCAGGAACATCTAAAGCTTTTATCCACCATCGTGAAACAAAATTGTCACTAAGAACTACGTTATAAATCCTTTGAAAGCAAAGAACATTTCATTTTCTCTCTCATATCTCTTCATCAGCCTAGACCACTGATGAACATAAAATAGATGTTCAGTGCCCTTGCTGGTTGAGTAATTGACAGCAGCTTCCAAATGGGCTTATCTGTTCCAATTTAAAATGGGTTTTATTAAAATTTACTATCTGGGTAATGTTAATTTATGTTACTTCAATGAGTACGATCTGTACTTTACATTTCTGCTGGTAAGTTTTCCAAAGTTGTTTAGCAAAATGAGCATGATGTACAGTGAACCACAAAAATCAGAAAAGTCACTAACAAACTTTATTTTGTTTATTATCTTATCAGTTTACTCTGTCCTGATGTTCCAGAATTAAATGAATCTCATTTATGTTTGTTTTTGAATCCTGGATTTTATTTGGAACAGGTGATCATTCTCACTAACAATTTATTCTGCTCTCAACTTATATTAGTATAAAATGTGCATTTGGAGTCTCTCCATCAGGAAACACAGCAAACATCTCACCAGAAAAACAGCCTAGAAACAAAGATGTTTGAGGCTCACTGATCTGTAAATACAAAATTAATCATGTTCTGCTACTCATTCTACTCTCATGTGATTTTTAGCTTGTGCAGCATACTTGAATATTTATACCTTTGTCTATAAAACAGAAATACTACTTCCTGAACAATTACAGGGAATAACCAAGAAAATAAATTTTAATACTAAAATATGTGTGTGTGTAGACGTAATGGGTCATGATTGATTACAAAAAGGAAATGTCACGCACCAAATTGTATGTGGCATGTTGGGCACTATAAAGAATTAAATTAAAATTATAACCTTAGAAATACTCCTTTAATTCTCTTCAAAATTAGGTGAAAAGCTTTCTGTATAAAATTTTAAACTATGCAGTCTTAAATATTTAATAAAATAACAAGTACATCATATCAAGTAAACAATAAGAGTCTTGCTAGCCATCTTAGCTTGGTAAACAGGGCTCCCAGAATTACTGAACAATCTAGTTCTTAATCTTTCCAAATACACACAGCTGTTGTGTTTAAGAGTGACAAGTTACCATTATGGCCTAATTACTGGTGCTTGCTCCAGACATATGCAAAATATTTACAGTGTAATAAAAGAATCCACACAGCCCAAATGTTTGGTAGAGTTAAATTCTATAGCCCTCTCTTTTATTTTTATTTTTTATTTTAGGGGAAATGTAATTATCATATGGTCAGCATCAGAGAAGTAAAAATTACAGTTCCCAAACCTGCTTTGTTTAAATGTGTTTACAGATATTCTTTCTTTGTGAATTTGGAAACCATCCCTTTCAACCCCGTACCTGCAACACACACATATATTTGAACAGATTTTGCTATTGAAAAATACATGGAGGGGCACCTGGGTGGCTCAGTTGTTAAGCCTCTGCCTTTGGCTCAGCTCGTGATCCCGGGGTCCTGGGATCGAGCCCCGCGTCGGGCTCCCAGCTCAGCGGGAAACCTGCTTCTCCCTCTCCCGCTCCCCCTGCTTGTATTCCCTCTCTCACTGTCTCTCTCTGTGAAATGGATAAATAAAATCTTTGGAAAAAAAATAAAAAAGAAAAATACAGGGAAAGGAAATCCACACAGCTAAAGCAGCATGAGATATTTCAAAATATTTAGGGTAGCCTATAAAGATCATCAAGTTTTCTTAGAAATTGGTTCTTCTAAGTTCTTTCTGCTTTGTTGAGCTATCATTTGGTGGGCCTCTGAAAACTGCTAACACCTTGTAGGATATCTTAGAGTCGTCTACAGGTGTTTTAGGATGTATATCTTGAGAATTAAAGGTACTGGTATTTGATATCTTTAATTAAAATAGGCAGAAAAGATTGGCAGTCCTGAGTAAGCATCAGCAATTGATCAAAGAGTGTATCCGGGCCAGACTTAGAATCAGCAGACTGATCCTAGTCCCCAGTGCATTAGATTTGGCCCAAAGGGGCCATATCTTTATCTGGACTTAAAATTTATAACCTACGGAATAGAAAGATTAATAGTTGTTCATCTCATTTCATAGGATTGCTGTGGTTCTTGTTTTACTTTACTGTTATTTTCCAAACCTTGAGAGAAGTATTTTTATATGCCCCAAATTCTGAAGTGTTCATAATTGGCATTATAATCGGTATATTACATTTTTTTCCATAACATTAAATTTATTTCAGGCAGACACATTGAGCTATTTAGATTGAGGCTATTTTGGGTGATTAAAACAGTTTGGCCTTGCCTGTACCATGAGTTTCCACTTAGTTTCTTGCCAGTTTTTAACCACACAAACTGTATTCTTTTTTTCTCCCTTTTTCTTCTTTTTCTTGTGCTTAAAAGGAAGTATGGATTTGTAATTAGATTGACCTAATTAGGTTTGACTCCTCTTTCACCAGGACTCTTTCCGTCCATTGGCCACATTGCCAGCTCAGCTTCACTGCCACCATACTGGTCTAGTCTTCTATCTGGGTAATTATAATAATGTTCTAACTGGTCTACCTACTTTCATGCTTGCTTCCTATAGTCTGTTTCCCACATCAAAGTGATTCTCCTAAAATACTAAGATAAATTGTGTCCCTTTAATGCTCAAAATCCTCCAGTGATTTCCTATTTCATTCCTTCCAAAGTTCATTGGCCTATAAGGCCCTACGTGAGCTGAACTTCCTACCTTTCTGACCCCTTTTCCTGTTTTCCCTCTCTCTCATTCTATTGCAGATCCCTTGGCCTCTTTGAAATTCCTCAGACTCACCAAGGAATACCCTTTTGCATGTGCTGTTCTTTTTGCCTTCTGAATGTTGTTCTCCCAGATATTTTCATGTCATTCTCCCTTACTTCCTTCAGGCTTCCTTCAGGCTCAGATGTCTTCTTTTTAGGAAACCTTTTCTTACCATCTTCTGTAAATAACAACACCTACTTGCCTTTTTATTTTTTTATTACTTTTCTTGGTAGCACTTATGTTCAATGAATATATTATACAGTTGACCGTTGAACAACATGGGTTTGAACTATGCGAGTCCACTTATACATGGATTTTTTTTTTGTAAGTATAATATAGTACTATAAATATATTTTCTCTTCCTTATGATTTTCTTAATCTTTTCTCTAGTTTATTAAAAGAATATAGTATGTAACCCATATAAAATATGTATTAGTTGACTGTTTATGTTATTGGTAAGGAATCTGGTCAACCATAGGCTATTAGTAGTTAAGTTTTGGGGGGGTCAAAGTTATACTCAGATTTTCAACTGCATTTGGGGTTAGGGCCTTTAAGCCCACATTGTTCAAGGGTCAGCTGTATTACTAGTGGGAATTCAAAATGATACAACCATTCTGGAAAGTAGCTTGTAGTTTCTTAAAAGCTAAACACATACTTTATCATACAACCCAGGCATTTGCTTTTAGATATTTTCCTAGGAGAAATGAATACTGCACAGAAATGTATTCAGAAATATCCGTGGCAGCTTTACTCATAACAACCCCTATATGGATACTATCCAAATGTCCATCGACAGGCAAATGGATCAACAAATGGTGTTATATCCATAAAATGGAATACTACTCAGGAGGAAAGAAAGAACTAGTTATAGATACATACAACAACATTGATGAACCTCAAAAGGTTTATACTAAATAAAAAAGACCCCAAAAGAATACATACTGTTTACAGAATATTCTGGAAAAAGTAAAACTAATCTATCATGATAGAAAGCAGAGCAGTTGCCTGAAGTTGGGAGTAGAGGGAGAACTGACTAAAAAAGGGCATTAGGGAGGATTTGGTTGGGGGGAGGGTGTTGGGATACTCACTAAGTATATACATTTGTTAAGATTGTACACTTAGAATGGGTACATTTTATTACATATAAAGCTATAATTGAATATAGGGTTTTTCAAAGATTTTATTTATTTATTTTAGAGACCATGAGCAGAGGAAGGGGCAGAGGGAGAGGGAGAGACTATAAGGCAGACTCTGTGCTGAGCCTGACGTGGGGCTCTATCCCATGACCTTGAGATCATGACCTGAGTTGGAACCAAGAGTAGGACACTCAACCAACTGAGCCACCCAGGTACCCCTAGAGTTTTTTAAAAGGTGGCTTCTTAAGAAAAAGAATGTAACCCATGCCTGAAAATAGTTTTTTAAATTAAAAATCTTAGAGAAGGGTGAAATCTTAGGGCACACCATTGAAGCTCCTTTGCTGGGGACTCTTGTTATCTGGTTCTGTATTTATCCAGTGCTGTATTTAGAAAAGATTAAATCAAAACTATGAAATTAAAACATGATGAGTGATTAAAAGCAGCAAGAGAAAAACAACTTGTTATATACAAAGGAACCTCTTCCCTCCTCATAAGGCTGTCAGCAAATTTCTCAGCAGAAACTTTTTAAGGTCCAAAGGGAGTGGCATGATATATTCAGGTGCTGAAAGGAAAAAATTCCAACCAAGAATACTTTACCCAGCAAGGTTATCATTCAGAACTGAAGGAGAGATAAGAGTTTCCCAGACAAGCAAAAGCTAAAGGAGTTCGTCACCACTAAGCCAGCCTTACAACAAATGTTGAAGGGAATTGTTTAAGCTGGAAGGAAAGGGCACTAATTTGCAATAAGAAGACATATGAAAGTAAAAATCTCACTGATAAATGTAAATATATAGAAGAGATAGTGGATTAATCATTTAAAAAGCTAGTATGAAGGCTAAAATAGTAAAAACTATAACTACAATAAATACTTAAGGGATATACAGAATAAAGAGATGTAAAATGTGACATCAAACACATAAAATTGGTGGGGGCAGTAAAAATGCAGAGTTTTAAAATGTGTTCAGACTTAACTTGCTATCATCTTAAAATAGATGGCTATACAAATAGGCTGTTACATGTGAGCTTCATGATGCCACAAAGAGAAAACCTACAGTAGACACATAAAAGATAAAGGAATCTGAGCATAATATTACATAAAGTCATCAAGGCACAAGGGAAGAAAGGAACAAAGAAGAATTACAAAACAGCCACAAGATTGAATCAGTAATTAAAAACATCCCAACAAACAGAAATCCAGGAAGAGACAGCTACACTCATGACACCAAACATTCCAAAATTTTAATACCAATTCTTCTCAAACTCTTCCAAAAACTTGAAGAGGAAGGAATACTTCTGAACTCATTTTACAAGGCCAGCATTACCCTCATGCCAAAACCCGTCAAAGACACTACAGAAAACTACAGACCAGTGTTCCTGATGAACATAGATGAAAAAATCCTCAACAAAATACAAGCAAACTGAATTCAACAATACATTGAAAGAATCATTCACCATGATTGAGTGATTTATTCCAGGGATGCTAGGATGGTTCACAATGTGCAAATCAATAACTATGATACACCACATTAAAAATGTGAAGGAATAAAAATGATCTCAAGAGATGCAGAAAAAGTAGTTGACAAAATTCAGCATACTTTTAGATTAAAAAAAAAAACTGTTCACAAAGTGGGTATAGATGGAATATACCTCAGCACAGTAGAGGCCGTATATGAGGAGACCACAGCTGACACTGTGCTCAATAGTGGAAAGCTAAAAGCTTTTCTTTTAAGATGTTATTTATTTATTTTAGAGCACAAGTTGGGGGAGGGAGGACAAGCAGACTCTGCGCTCATTGCGGAGCCCAATGTGGGGCTCAATCCCAGGACCCCAAGATCACGACCTGAGCCAAAATCAAGAGTCAGAAGCTTAACCAACTGAGCCACCACGGCGCCCCTAAAACCTTTTAAGATCAGGAACAAGACAGGGATATGTACTGTTACCACTTTTATTCAACATAGTACTGGAAGTCCTAACCAGAGCAGTTAAGCAGGAAGAGAAATAAAAGACATCCAATTTGGAAAGGAAAAAGTAAAACTGTCACTATTCATGAGCAACACAATTTTATATGTTGAAAACCTTACAGACTCCACCAAAACTCTGGTTAAAAGTAATAATTCAGTTAAGTTCAGGGTACAAAATCAATATACAAAACCTCTTGCATTTTTATATACTAACAAACTATCAGAGAAATTAAGTCTTGCTGATATGTGGGATTTAAGAAACAAAACAGAGGATCATAGGGGAAGAGAGGAAAAAATAAAACGATGAAATCAGGGAGGGAGACAAACCATAAGAGACTTTTTTTTTTTAAGATTATTATTTGTCAGAGAGCACAAGCAGGGGGAGCAGCAGGCAGAGGGAGAGGGAGAAGCAGGCCTCCCGCGGAGCAGGGAGCCTGATGCAGGACTCGATACCAGGACCCTGGGATCATGACCTGAGCCGAAGGCAGACGCTTAACCGACGGAGTCACCCAGGCGTCCCCCGTAAGAGACTCTTAAGCATAGGAAACAAACTGAGGGTTGCTGGAGGGGAGAGGGGTGGGGGGTAGGGTAACTGGGTGATGGGCATTAAGGAGGGCGCGTGATGTAATAAGCACTGGGTGTTGTATAAGACTGATGAATCACTGACCTCTACCTCTGAAACCAATAATTCATCATATGTTAATTGAATTTAAATAAAAATAAAGAAGTTTTTAAAAAAGAGAAGCTAAGAAAATAATCCCATTTATAATTGCATTAAAAAAGAATAAAATACCTAGGAATAAATTCAATCAAGGAGGTGAAAGACCTGTACACTGTATACTCAAACATTGATGAAAGAAATTAAAAAAGAGAAATAAATGGAAATATACTCCATGCTCATGGATTGGAAGAATTAATATTGTTAAAATGTCCATATTACTCAAAGCAATCTGCAGTTTAAACAAAATCCCTATCAAAATACCAACATTTTTCACAGAACTAGAACAAAAAACCCCTAAATTCTAAAATGTGTATGGAAACACAAAGTATTGCAAATAGTCAAAGCAATCATGACAAAAATAACAAAGAGGCATCATGCACTCTGATTTCAAATTATGTTATAAAGCTGTAGTAATCAAAACAGCATGGTATTGGCATAAAAATAGACACATGAATCAGTGGAACAGAATAAAGAGCCCCAAAATAAACCCATGCATATGTGGTCAATTAATTTATAACAAAGGAGGCAAAAATGTTCCATGGGAAAGGACAGTTTCTTCAATAAATGGTGTTGGGAAAACTGGACAACCACATGCAAAAGAATAAAACTATATCACTAACACCATACACAAAAATTAACTCAAAATAGATCAAAGACTTAAATGTGAGACCTGAAACCATGAGACTCCTAGAAGAAATATAGGGGGTAAGTTCCTTGACATTGGTCTTGGTGATGATTTTTGGGACCTGACTCCAAAGGCAAAAGAAACAGAAGCAAAAATAAACAAATGGCACTACATCAAACTAAAAAGCTTCTGCACAGCAAGGGGAACTATCAACAAAATGAAAAGGATACCTCCTAAGTGAGAGAAGATATTTGCAAATTATATATCCGATACAGGGTTAATATCCTTACCAAAAAACAAACAGGCTGATTAAAAAATGGGTAGAGGATCTGAGTAGACATTTTTCCAAAGAAGACATACAGATGGCTGACAAGCATATGAAAAGCTGCTTAACATCACTCTTGATCAGAGAAATGCAAATCAGAACCATAATGAGATAAACATTACATCTGTCAAAATGGCTATTATTAAAAAGACAAGAAATAACAAGTGTTGGCAAGGATGTAGAGAAAAGGGAACCCTTGTGCACTCTTGATGGAAATGTAAAGTGTTGCATTTGCTATAGAATACAATATGGAGGTTCCTTGAAATACTAAAAATAGAACTACCATATGATCAAGTAATTCCACTTCTGGGTATTTATCCAAAAAAAACAAAAACACCAATTCAATAAAATATGTGCACCCCTTTGTTCATTGTAGCATTATTTGCAATAGCCAATATATAGAAACAACCCAAGTGTCTGTCAGTGGATGAATGGATAAAGAGAATGTGGTATATATATATATATATAGTGGAATACTACCCAGTCATAAAAAAGAATGAAATTTTGCCATTTGTGACAACATGGATGGACCTTGAGTGTATCATGCCAAGTGAAATAAGTCAGAGAAAGACCAGTACCATATGATTTCACTTACATGTGGAACATAATAAAGCAAAAAAATAAACTTCATAGTTACAGAGAACAGATTGGGATGGGTATGAGCAAAATGGATAAGGAGATCATGAGGTACCAACTTCTAGTTAATAAGTCATGGGGACGTAATGTACAGCATTGTGACTGTAGTCAGTAATGTATTGCATACTTGAAAGTTGCTGAATAGATCTAGAAGGTTCTCATCATAAGAAAAAAAAACATGTAACTATGGTGATAGATGGTAACTAGACCTCCTGTAGGGATCATTTTGTAATATATACAAATATTGAACCATTATGCTATACCCCTGAAATTAATACAATGGTGTATATGTCAATTGTACTTCAATTAAAAAACATTAAAAAAAAAAACATGATGAGTGACAGTTGTGAGAGACAACAGCTGTGGCATTAGATTTTCATCATGTCAGGCCTGAGATCTGTATTTCAGGGCACTTTTTTCCATTGGCACTGATCCTGAAGGACAACAGTTGTCCTTCTATTAGCTATTTGCTAACCCACCTGTTGCCTCCATGGGCTAAAAGATTAACAGGGTTGCAATGGGAAGTGAGCCATTTCAGAGATCTGGGTTGATTAGGGCCTTCATATAGCATTTACCTTCAGAAGTTTAAACAAAACATTATCTGGTGTTACCAGCAAAAATAATAGTATATGTTGTTATTCCCATTCCAGATAAAGAAAACCCTTCAAATTATAATGTCTGCTTCAAATGTATGCCCACAATTAAAGATAGAATAGATAACTACTTTTTTCAGTTATATAAAAAATATAGTTTTTGTACTAGCTATACCTAATATATAGTCAAATACTAAAGAATTCAAGGCAAAAGGGAATTTACATAATTTTTCCCTTTTTGATAAATAGAATAATTTAATAGTCATGAAACCATCTTCAACCAAATAAAGTTATTGGTAAATGGTTAAATATCAATATTTGGATAAATTAACTGTGGTACATCCATATAATAGAATATTATGAGCAATGAAAAGGAACAAACTCATAAGATGCAAGAAAATGGATGAATCTTATATGCATTATGCTAAATGAAAGAAGCCAAATTCAAAAGGCTTTATCCTCCCTGATTTATATGGCAATCTGGAGAGGGGAAAAATAGAAAGAGATCAGTCGTTGCCAGAGGTTTGGGGGAGATTAGGATCTGACTTCAAATGAGTTTGTGGGGAACTTGAGGAGTGATGAAATTTATTTGATTGTGGTTATATGACTATATGTTCGTCAAAATTTACAGAATTTTGCACTGAGAAGACTAAAAATTACTGCATATAAATTATACCTTAATTTTATTTATTTTTAAAGATTTTATTTATTTGACAGAGAGAGACACAGGAGAGGGAACACAAGCAGGGGGAGTGGGAGTGAGAGAAGCAGACTTCCGGCTGAGCAGGGAGCCCGATGCAGGGCTTGATCCCAGGACCCTGGGATCATGACCTGAGCCGAAGGCAGACACTTAATGACTGAGCCACCCAGGCACCCCAAATTATACCTTAATTTTAAAAAAATAAAAAATTGAATATTTTTATAGAACTATTTCCCCCCAAAATAGGTGTTTTAATGTGAAGGAGCTATTTGTCATTACAGGTATTGCAGATCTAAAAATCCTCATTAGACTCTAAATGTACAAAATGAGTCATCAGGCTGTACTGTTAATAGAAATTGAACTGTGTGAACAGCAATATTTTAGTAAGAATATAAGCCTTATGAAGAGTTATAGATATTGTGAGTTTTTTTGCACTTTTGTGTTCAGGTATATTAAGCGTAAGAGGTATTGTATATTTGAATTTTACTCTTTTACATTTGATAAATTAAGACAGTTGATTGAAAGAAAACCAGGAATTCTCTACTAGTAGATTATTAACATTCAGTTTTGGAATGCTCTATGTGTATTTTTTTAATATACCTTCATAAATGGTCAGAAGTGGATAGATTGTTTAGCTTGTGCATATAAATACTAGTTCTCCAGCCTGAGAATATATTCACACATCTATTTATTCATTATTTTATTGTAATCTAACATCCTTATTAGTAATTTTTCTACATAAGGAGCTCTTTGGTAATATTCATAGGGGTGGCATTTGGTACAGTATCTGGAAGAAGAAATCAAGAAGGAAGTACTCCTCACTTTCCTATTTATGCTAATTTCACTATCACTTTTGGAGTCACTCAGGGTTGAAACCTGGTAGTTGTTTTTGATTCCATCTTCTTCCTTCTCCCCACACCCAGGCATTTGCCAGGTCATGAGGCTCCTACCTCTGCTTGTCTTATAAAGTTACCTCTTCCCCAAGTCATTAGTAACTTGGTGGTGCTCCAAACTGGTTGTGTACATAAGCCAGGAAGGTATTAGAAAAAGAAATATTGATATCTAGGCCCAGTCTAGAGGTGCTGAATCAGAATCCCTAAGTAGAATCCAGGGATCTGTACTTTTTTTTTTTTAAATAATTTTTTTTTTTAAGATTTTATTTATTTGAGAGAGAGAGCACAAGCGGGGGGAGAGGCAGAGGGGGAAGCAGGCTCCCTGCTCCAGGACCATGGGATCGTGATCTAAGCCAAAGGCAGACGCTTAATGACTGAGTCCCCTATTTTTTGTCAGCTTCCTAGGAAAATGCAGAAAGCTGCCTAATTGCAGTACCTAGATAACATCTGTTCTCAAAAAACTGAAAGATTAAGGAAGGGTAATGTGAGAAGTGGAGCTAAGAAATCCAGGTCCTCCAGAGAATACCAAGCCACAGTGGGCCATGTTTCCTCTTTCCCCCCTTCTGGCCCCCTAGTTCAAAACATCTGACAGTTAGGCTTTTATCCCAATCCAAAACAAAAGCACAAACAAGATGTTTACCCAGAGGCACTGAAAACACTGCCTGGGGGGAAACACTGGCAACCTAGTATAGCACAGTGGGTTGCTGATGCCCTAACACAAAATTATTCTGGAATTTAAGGACTCAGAAGCTTATGTCTCCTAAACTGATGCCTTTCTGATGCCTCTTTCTAAATATAAAAACACAACCAACATCCCTAGACATTTGAAGAAAACCTGCAAAATAAAATAAATGTATCAGGAAATACATATAAGCATGGCATAAGGAAATACAAATAATTTAGGGAACAAAGAATTCTTAAACAAAAAGTCCTAATAAGTTTATCAGAGAAATTCAAGCAGATAAGATGTTATAATAAAAGAATAATCAGACACTAAGTAAGCATCCTGGGCAACTGAATACATACTTCCCAATATGAAAATATAAATAGAAGGATAAGAAGATAAAATTAAGGAAATTGCTGAAAATATAGTGCAAAGAATCAAAACAAGATAGAAGAAGAGCTATAAGAAAAAGAGTTGTCCTATAAATCCAGGATCTAATTAATCGCACTTCCAGAAGGAGAGGTCAGAGAAAATGGAGAAAGGAAATATTTAGAGAGCTAAAGGAAGCCTTGAGTTCTCAGATGGAAAGTTTCTGCTAAGTGATAGAATAAATGAAAAAAATGCCTACAACTAGAAACAACGCTGAAAGTATAGAAAGCTTAGAATAGAGAGAAGAAATTTAAGGTGCGTGAAAAGGAAATAAAGGATTAAGATTCAGGCTTTTATCTGATTTTTCATCTTCAATACCGGTAGAAGACAATGGAGGAATGCTGTCAAACCTTTTGCGAGAAAGTGATTTTCAACCAAGAATTCCATACCCAGCTTAAGTATCAATTAAATGTAAAAGCAGAATGAAAACATTTTCAGGAATGTAAGAATTAGTGCATTTATTTCCCAGGTCCTCTCTCTTTAAAAGATACTGGAGAGTGGAGGGAGTATGTTAGGAACAAAGAGATTTAGAAAACAGTTTCTCACCTAGTAGTGCCAGGCAGGCAGTCTCGGTGATAGCTGTGCCAAAGGCCTGGACTGCAGTTGGTTCAGAGGCTGGAGGGGTAGCAGGGACTGGGGACCCCCTAGAAAAAGAAGTTTCCATTGACCAGGTAGTAGTGTTTGAAAATTTTGGAAGAAATTATGGGAGATAATGGGGAATAAAAAGAGAAAGACAATTAAAAACTTTATGAAAAACAGTAAGAGTATAGAAAAAGACATGTAATCACAACTATACTACATTCGCTGCCATGAAGAATATTCACATAGTCTTAGTAATACCAATGTTGTTTTTTTTTATTTCAGTGTTAAACCTTTAGACAAACCCCAGAACAGTTGAGATAACAATATATATATACATATATATAAAAATGTTATCAATCCCAATAAGGTAAAAAGGGAAACATTCCTATGACAGAATTTAACAGCTACAAAGAGAAAGAAAGTGAGGAGGATGGGAAGGAGCATATATCCCCTTTTAACAAAGTAGATATTCATACTGTCACTGATCTTAAAAAAATCTTCTGAGGCTTAAATATTTTACTTAAAGTCTTAGGTGGATTTAAGAGAGTTGAATCTTCACCTATCATAAGCAGGAAATCAATGGATAATATAGTTCCAGGCATATAATATGCAGTTGATAAATGTCACTTCTTTATCTTGATCAGAAACATTAAAGAGGGGCACCTGGGTGGTGCAGTTGGTGGAGCGTCCGACTCTTGGTTTTGGCTCAGGTTCTGATCTCAGGGTCATGAGACTGAGTCCTGAGTAAGGCTCCAGCTCAGCATGGAGTCTACTTAAGACTTTTATCTGCCTCTCCCTCTGCCCCTTCCCACAATCCCCTCCCTGTGCTCACGTGGGCAAAGCTCTCTCTCCCAGATAAATAAATCTTTAAAAAGAACATTAAAGAAGTACATTTAAGGGGTGCCTGGGTCAGTTAAGCATCAGACTCTTGATTTCGGCTCAGGTCATGATTTCATGGTCATGGGATGGAGCCCCCCTTCTCGTTCTGCATTCAGCCAGGAGTCTGCTTGGGCAGGTCCGCTCTTTCTCTCTCAAATAAATAAGTAAATCTTAAAAAAAACAAAACAAAACAAAAAAAAAAACATTTAAGTACAAAGCCCTCACTATGACATTCATGATCACTATAATTTCAAAACAGCTACATTTTGGGGTTTACTCTTCCTTATATGCTCCCTACTCCAGCCAAGTGAAACCACATCCACCATGCAACCACTGTCAGAAGATAAAATTAAGGAAATTAATGTGAAGGGAGATTGAGGAGAATAAGGAGTATGGATTTGGAGAAGCTGATATACCTTGATCAAATTAAATTTTATCAGTAGAGTTCAAAAGACACACATTTTAGTGTTGGCCAGGATGAAGTCTTTAGGTTAATCTTTGCTTGAAAAGAAAAGATCACATTTAGTCTGGCACAATAGGGATTCTCTTTTGAAAATAGTTCTAATTAGAAACTTTGGAGTACTTTTCTTTAATCTCCTTAATATTGCAAATATCATGAAAACCACAATGAGAAACTGGAGGCAACATAAAGAAGATTATTGGTGTCTACAAGCAGCGTAACAAGAGTGATTCTTTTGTGCCCCCTGGCAATTTGGGTGGCTCAGAAGGGAGGAATGACTCAGCTTGAAATACAGGGCAGTAATGATAGCTGGTAAAATCAGTTGAAAAAAAAAAAACAAAACTGAGAAGATCTTTCTTATATTTCAAGAGTCCTATTTGTCATGGATGCAGACTACAGTCAGGTTGTTTTCGTGGGGTGGCTGTGGGCAATATGTGTTCTACCCACCAATAATTTCGTAATAGTTAGTTAGGCTCATTTGTTGTAAGCAATAGAAACCAACCGGGGCAAACTCCTGGCCCTATTAAAATAATTAACGATAAATTATAATAAAATAATAAGAAATAGTCTAAAATAATAAGTTAAAATAAACATTAAACATGTTAGAGTTTAAAACAAATGCAAAACATTTGGAAAGACACTGGGTAGCTCTTAGAACAAAAGAAGTTAAACAACTGGGACTTGGGGAGGACAGCAGCTAGGGTTACTGTGGTATTCTCAGTGGACAGACGGACACATCTGGTTAGTGTCTTCTAGCATGACGACTGAAATGACTCTGCTTTGCCACTCTCTGCATTTTTGGGACTCACCCAGATTTAGATGTGCAGGACAGAAATTAAAGAGTTATGTGTTTCACCCTTGGGAGGAAGGGGGGAGGGAAACTGGTTGATGTCTTGCACTGAAATGTTAGTGAGGATGATGAGAGTTTTCTTAGTTAGAGGAAAGAGGGAGAACCAATGCTGGGCCAACAGAAACAGATGCCTACTACAAATGGTCAAGAGCTTTTAAAAAGACATTACTATCTTGGAGCTGCCTGTGCTCCTACTCTTATCTTTTCCTGCTGTTATAAGGATTCCCTTCATTTGCTTGCCCTGATCCTAAGATATTTTCAGTTTGCCTCTCAATGTGGTTATAGTTTTAGCTATAATTATTTTTTTCTTTATTTTAGGGCTTACTTTTATGGTCAAACTAATTTCGTGGTAGAATTTTGTCTTCTCCAATACCATAGATAGAACAAGTCCCTGCTGATACCTTGATTTTGGACTACTAGCCTCCGGAACTGTGGAAGAATAAATTTCTATTGTTTTAAGTCAACCAGTTTGTGGTACTCTGCTATGGCAGCCCCAGGAAACTAATTCACGCCCACCTCCTACTTCCTCTTTTTTTATTCCATCGGCCTTAGATTATTACCATTACTACAAACCAGTACTTCCAATATTTTATTATACACACAAATCACCTGGAGATCTTGCTAAAGTGTTGATTCTGATATGGTAGTTCTGGTCGAGCCTGAGAGTCTGCATTTCTTACAGATTTCCAGGTGATGTCCATGCTGCTGGTCCAAAGACCACACTTGGAGAAGAGTCAGCAAGGAGAGCTCTCTTGTCAGATATGTGTCAGATCCAGGCTTTTTGCCACAATGCTAACAGGGATAAAGTGGGGGAAACTTACCCAGCGAGATGAAAAGAAAATGAGTAAACAAATAAAATATCCCAGGGAAGAATAGAAAAAATTTCAAAATAGACTCCGAGATTATTCTCCAATCTCCCAACCTCTCCCAATAGCTCCCTTAAAAAAAAAAAAAAAAAAAAAAAGGATTTCAAATTTGCTTTCTAAAGACATACATTTATCAATATAATACTAAGTTGGTATCTTATGTGGTCACTTTTCATTTTATTTTTTCAATTGTGATTTCAAAAGGAACCGTGCAGAGATGAGTGGGCACCATAGTAGAATGCTACAAGCCAACTACCTTGAAGTTAGTGAAGTTTCTCTTGTACTTGGGAAGAGTGATCATTTGCAAAGGTCCAGAGACTAACTTTCAGAGCTTTTCGGATTGCCTGTTCTTAGGTTTCATCTTCAGAGATAATGTTTCTTTAGGCGGGAGGTGTGGTCCAGGAATTAGTGTTAAAAGGCTCTGTAGCTAATTCTGATGCAAAGTCAGGTTTAGGAAATAACAGGTCTGAAATAAAATTTACTCTATAGGTACTACATTTTACTTCATAGCCGAATGTCTAATTAAAAAGAAAAATAACGTGTCTATATTAATATACAGTTGAACAAAATTGTATATATAACCAGTTTTAGAAATCGGGTTGCCTGGTATCAGAACTTCAAAATCAGTTTTAGAACAAAGTGTTCTCCATTGTGAGAATGTTTCCTAGCGTCTTCACAGGAAGACCGTCATCCTCTGGCTAGTAGTTTTTGAACTTTAGTGTACATAGGCATCTCTGATGGGCCGCTCATTAAGATGCATTTCCAGGGATGCCTGGGTGCCTCAGTTGGTTAAGCGACTGCCTCAGGTCATGATCCCAGGGTCCTGGGATCCAGTCCCACATCAGGCTCCTTGCTCAGTGGGGAGCCTGCTTCTGCCTTTCCCTCTGCCCCTACCCCTGCTTGTGCGCACACACTCTCTCTCTCTGACAAATAAATAAATAAAATCTTCAAAAAAAAAAAAAAAAAAAAAAAAAAAAGGATTTCCAGGCCCCACCGCAAGACATTCTGTGTCTATGGTTTGGAGCGGGGTCTAAGAACCTGCACTGTGACCACATCCCCCCAGCCACTCTCCATGCAGTGAATGGTCCGTGAGCTGCAGTTGGAGAAACCGTGCTGTACTATTGCTCTCCATGTAGAATCCTGGAGACGAAGAAGTAAGTATGACTGCTCAAGAATCTGCATTTTAACAATCTGTCCCGGGACCTTTCAGAGGGTAGTGACAGACTGAAAATGAGCAGGGCATCTAATCAGCAACCGAGATGGCAGATAGTAACGTCTTTATGAACCGTTTTTACAGTAAGTCACCCAGGCCCGCACATCATGCCAAGTTCCAACCTGATTTGCGTCACTGCCCTGTGGGTTTGTGCCAAGACTAGTTACCAAACATATTGAAAAGATAACCCAAGAAAATGCGGGATAAAAATAAGATGCAGGCCTAGGACGACAGAAGCAAACTCTGAGCGGAGGTCACCTACAAGTCACCGTGGAAGGACGATGTTAGGGATTTGTTCCAACAAGCCTTTGATGAAAGAATTTGATTAGTGGGCCATTGAGCTCTTCAAGTCAAAGAAAACAAAGCCAGTCACTTCCCCGCTTTGGTCGGGATTCAAAGGCTGTAAAGTCGGCCCCGCTCTGCTGAAAGCGCCGGGACTGGTCTGGCGTGCAGGAAAGGGCTCGCGGAGCAGGCGGCGGCGAGGACCGGCGAGCGGCAGCCGCTGACGGGGAAATCCACTGGCAGCGAGCGCGGTGAGTCAGCGCTGAGTCACGCTGGGCGCTACGTGCCGGTCCAGGCGGCGCGGCCCCGGCCCCGACCCGCAGCCGCGTCCTCAGCCGAGCCCGCGGCTTCCTGGAAGACCCTCCCCGCGCCGGGAGCGGCGTCAGCTCCCCCGCCCCGCAGGGCCCCCGCCGCACACTTGCCTGCGAGCACGGCCTCCTCCGCCCAGCCTGGTGACATCCAGGATTCCGCGCAGGGGAGAGGGGGGAGGAGGGGTCACATGTGGCAGTCGGTTACAGAGTTGCGGCGGATGCTTCAATCCCATGTGTTTCCTCAAAACTGAGATTCCAGTTGCTCTGGCTTTTTTTTTTTTTTTTTTCCGTGTTTGTTAGGCTTTTCTTTTCTTTTCTTTTCTTTCTTTCTTTCTTTCTTTTTTTTTTTTTTTCCTGGCAGGGGAGTGACACGCAGATCTTTTTATAGTTTCCAGTGCTTTAAATGAAGCACAGGAAGAATGGATTAATAAAACATGTGTTGAAAATTATGCATCAAATCGTCACACTGATTTGGGGTCTAAAGTTATTATAATGTGGCTCCAGTTGTAGCTTTGAATGCTGGGTAACGGGGGGAAGACGTATTAACTCTGTTCTGATTGCCTGTTGTTAGTAACAATACAAAACAAACCTCCAGATTTTTGCTGTTGTGTCCAATCACCTTTTCTAATAACTAGATTATTCCAAAGACTGGAAACGTGTTTGATAATCATGTGGTGTGGGTTACCAAAGAACGGGGGAGCCATGTCTTTGTGGGCCTTGTACCTTAACTAATACCCAGTTGTCCTGAGGTACAAAGGATGCTTTGTTGGTCTTACAATATATGAATGGTAAGGATCACATCTTTGCTGAAAGGTGATAGCAGGTATTATGTCATGAAGCCTAGCTAGTGAGATAGTCCTGGTATGGGCGGGGTAATTCTGATTTTGAGGCTGACTTTCAAGACGGAGTCAGACGGGGTCTTTAGAAGTTGTGCCAACTGTTGCCAGTTGTTCTGCTTCTTTGGGAGAATTCTAGCCCTCTTCATCCCTGTGTGTGTGTGTGTGTGTGAGAGATGATGCAAGACATTCGAGAGTTCTTGTATTTTGACAGCTTTTCTTGCAGAGGAGGAGACTGAAGTAATTAGAGGTTACACTGACCCACCAAGGTTACAGAGAAGCATGGCTGCCCAATTTTTTATAAGAAGGGAAAAGCTGCCAATCAAATAAAATAAGGAAACATGAAAATAGATGCTGAGAGGCCAGAAAAGGAAAATTTATATGGGCCAGAAACAGAATCTAATATACTCGAACTGTTGATAACCAGAAACATACTTAATGTGCATACTTATGTACAACCCTTTAAAAAAAGGACATGTCAAATTATTCCTGTATAAAATATTTAAAAGCTTAACTAATTGTATGCATCATTTGATGTTGAAAAAAATGTGCTTGATTCTGATTCGCTTTATTAGCTGATCCATATTGATACCGCTTTGGCACTTAACAGGTTCAAAGTTGAGTTTGAAACCCAAGTTTCTTTACAACAGTGTGAACTTGGGCTAGTTTCTTAACTTCACTAGGCCTCAGTTTCCTCCTCTGTGAAAAGGAGATTATAATTACTATTTCATGGACTTGGAGGCAGGATTAGAAGAGATGATGCCTATAAAAGGTTTAGCATAATGCCAGGCACATTTGAAAAAAATCCCTCAGTAAATGAAATTTTGTATCCTGTTGTCACTGTTACTGAACTTGATTGATTGATTAGGTCACAAGGATATAGTATTTTGTCCAGATCACAGCACTAATAAAAGCTTTGAGAATAAATATTACAGACACATTGGTTCACTGACCTTGGGCAAGATCCTTGGGTAAGACCGTAAAACTTCTGGGCAAGTATATAATGGCCTTTGATTATGAGAGGAAAGCTGGAAGAGAAATAAGGGAAGTTGAAATCAAGGGAATGCCTATAATCATCAGTTGGCCAGATAAGTGGTAAGTGATGTAAAGTAGCCAGGCAAGAGCCCTTTTCTTCTGTCCTCAGAGCAACTTGACAAGAGGATAGCAGTCACTAGACAGAATATAATATTTGTCCTTTAAATTATAGAACAATTCCCTTGCCATGTAGTAATTCGTTAGTTTTTGGAGACAGAAATTTGTTTCTTTCCAGATGTGAAGCCAATGAGCTTAGCTACTAATGGAGGTTAGTGACTAGTCTCCCATCAGCCTCTCCAAGCAGCTCTGAGTCCCCTACTTGTAAGAGGTAACAGTCTCTTGCAATAATGAAATATTTCTTTTAGAATTAACCCCCAAGAAGAATGAAGGGGGGGAAATCGGAGGGGTAGATGAACCATGAGAGACGATGGACTCTGAAAAACAAACAGGGTTCTAGAGGGGAGGGGGGTGGAAGGATGGGTTAGCCTGGTGATGGGTATTAAGGAGGGCACGTTCTGCATGGAGCACTGGGTGTTATGCACAAACAACGAATCATGGAACACTACATCTAAAACTAATGATGTAATGTATGGGGATTAACCTAACAATAAAAAAAAAAAAAAAAGAATTACCCCCCAAATACAGCAACTGCTTTGTAAACACCTGCAGTCTCCTATTTACAGAATCGAGGGTGAATGCCATCACTAAAGCAGCTGCCTTCTATGAGACTTATTTGCTATAATGGCTTTCCATTTATTTCCTTTTATAAATCCATTCACTAATCTCTGAAATTTTCAGTACTAGATTCTGGAAACTGAAAAATGAACCAGGCAGACAAGGCCTGATCATAAAGGTTATGTTCTGGTAGGGAAAACAAATGTTTAAAAAGTTAAGCAACAAACAAATTTCACTAAGTATCAACAATTCTAAAGAAACTGGTAAGTGCTAGAAAGGAAAATTCATAAGGTGCAATCTTAGAGAATAGCAGAGGGAATTTGTTTACATAGTTAGATCAAAGAAAGCCTCTCTCGAGTAGGTAACATTTAAGCTGAAGTTTGAAAGGTAAGCAGGTTGCACAAAGCGGGGGGAGTAATGTTTCAAGCAGAGGGCACAGCAAGCACAGAGACCTTGAGTTGGGAAGCACCTTGGTTGGTTCAAAGAACAGCAAGCGAGGGAGGGGATGGGTAACATGATGTGAGGTCTGAGAGGTAAGGAAGCCACATCCTGCAGAGCCTTGAAGGCCATAACAAACAGTTTGGATTATATGCTTAGTAAAATTGGCAGTCATTGAAAGGTTTTCAGCAGGGGTTCCATGATAAGATTTGCATTGCTAGAAGATTGCTGCGTGGGGAATGCCTCGCAGGGGACAGGAGTGGATTAGGGGTGCCTGTAGCATAGGTACAACAATGGGTAATGTAGGCTGATATTGGGACGGGTAACTAGCAGTGGAAAGAAAGAGAAGGGGAGGAATCTGAGAAATATGCTGGTGGTAGAAGAGCCAGAATGAGCTGCTAGATTAGAGTGAGAGTCAAGAGCCAGTGAGCTCAGAGATGACCTCTACTTTTCTGGGTCTTGAACTTTGGGGAGTCATAAGCACTCGGTGCTTTCCTGGCCAATATTTAAAGTCAGGAGTTCAAACTCATGTGTGAACATATGTACACACACACACACACACACACACACACTTGTGAAAACACCCACTGCCACTTGTGAAAATAGAACATGCTGAGAAGACTAAGGTCAATATAAGAAATGATTGAGTGAGTGCTTTTCGTTGAATGTCCCACACTTAATGGTGCTCTTTTCTACCTCTGTACTTTTATACAGGCTATTGAAAGGAACATATAATGTCCTTCCCTCTCCTCTCTGTGTATTCTAATCCAGTTTAATCTTAATGCACAGGAAAAGTCCCATTTTCTCTGTGAAGCCACCACCGACAGCCAGGTCAAATGGAGCTCACTTTCTGTAGGACCTTGTAACATACATTCATGGCCCATGTCTAATTCTTAGAACACTTCAACTTTGGCCATGTCATGTGGCTATCCCAATAGTTTACATTTCTCATAAATGTCTCTCCAACTCAGCTGTAAACCCTTTTGAGACCAGAGACAGATTCTCATATGCCCGTTGTAACACTCACACTACCTGGCAGCATGCCCTGAACATAGAAGGGCCTCGACAAACAGCAGTGTAATTACTCGCGTTTTTACACAGACAGTAACTTGATCACCTAGTTTAATAGTCCATATATATAGTAAATAGGAGATTAGGTCACAAAGAGATAGTACTCTGACCAGATCACAGAACTCATAAAAGCTTTGGGAATATGCATCACACGCATGTGGGTTCAGTGACCTTGGACAAGATCCTTAATGTCTGGGTCTCCATTTCTCATGTAAAAATGAAGAGGTTTATGCCTCATGATCCCAAAAGTTCTTGTAGGATTTCTTTTTAAAACCAAAGTTACTGAATATTGTTAAGAACCAGATACTGAACTAAGTAAGCACTGTTGGTATCCTTTTATTTAATTTTTGTAACAACAACTTCATGAGGTGAGGTAGTGTTATTCCTCTTTTCATAGATAAGGAAACTAAGATATAAGAAGTTTAAGTAACTTGCCCAAGGGTACTCAACTAACAAGCGGCAGAATAGAATTGGATTGGAATGTAGGCCTGTTCTACTGCAAAGCCTGAGATCTTAATCACATCGCTATTCTGCTACATTTCTATACCCTTCATTTGTACAGAGGCCTTGAATGAGAAAAGTTAGGTATTTTACCCAGAACTTGATGTCTAGGAATTGGTAGAGGTAGGTTTAGATTCCAACACCAGCTCTCTTTTCCTTATGATATGCTGTGGTGCCTTTTTTATCAAAGAATATTCAGGATGGGGTTGTTCTAGCGTATTTCAACGAGTATACTGGTACTGGAAAGAATTCAGTAATGAATATAGTCAGTTGTGTTTGCTGAATAAAGGAAATGAGTTTATCTTCTTGTTTAGAAAGGTTTTGCAAAGTACCTCTGTGCTGCACCAGTTCTAGGCAGAAGTCAGTGAAAAGGCAGGTACCAACAAATACAGAATCATTATGCTGTACACGTGAAATAATATAACACTACATGTCACCTTATCTCTAAAACAACAACAGCAACAACATATACACCACAGATGGCTTCCTTATTTTACCATGCCAACAATTAGCACGAGATTACCCACGAATGTGGGGAGAGAGAGAACATTTCCTAATAGATAGATCTTTGATTTAGAGATCTGTGATAATCCACAGAGTAACAGACCTTGAAAAATTTTCCTGTTAAAAAAATAGGCATCTTTAAAAGTTGAATACAGAAAGATTAAACCTAACAAGAACGTGAAAATCTTTGCCATTGTGTTTAGTAATGTGATGATACAAGGCTTCATTTTTTTTTTTTTTAAAGATTTTATTTATGTATTTGACAGAGAGAGACACAGCAAGAGAGGGAACACAAGCAGGGGGAGCGGGAGAGGGAGAAGCAGGCTTCCCGCTGAGCAGGGAGCCCGATGCGGGGCTCGATCCCAGGACCCCGGGATCATGACCTGAGCCGAAGGCAGACGCTTAACGGCTGACCCCTCAGGTGCCCCATACAAGGCTTCATTAAAGCTTATTTATTACTCAGTGGTTATTAAAAACTTTCTAGCTACAGTGCTCTAAAACCTCCACATATATTGGTCTTGCGTACCTAGGAGAAACAAAAAACACCGTGGGGCCAATTCTGATGCATAATAGCAACTGCTGGGAGACTTCTGAGATGGGAGAGGTTACTTCTGAGAGTAGGACCGCTCCTCTCTCTGCTACGAACTCTTCTTCTCCTTGACAATTAATACTTAACCCAGAGTGACTACTGTTCTCCTCTAGAAATTACCCCATTCTTGGCTACTGTTGACAGCTTGTTACCTGCTTACCACTTTGTTAATGTAAGGAGGAAAAATAGCTCTTTCTTCTACACTTCTAAATTCTTGACTGGGGTCCCTGTAACAAAAGAGTGATGAAGAGAAAATCATACTCATTTATTTATTGTAAGTTTCATGTGACTTGGGAGCCTTCGTAAGGAAATGAAGACCTGAAGATGTTAGACCTGGATGATTTTAGATTAGGTTTGACAAAGGGTGGAAGGTCATGGGAAAATGGGATAGGACAAAAGGGGGTATGAACTTTGTGTGGTGAATTGGGGGAAACAGCAAGACCTGTTCATTCGATTTCCTCTCAGCATCTTGGAGATGAGGATGCATCTTTCCTCTGGGGATGAGGAGGTCATCCCTCACATAAGGGTTTTATGACCTGCCTTAGGGGAAGGTCAGAGAGTCCTTCCTATCTGTGCTGTTTCTGAAATTCAAGATGCCTTGGTTTCCTATTTTGGGATAGAGTGTCCTGAACTCTGTCAATATTTAAGACCAATAACCTACAGTTTAGGAGACCACAATTAGTTTCACAATCAAATGGCAAAAAAAAAAGCGGTGGAGGGCAAGTACCTGATAAAGATTCCAGTAACATAATTGTGGAAATACACCTGGGTATGAGAGGTGGCAGTTTGTTAGACTATACGAACCAGTCTTTGTAGGCAGTTTACTGAGAAAAGTAGAAGAATATAAAGTATATTCCTTCTTAATCAGACTGACAACGTGGAAAAATGACACAGTTCACTTCATTTCTAGTTCCAAAAAATTAACATGACACCCGGCCCTAATTCATATTGTGATTTGAATCATCCCAGAGCCAACCCGCTTTTCTTCAGGCAAGGAGAATCTCTAAAGGCATAGCCCACAAAATACATAAAGGAATAGCCATGGACCCCCACTTGAAGGAGTTTGCAATGTACTTTAGGACACAAAGTCAGGAGAGGAATTCTAGGGCTTGCTTTGACTATCCTTGACTATGCTCTGTCCCTTGAATACGCCCCATGAAATGATATTGCTGGGTGCGCTCTGAGGCCACTCGTGGACCCCACTCAGCCTTCTTATCTCCCAGGTCCGAATTCGGTGAGGCCAGCATTAACATGATGAAGGCCGTCCCGAGAGTCCTCAGTGAGAGAAGAACGATAATGAAGGGCAGGATCTACACAAAAGGATGATGATGGTGATGATCTCAACACCCTTCCCAAACCAGGATATTCCTAGATCTACTCTGGGATTTTCCACAGCCAGACCAGAGCCAGAAGCTGGCCCTCGTCCCAGTAGACGAGGGCTTGCTTTGAAGTCTCCTCGGCAATTCCATGGACCCCAAGGAAACTTGAGGAATAGGCAAAAAACAATCTTTCCTGTCTCTTCAAATGTCAGTGAGTTGCCTTTGGAGTTAAAAGTGACAGTTGCAACTTTGTATGTGTTTATTCCACAAGCGTACACAACGCGTGTTTTTCTAAGTGTGACTGGAGAATGAGTCCTCAACATTTCTAGTTGAGCTCCGAAGAATACAGGAACTTCTGGATACTTTGATAATGTGTGCATATGCCCAGGGACGTTTATTCTTATTAATAATAAGAAGAAACCACAGTTCTGCTAATGAAGTGTTTGCCAAATGTTGATATACATACGACTCTTCCACAATAAAATTAGATGAAGTAAAACATCTGTGGGTGGGGGGAGGCCCCAAAATTCAGCTGACATCTGGCCAACTTGTATTTGCCTGCTTTTACCTGGCCAAGCCTGTGCCTCTAAACTACACACTTGGTAGGATAGAACCTCCTCTCTAAGGGAAAAGGTTTGTTTCAGGATCAAACTGGACAAAAGGATAAAAGGACAAAAACTCAGAGACCAAAGTGAATGAATGATAGGTCTGTCTTAAAATCTAGAGGCCCACAGTGAAAATGCTGTTATCCACTGTTTGTATTAATGCAGATCATGGTGACGGTAAACAAACGGATTCACCATATGAATAAAAGCAGTGCTGGTTACTGATAATCACAGCATTCGCATAGTACTTGGTTCTGCAACAGTGCAATCTTTAGCTTTAGATAATACCCCTTTGAGGCGAACTGGCACAGTATCATTATCCCCCTCTTAAAGATAAGTTAACTGAGTCAAGAGATTAGATGCTTTATTTGAGGCCACCCAAAAAACAAGCAAAGACTTTATTATGCCTCTTCTGCCAAATACAGCATGGGCTGCTAGCCCCTATATGGCTGTGCTCTTTTATTACATGTGTTGCTTTATTACTGGGGACAGGGTTTTCTGCGGGCTTTGCACTTTGATAGCTTTACTGGGTAGAATTAGGGTTGCCCACTTGCCCATGAATAAGAGGTGTAGGGATGCTTAGGCCAGAGGTGTGGTGAGGCATCTTGGCTGCTTTGTCTAGTGAAATCTCTCAGAACAGAGGGAAGCCCCAGAGATGGTGCTGAAGATACTGCTACCACCTCACAGATGTGGAACCTTTGGGCCACCGTACTTCCACCTGAGTGAAGGGGGAGAGGAGTGGGCCACCGTACTTACTTCCACCTGAGTGAAGGGGGAGAGGGGTGGGGGGCTTAGACTTCTATCTCGGCTCAAAAAGAATTTTACTTCAGATTTCCTCAAATCTAGAGACATATATCCTTCCCTGAGAACAAAGTCAAAATTAAATAAACAGAAATAAACCTATAAAAGGGGGTTGACCTTAACTACTGCCATTAAAGACCTGTACATGAATGTCCCCTTAGCCTCTAAGCATTTATAGTATCAGTAGCTGGATGTGCTCTGCTTTGTATATACAACAGGTAATTAAATCTTGCCAAGCAGAAGTTCAGATTTATAGTTAAAATGAGCACATGCATAATAATTATTATTGTTATCATGGTCATGGTAAATAGCATTTATTAAGGGCTTACCATATGCCAGGTCTTAGGGTAACCTTTGTATCTCATTTAATCCTTAAAACAAACCTATAAGACACTATTATTCCTAGTTTCCTGAAGCAAAATCTTGGATCAAGAAATTTGTTCAAAGTCATCCAGCTATTAAGTGGATAATATGAGATTCAAGCCCAGGTCTGTTTGCCTCCAGGGTCTATGATATTATAAAAAAAGACAGACACAAATACTTGTTTAGTCGTGCCTGTATGCCCTTGTGTATAGATAGTGGGCATGAAAATTCCAGACATGGACTCAGATATGCACATATGTAGCTTTGTTTCTCTATCTCTGATCTTAGCCTGTCTCAAGAGCCCTGTTTCCACTGCCCATGAAAAACTGCACTTTGCTAGTTCAAAACTCATTTTATTTTTTAGTAATTCTCACTTAACACAGGATTGCTCTTTCTCTGTCTTCTCCCCTCCTCCTCTCTTTTAGCGATGAGCTAACCAAAGGAGGAGGAGAGTGGGGCCTCTGTATCACCCTGACATCAGGTGGGAATGGTACACTTGGTCTTCTGTCATCCTCTATCCTTGCTGGCCTCGAAGTAGAACCCAATCTGCTGGCCCCTGCTGCTGATGCCCACAGTTCATAATCTGTAGATGTCATGCTCAAACATTCTTTATCCTCCTCGTCCTACCCCAGGCTCCTTTGCACCCCCTGGCTATTCTCAGCTACCCCAGTGCTCCTCTTGAGGACTGTGAGATCAGAACAGTGGGAACCCTCCTTCCCTCCATGGGGTGGGGAGGCTCCCCTCAGGTCCATGCACCCAGCTCCTCCCTGGTCTGCTGTACTGGATGCAACCTCTGAAAGGCTTAGAGTCTCCTCAGGCTATCCTCTGAGAATAGAGGCAGAACTCCCCACAGTCTCCACCTCCAGTCTTGCTAAGTTTTATGAGGTTTCTCTTACCGTCACTCAGGGACAGCACGTACGACCTGACCAGGTCTCCCTTTGAATCTCTCCCTTCTTCAAGCTGGAGAAACACTAGCCATTTTACCCACTCTGTGGCTTAAAATAGAAACTTTCTGATCCTCTGGTTCCTTCAGGCTCTAAGTCTTAAGAAATTTAAAACAGGCTTTCTTCTCTTGTAATATTGGCTTTCAAGACAATTCTACCTACCTTAGCCTTCTGAAAAGTTTTTGAGTACTTCAGTTTACTTCTTTAGTCTGTAGCCTTCCTACTCAGAGGCATTCCCTTCCTCTAACCTACAGGTTGATGTGGGCAAACGAGAAATGCAAGAAAGAAAAACATCAGTCATTATCTTAAAATAGTAACTCATTTCTGTACAGAGATATAGGAGTACGAACTGTAAGTCTTTGTAATTGTCTTCCATGAAAGTGGTGTCTTAACCTTAACTTTCCCTATAAATAGGTCTTAGTCACTTCTCAACAGTATTCATTATATATATTACCTGGTAATGAAATGGAACTATCACGTAAGGGGATACTACACTTTGAGCATTTGCAGTTACACCTTCCTTAACAGAGAAGCAATTAAGATGTGTGAAAAGCACTATATCTTGTGTGTGTGTATGTGCGTGTGCGCACGTGCGCGTGCACGTGCACAACTGGACAGGCTGCCATTTTGCACATGTATCATAATTGTTCTTTGTGCTAAAAGCAATGCAGAAGTGAACCACAAAATTTTAGCCACTGGCAAGTTTCGTACCAGTTTCGTTGCATTCAAATCACTGACATTTTCAGCTAAATCATGTATCACAAACCCATTCACATATTTCCTCCTAGCCGGTTAAAATCAGTCTGATCCTGGACTGTGTTAGGGTCCGAAACACAAGTACCTGAGTGTTGGCTGCATGACTTCTATCTGAACACCAGATGTTGTGTGTGTCAGTGGTCCACGCCTCTGCAGCATGGCCCAGGTCCTGGATGCCACACCAGAAAGCTCTCTCCCGTCATGAGATCACACAGAGTCAGCTCATTGAGTGAGGCTGGGGGGGAGAAGAGAAAGGCACGTTTCATTTACACCCCCTCCAACTGCCATGTGTACACACATTTTTAATGAATAAAGAGAATATCGAGAGACCATTTTTGTAAAAACACAACAAAACCAAAAAAGCACAAACTCTTGGAAACACTTACATACATATGTTTGCATATGTTTAGACAAAGGTCCACCAAAGCACATCGAATTGTTAACAGAAATTACCTTCAGAGAGTTGGGTTAGCAGAGGGTGATGAGGTGGACTTCTTCCTTCAATTTATGCAACTCTGTCCTGTCCTGGTTTTTTTTTTCCCTTAAGTATTGTCTACACTGTAATTTAAAAAATGTGATTTGCATGGAGGTAAACCTCAAAGCTAGCCTTCTGAGGGGACAGGTTCTGTCAGAAGCACACGTCTGAAGGTGCTTCTTCCTTCTGATGCAGTCAGCTTTGGAAACCACTGTTGGAGAAGCATTCGGTTATGCAAAAGGAGAAAGGGAGAAACGTGAGCTCTTTACTCTTAAGAAAGATGAAACGACGTGTAAAGGAGAAAGGATCCAGTGCACTGTGGAGAAGGAGGTCTGCAATCCACAGGCCACAGTGTGACTCTTCTCAAATCCATGCCTACCCCAGTGGAGATAATAGACTCGGCACGGAAGTCACATCTTGATTCTGTCCCAACAGCGTATCTACCCAGGTGCCCAGAAATCCAGGATGTTAATGAAGTGAAAGATGTGCGGCCAGCCCTGCTCTGTAGCTGGGGCCCAGCCCTGGCACCCCTCCTGCTGCCGTGTGCCACTCCTGGAATGCTCCTGGAGGCCACTACACCCTCAAACTAACTTCTGGCTGAACTGGGGGTGTCCTGGTTCCAGCCGAGAAGAGGCTTCAGTCCTGGTTTTCACACTTGAACTTTTGGTTCAGGAGCAAAAGCCAAAAAATGCAACCTACCCTGCGCAACAGCCAGGGTGTTGCTCCTGCCAGGCAATTCCTGGCTCAGTGGACCACCACCTCCTACTTTTTGGACCAGGAGGATACACCAGAGACCAACCTCCCGTGATTCAGGCCTTGCTGACAAATCACTGATCCAGCCAGATTTCTTCCTTTGCTTGAGTTACTACCTGGTAATGAATTGCGCACTTTGTAAATATTAATACTCTTATACTAGCAAGATATGGAAGAAATACATGCAAGATTTATTTAAAAATGATGGCCCTGGGACTTAGAAGAGTTTTTTGGGTGGGGGGATTTTATTTTTAGTACCATTTCTGCTCTAACAAGCTTTGAACTTTATATAATAACTTGCTGCTGACATGTGATTCATCATATCATCATCACAATTCTAGTGTGGTGTGTTCTTTTTCTACACAGAAGTGTTAAATGCATAGGACTTAAAATGCTATGAGAAGGCCACAGCTCTACAGGAGAATAATTCTTAATCTATATGGAAAAGTTGACTAGGACTTGAATGAAATAAACATGTTTGTGGTACCCATGAATACAATGTGGTATAGTAAAGGTGAGAAAAATCTGAGAATATTGGAAGAATACATAGTGAGACACTCTACAGTTATGATAGTGAAGATTGTCTCAGGCTTCTGGATCTGGCAACAAAACAATTTACATTTTATTGCCATATAATCTATTGATGCCACTTTATATTTAATTGTCAAATTTCCTTTAAAAAATAAACTCATGTCGGGGCACCGGGCTGGCTCAGTTGGATGAGCATGCTCATGGGTATAAGTCCCATGTTGGGTGTAGAGATTACAAAAATAAATAAGTAAACAAACAAACTCATGTCTTCATTTGCTTTTAACATTTTTTAAAAATCAAGAATCACAGAAAAGTTAACTGGCTTATTATTTACCAAATAAATGCTTAATAGAGACAAATTTGAAACATTTCCAGATCCAAACCATGTGTGTATTTTATTTGACCCACCTGCCTCCAAGGCTGTCCTTTCCAGACAGTTATGTTTTATTGCTGCTGTTCTTAATCCCATTTTGGAACTTGAATTTTTTTTTTCCTCCTCATGTACCTATTATCGCTGAGCAATCTATACTGTACCAGAAACGCTCAACAGAAAGTGGAAAAACACACAGAAACTTGGAAGGCCTGAGTAGGTTAATGGCTAAGTAACAGCAAAAGTTCTCACAGGTGCTCAAATTAGTGGAACAGGGGAAAACAAGGATTGGTTTTCTTGTTTACAATTACATTGACTGACTTTTTCTTCACAATGAAGAGCATAGAATTTCAACTTTAAATCTGGGACTGTAAGAGGTTAATAGCTATATTTTTACATCCTCCCAGTTTCATCAGTTTATATTTTATCCCTGAAAGTTTGCTGCGTCTTTGTGCTAACTGTAAGAGGCTTGCATTTTTCATGAGCATAGTGAGTACAAGAATGATGAATACTGTCGAGTAAGGGAAACTGAATTCCCTACACTTGTTCCAACTTTGACCTTGGAGAACACAGAAAGTTTTCTCATTAGGTATTGTTTATGGTTCATGTGTTCAGATGAAGCAAGTTAGTAAATCTGTCAGAGAAAAATTCACATTTCTCAGGAGCATCCCATCAAATAATAGGAATATATACATGTTGTATATTTGAAACTCTGTGGTTTTATTTTTAGTGTTTTAAGCTTCAGTTTATATGCTTGTTGATATATGAGAGTCTTTCTTTTTGGAAGTCCAACCAAACAGATTGAAAAACAAATTGTGAAATCACATGACACTCAGAAATATTGCATCACTCTACCCCTTCCCCCCCCCACATTCCCCTCCCACTTGTCTCAAAAAATTTCCTAACAACTGAGAGCACCATCACTGTGAGTACACTGACATTTAAAAAGATGAAGAGATGTTTTTTAGAGCCCCCCCAAAGCATTTACTCTTACAAATCATATATGCAATGAATTGACCACTGAAAATTAATCTCAAATATGCTTGTGTTTTATTCCACTGCAAGCAAAACTGAAAGGAACACTTGTTTTGTGTTAAAACAGTATTAAGATGGCATTTTTTTAAAGCCAAGTAATTTGAGAGTTCGAATTTGTTTGTTTGTTTATTTATTTGTTTATTTATTCATTTTGATACAGAGAACGCACAAGCCAGGGCGAGGGGTGGAGGGAGAGGGAGAAGCAGACTCCCCACCAAGCAGGGAGCCTGATGCGGGCGGGGCTCAATCCCAGGACCCTGAGATCATGATGGAAGACGCTTAACTGACTGAGCCACCAAGGTGCCCCTAAGATGGCATATATTTTGTGATCTCTTTCAGTATTTGAGTCGTAGGAAACCAAGAAGTAGAGTTAGAAGAGCTGGTTCTAGTAATTTAAAACTCACAGTGAAGAAATCATAATGCTCTCAATTCTGGTTGCCTTTCCCAGGCCAGTGAGTGGTAAGTCCATGCTCATGGTGGATGCATCTATAAGAGGCAAGTTCAAAAACAGCTTTTTTGATAGAGAGCCCGAAAGCTGGAGAATTTCAAAGTAGATTAGCTGTGTTATAGTCAGTGGATACAGCCCCAAAGAGAATGCTAGTGCACACTGAGTTTTGACATTTTATTCAACAGACAGTTATTATTTATTAATATATTGGTCCCTGCTATAATAGCTATTATTGTTATTACTATTATTATCTGCTCTGCTCATTGTTACATTTGCAGTACAGAAATGAGGGCTTGGCACATAAAAGGCAATCAATAAGTATTTATTGAATGAATGGATGACTCAGTTAAGAGAGGAATTACCACCTAAAGAAGAGTAATTTTCACTTGTTTTACTGTGTAAAAACAGTACTCGATAATTAGCTATATTTATTTTCTTTTCAGACCCTTCTTTGCTAAAACTTTACTTTTCTTCTGTCTCTACCACTGAGAGTCAGTGAAGTTAGACACTCAGCTTCAAGTTAATTTCCTCCTATTTGTGGATGTCATCCATGTATATGCCTTTCAGCCAGTGTAATCTTTCCAGAAGTTCTTGTTGACTGTAAGAGCTTGAAAGCTCTTTATCGTTGAAGGAATGAGAAAACTGACATCCATTGTGTCTCAGTTGGTGACAGAAATGTGTAACACTGAACAAGGCCTTTATCCTCTGTTTATCCATCTGGAAAATGAGAACAACAATACTCACTAGTCTGGTATGGAAGTCATTGCCAAGGACTTTGTGATCCACACAGTGAAGGTGATTTTTAGTTGCTACATATTACAGATGTTTCCCTTTGATTAATTGGGTGTTCAGGTACTAGAGCACTTTCAGAGATGTTAAGCAAAGAAAAAGAAAAAAGGAAAAAAGAAAGAAAAAGCAGAGATTGGCTTACAGATTTTAAATGTTTACATACTTCCTTAATGCTTTAACTTCACATTTGATAATCTACAGTCAGAGATTAGATAATTTAGTACAGTCCTTTTTAACCAGGCTGTGCCCACACTTCCCTGTGGAAGCTTTAAGTCTACACATGCCTTGGGCCCACCTTATTTTCCCTTGATTAAGAACCAGGGTTCCAGACCAACTTCTTTTTTTATGAAATAGGACATTGAGGGACAGCTGGTAAATGTAATATCAGGACTAAAATTTTCCTCTTCTGACTTCGGATGGGTTTTTATTCACATATAATATGAGGTATCTAATCTGTTAATTTGTATATACACACATATATAATATATATAATTATTATTATTTTTTAACTTGGGACTTGAACGCATGAGAGTTCAAGACCTGAGCTGAGATCAATAGTCCAATGCTTAACCAACTGAGGCACCCAGGTGCCCCTGTACTGATATATATTAAGTTAACTTTCTAGATACAACTTTGCAGTAACCTCTGGAAGTTTGATTATCTGTGTTACTTTACAGTTTATAGCTATTTTACCCCTTTCTATTTTTTATCTAGAGAGCCTTCTGAGATTCGCCTTGTTAGAAATAAATTCAACCCCTTAAAAGCTTTCAAAGCACATTAAGCTTGTTTTTGATCATTTATCACTCAGTATGGTCCTGTATTAAAGAATTTAATATGGAACTTTTTGTTTCCCTAGCTTGTGAGCTCTTGGAGATAGAAGTCAACATGCTCATTGTCTTTAGGACATAAGAACAAACCTAAGTTTGTGCACCAGGCGATGTGTGAGGCCAGCCGTCCTCAGATTTTAGCAAGCATCAGAAATAGTTGGAATGCTTATTAAAGTATTTATTGCTACCCCCCCCCCCCCCCCGCTTCTGATTAAGTGAGTCTGGGGTGAGGTGAAGAATTTCCATTTCAAGCAAGTTCCCAAATGATGCCACTCTTCTGCAGGGTTCCTATTTGAGTATTTGCTACTATTCCAGTAAGTAGGTTTTATTATTCTCATTTTCACAGAAGTCACACAGCTAGTAAGTGGGAGAGACAAGACTGGAACCTCATCTCTTGATGCCTAGTGCTGTGGTCTTTCCTTTACACACCTTCTCTTTATCTTGGAATTCCTTCTATCATCATAAGCTTTAAGAAATGCATGCAGGAGGGGCACCTGACTGGCTCAGTCGGTGGAGCATACAACTCTTGATCTCAGGGCTGTAAATTCGAGCCCCAGGTTGGGTGTAGAGATTACTTAAAATAAAAAATAAAATAAAATCTTAAAAAAAAAAGAAAGAAAGAAATGCATGCAGGAGATAATTGCTATTAGAATGGAGATAAACTGCCCAGGTTCAATTATCATTGTGAGCAAATTAACTTAACCTTTTCCCCTGTGTGTCAGTTTTCTCATCTGTAAATTGGGAATTAGCAGTATTTACCTGTAGTGCACATTATAGTTGGCTCTCCCAAATTTGATCTATTCTTTTTTCACTATGTAGTAGTCACTGTGGTGCAGAGAATTGCCCCAGCACCAGGAGTAAATTATAATTCATCCAAATCAGTCAAGATAATCATAATCCTCTGGATCACGAGATGAGTTAATCATACCATAGTATTTCTCCTCCCCCCAACTCTACGCCCAATAGCTACTATTTAAGAGATAAGCATCAGACGAAAGGTGGATCATAAGGAGAAGGCAGTTTTTTCACTTTTCATTGTTGGTGGAGTACTCTCTCACCTTTCTAGATCTCCGTAAGGAAGCGGGTTTTCTACTGATGGCCATGCTACAAAGGAAAACTGGTGTTGGGAGGAAACTAGGGCTGGATGTAAGGACAGCAGTAGGACCTAGGAACCTGGTGACAGAATGAAGCCCCTAGATTCATCAACCAATCCTGAAGCTGCTCTCTCTCTAGACTACCAGTTAGGTGAGCCAACAAGTGCCTGTATTGTTTTAGTCAGTTGGAGATTTTTTTCCCCCTGTAACTTACAGTCAAACACCCTAGCTGATAACCTATCTCAAAGGATTCCTGTGAGAATTAAATGACATAATGCATAAAAAGGGCTTGGCATTAATTAGGATGTAACAAGTATGAATTAAATATCCTTATCAGGGAAGTTACTAGATCCAAGTAAAAAAAATACATATATATTATTGGTCTCCTTTCAAATTCTCCTTCTTTATCAAAAGACAAGTGACCTTAAATGCCATTGTCAGCTCCTGACCAAAAGCTCCCTTGGAGGTGTTTTCACCAGCAGGATTAGAGAAGCCAAAATAACCAGGTGAATATCTCTGATCGTGATAGAGAAGTTGGCTATAACAGGGAAAGATTATTCTGAGATTTATAGAATCACAGAACAACAGCTTACGATTAATTTTAGTAAAGAAATTCACGAAATAAGGAGATAGGTGTTGATATCTCTAGTCATAGCTGGAAAAAACGGCTCCGATGGAGTGAATTGCAGCCAGTCTCATACAGAGATGGATTGCATCCAAACCCGGTGCTCGTATTACTTGTAGTGGATGTTTGTTCTCTTGGCTGTCCAGCATGCCACCCTTTCTTTTAGGGCACTGTCCCTGTACTACATCAAACATGTGATTCCTTTAAGGCTGCCAAATAACATGTAGTTTCCGTTATTACTAGGCTAACACAAAATTATTGCTTTTTCAATAATTACATTTATAGTCATTGACCAAGCAGGGAGCCCGACACAGGACTCTATCCCAGGACCCCGGGATCATGACCTGAGCCGAAGGCAGCCGCTTAACCGGCTAAGCCACCCAGGCACCCCCCTTGTTTCCTTTTAAAATTTGAATTTAAGGGGCACCTGGGTGGCTCAGTCGGTTGGGCGTCTGCCTTCAGCTCAGGTCATGATCCCGGGGGGTCCTGGCATCGAGCCCCGCATCGGGCTCCCTGCTCAATGGGGAGCCTGCTTCTCCCTCTGCCTCGCCCCTGCTCGTGATCTCTCTCTCACTCTCCCTCTCTCTTTCTCAAATAAATAAATAAAATCTTTAAAAAGAAAAAAGGAAACAAGGAAGGATAAGTAGAGGACACATAATCTTTGGTCAGTAGATGATTCTATTATATCTTTTAGGATCTGGAATACCCTGACCAGTGTATTACATAAAAAAAAAAAAAAAAAATCATAAGAATTTGAGGATACATTTTAGAGGGGAAGAAGCTTGCAAGTCACCAGAACATGCCCTAGACTCGTGTGTGTGTGTGTGTGTGTGTGTGTGTGTGTCTTGGTAGTGATTTTGTGTCATTGCCTCATTCTTGGCATTCTGTCAGTACTCAAGAAAACCAGATTGAGAATTTGGAATCTGTGCTTCAGTGGATTGAAACTGACCTCTAGTCACTAAGGAAAAATCAAAACAAAACACACAAGAATTTGGAGAGGATATTTTTCTGCCAACAAATAATTTTTCCTTGATGTTATTTCTTAGTTGGGCCAATATTCCAATGGAAAAAATAGATTGGTCAAGAGTTCAGTATAATTTTTTGTGACATTTGACCTTAAGTGACATAATAAAAAAATTAATGACAGAAAATTGTATTCTTTCATATGGATGCATGTGTGACTATTGGTCTCACACAGAATATTTAAGAGGAAAAAGCAGAAAGGATAATCTAATGGCATTTTGTTTTATTTGGAATGTTAATTCTTAAGCTAATTTATTTATTCAATAAATATTTTTGCCAGGTACTGTTACAGCCACTTGGGATGTATCAATGAACAGACCAAAAATGGGAACAAAACTGTACGTAGAGATGAGGGTTTAAAATATTGTTGGGTTTCTGAGACTTGTGAGCTAATTTATTTGTTTGCTGTAATTGTTATCATGATTCTTGGCTAAAGAGCTTTTTATAATGCCTTGATTTTGAAAACTTCATTTAGGGTCTAACTTCCCATTCTTTGTTGAGCCAAATGATATGATAGGGGAGGGAACTAGGGAAGCTCAGAGGAGGTTAAATAGGGAGCAGACTCTGGGATAATTTGGAGGAAACAGAAGAAAAGTGTCATCTGAGTAAGGAAGAAGCTATTGTGAAGGGAGATGTTGGATTTCTATATGAAGGGGAACTCTGAGGGAAACTGGTCAAGGTTTGAACGACATATTGGTTATCTTTGTGGTGTGGGGTACCGTACGAACACCTCAGCAGTACTTAAGGAAACTTCAATAAAACCTCCATCTCTCTTCAGTATTTCTGGTGGGGATTTTTCCGTTCTTTGCCTCTCTTCCTACTTCTCTTCCTCTTTTTCTTTTTTTTGCTTCTTCCTCTGGTAAGTCAAATGTCTAGAGAATAGCCTTAGGTCAGGGGCAAAAAAACCTAGTGTCAAATTAAAGAATGGAGGCCATTAGACTGAGGTGGTTCTAATGCCTTAGCAGCCTACATAAGCAAACCCAAACCTAAGCCTCTAATTCCTCAAGGTTAAAAATTGAAACGAAGGACAACCAATCACAGTCAGTTAGGCTTTCCCCAAATAAGGCAAGCACTTAAGCTATAGACAATCAAATAGTTCTCTTGCTTTGCTTCTGCCTCGTTTCTAGAAGTCTTTCTCTTAGCTCTTAGCTCCTGTTGGTGGAGCACTCCTGACCACTTCTGGTCTGGCGCTGCCCAATTTGGTGCAATTGTTGCTCAAATAAACTCTTAAAATTTGTAATACGCCTCTATTTATCTTATAACACTAGTTATATTTGGTTTACATATGATTTTTTAAAACATTCTACATTATATAATTTTACATTTGGGGAAAATTGCTCTCATATATTAGACATAAGTAATCTAGACAATCTCTTCCTTTTTTTTTTTTTAAGATTTTATTTATTTATTTGACAGAGAGACACACAACAAGAGAGGGAACACAAGCAGGGGGAGTGGGAGAGGGAGAAGCAGGCTTCCTGCGGAGCAGGGAGCCCGATGTGGGGCTCGATCCCAGGACCCCGGGATCATGACCTGAGCCGAAGGCAGACGCTTAATGACTGAGCCACCCAGGCACCCCTAGACAATCTCTTCTTGACAGGGAGTTTCAACTGGAGGTCAATTTAAAATGTTTAAGATTGTCAAAAGGAGAGCATGGGTTTAGAGAGACTGTGACACCGAACTGTAGAATTCCATTATTAAACATAAAGCCACTGGTCAGATCCTGGAAACACTGCTGGCCTTACGGGATATAACCTAAGTAACAGTAGTCGAAGTAGTAATGGTAATGAGATTAAGAGAAGTTAGTTCTGAAAGCTTCTATTTACAAGGAGCCTCCTGTGTGCCAAGGACCATTCTAGACATTGTCTCATTCATTGAATTCTGTTGTTGTTTTGTTTTTTTTCTTTTAAGTAGGCTCCACGTCCATCATGGAGTCCAACGTGGGGCTAGAACTCACGACCCTGAGATCAACACCTGAGCCGTCATCAAGACCCAGGTGCCCCTTGTCTGATTGAATTCTCACTACTGTTCTATGAGGTGGGTAAATTACTTGCTCAGTGTTACACAGATTTGTAGCCATTCTTTGACATATCTTTTGGGCATGGACCACCAGGGAAATAAAACATCTATCATTAAGGATTCTGGCCTATTCTGTGGTGGACAATAAAGAGGCTTTTACTCTCAGAGAGGGTTCTCAAGACTTCTAATGTTGACCTGGTATCAGAATGGGCCTCCTTGTTTCTCGAACTTCCCTGATGAAGAGCCCATATGTATCCTGAAGCACTAGAGACTCCAGATGCACCTAGGGCCACAAACCTTTAGTCCATTTGGAATTGACACAACGAAAGAAAACAAATAGCTGGATATTTTCGTCTTCCCTTGCAAATACAGTAAGAAATGATTGTGAGGTGACTTCTTTTCCTCCCTCCTTTTCCTATCTCCTTTCTTCTTTCCTTTCTTCTTTGTCTTTTGTTCTTTCTTTCACGTATCTACTCAAACAAATATTGAGGGGTTCCTTTCTGCAAGGCCCAATGCTAGACGCTGGGGCTGCATGATGGTGGTATAATAAGAAATACATATTTTGGTCTTCCTCCCAGGTTCCTGGCACAGAAAACCCTTGGAATTCCTTGAGCAATACCGGGGACAGGAGCATCTTTTGTTATTCATAATAAGCCCCTTTCAACCATACTTGAGTTTATGGTAATGAGATGACTCTTGGAAGGTGGAGGCTGGTTGCCAGAGGATCCAATCAGGTGATTTCAGTCCCACCCTTTGACCTCCAGGGAGGAGAGGGGCTGGAGAATGACTTAATCACCAATGGCCAAGGACTTAATCAATCATGTCAATGGAATCTCCATAAAAACCCTAAGTTATGAGTTCTAAGAGCTTCCACATCAGTGAACACATCCAGGTGCTGGGAGGGTGGCACATCCAGGGATGGGGATGGGAGCTGCACACCCCCCTCCACCCACACCTTACCTTGAGTATCTCTTCCCTCTGGCTGTTCCTGAGTTCTAGCCTTTATAATAAACGGTAAATGTCAATGAAGTATTTTTCTGAATTCTTTGAGCCCTTCTGGCTAATTATCAAACCCAAAGAAGAGATGGTGGAAAAGCTCAATTTACATCCCATTGATCAGAAGTGCAGATGACAACCTGGGTCTTAGGATTGATGTCTGAAGTGCAATCTTGTGGGACTGAGCTCTTAAATTGAGGTCATGTGCTAATTCTGGCCAATTACTGTCAGAATTTAGTTAAATTGTAGGATAGTCAGTGGCTGCTGAGAATTGGAGAATTCCTTGGTGTGGAGAAACCCACGCATCTGGTGTCAGAAATATCCTGTGGGCAAAGAGGAAACAAGTTTTCCTTTAGTTGATGTTCCTTTTAATTGTGTGCAAAGCACAATCTTTGCCTCTGGAGAGGAGGACCTAATTTCCATTCAGTGTGGATCATAAGCATCATGAGGTCAGGAGCCATGTCTCATTTGCCACTGCATCCTCTACCCCCACCTTGCACAGGACGTGGCAGTAAGCATGTGCTCAAAAAATATGTTGCATGAATGAATACAAGGCTAGTATTGCTTCACTAATGAAAGGGTACACTTGAAACCTCATCTGGTTAATGCCACCCTACAGACTGCCCAAACTGCCCTCAGGAAAAACAGAAGCAGCGTGAATTCCGATCCTGAGAGTGGTCATCTGGGATACATACCTTATGAAAAAGTATGGATGTTCAGGTTGAGTAATGAGACACTCCGTTTGCAAATAACACATGTTCGTTTTCATGTTGCTAAAGACTCTTTCCTAGGAAAAGAAACACTTGTAATTTAATATGTAATGTTCTCAGAGTACGAGGCCAAACCACCTCAAGTTGTGAACGCTTTGGCTCTGAAGAGCCAGTCGGGGTCAGGGCAGGGCAGGACTTGGCTTAATGCCCCTCCAGAATAAACCAAACAGCTACAGGAAGTGGTTTCCGTGATTCAGTAGGTGGCACACTTCCTTTTGAGTCAGAACTGAATCATGGTCGTGAGAGACAAAAAAGACCTATTTCTTTATCCCATACTTTTTCCCTATTCCCAATAGTAAATTTATCACAGTCTGTCATATGACATATCCTGTTTAGTTTAACGTGTTTCACCAGAAAAGAAAAAAAAATGCAAATCAACTACGAGGAGGCAAGAAGAGACTGGGAAACACAGCAGATGGAAATGAATCCAAGCATCATTCTTTCACCAGAGGACCATATTCTCCGAGGAGATTGAAAGAAAAGCCACAATCTGATTTCACTGGGGTCATCAAGGCCCCTGGTTCTCTCGACTGGAATCTGACCCATTTCCAGTGGAAGCAATTAGATCACACTTACATAAACCGTGTTGCTTTAAATGGCTCTGCTCTGCTCTTCCCTCACTGACCCTGGCTTCCTCCCTGGCCTGTCTGCTGGAAGGCCCCCCTGGTGCTGTCCCAAGCATGGCCCTCGTTCAGCTGTGGGTGAAATGATCCTGTTCTGAATGTACTGAATGCTGCTGGCAATGCTGTAAATTGTTTGGAGGCTTAAGGAAAAACCCCCTGGATATCAACAAGTCATAAAAACAGACATAGTTTCTCAGTGTGTCTTTAATTTTTCAATATTTATAGTTCTGGGAATGTAAACATTTTTATCCATACTTTCATCTGATAAACTTGGTTTTATTATATCTTTGTTGCTTCCTTCTACCCCAGTTCCTTCTGTTTGGCTGCGTGTCTCAAAACAAAGATTCAGAAACTCATGCTGTATGTCCTGTATTTATATCACTCTTGGAAGAGTGATAATCAGACTGGAATCAAAAATCTTACTGCCATGGGGGCTCCTGGGTGGCGCCGTTGGTTAAGCAACCCACTCGGTTCCGGCTCAGGTCATGATCTCAGGTTCATGAGATCAAGCCCTGCATTGGGCTCTGCACTCTGCGTTCTGCACAGAGTCTGTTTGGGATTCTCTCTCTCTCCCGCTTCCTCTACTCTGCTCGTGTGCACCCACACGCTCTCTGTCTCTCTAAAATAAATAAATAAAATCTTAAAAAAAAAAAAAGGGAACATTATTGCCGTGTTAGTATTCTGCAGCTGCTTCTGTGAACTATTCCAGTGGTTTGAAGAATACAACATTCAAAATCACATAGACTGTGTTCAGATTCAAGCTCAACAAAAAATTGCACAGCTCTGTGACCTTAGGTAAGTCTCTTAACCTCTCTGAGTCGTAATTTCCTTCATCTATAAAATGGGACTCTAGCATAAGAACAATATTACTGTGAGAACTAAATAAAGCTTTTACCTAGTGCCGAGAACAGCTCCTAGCTCATATTTGGCATTTAAAATAAGCTAGTGCCCTTTCTCTTTATTTACAATACCTTTCCATTGGGAGGTCAGAAGAGCATTTGGACAGAACAGCTGCATGCGCACACTGAGTCTTACCCTTCCCCAAAGACGTCAGTCCCATCCAGCTCCTTCAGCACTTTCATCAACAGCACCTGCAGCATATGTCATATCAAATGGTATCCTTAATGGAGCGGTAGAGATGCCCAGCCAGGAAGCAGGCTTTAAAGCCAAAGCCAGCTCTTCTGGACAGGACAGTTGTGGCTGATAGATGGCAGCCAAATGTGAAGGGAGTCCTCATCTGACACGTGGAAGAGAGCACCTAGAGGATGGGCAGGAAAAAGAACCGTGGGCAGCACTCACAGCCAGACAGAGCAGCCGCCGGGCCCGGGTCAAACAGGCTGGTAGACAGGTGGAAATGCGAATACACTGGTGGATTTGAAACGCCCTTCTAAAACATCCATCCGTCCACATCCCTTCAATTCCTCCCGCATAGCCATACGGAGAGGGTGATGGCTTTTGGAGAAGAGGAGTTGTACCCCCCCCACCCCCAGAATTAAGGTCCGAAAGATCATTTTGTACTCACCTGCCTTAGAGCCATCACTTTGTATATGGTGGGTGCCTGGTTTCCTGGTTCCCTGACTGTCTCTTCCCCTGGACTGGGAGCTCCTAAAAGGCAAGCAATGTGTCTTATTTGTTTTTGAACCAACCCTTACCTGTAGCACAGTCCCTAACCCATAACAGATGCTCAACCAGTGTTTGTTGACATAAAAGAAATACAAGAAAGTCCAGTCAGAAGGACCACGGGAAAACTTCAACAGGAGTTGATGGCCTCTGGGGCCGAGGTCTCATAGGAGGACTGGCTGGATAGGCCAGTTTTGAGGAAAAGAGCCAGAAGTCAGAACCCCAGTGTGAGAATATGGGGAAAAGAAGACAGAAACTGTTTTTTGAAAATTGCACTTGTGGGCAGTCCAAGCTAGACATGACTTCTGGAGGTCTGGCCATTGTCTGAATGGAGTGTTGATTGCGTGTGTGCTGGAGGCTTCTGTTTAAATAACTACCGGAGTAGGATGACTCAGCAGCCAGAGGATGGGGCGCTCTCAGGCTGTCTCCTCCTTTAAGTGACAAATCATATTGCCCTGGGTGTCTGTGGCGGTCTCTGATATGACACACGATAGCTCCTGTCTTGCCAGCTCATCAGCGAGGGTGCCAAGTCACCCATCACTAATCAGGAGACTGACAGAAATGGTTTGACAGGCATGATCTCATGCCCAAGCCTGGAGATTACTCTTTAAAATGGACTCTTATCCGTGGATTGCGTTTCTGAAATTTAGAGGCTGCTTTTAAATTTTTATTCTATCTCTCCATCAAGGACTTCTGATGGTTGTCCGGATAAAGTCAAATTTTGATATCTTGGCAGCTGAAGTCCTGCAGAAACTGATCTACACCTGCTCTCCTGGCACCATAGACCCTAACTATGCTTTGTTTCTTGTTTTCCCTTAACACTGGCTTGCTACTTTTTGTTTCTTTGTTTTCATACCCAGCAGATATACAGCGGCAGGACAAAGCTTTAAGAAAGAGGCCTAGGAGGAAATCCTATCTAGTGCCTATTTCCTGAGAATTGCGGGAAGTTACCATTATTAAAATTTAACGGTATATTGCTCATGAACTAGCAGTGTTCTCTGGATTTTTTTGTTTGACAAATGCTGATCACCTTTCAAGTAGGGATCCAAGAATAGCTCAGATACACGGATCAAAAATTGCAGGAGCCCGTGAATGAAATTGTGAATTGGACCAGCTGCAAAGTGTTTTGCCTAAAAAGAACAAAGTAAGATTTTAAACTTTTATTCTTAAGCACTCTAGGTGTTTACATGTCTGCAGGACTGATATCAACCTTCAGATCTCATTTTTGCAACCCGCGGCTCAGATGAAGGAAGTAACCCACACCGTCCACACCACCACTCTTCACCTTTAATGCCACCTTACGCCCGCACTCCAGACAGCTTGTCCATTGGGAATTCTCTCAGCTGCATCAGTACATACAGTTCCTGGTGAGCGATGTGGTCACACATTCTGTTTCCTCAGAACTTAGTTCAGTGGGCCCAGGACAGGTAGTGGTGCTTACTACTATTCATTCAATTTGAATTTGAAAGAGGACCTCACCACTTTCTTCCATCCTCTGTAGATTGTACTCAAGAATAATGGAGAATTGTGGCTTCGTATTTACCCCCCAGCGTTTTCATTGTCAACCTAATTATTATTTACAATAATAATTTCTGTTGGCAGACGGTGGTAACTCTTGAAGTCCCCTTTTGAACCCAGAGAAATGTTGTTCTACTTGAGATAAATGGGTAACAAATGGAGGAAATATTCAGAAATACTTGTGATTCTAATTCACTTGCAAATTTTACTTTTTCCACTTTGAGCTATGCTATAGTTATGAGTCCTTAAGAAATCCATTTTGGATTGCTTATGATTTTTAACATTATTGAAAAATGAAGTAAAACATTTCATGAGTTTATTATAGATGTTTAAAAATGTATAGATAAGCACACAGAAGAAACTCTGCAACATCTACAGTCTCCCAACCCAGAAATAACCACAATTAATATTCTAGAGTTCCCAAGTTTTTCCACGTCTAAGGAATTCTGAACATGTTACTTTGTTATCTATTTTCAAAATTTAATAATAGTTGATGTACCTCTTTCTACACCAGTTTAATTGCTATAATGATTTATTATTTTATGGTTTTTTCATAATACATTTAAGCTTCCTTATTTTTCTCACTGTTATGCAAATGCTCCAAAGACACTTTTGTAAATAAATATTTGTCTGAATCTCCTGTTAAGCCCTACAAGTAGAGTTTCTGAATCGAGGTCATGATTTTTCTTAGGTTTCTTTTTTTTTTAATATGTGGTACAATTTTCCTCAAAATTTGTATCAGTTTATACTCCTACAAGTGGTGTGGATTTTTTTTTAGAATCACCATGACAATCCCTGCTGCAAAATACCTTTAAAATAAACGTGTGTGTGTCTGTCTGTGAATTAACGAACATTTATTGATCATTGCCCTATGCCATGCACTGATCTGGGTACTGAAAGAGTGAACGAGGTACGCGAAGACCTTCTCAGCTTAAATTTTTTGATGGAATTGAACAACAAGCAGATAATATCATTAATATCATTTCAGACTGGGATATATGCTGTGAAGAAGAGTAAAGCAGTGTGTGAATGCATTTGTGTGAAAGTAGGGTGGAGTAAACTGTTTAGACAGATGGTCAGGTAAAGCCCGGTATAAAGATTCAATATCAAAACAGAAAATGTTTCTTAAACTAAGACTTGATTATTTTAGAAAACTGAATGTGGACAAGTACAAAGAGAAAATAAAAAGTTACCTACAGTTCTAGCAATTTGGTTCCTATCTTTTCGGTTTCGGTTTCATCGCACGCACACATAACCACGCACGTGCACCTATGTATTATTAAGATATTGCTGAGTACACTATACATATTTGCTCAGCATATGAAGACACTAGTAGTCAGAAGTTTGTATGACCAGTGGGTCCAGTGAGAAGATTCAGTGCTCAGAAACTTAGGGTTTTATTCTGTGGGACAGCAGTTATCAAGAGTTTTGCAATTGCAACAATCACTGGCAATTTGGTTTAAAATATTTCCTTTCCCTCTTTTTCTTAAAAAGGCTGCATGGTGTATATACAGGTTTGCTTTTTTCATTAAAGTGGGTAAAAATTCATTCCCTATGGCAGAAAAATCTGCAACGGGCTAGAGATCTTTGGAGAAGCCACAGAAGGCCACAGGACAGGCTCTAGCATCACAATTTTGAGATGAAAATACCAATAGGAAAAAACTTGCTAATGCAATCTTGCAAATTCTTGGAGCATATCCTCCCACTTCTGAAAACATTGCAGCCAGTTCTCTCTCTGTCAGGCCTCTAAACAGCACCATTCTGCTCCGCAGTTGTAAAATAAGGAGTCTTTTCTGACACTTTTTTCTCTTAGAGCCCATACCCAGTGCATCAGCAAGTCCTGTTGGCTCTACCTTCACATTGCATCCTGACTCCAGCCATCTCTCACTACCTCTGTCGTCGGCGCTGGGGCGCACAGTACCACCATCTACCTGTGAAAACAGCTGACTCCTTCCTGCTCTGCTTTTAAACTTTCCTCCTCCTCCTCTCACTCCCAACTCTGTAACCCCATAAGACCTTTCCCCCAGAACGGCCAGGGCAACAGTATTTCTATAATAGAACCAAGGCAGGAAACAGAGGGCATACACAAAGTAGGTAATTTGAAGAGTTTAATAAAGGAGCAAGTTACAAAGGTAAGGACAGGCTTGAGGGAAATCAAAAAGGAATGATGTGCTGTCTCAGAGCAGAGAAGTAGTTACCAGAGTCCAGAAAGGGGGATGTCCAGACCTCACCCCATGTGAGCTCTTTGATGCCCTCCTTTCTGTCCAGTCCTGTTCACTAGGAGCACTGAGCCAGAGGAGGGTAAAGAGCGGATCTGGAGGGGCAAATCAAAGGAATCTTTTAAAAATGTAAATCAGAGAATGTCCTACCCCGCTCCAGATCCTGGAATGTATGCCTGTCTCATTCATTAGTGGGTTAGACTTTTTCTCCTCTTGGTTTCAGTATGGAGGGAGTAATTCCTAAATACATTCCGACCTTCTCTCTGTCTCTAGATACTCTGCTCCTGGGAAGACGGATTGACTTCTCCGGCTGATAAGTGTGGGACAGAATACGAGGTGCGGCCCTTCGCCCCCTGGGAGTGACAGCCGACAGAATGCAGGCGCTCTGTCCTGCTCTGCCATCACGTCCGTCTTCCTCAGGCTGCCTTGGCCCTGCCAGTGGATGCACTGATCACTGCTTCTTTCTGCCTGCTCCGGGGCTTCAACATTAGCTGGTCCACTGGGTTGAAGAACCCAGAGCAGCATCTAACAACTGCCTCAATAGGTAATAAAGCTGGTGTGTTGGCTTCCGTCTTTACTTTAGAGCAGAATTTCTTCCTTTATTCATTCATTACATGTGTTTTGAGAGAATGCTCTATTCCTGATAGTGTTCTCCTGCTCGGGATTCATGAGAGAGGGAGAAAGGGAAAAACAGATAAAAATGCCTTGCTTTATCTCACCCAGTTATTTAAAACCTGGTCGGGAAGATGGGTACAAGTTATTGGGCGGTCTGTTCCGAGGCTTGTAGCTTGATTTAGAGTCAAGTTCTGATTAAAACAGGTCTCATACGAGGCTCTTCCTGATACTGTGACGAAGCTAATGTGAGCTCGCTTTTTAGCCGCAGATACGGACTACGCCAGATGGAGCTGTTACACAAAGGCAACTTTATTTACAGCAAATAAGGAGATCATGGGGAGTAATTTCCAAAGCCGTGCTTCCCTGACAGGGATAAAGGGGTTCCTTTTATTTGGGGTTTGTGATAAATATTCAGAGGGAGAGTTTTGTCATTGCATGTAAAAGGCGGGCAGAGGTTTGCGCACGTGCCCCTAGACAACCTGCCTATGCACACACTGTATGTTCTGTAAATGAAGCTCATGCTTCTCCCAGGGCAGGGATCTTAACATTATAATGAAGTTGAGGTAATAGTCGGGCACTTTATGGCTCAGCTTCGCAAGCATCGCCCTGGTGGTCAAGCTCTAATTTATCTAGGCCAGGTGGAGTTTGTTTCTTTTCCTGTTCCAGAAATTCATTAGTTAGTTTCTAAGAAATAAAACTGATAGTTAGACCTGAGTGTAGAGGGTCTTGCTGGTGACAATATGATCCTTGCTCTTTATGTCCTCATCTCTCATCACACTCTTTTTTTCTCCCTTTTGTTGGCTTCTTTGCTAGTTGTTTTTTTTTTTTTTTAAGATTTTATTTATTTATTTGAGAGAGAGAGAAAGAGCAGGGTGGAAGGTGGATGAGGCGGGGGTGGGGGGGTGGGGAGTGGGGTGGTGGAAGCAGACTGCCTGCTGAGCAGGGAGCCCAATGTGGGGCTCGATCCCAGGACCCTGAGATCTTGACCTGAGCTGAAGGCAGATGCTTAACCGACTGAGCCACCCTGGTGCTCCTTCCTTGCTGTTCTTTGAATGCATGATACACACTCCCACCTCTGTCCTTTGTGCATGCAGTTCCCTGCACCCAGACCACTCCTTCCCTCCATGGTCCCCATGATCTAGTCTCTCACTTCTGTCAGGTATTTGTTCAAATGTCACTGTCACCATGAGGCTTCTTCCATCCACCTGTAAAAAATGTTTTTAGTCTTTCTCTATTTCTCTTACCTAGTTTTTCTTCATATCATTTATTACCATTACATGTATGTGTTGCATGTTTTAAAAAGTGACTGACACAGAGGAAGCACTTTACAACGACAATGATCCCAACAATGAACATGCACGACATCATGCTTACTATCTGCCAGGCACTGTTCTAAGAGCTTTACAACTAATAAGTCATTAGTTTCATATCATATCACTTCATATCAACCTCCTAAAGTGGGAACTGTTATCATCTGCACTTTACAGATAAAGAGGCTGAGGCACAGAAGTTATGTAATCTGCCCAAGGTCACAGAACTTGTAAAAGTGTGAGCAGAGATTTAAACATAGAATTGTACCCCTGTCAGCAGGGAGCCTGCTTCTCACTCTGCCTGCCGCTCCCCCAGCTTGTGCTCTCTCTCTGATAAATAAATAAAATCTTAAAAAAAAAAAAAAGAATCGTGCCTTGGTACAAGAGCAGGGACTTTGTTTTGTTCGTGTTCTATCCCCAGGACATAGCATAGTGCCTGGTATAAAAGTATTAATAAATGAATAAATGATATTATCTGCTTCTTAAGAGTTTTGAAAATTAAAAATAATACGAGCAAAGGGCTTCATTCAGTGCCTGGCACATAGAGCTCACAAAGATTTTTTGAAAAAGGAAGCTGCCTTCCAGTTAACCGTGGCCTATGATAATACCCTCCATCTTCTGAGCAGCAGTTAGATATTGTAGTGGGTTTTCAACGTCAAATTAGGAGAACAGTTCTCAAGCTATGCTCCGATCTATTTTTGCTGGACTCTGAGCTGGACCAGTGTCTTCACTGCTAATATCAAATAATGGAATTTTTTCAGCTCTCAGAAAAATCTCAAATAAGTGGTTAGAATCTTTGAAATTTTGGATTTTTCTCTCATGACTTTCTCTTAAAACATCAGCATTTGCATCTTATCTGCTAGGACAGAAGTGAGCAAACAAGTAGCAAACAAATACTAACAGGAAAAGATGGAAACAGCCCTAACTGGAAACCAGGAAGCAGCTTTGTTTTATTTATAAATAAAAGATCCAGGGAGTGTGACTTACAACACCAACACTGCATATTCTTGAAAAATACATAAAATCAATATAAATCACATAAATATTCATATCTCTATTTGGTTATCTGTATCTAGATATAGACACATAAGTCTATTTGTGCTAAATCAGTTTTTTGGATTGGAATAAATATATCTGTGTTTTATCATGTGACATGAAGAGTACCTTGACTTCCAGGATGTTCTGCTTCCCAAACAAGTTAGAGAACTTTTGAACTTGGAGAGCAAGAACAAAGAACAAGTAGAAACCTAGCAAACCCAGCGTCAGAGATTTCCCACTGGATCACTCATCACTTAGATGAGGACACCACAAGGACCTTCACACCACTGTATTTTCAGTGTAATTTTTGGTCTGTCCTTTCTCCTCCACCCACATGGAAATCATTCAAGTGTTTAGAATACCAAGAAATGGCAGTTCTGCAATGTTACTCAGACACTATACAGATAACTCACAGGCCATTTGGGGAAAAAAAAAAAAAAAAATATATATATATATATATATATATATATAACTTATCAAGAAAATATGATTTCCCCCCATTGGTAAAGCTTACAAAAGAAAAACCAAGATACATTTTTTCAGAAGTTACCTAGTAGCTTAGTGTTATGTTGTTTAATTATTTTTGCAAAGTAATAATGCAGACATTGGACGGCAAGAAAAAGTTTGCAGCGTAAGAGTAAAAATGTGAAAATAACATGTCATTTGAAGGGCCTAATTATGCTTTTGGAAAGGGCACTGAACTGTAGCTATTTTCATTAGTGGGCATTGACTGTGCAAATTCCCACTTCAGTCGGGCCTTGCCATTGCCCCCCAAACCATGCCCTTCGTGTAAATAGTGCAACTTCCACCACAAGCATAAATCATGGGGATAGTAACCAGATCTCCTTGAACAGTCCCACTGAGTTCCTCCTGGCTGGAATGAATCTCATCCAGCAGTCAGCTGAAACATGTTTATTTTAAAAATATTTAAACATTTACTTGGCTCAAAATAAGGGACCAGCAACAGCACGTTTAATGGCAATTTTCTTAGCAAAAAAGAGGAGAAATCGATGTATGCATTTACAGTAAGTCCTTACCTCACAGAGAGACACATTCCAAATCTAAAAAAGAGCAAGATATAAAATCTCCCACCCAAAGCTGAAAAATCATTTCTCAAAAGAACCAAGACAAAATCCTCCGAACTTGGAATGTCCCCTTTCCCTAATTTTCTTTTCCTCTTCATTGTTGGCATTCCATTTCTCTAGCCACTGTATCTTTTATCTTGGTAAATCCCTTTAGATCCTCACTATATCCCCCCCCACCCAAAAAAAAAAAGTTTTCTCCCACTGGCAGTGTTACTGAAGGCAGCCTAGGCTCACCAGTACCAGCGAGGCAGCTAAGGCAGTAACATGTCCCTTTACTGGAATGATTCCTGCTCACTTGAAGAATGAGCCAGGTCTCACAAGCAAAGAGCAAGACAGGTTAGTGGGTCTCTGGATCAGTCTGGGACCATCTCTATGTTCCTGGAGTGGTTTCTGCAAATTGTGCATCATATGCATTGGGAAAATGTACATAGAAAGATCTAGAACTAGAGGAATCCTTATTTAAAATATGGAAAAACAGATAAAATATCACAAGCTGCCACTTATTGTGAGCCTTGCCTTGTGATCACACCACACAGCTGCTTCGCTCTGGTGCTCGACCTCATGGAAGACGTGACTCAGCTGCTTTTGCTCATTAAACATGTCCAGTCACATTGTACAACAGAATAGATATTTCAGTAGCTCTACTTCAGTCTAGTCTCGAATATTTGTGGCTCATACGCCAAATAGCCTGTTCTGTTGCACCTCATTCTTGCCTAGAACGTAACACAAACGCAAACCTCGTTATATCTCAAACGCCAATGTTTACATTTCATTTTTGCCAACATCTCCATTCACTAAAAGCTTTGAACATTTAAAAAATGTTATGTAAAAATAACCTCGATGTTTCTGTACAAAATGTAAAAGGATAGAAGACTGCGGTTAACATTTCTAAAAATAAGGTTAAGAACGTTGCTCTTAAAATGTAATTACAAAGCCACCAGTGATTGTAGTGAACGAGGAAATTGCATTTGTAGCATGTAATTGGCATTGACAATGCAGAGATTTATAAAATTTAATTGCTACTCTAATACTTGGACTACATCAGGCGATCATAAACTAATTTCTAGAAAACTTTCAATACCAACTCATCCTCTGCAGTTGTGTACCCTGAATCACAAGGTATATTTTTAAATCCCAACTCAAGAATATGCTGTATTTTTTAAAGATAACAGTTGGCTTGGCCAGGACTAGCAAACTATTTCACTTTCAAGCTTAAAATTGTTTGCTACTGCCTCATCATGTCTCATCTACTTTATTTCATACAATTCATAAAACTTCTGCCATGAAGAGCGTAGTATTGCATATATTCTGGCATCTTTATGGATGAAAAAAAGAATGGGAAGAAAAGCAAGGGGCCAACTCTATCTATGAATGAGCACTATCTACATTTAACCGCTCACATCCAGTTTACCACAAAGTTCTATCTGTTCCACATTAGCTAACTATCTTTCATCCTCTTTGATGCCCTCTCCAAGGCCTAGTAACCACCCTCTGTCATCTAGCCTAGTGCAGAACCCCCTGACTGTCTTCCCACCTTTATGCTTCTCCCCTTTAAAATCTATTCTGCACACAACAGCCAAAGAGATACTTTAAAAATTTTAATCAGATTACCTGTCTCCCCTTCCTAAAACCTCATAAAAGCATCCCACTGCATTTAGAGTAAAATCCATACTCCCTGGCTTGGCCCACATTGTGCTTTTTATCATCTAGCTCCTCATATCCTACTGCACTGCATTTCAGTCATCATGTCCCAGCCATGCACCAGCCTTTTCTGTCCCTTTAACGTGCAACCACTTGTGATCCCTCTGCTTAGACCAATGTTCCTTTAGCCATACTAAATACTCAATATCGATTGTCTTTTCCGACAGTAAAGCCATTGTTTAGCCATTCCCTTTTCTTTGAGCCACTGGATAGACATTGCTGGTTCACCGTGACCTGACTTCCCATTGTTCTTGGGCACAAAGGAGACTCCACTACTACCTAGCACGTTTGTAGTCAGTTGAGGCCATGGGTCCAGTACTAGCCGGGAAATGTGAGCGTAGGTGAGGTCTGTTAGTTCTGGGCTGAGGTGATGGGCCTTCTGATTTTTGCAAGACAGATTCTCTATCACGATTCAGGTCTTGGTTCGAATGTCCCACTCAGGGAACCCCCTCACCCCAGCCCAGTCACGCTGCCCACATGACCTTGTTGGGTTTTTTTCCTCCGTTACACTATTTACTATTTGAAGTCATTTATGTGTTTATTTAGCGTCCTCTCCTCCACTGAAGATATTAAAATACTAATTTTCATATGACAGGTACTTTTTTTTTTTAAAGATTTTATTTATTTATTTGACAGAGAGAGACACAGCGAGAGAGAGAACACAAGCAGGGGGAGTGGGAGAGGAAGAAGCAGGCCTCCCACGGAGCAGGGAGCCCAATGCGGGGCTCGATCCCAGGACCCCAAGATCATGACCTGAGCCTAAGGCAGATGCTTAACGACTGAGCCACCCAGGCGCCCCATGACAGGTACTTTTTAAAATTTTTTGCACTTTGTTACCTCTTCTGCCTAATGCAATGGCTGGCTCAGAGCAGTTGCTCAAGAGATATGTGTTAAATATACAAACAGTACAAATAAGAAACATTCAACCCACTCTCACTCTTCAAGACCTCTCTCTCTCTATATATATAAATAATGGTAGACAAACCTCATTCAGTCATTAATCCATTTATCCAGCCATTCATTTACAAATCCATTCAGCTTGCACTGAGCACCTCCTATGAGTCAGGCACTGTACTAGACAATGCAAAAGTGAGTACCATGGGGTCCTAGCCATTGAGGCACTCCTATTGTGGTGGGACAGTAGGACATGTGAGCATATCATTACGGTCCCACGTAGTATATGGTAAAATGGAGATTGGTGCAAAGTGCTATGGGAGTGACAGAGGAATTAGTGAAACTTTTAATTTGCTATTTCACTAACAATATATGTTATCTAATATTTTGATACAGTGAAAGTGCTAAATTGTAAAGCTTATGTTCTGCTATGATTATAATGATCCTTCAAATATCCTCAGAAAAGTGTTATGTGCCATGTTTTTCTCATTTTGTGCCTTTTTTTTTTCGATTTCACTGTTTAAAACGGCCCCCAAGCATAGTCCTCAAGTGCTGGTCCCAAGTGCAGGAAGGCTGTGATGTGTCTTCTGTGTTATATATCAAGGAGGCATGAATTATAGTGTGGGTGGCCATGACATTATTGAATAAGTTGTCTTTAAACAGAAAAATATGTAAATAAGGTAATGTATTGATCAGCTGACGAAAACACTGTGACCGAAGGCTTGCAGGAACCTAACTTTGTATTTTCCCTAGAAGCAATGCTTCACTGTTCACTAATTCAGTGTTCACGGCAACTTTATAGAACATAGCTACCCTGAATTATGAGAATCGACTATATTTATATTGGAGCCTTGCTTTAAAAACACCTGGTATTTAGTGGAATGCTACATAAATAAGACTATTGGAATTCTCAGAATCACTTTATTCTAATAAATACCAGAAGTACCTACCCATGTCAGTATATGATGTAACCCAGCAAATATTAAGGGTCAAGGTCAAATTTAATTTATGCCGCTCTAACTAAGGTTCTCCTGGTTTTGTCTCAATCAAACTGGAAGGTGGTAAAATAAAATATAAATAGGATATACGAGAACATGGTTTTTATTTCTAGATACACAACTTAAATGAGAAGACACTGGAAAGAAGAACTATTTCTCACAGAGAGAAGCATCCTTCCCCTCAGCCTCACACCCAGAGCAGGACATTAAAGAACAAGAATTGCCTTGAGTGGGAGAGAGCTTTCACAAATCCTCTCCCTTGTGAGGCTGCTGGAGGACAGACAGTCCCTCGAGTTGGCTACCAAGTTAGCGAGTTTTCACGTTTGTGGAAAGGTTTTGAATGCAATTATGGACAGGGGATCTTGGGAGTTAACACATTAAAATACTATCCATAATTATTGCCTAAACATCTCTCAGAAGATTAGCCTTGGCAGAGCATCAGGCACAAGGAAGTGAGAATTGGGAAGGGCAAATCTGAACCTGGGAGAAAGATCAGGAAAAGTCTAGACTAAAACAGTGGTTCTTAAATCAGAGCGATTTAAGAAACATACCAGAAACAAGCTAAAATACAAACACCCAGGGATTCTAGGAATAGCCAGAGTCCCAGGAATCCTGATGCAGGTGTCCTGGACAACAGTTTAGGTGCTGATGGTGTGCACAGCCCCCGTGGAAGAGTCCTTCCTACCACTCACCTGAATGCATTTCTCTGAGTTATCCCAAGGTTACAAGGCTTCGGTGGAGTGATCCTCTGGGAGAAGAAAATTTTCAAGGATGTGCTGAGCAGACAGGGAGGATGAAGCGTTCTGAAAACAAAATTTGCCTGTATATAATTTTTCTATAACTGTTCCTGTTCCTTTTGGGGGCCTCGAAGGCCAAAAGAGAAAGGATGTGTGGGTATTGTGCTGGCATGAGAATTCCACAATAAAAGTGGTAATACTCATTGCTTTCCAATTTATGTTTTAATGCTGGTGATTTATGGGAAGGCAAATTTAGCTTCCTAAAATTTTAAACACTTACATCTACATGCCAAAAAACAGATGTGCCCAATCGTAATACATTTCATATACTTCCATGGACAACTTCCTGAGGTTAAAAACTAGCTGCACTCATTCCTTGGGGTTACTAACTATGACCACCTTTTCATTCATTCATCATCAAATTTGTTTCATTGACAAATCTGTATGGCACTTAATGTGCATTTAGTGCCGATAAGCTTATGTTCCAGTAGAGAAGACAGATAAACAGCAAGTACAATAAATAAAGAGTACATTATGTATTATATCAAAAAGTGTTAGGTCCCACGGGAAAATACACATGGGAAAATATACAGAGAGTGAGAGATAGGATTCCACAGGCCCAGGGCAGTAGCTATTTATAATTTTACATAGGGTTTCACGGTAGGCCTGTCATTTGGATGAAGACTTTCAGAAAATGGGCAAATGACCATGCAGAATTCCAGGCAGAGGGACTTGCAAGGGCAGAAGCCCGAAGGCAGAGAGCCTGCGTGGAATATTCAAGGAGAGGAAGAGCAAATGATCAATGAAGTGCGGCCAGACGGCTCAGGGCGGGGAGAAGGAAGTCACCATGATGAGCGAGGAGGTTCTGAGAGTAAGAAGCCTCATACACCACTCTAACAATTTTGGCTTTCACTATGAACGAAATAGGGAACCATTAACTGGGCTTGAGCAGAGAAGTGATTCGATCTCACTTTTGTTTTTGAAAGATCACTCTAGCTGTTGTGTTGAGAGTAGCTTACTAGAGGGCAAGGCTGGAAGCAGAGAAAATGTTTGGGAGGTCAGCACAGTAATATAGCGAGGAAGTCCCGAAGTTTAGGTAGACCACGGCAGTCAGTAGCAGTGAAGAGGATGAGAAGCAGTTGCAGTCTGGATATATTCTGAATGCAGAGCCACGGAAGTTTCCTAATAAATTAGATGTGGGATGTAAGAAAGAATTCAAGGATGTGTCTCTGGATTGAGCAAATGCCACCAAGAGGTGGCATTAACTGAGATGTCATCCTGTGTTTCACCTAGCACTGTGCCGCTTTCAAAAGCCAATCAGGGGACACCTGGGTAGCTCAGTCGGTTAAGCATCTGCCTGCGGCTCAGATCATGATCTTAGGGTCCTGGGATTGAGCCCCGCATCGGGCTCCCTGCTCAGCAGGGACCCTGCTTCTCCCTCTCCTGCTGCTCCCCCCGCTTGTGCGCATTTGCTATTTCTCTCTCTCTCTCTCTTTATGACAAATAAATAAATCTCTAAAAAAAAAAGCCAATCAGTATGAAGTTAATCACACTGAGGCATAGTACACATTGGTTAAGTGTGTAGCCTCCAGAGGTTGACTGCCTAGGTTCTAATCTTGACTCTCCACTTAGTAGCTGTGTGACTTTGAGTAAGTTACTTAACTTCTCTGTGTTGAAAAATTCTTTTTTTCTGTGAAATGGGGATACCTTGTAGAGTTGATAAGATGTAGTGAATTCATATATGAAAGCACTGAAAAACAGAATCAGGCGTGTATGTGTTAGCTAACAGTACTATATAAATGCTAGATGTGAACAAGTTTTGACTCTTTTTCCCATTTCTTGCCATAATGAGTCATGCTGACTTTTAGTTAGGAAGTTGTAAACCTTTCTGGGAACTTCAGAATAAAGGTTAAGTATGATTTTCTTTTGCCTGTTTGTCGGATGCGTGTTAGAGGGACAAAAGAAATAATACTTGGGACATGCCGGAGGAAACACACACGTATTCACATATTAACATTAAAAGCAATTATTCTCAGATTTATGCTTCAGCCTTTTAATTATGTTAGAATAAAGAGGGGAAATGTTCAAAAAAGAGCCCTTAGATATCATCTAGTTTAACCCAGTCTTTCTTCATTCCACACTGTTATGTAACCCAGATGACAGTGTCCAGGTGGTGCCTGCTCAGGAGCGACTAGACCTTTCAAATCGACAGAAGATCAACTCAAGCCCTTTTTATAAATATGGGGGAAACTCAGCATCGATCTCAATATCTTCAGTCATCCTTGAGGGGCTTACTTACATTTCTCTTCGTTCTTTACCAATTTGCCGTTCTCTCTTGAGATCTCAGGCTCTGCTCCTCTCTGGTGTCTTTTTTCCCATCCTATTCCCAGCATTGGACACAGCCTGGTTTACTCCCATTTCACGAAACATCACTGATACAAGGTCAAGTGCACAAAGTCTCTATTAGAATTGGAATTTGTATTAACAGTAAAGGGTTACAGAGCTGCACAGTACAGGAAACAACTTCAAAATCCTCACTGTCACTCTCCTACAATCTAGCAGTTAATTCCTATCATAGAGAGTTTCTATGTCTCCCGAGCATATTGCTTCTAGTTATATTTTTGACACCACAGTTCTCTTCTCTCCCAAGTCATCCATGTCTCCAAGCCTTGTAAATTCTTCTTTTGCCTTGCAAAGCAGTTTAAACTCGAGCTCAACTTTTGCCTTGTAAACTATGTCTTTCAGTGTTTCCCCTTCCTTAGCAAGCATTATATTGGTATATTGGTAAACATAGGAGACATTCATTCCAACCGCATCAGTTATGTCAGCCATCTATTCTAGAAGGTGAAACCTGGGATGTATTCATTCGATAACATTAATTGAGCTCTATGTCAGGTACTGGGCGGGGCCTTGTTGAGGTAACAAAAAGCAAATTAGGTAGTTGACTCTGCACTCGCAAACTTAGGGTCAACTGGCATAGATAGATGATACTTAAAAAAAATTTACCCAAACATATACTGCAAATTATGAAGAGTATTAAGAGGAAAGTATAGGGAGCTGTGAGGGTTTCTAGCAGATTGAGCTCATCTAGTGCGGATGGATAAAGAAGGCTTCCTGGAACTGAGATTAGATCTGAACGATAGGAAGGGATAAAGGGAGCAAAACGAACAACTAAGAGACCAGTGTGCCTTAGAGGAGAGCGAGGCAGAAGGTGGATCTGCAGGGTCTCAGATGATATTGACCTTAATGTGGTCTATAGCAAGGGAAAATACCTGTCACTTAAGCCACCCTGGCTGCTCCAGGAGGGAAGGGAATAGAAAGAGCAGAAGTAGAAATAGGAGGCCAGCGAGGAAGCTGTTGGAGAAGTCCAAGCAAGAATTTATGGTGGACTAGTCTAGGGGGCCAGCAGTGCACATGGCAGGAAAAGTGTGTGTCAGATTGTTCTCTCTCTGTGTGTGCTAAATTGCGCCCCACAGGACCTGTGGCACATCCTATTCTTCAAATAAAGAGAAGCAAAGATATGTCTGTTTCCAGGTTGCTCAACCTCAGCGCTATGAACATTTTGGATGGGACAATTCTTTGTTAGAGGGGCTGTGCTGTGTATTATAGGATGGCTATAATCCTATAGGAGGCTCAGCCTCCCTGATCTCTACCCACTAGATGCCCATAGCACCTTCCCTTCTCCCTGGGTTATGACAACCAAAATTGTGTCCAGACATTGCCAAACGTCCCCTGGAGTTTGGCAAGGGTAGGGGAGATGCAAAATCGCCCCTGTTGAAAACTGGTCTATATGAAACATAGATATTCATTTGTTTGAAATTATCTGAGGAATGTTCAAAATTTCCAGACCGGCTTCTCTGAAAATAATTGAGATGCAAAGCACAACAAAACTGAATGTTTTTGGACCATTGAAATTTCAATTTTTTGGGTAATGAGGAAAAAAGGACACTGATTTAGGAAAGGGGTTTTGTCTGTTATCAAATCTTATGTTTCATTATTTTAAACTAAATTTTCTAAAAACCTTCTATCACTGTAGGAAAGAAAAATACAACAACAAAAAAACTTTTTTAAAAAAAAATTTTAAAGATCTTATTTTTAAGTCATCTCTACACCTAACATGGGGCTTGAGCCCACAGCTCTGAGGGCCAGAGTAGCATGCCATACAGCCAGGTGCCCCCCAGAAAACCTTTTTTGCCTAAACTTTTTAAAAAGATATTTCTCAAGGCTTTCTTCTTTTAACTCGGACACAATCTCCCAGAACAAGTGAGATATGCTCCTGATTATTTACACAACATTTCCTTAAGAGGAAGGAGGCAGATTGCAAACAAATACTGACAATAACTTAGAAGCATTTTGGCTGATGGTTATTTTTTCCTCTTCTTGAACATAGGGCCTGAATTATATTATTTTATTGTTTTAAAATTTTATTTATTTTGGGGAAGTTACCAAATTACTTTATTTGAAGGAAGAGTACAAATGAAAGAACTTGAGTTGATGTTTTGGTACAGGGCCTGGATATTTTAGATTCACACAAAAAATAATTCATGTTTAAGGCTATTAGAAGAGTCCACTAAATGCTTTATAATTGAGGACTGGCGAAAAATTGCGTTCAGTAAATTACCATCTAAATATTCTAAATTTGGGTTGCCTGGCTGACTCAGTCAGTGAAGCATGTGACTCTTGATCTTGGGGTTGTGGGTTTGAGCCCCATATCAAGTGTAGAGATTACTTAAAAATAAATCTTAAAAACAAAAAAATCCCTAAATTTAACTAGCTGTTGGCGCTCACAGGTGGACAAAAAATCTAGCCCTAAATAAGTTTGTTAAATAATTCATAACTTGCTTTAAAGAAGGTAAAGTCAAATTAGAGTAAGCGTTTTAATGTTACTGGTCTGATTAAGAGTGGATCTTTTAGTCTTTTGGTAGTACATAAGGCTTTCCCTTGTCCCTGCCCCCACCTCCTCAAGACCTCCCCGCTTCCCTAAGTCAGGATAACCATAAACCGTCCTTTTGGCAGACTGCTCTCAAAGGCTTCGTGGCACGAAAAATTCCCTTGGATTTTGTTTGTCCTTACCCTTTCATAGATCTGTTCAACTGAGTGATCTATGCTTCAGTTTCCAAATTATTATTGGCAGAAAACTGGAGTGTAGAAAGATTTATTGTTTTTAATTTAAAGCATGCATTCTGAATGTAGACTACAAAATACAATCTTTGCTAGGCCCATTTCTTAAACTCCAAGCACTTCAGCACCATCACATAGTCCAGGAGCCCTTAATATTGTTTCCAGCTTTTCCCCCAGGATATTTTTTTCTTTCAGAGAAATGTTCACTTGCAAGTCCAGCAGGAGCTTATAAGAATCTGAGCTAACAAACACTGTGGGATCACACTAGAATTCCCTTTAGGCACTTTCACATTTTAAATCTTGGAAGATTTTGATCTTTCCTTTACACAATTGATCACTGAAGCTAAACTCTGAAACATAATCGTCAGATCATCAGAACGTTTTGCACTCTGTGTTTTGCACGTCAGCCTAGCAAAAGCACACAACTTTCTGCAAGGGCCGAGAGGCCCCGATGGAGCATACGTGTCACAGTAGACCAAGCACGTGTGCACCATGTGGCTTTTTCTCTAACATAGACAATCTGTGTCTCACAGATCGCAGTCCCGGCCTACAATCTGGACAATCAAGTTCTTCCCTCACAGTGATAGATCTTAAGAGAAAACAGTACCCCTGCCGTGTCATTTTCCATTTCATATGCCCTATGTCTTAGAGAAACAATATACATAGCAGGCTATGGGTGGCAAATACTGTCCCCAAATTGAATTTTTGGATTAGAGGGAGCCTTAGGAAACTGGTTCATGCCCAGATACTCATCAAAAGAGAGGCAGAATATTGCAGTGCGTAGAAAAGACCTGTCTTCTAGTCCTGTGGAAATTGTGTGTGTGCTTGCATGTGTGTGTAAGTCATTTCGCCTTTCTGATCCTGTTAGCTCTTCTGTGAATAACATCATATTCATACACTTCAAGATGTCTTTGACTTGAAGATGCACCATTATTTTAGGTATCATTAAGAAAGAAAAATGGTGGGTGAGGGGATGGGTGAAATAGGCAATGGGGATTAAGGAGTGCACTTGTCGTGATAAGCACTGGGTGATTAAAATAAAAACTAAAATAAAACAGGTGTAGACATCTAGGTCAATGGACAAGATTAAGGGTCCAGAAATAGACCCACATTCAAAACATCAATTGATTTTTTTGTTTGTTTATTTACAAAGATACGAAGGTAATTCAATACAGGATAGCTTTTTTTTTTTTTTTTTTTTTAAATAAATGGTCTTGGAATATGTGGATATCTACATGGAAAAAAGAAACATGACCCTCACCTCAAAAAAAAAAAAAAAAGGAAAAAAATGATGCCAATTAAAGTATGACATAATTCTTTTCATCACTTAGAATTATTGCTTACTTTTGATATTTGTGGTTTTTTAAAGTTAGCTTTTTTTTTTTATTAAATAAGCTCTACGCCCAACATGGGACTTAAACTCATGACCCCGAGATCTGCTTTTAATATTTGAAAAAGTTCTTTTAGACTTAGATATAAATTTTTGTCATACTTTACTCTTTTTAAAATTTTCTTTTTATTTTAGAGAGAGAGAGAAAGGGGGGTTAGAAGGCGCAGAGGGAGAGGAAGAGAGAAACTCAAGCAGACTCTGTGCTCAGCGTGGAGCCCTACATGGGGCTTGATCTGACTACCCTGAGATCACGACCTGAGCTGAAACCAAGAGTCAGATGTTTAACTGACTGCACCACCCAGGCGCCCCAGTACTTTACTCTTGTATATAGAAAAAGGAAAATAGAAACCAAATAATCAGTTAAGGTATTCTGAAATTTTCCTTGGAGTCCAGCTTTTTAGATTTACTTTTGAATCACATTTATCAATGTGTTTGGATATTGGATGTTAATGCAGCATTTTCAAAAAAGACAGCTTTACTGTAATTACTATGCATTCCTCCACCCCAAGCTTCTAACACTATTTACAAGTCTTGATGCTGTGGCTTTTTTTAAATCTTATCAAAAGGTGTCATCAGAAGGCTTCTGGACAAGAGCTGCAACTCAACTGGTCCTGAAATGACATGGGTTTAGAGTTTTCAGTGTTGGCCACCAGAAAGAACGACAAGTTAGTGCACCAACAATGGCAAGTGCATCGTGATTCCTGCCTGGCTGACAAGGATAGCAAGATACTACTAACTAACAGTTCAGAGATGTGAAAATGTGAAATAAAAGTGTGTTTCTTTTTTTTTTTTTTTTTTTTTTTTTAAAGATTTTATTTATTTATTTGAGAGAGAGAGAATGAGAGAGAGCACATGAGAGGGGGGAGGGTCAGAGGGAGAAGCAGACTCCCTGCCGAGCAGGGAGCCCGATGCGGGACTCGATCCAGGGACTCCAGGATCATGACCTGAGCCGAAGGCAGTCGCTTAACCAACTGAGCCACCCAGGCGCCCTAAAAGTGTGTTTCTTAGAATCAAAGTATTGATTCACAAAAACAAATGAGGTTGTTGTGACTTTGTAAAATGACTTAGTACATTTTAAGCATCATGCCTGTGTAAGACTTTTTAATTTCGGTATTCCTGTGTTCACTGGAATAATAAGAGAGGTTGCCATGGAGAATATTATGTCTGCTAGGTTTTCGAAGAAAACCGTCAGACTCAGAGGCCAAGGCAGCTCCTTAAGGGGTGTTATTTTTAGAGGTCAAAGTGGTCACCTTTCCTCCCTACTATGTCTTACATCCCTGCCAGAGTCTCTGAAATTCCAGAGGAGTATTTAAATTCTTTTAGGGAAGATGCATGTTAAAAACAAAGACAGTCTAGAAACAGGGGTGTGTTAATCTATTATTAGTCAATAACACCTTGGCTTAAGGTTGTTTATCAGAATAATTTTGGACTTGACAACCTAGTTAGAAACTAATCTATAGACATGTAATGAGAAGAGAATAGTTGCAAAGTGATAAACATGCACAAAGTGGCAGAGTATGGCATAAAAGAAATATATCAATGCTGTACATGTTACCAGGGTCACAACCTACCTAACCCCAGCAAATGACCATGTTAACCGACCTTAAAGGTCTTGAGATGGACAGCTGATTCTGGAAACACTGTGGGTATCTATCAAGTCATGTCATCAGGGCGTTTAAAAAAATAATTATGTTCTTTAAAATGGGGCTATTGTAGCATAGTGGATAAAGAACGGGTGACTTGCTGAGTGTGATTTTTGAGAACTTCCTATCCCTGTTTTATCCCTCACCTTCCCCATCCACAGTGGGGGTGGTAACCATGCTCACTTGTATACGTGAGCATTCCTTTCACTTTGTCCTCTACCGGCCACCCTTGTCGTTGCTGAATGCATGCTGCCGTTTCTGGTATCACTTCTAGACATAACAGCATTCAGTGGAAGAAGATAGGATGTTTTTTCCTTCCGTTTTCCTTTAAGGGAGAGGAAATATTTCCCAGATGCCTTGTGGTTCATTGGCTAGAATTAATTCACATGATCTTTCTTAAGCCATCACTGGCAAGTGGAGAGGGTTTATTGTCATCACTTATCAACTAGGATTCTCTCCTTAGTCACCTGTGAGAGATGGATGCCCTGAATAAGGAGGAATTCTGTCAACAGAGAAGTACGTGGGAATGGCTGTACGCTGACCCACTGAACAGTTCTGTTATACTCTTCCTTAGGATTATTGGAAAGCTAAGTGATAGAAGTTCTGTGAAGTACTTAGTAATAATATCGCAATGGCAAATACTTCTATGATACTTGCTGTGTGCACTACATTGTCCTATCCATGTAGAGCTGTAAATATACAGTAATCATCACAAAAGCCTCATGAGGCATTTGTCTAATTGTTATCTCCTTTTTACTTATGCAGAAACTGGGCACAGAGTGGTTAAGTAACTTGCCTAAGGTTTCACAGCTTGCAGGTGGCTATGCTGGGATTAGAATCCTGCTTTGTGGTCCAGAGCACATGGGCTTAACCACGCTCCTGGTAAATAGTAAGTGTTCAACCCCAGTGAGCTAATGACTGTCATCTGTGCTGACCTACGTTCCTCAGGCAACATTTACAGATTTTTGTCTTCTTGTTTTGTTCTTTGAAGAGACGGAAAGATACATTTAAAAAATGTATAGAAGGGGTTTGAATAAAAATGGAATAGAAGTGTTTTTCGAACTTCATGTCATAGCCTATTAGTGGGTCATAAAACCTATTTAATGAGTCACAACCAGCATTTAAAAAGATATAATACAATAGGATAAGATAAAGCAATGGAATCAAATAAAAAATATCAAGCGTACCCCTTATAGTAACTTTTGTCTCCATTTTAATTATATGTTTATTTTGTGTATTTGTTCTAGGTTGCCAAGTAAAATGTATTTTTAATTTTAGGTTGTGGTCAGAAAAAGCTAGAAAAACCTACTATAAAATCTTGCTACTCGAAGAGTGAATAAGCAGCATCACAACCTCTGGGAGCCCCTTAGAAACGTACACTCCGGCTCCACCGTAGGACCTGCTGCCTGGGAATCTGCATTGTAACAAGAGACCCAGGTATTTCTTGTATATTCACTGAAGGTAAAGAAGCCCTGCTCTAATGCTGGCTGTGTTCTGACTAATTACACGTGCCCTGCACAGAGTATTCTCAAGATGTGGGGGCAGAGGAGAAGTGAATGTAGTTGGAGAACGATGCTCAAATGATCTGCTCCCCAGGTTCCTTTAAGTTGACTTCCCTACAGAATAACTCAGAGAAATGGCTCCCTGACTTTCTTTTTTTCTTTTCCTTTTTTGGGACTGAACGGTAATTTTTTTTTTTTTTTTTTTTCTGATTAGCTGATTTTACACACACATACTCTATATGCACACATTTCCAGTTTCTCTTGAAAAAAACTGGAAAATCTGACAACACGAGGCTAACATTTCTATAGGGCGGCAATCACCTGGAGCTGGGTACAGTCCATGCCCTGTGGACAGAGCACCGAGCCTCAGTCCTCGCCACTCCCGGGCACAGTCTGCTCATACACAGTACTTGCCTGCTCACTGAGAGCACTCGATTTTGTGATCCCTGAGATATATTATCCTGATTTTAAATTTTTCTTCATGGATCTTAATCTGTGGTCATTAGATCTTCTTTGGACTTTCCTACTGAGAATGATTAAAAAAAAAAAAAAAAAAAAGGCTCTGCACCAGCAACAGAATTTAGTATAAGTGTTATTATCTCAACCATGACAAAAATATATGGCTCTGGATCTCCTGCTGCTTAATTGTCTTCCTCGGTTTTTATACTGCTGACTCTGAATCTGCTTCTAAGACAGTGGGACCCAGACTTTTTTCCATTGTCTTATGATTATTCCTCAATTCTTCTTAATGGGGTTTTGGTCTTCCTAAATATGTGCCATGGCCTTGCCTATTCAGATGTTCATCCCGTTGTTTTATTTATTTGATCAGAGACTAGTTTGTTGTTCTGAGAGGACAAATTAATGTAATGTCAATTTAGTGTACTCAGAGTGCCTCAGGCTGTGGAATGGACTAGCATTGACAGAGATACAGTATTGGAGAGTAGTTACAAATGTCCTTAGAAAGCATTTGGGGTATGAATTGGGTCAGAGTGAGACACAAAGAATGAAAAGTTCTGAATTCCCTCCTGTGAATAATAATTTCCTCATTGTAATGGGTTTAGCTTAGCTCTCCCTTCTATAAGAAAGATATTTCTGGTTGTGTGTAATTGAAGACCAGATTCAAATTGGCAACGAAGGAAATTTACTGGCTCACAGAGTCAAAAAGTGCAGTGGGAGATCAGGCTTCAGGCATAATCAGATCAAGGCTCCAGTTCTACTTCTCTTTTGAGTCTGTCAACTCTGCCCCTCTCAGTATCTGCTTCATTTTTAGCCTTGCTTCCTATATAGTAAATAAATACATAACTTGATGCTAAGAACAAGGAAATTTCCCAGAAATCCTCACAAAAATCTTATATCCATCCCTGGTCGGCACTGGGTCATTTGCCTATCCTTGAATGATTCAGGGTAGCCAACGTAACCAGTCAGAGCTGACCAGGGCTTACTCTTTATTAGCTCATCCATACTTCATGGCTGAGTGGGTGGGGTAGGGAAAACTAGTCCAGTGTCCAGAAAGCTGGACACAGACACCTTCTTTAGAAGTTCCATAGCCAGGAGGAAGCTTCATTAATTATGACCATCCTCTCAGTTGCTACCTCACATATAGAAAACAAATACTTTGTATGGTAGCCCTTCTTTTCTTTCATGAGGATGAAGCATTGATCATAAAAGGATAAGTACTGGTTATACTGACAGGCCGCCATAGCAAAATGCTGTAGACGGGGAAGCTTGAACCGTAGATATTTATTTTCTCACAGTTCTGGGGGCTGGCAAGTCCAAGAGTAGGAGGCCAGTGGTTGGGTTCTGGTGGCTTGCAGATGGCCAGCTTTTTGCTTTGTCCTCACATGGCAGAGAGAGAGAGAAAGAGAGAGACAGAGGGAGAAATCGCTCATCCTCTTCTTCTAAGGCCCTAATCCTACCAGATTAGGGCACTACGCTTTTGACCTCATTTACCCTAAATTCACTTCTGGAGATCCTGTGTTTGGATAGTCACATTGGGCATTAGGGCTTCACCATATTAATTAGAGGGGGGACAGACTGAGTATATAGCAGTGCCCAAATGCTAATCACTGCCCAAGTATTTTTTTTTATTTTAATCATCTGCTCTTTATTTATTTATTTATTTTTTTAAATTTTATTATGTTATGTTAGTCACCATGCCCAAGTATTTTTTGAGCATCTATTCTGTACTCAGGCTGGACCAGGCATTGTGATCATTGGGAGTGCAGTGGGATGGGATGAAATACTCACCAAGGAGGCAATCATAAACTAGAACAGATGCCGTGAGATAGAATAAATGCTGAGGGAACTCCAGAGTGGCAGGGATCAATGAAGAGTAGAATGGCTCAACAGCTTTATGGAGGAGTTGAGGCCTAAGCTAGGATTTTGGAATCGGTGAAAGAAAATAAGAACTATGTGACAGGATAAAAATCCAGACTAGGAGGGTAGCAATGGGGATGGAGGGAAAGGGTCAGGTACCAGAGGGGTCTTACAGAACAGAGTGAGAAAACTTTATAACTGACTGGCATGGAGAGGACTTCATAACTGAGGCAAGGAGTGAATGGGTGAGGAGAGTGGTTCTTTCAACAGAGATCAGAAATTCCAGAAGGAAGGAAGGTATGGGGAGTGGGGTGAGGTACATGGGGAAAGATGAGGAGTTCTTTTTAGAAATAACAGCTTTTAAAAGCTGGAGAATTTACTAAGTAAAATATCTGTGATGTCATTGAGCATAAGGGCAAGGAGATGAGAAAAAGTAGGACTGGAGATAATAGATATTTGAATCATTATCATAGGGTTGCTAATTGAAGCTAAGGAAATGAATGATCTCTTTGAGAAAGTATGTAGAGAGACGTATGGAAAGAAAAGAGCTAATAATCATCATGACCCTGAAGGATCTAGCAATAGCACATGGCGTAATGGTGTATGACTATTGAAAATTTAATGGATTTAGTTCCGATTTTCTCAGGGTATACACAGCACTTAGTGTTATGTAAAATGAACATTTGTTTGTCAGTTTGATGACTGAATAGATGAATGTTAGAGGTTTAAAATCCAAAATGCCTACTGTGCACCAGAGCTGTTTTAAGGTCAGGCAGCTTCCCCACTTCCATTTAATTGATTGTTGTGATCATTATTTATGACTTACAAGCTGAAGAATAGATGAGCTAAAATGTTTCTCCCATCCCACAAAGGGGTTAATTAGCTTGGTGTTCAGAGGCGTCATGCAACTGTCATACTAGTCCAAGTACATTCACTGAGGCACTCCCAGTGGGCTGGGATCCTGGAAGAGCACTGTGCTGTGACCTCGTTTTCCCCCTTGGAACCAGGTCCTTTCTCCCGGGCCTACCTCAGCCTTCCCTTGCCTTGGCATTTCTGCTCTCATGGACCTTTCTCCCTGTACGAGCCGCTGCTACTGATGGCCGGGTTTACCTTTGTGAAGACGACGCGTAGTGGTCTGCCTTTGAATTTCCTACTCCTTCCTTTGGAGCTCAGAGCTGCTCCCAACTGAACCCAATATTTTAGATCCTCGAACCTCTTCTCTTCTAGCAGTATTTGCCATTCTAGTGTCTAGTTCTTATGGAGTCCTGGTGTAGAAGAATGAATTTTACTCTACCTTGGGGCTTTCTGAAGACAAAGCCTCAGTTCAGATGAGGAGTTAATTAATAATATGTGTAGTGTTATAATAAAATTCTAGGACTTTAAATCCAGACAGTCTTGGATGTGAATCATTAGGCTTTAATTTGACAGGTGTCTGATTTGGGACAGCTGCTCACCCTTCTTGACAACAGTTTCCCCAACTAAAGGTAAGTGTGACATCTGTCTTTGAAAGTGGCTGTAAGGATAAACAAGGTAGACGAACATAAAGAGACCTTGCACAGTACCTGGCATATCACAGGAGCTTCACAGGATGGTATTTTGTGTGACGGGCCAAAGCAAAATACACGTGTGCCATTGCTCCACTTCACAAATCACCCTGCATGGGCTTATGAAGAAGAAGGTTAAGGCAGACAGACATACAATCTTTCCCCTAATGTAGGAATATATACTCCAGGTTCTACCTGGTCAGAGCTTTTCGATTTCTATGATGTTATTTTGTTAGCTAGTGCTTCAATGTACTGAAGAATCGTACCTTAGAGAACTAAACAAGTTAATAGATTTTCCTTAAATTGGAGCAATTTTCTTCTCCTTTATTGAATCAAGAAAGCTAACTGTCAAAGAAGCATAGAATGGTGGAGATAATACCCTGAGGTAACAGAACTCTATTATGTTGTATTCCGTTAGAACTGAGCCAAAGGTATTTTGGAAAGAAATTTCACTGTGTAATAAGAGGGGATATTTGCCTGAACTTTGTACTGTGTTTTTCTCCAGGTTTTTCTATTGGGTACCTTAGTAGCGTTGCCCCAAATGGAAATATCCCAGGTTCACTTTTTACTCTTGAGAGAATCTAGTGTTAACACTAAATTGGAGATTATCTTTAAAGTAAACAACAGTAAGGCGAGCAGAGAAATATTCAGCTTCCCTTCGAAGGAACATTTTGACTTGCCTATCATCTTCCTCCCTCCATTTATGTAAGCCAGAGTCAGTGGTGTCTTTCCCATAAATAAGCAGGCAGGTGACTTCACAGCTGCTTTTGAGTAAGAGCCAGATCTTTTTAGAAGTTTTATTCTCTTCTGACTCCAACCAACCAAGGCTCAACTACTCTATGAATTAATGTTTGTTGTCCTAAGTTTAAGAAACCAGATATATTCCTTATTTACTAGTCACATCCTGAAGTGTTTTGGATCTATATCTTAGCATTAGGAGTATATATTTAAATTGTTCAGTGCTATAGGTGAAAATACACATCGTGCTAGAATTGGGAAGATTCTTTTTTTTTTTTTTAAGATTTTATTTACCCAATATGACAGAGAGAGACACAGCGAGAGAGGGAACATAAGCAGGGCGGGTGGGAAAGGGAGGAGCAGGCCTCCCGCCGAGCAGAGAGCCCAATGTGGGGCTCGATGTGGGACTCAACGTGGGGCTCGATCCCAGGACCCCGGGATCATGACCTGAGCCGAAGGCAGAGGCTTAACGACTGAGCCACCCAGGCGCCCCTAGAATTGGGAAGATTCTAATTACCTTAAGCAAGAAAGAGACTTTTACCTAAATAACCAAACCAATCCCAAATTGCATCTAGGCACACTTCATTTTATTGCACTGTGCTTTATTGCACTTTGTGGATACTTTGTTTTTTTTTTTTACAGATTGAAGGCTGGTGGCAATCTTGTGTCAAGCAAGTCTTTCTGGGCCATTTTCCTAACAGCATTTGCTCACTTTGTGTCCCTGTGTCACATTTTGGTAATTCTCCCCATATTTCAAACTTTTTCATTATTATTATATTTGTTATGGTGATCTCTGATCAGTGACTTTTGATGTTGCTATTAAAATTGTTTTGAGACAGCATGAACCACACCCCTGTAAGACCATGAGTTTAAGTGATAAATGTGTGTGTTCTGATTGCTTCACTGATGGGCCATTCCCCATCTCTCTCCCTCTCTCCTTGGGCCTCCCTATTCCCTGAGACACAACAATATTGAAAGGAGGCCAATTAGTAACCCTACAATGGCCTCTTAGTGTTCAAGGAAGAGTCACATGTCTCTCACTTTAAATCAAAAGCTAGAAATAAATAAGCTTAGTGAGGAAGGCACGTCAAAAGCTGAGATAGGCCAAAAGATTGGCCTCTCGTGCTAAACAGTTATCCAAGTTACGAATGCAAAGAAAAGGTTCTGGAGGGAAATTAAAAGTGCCATTCCAGTGAACATGTGAATGATAAGAAAGTAAAATAGCCTATTGTTAATATGGAGAAAATTTTAGTGGTTAAATATAAGACCAAATTAGCCACAACATTCCTTTAAGTCAAAACCTAATCCTTTAATTCTATGAAGGCTGAGAGAGGTAAGGAAACTGCAGAAGAAAAGTTTGAAGCTAGCAGAGTTTGGTGCATGAGGTTTAGGGAAAGAAGCCATCTCCATAACAATAAAAGTGCAAGGTGTAGCAGCAAGTGCTGATGGAGAAATGGCAGCAAGTTATCTAGAAGGTTTAGCTAAGATACTTAATGAAAGTGGCTACACTAAACAACAGATTTTCATTGTAGATGAAACAGCTTTATACTGGAAGAAGAGGCCTTCTAGGACTTTCATAGATGGAGAGGAGAAGTCAATGCCTTGCCTCAAAGCTTCACAGGATAGGCTGACTCTCTTATTAGGGGCTAATACAGCTGGTGACTTTAAGTTGACACCAATGCTCATTTACCATTTACCATTCTGAAAATCCCAGGGACCCAAAGAGTTATGCTAAATCTATTCTGCCTGTGCTCTATAAATGGAACTACAAAGCCTGGAAGAAATATATTTTGTAAGACTATAGCTGCCATAGATAGTGATTCCTCTGATGGATCTGGACAGTCAGTTGAAAACCTTCTGGAAAGAATTCATCATTTTAGATGCCATTAAGAACATCTGTGATTCATGAAAAGAGGTAAAAGTATCAACATGAATAGGAGTTTGGAAGAAGTTACTCCATCCCTCATAGATGACATTGAGGGGTTTAAACTCCAGTGGAGGAAGGAACTGCAGATGTGGTGGAAAGAGCAAGAGAACTAGAATTAGAAATGGAGCCTGAAGATGTGACTGAATTGCTGCAACCTCATGATAGAAGTTGAACAGATGAAGAGTTGCTTCTTATGGATGAGCAAAGAAAGTAGTTTCTTGAGATACAGTCTGCTCCTGGTGAAGATGCTGTGAAGACTGTTGAAATGACAATAAGAGTTTTAGAATATTATGTGACTTAGTTTATAAGATAGCAGCAGGGTTTGAGAGGATTGATTTCAATTTTGATAGTTCTACCATAGATAAAATGCTATCAGACAGCCTCACATGCTACAGAGAAATCATTCGTGAAAGGAAGAGTCAATTGATGTGGCAAACTTCATTGTTGTCTTATTTTAAGAAATTACCACAACCAAGGGTGCCTGGCTGCTCAGTTGGTAGAGCATGTGACTCTTGATCTTGGGGTTGCGAGTTTGAGCCCCAGTTTGGACACAGAGTTTACATTAAAAGAAAAAAAAAAAAAGAAATTACAACAACCACCCCAATCCTCAGCAACCACCACCCTGATCAGCAGCCATCAGCCCCCCACCAGCCAAAAGATTACAACTTGCTGAAAGCTCACGTGATGGTTAACATTTTCTGGCAATAAAGTATTGTTTCATTAAGATATACATGTTGTTGGGGTGCCTGGGTGGCTCAGTCAATTGCATGTCTGACTCTTGACTTCGGCTCGGGTTGTAATCTCAGGTTCGTGAGATCTAGCCCCCTTGTCAGTCTCTGTGCTGGACATGGAGCCTTTTAAGATTCTCTCTCTCTCCCTCTGCCCCTCACCTCCACCCCCGCTGCTCAGGCTTTCTCTCTCTAAAATAATTAAGTCTTTAAAAAAAAAAAAAAGGTACACACATTGTTTTTTTAGACACAATGCACACTTAATAGATTACAGTATAGTGTAAACATAACTTTTATATGCACTATATGCACTTTTATATGCACTATATACCACAACATTTATTTGACTAGCTTTATTGCAATATTCACCTTATTGAAATGGTCTGTAACTGGACTTGCAAGATCTCCAAGGTATGCCTATAGCTTGATTATGTGGCATTCTGAAAGCAAGGTCTCACCTGAATTTCATCCCTGTTGAATAAGAGATGGGCTGGTTGACTATTTGGCTAGAAGAAATTGCAGAAGTCGTGGGAAAGTCTCATTTTTCTTGATTAAGAATGAAGAAACTGAGGTCGAGAGGGTTCACTAGTAGTTACACTGGGACCAGCTAGCTAGAGGAAGACTGGGATCAAGGATTCTTGATTCCTGACACAGTGTGCTTTCTAAAATATCATGGTTATTGGATGATATCATGGCTAGCTTTAAAAGAACATGATGAAAAAAAATTTAAAAAATAGAAGAACATGGTGAGCTTTTACTGTTTTCAAATAAAGTAGTGGCCTACATAGTACCATATACTATTTTCTAGAGTGAAATTCAATTGTGTAAGTTTTAGGCTGTAGTATTGGTTTAAGTATAAGGAAATTATAAATTTTACAACAATATAAAATCTTGAAGTCCAGAGCCTGAAACAAGGCTATGGTATTTTAATTCAATTATGTCTGCTACTCTGAATAGAAAGGTATTGCTGGCAGAGGAGTTTCATTTTTTTTTTTAAAGGTTTTTACTTTTTTATAAGTAATTTCTACACCCAATGTGGGGCTTGAACTCACAACCCTGAGGTCAAGAGTCGCACGACCCACCTACTGACCAGCCGGGTGCCCAAGGAGTCTCGTAGATTACGAAGCAGGAAATGAGCAACAGAATACACATTCTTCTCAAGTGCACATGGGACATTCTCCAGGATAGACTGCATACTGGGTCACAAATCAGGTCTCATCTGGTACCAAAAGATTGGGATCATTCCCTGCATATTTTCAGACCACAATGCTTTGAAACTGGAACTCAATCACAAGAGGAAATTTGGAAAGAACTCAAATACATTGAGGCTAAAGAGCATCCTACTAAAGAATGAATGGGTCAACCAGGAAATTAAAGAAGATTTTAAAAAATTCATGGAAATAAATGAAAATGAAAACTGTTCAAAACCTTTGGGATGCAGCAAAGGCAGTCCTAAGAGGGAAGTATATAGCAATACAAGCCTTTCTCAAGAAACAAGAAGGGTCTCAAATACACAACCTAACCTTACACATAAAGGACCTGGAGAAAGAACAGCAAATAAAGCCTAAACCCAGCAGGAGAGGAAAAATAATAAAGATTAGAGCAGAAATCAATGAAATAGAAACCAAAAGAATAGTAGAACAGATTGACGAAACTAGGAGCTTGTTCTTTGAAAGAATAGATTGATAAACCCCTGGCCAGACTTAGCAAAAAGAAAAGAGAAAGGACCCAAATAAATAAAATCATGGGGGCGCCTGGGTGGCTCAGTCGGTTAAGTGTCTGTCTTCGGCTCAGGTCATGATCCCAGGGTCCTGGGATCAAGCCCCACATCGGGCTCCCTGCTCTGCGGGAAGCCTGCTTCTCCCTCTCCCACTCCCCCTGCTTGTGTTCTCTCTCTCGCTGTCTCTCTCTCTCTATCAAATAAATAAATGGAATCTTTAAAAAAAAAAAAATTAAAAAAATAAATAAAATCATGAATGAAAGAGAAGAGATCACAACCAACACTGAAGAAATACAATTATAAGAACATATTATGAGCAACTATATGCCAATAAATTAGGCGATCTGGAAGAAATGGATACATTCCTAGAGATGTATAAACTACCAAAACTGAAATAGGAAGAAATAGAAAACCTGAACAGACCCATAACCAGGAAGGGAATTGAAGCAGTAATCAAATATCTCCCAACAAACAAGGGCCCAGGGCCAGATGGCTTCCCAGGAGAATTCTACCAAACATTTAAAGAAGAATTAATATCTATTCTTCTGAAGCTGTTTCAAAAAATAGAAATGGAAAGAAAACTTCCAAACTCTTTCTATGAGGCCAGCATTACCTTGATCCCAAAACCAGACAAAGACCCCACCAAAAAGGAGAATCACAGACCAATATCCCTGATGAACATGGATGTAAAAAAAATTCTCACCAAGATACTAGTCAATAAGATCCAACAGTACATTAAAAGGGTCATTTACCATGACCAAGTGGAACTTATTCCTGGTCTGCAAGGGTGGTTCAACATCTGCAAATCAATCAATGTGATACACTACATTAATAAAAGAAAGGACAAGAACCATATGATCCTCTCAATTGATGCTGAAAAAGCATTTGACAAAGTAAGCATCCTTTCTTGATTAAAATTCTTCACAGTGTAGGGATAGAGGGTACATACCTCAATATCATAAAAGCCATCTATGAAAAGCCCACAGTGAATATCATTCTCAATGGGGAAAAACTGAGAGCTTTTCCCCTAAGGTCAGGAACATGACAGGGATGTCCACTATCACCACTGTTGTTCAGCATAGTACTAGAAGTCCTAGCCTCAGCAATCAGACAACAAAAAGAAATAAAAGGCATCTGAATCAGCAAGAGGTCAAACTCACTCTTTGCAGATGACATGATACTTTATGTGGAAAACCCAAGACTCCACCCCAAAATTGCTAGAACTCATACAGGAATTCAGCAACGTAGCAGGATATAAAATCAATGCACAGAAATCAGTTGCATTTCTATATGCTAACAATGAGACAAAAGAAAGAGAAATTAAGGAGTTGATCCCATTTACAATTGCACCAAAAACCATAAGATACCTAGGAATAAACCTAACCAAAGAGGCAAAGGATCTGTACTCAGAAAACTGTAGAACACTCATGAATGAAATTGAGGAAGACACAAAGAAATGGAAAAACGTTCCATGCTCATGGATTGAAAGAACAAATACTGTTAAAATGTCTATGCTACCTAGAGCAATCCACATATTCAGTGCAATCCCTATCAAAATACCATCAACTTTTTTCACAGAGCTGGAACAAATAATCCTAATATTTGTATGGAACCAGAAAAGACCCTGAATAGCCAGGGGAATGTTGAAAAAGAAAAGCAAAACCAGTGGCATCACAATTCCGGACTTCAAGCTGGATTACAAAGCTGTAATCATCAAGACAGTATGGTACTGGCACAAAAACAGACACACAGATCAATGGAACAGAAAACCCAGAAATGGACCCACAACTCTATGGTCAACTAATCTTCGACAAAGCAGGAAAGAATATCCAATGGAAAAAAGACAGTCTCTTCAACGAATGGTGTTGGGAAAATTGGACAGCCACATGCAGAGGAATGAAACTGGACCATTTCCTTACACCATACACAAAAATAGACTCAGAATGGATGAAAGACCTAAATGTAAGACAGGAATCCATCAAAATCCTAGAGGAGAACACAGGCAGCAATCTCTGTGACCTTGGCCACAGCAACTCCTTGCTAGACACGTCTCCAAAGGCAAGGGAAACAAAGGCAAAAATGAACTATTGGGACTTCATCAAGATAAAAGGCTTTTGCACAGAAAAACAAAACAAAACAAAAAACAGTCAACAAAACCAAAAGAGAACTGACAGAATGGGAGAAGATATTGGCAAATGTTATCAGATAAAGGGCTAGTATCCAAAATCTATAAGAATTTATCAAACTCAACACCCCAAAACCAAATAATCCAGTCAAGAAATGGACAGAAGACATGAACAGACATTTCTCCAAAAAAGGCATCCAAATGGCCAACAGACACATGAAAAAGTCCTCAACATCACTCGGCATCAGGAAAATCCAAATCAAAACCACAATGAGATACCACCTCACACCAGTCAGAAATGGCTAAAATTAACAACTTAGGAAACAACAGATGTTGATGAGGATTCAGAGAAAGGGGAACTCTTACACTGTTGGTGGGAATGCAAGCTGGTGCAGCCACTCTGGAAAACAGTATGGAGGTTACTCAAAAATTTGAAAATAGAGCTACCCTATGACCCAGAAATTGCACTGCTAGGTATTTATCCGAAGGATATAAAAATAGTGATTCGAAGGGGCACTTGCACTCAATGTTCATAGCAGCAATGTCCACAACAGCTGAAATATGGAAAGAGCCAAGATGTCCATTGACAGATGAATGGATAAAGAAGATGTGGTATATATATACAATGGAATACTACTCAGCCATCAAAAAATGAAATCTTGCCATTTGCAGTGATGTGGATGGAACTAGAGGATATTATGCTAAGCAAAATAGGTCAATCAGAGAAAGACAATTATCATGTGATCTCGCTGATATGTGGAATTTAAGAAACAAAACAGGATCATAGGGGAGGAGAGGAAAAAATAAAATGAGATGAAATCAGGGAGACAAACTATAAGAGACTCTTAATCACAGGCAACAAACTGAAGGTTGCTGGAGGGGAGGGAGGTGGGGGGATGGGGTAACTGGGTGATGGACATTAAGGAGGGCATGTGATGTAATGAGCACTGGGTATTATATAAGACTGATGAATCACTGACTTCTACCTCTGAAACTAATAATACATTATATGTTAATTAATTCAATTTAGATTTTAAAAAAGGAAGCAGGAAATGGAACATCAGAAAAGTCAGATGACTTGTTCAAGTTCATTCAGCCACTTAGTGTCTGTGGACCAGAACTTAGGTTTCTTATTTCCCAGATGAGTGCTCACCTCCCACAGTATCTCATCAGGAAAAAAGAGGGTGGTGGGGAGGGAATGTTTCCTCTGATCTATAGTGATTTTACAGTTCAGGACTAAATCTGCTCTATAAAGTGAGGAATAGCTAACCGTATTTCCTCTAAATAGGTAGCTTTTCCTTATAGGCACTACGTTGTTACCCTGTTTAGTTTTTTGGAGGAAAGGAAGTTGTTATGGGTTGAATTGTGTCTCCTAAAAAGATAGGTTGAAACTCTAATCCCCAATATCTCAGAATATGACTTTATTTGGAACAGGGTCATTGCAGATGTAATTAGTTAATATAAAGTCACCCTGGAGTAGGGTGGGCCCTTAATCCAGCATGACTATGTCTGTAGAAGATGAGGAGAGACTCAGAGGAAAAATCCATAGGAAGAGATGGATAATACTGGGAGAAGATGGCCATTAGATAAACAAAGGAGAGATTCCAGTGATGCACAAGTCAAGCACTGCCGAAGGTTGCCAGCTGCCACCAGAAGCAAGAAGAGGCAAGGAAAGGTCGGCTTCAACAGACTTCAGAAGGAACATGCCATGATTTTGTACTTCTAGCCCCCAGAACTGTGAGAGAATAAATCTCCGTTGTTTTAAGTCTCCTGGTTTGAAGTATTTTGTTGAGGCCGCCAGTAGGAAACTGATACCAAGGGCAATGTAATGAGGGAATTTATTGGGCTTTTCCTGATCAGTCTGCTGAAGGCACTCAAAGAAACTCACCAGCCCGAGGCATTTGTCCACTGCTTCCCTTACACAGCATGCACTCCTATGGCTCTTTCTTCACAAGGGTTTCCTAAAGTTGACTCTGCAAATAGAAGGAGGAAAAGTAAGGGGAGAGAGTATTTTCTCCTCTGCTTTTGTAATTTGGGAATTAACAGTTTTGGAAGAGAATGTGTGTGTGATTTTGTTGTTTGGGTTCCGGGTATGCTTTTATAGGCTGCCAGCATCCTTGTTTACGTGATGCGTATGCTGTCTCTTAGTTTCCTGTTATTTTCCTGTTGTCCTAAACATCTTGAGTACTACATTTTGGGATTCAGATCTGTCAAGAGGTGTAGATTATAAAAGTGTGTCTTACATTTGAAGGTAGAAATGTTGATTTCCTTAAAAAAAGCAAAGCAGAAACTGGCTGCTTATTCTAGCAATTTTTTTTTTTTTTGCATTTCTATCATTATTTAAACTATTAATTCATTAGAGAAAAATTATCTAATAAGTACAAATTCCTATATTCAGTAAGGATCAGATAGCTTCTCCTTTTGGCAAAAATTCATGTCATCTAAAGTGCAATAATTTGCTTTCATCCATTGTATTGACACTGTCAGACTTATGTTAGGACAATATGTTTATATAGTCTTTCACATCCTTCTGTTCACTGATAAGACTGTTTTGTATAACTAGTAAATAGATCTCTAAATTATACAAAGATGTTTTAACTCACTATTTTAACTTTATTAATGTTCCCAGAGACCTATCAGTGCCAGAGGTAATAATCCTTTTGTTTAGATTGGAAATTGATGTTGAGAACTTATGTAAGTCTTCAATTTAGAAGTAGCAAAAATCCATTTCCAGTTAGAATTAACTATAATGTATCAGAAGTTCCTAATGTCATAAACACTTGTTTTCTTTAATCACATTAGGCTATATACTCTTTTACGCACATATAAATATTTATATACATATAAATACTAGACCTATTCTAAAGCAACTTTTTTTTTTCTTTTTGGCTCTATAATATCGTGACTTCATTTACCTAAGTTGGTGTCTGTAAAGCTGGTTTGAAAAAATATATGTTTTTACTTATATGTTTAACTTCATGCTGTTCAACAAAGACAGTGATACTGGTTCTATTTCCAGTTGGGCTTGTGCGTTTGGATTTTTAAACTACTGGTTGTCTTGAACTTGACATATTCATGTGTTGATTTCCATATTCATGTATTTCCCACATTTTCCTAAATTTTTTTCTAAAAAAATTGCAGACTATATTCCTCAAAAGTCAAATTAATTTTCTTATATCAATAAATTTTTCTCACATGAATTGAAAAATGCATCTCCTATTGATTTTGAAATCAAGAAATAAAAGGCAAAATATTTCATCATTCAGTCATGCATGTTTTGAGAAATGCTGATTATTGTTATAGGAATTCTGAAGGTATAATATTTATTATTATAGTAGTTACAAAGTTGTATATCAAAAATATCAAGCCATAAACAGGCTTTGGGATTTAAAGTGGCATGATTGGGGCACCTGGGGGGCTTAGTTGGTTAAGCGGCTACCTTTGGCTCAGGTCATGATCCCAGGGTCTTGGGATCCAGTCCTGTGTAGGGCTCCCAGTGGAGGGCTTGCTTCTCCGTCTCCCTCTGCCCCTCCCCCCTGCTCCTGTGCATGCACACACGCACTCTCTCAAATGAATAATAAAATCTTAAAAAAAATAAAATGGCATGATTACTTTTCACTTATTAAGTACCCCAAATCCTCAGCTCAGTTAGTTTGGGACTCATGAAGACAAAGTTGCCTGTTGTGTCTTCATCTCTTAATTTTCTTTGGTGTGCTACAGAGCTTCTTAAATTTTACTGTACTTATACATTACCTGGGAATCATGTAAACAGGTATTGGGTCAGCATTCTGGGATAGACCTTGATATTCTGCTTTTCTAATGCACTTCTTAAGTGATGCCATTGTTGCTGGTTTGGACAACACTTGAAATAGCAAGAATATATAGTAACATTTTTTCTCCCTTTTTCTGGAAATAGATTTCTATTGGGAAACCCATTCTGTGTGGCATGAGACGTGACCTAGATATTGGCCAATCAGAATCTCCCCTAACAAGTCATTTGGAGAGTCAAGATGGCTTTTCTTCCAGGAGCTGTAGAAGTTGGGGTTATCTTTCCTGGCCCATCTAATATCAAAGGATAAGGCTAATTTGAAAAAGGGTAAGTGAACAGAGAGGAGAGACAAGAGTGTGTCCTCAGAGCATTATTTGGATTTCTGGATCTGAATGTACTTAATATAATTCATCCTTGGAATTACTGGTTAATACAGTTTTTTACTTAAGCTAGTCTGAGTTTCTCCCTCTGTTACATTTAATCCTGAAAAATATACTAAGCTTGGCCATTCATTAAGTCCTAACTGGTGATAAAGATTTTGGTAAGTATAGAGTCGTATATAACTTGAAACGTACTGACCTAGAAGTATTCTAATACAAATTTAGAAGCAATGTGGTTCATTCCCAATGTTATACTTGACTTAAGAGAATTATTTACCTAAAGATGTATAATAATCTGCCTTCTTGATGAAGGGGACTTTGGATACCTACTTTTCCACTTTGTAGATGAAGACATCAAAATTCACACATCTTGTTTAAGACTACATCTGAAGTTACAGAACCCAAAACCTATGTCTCCCCTTCTCATGCTGTAATTCTTTCCTGAGTCATTTATTCCTTATTGTATAAAGACATTGTGTAGATTGCTCTTATTTCCATAAAATTGATTATATTGTCTAAACATTTCTTTGTTAACACACTTTATATGTGTATACACATTTCAGAATATGGGAGAATCATATAGTGAAAGGCACATGTACAACTTGATAGCTGATCTATAAATATATAAACACTGAAATATTTGTTATTTTCTAAATGTGATCCAAAAGTACTTCTGTTACAAATCACTGTCAAATCCATACATTGAGAAAAAGTACTGTTGTTTAAAAATTCAGAAAAAAACATTTTTGTAAGATTAGTTAATTTAACTTTTAAATTTATGTGCTCTTGAAGTACTAGAAACTTGGACATATCACAGCAAGAGGGAACTGGTGCCTGAAAGTGAAACTATTTTACCTGGTTAAGTTTGGTTCATATAGAGGACTGGAATTTATATAATGAACTTACAGGTTTTATTAAAAAAAAGCATCCATAATTTGATGAATTATTAAGCCAAACACTGATAAATTAGTATTAAAAATTCCTTTAAGGCTTCAGTAATTCTCTGTGGTGGCTTGAACCAATTCTTATCCAGATTGGCTTAAAATAGAGTTTAATTGTAGTCCTAATAGTGTTTGCATGTATGATGAGTTACTGACATGATCAAGATTCAAATAACTCTCCAAACAATTTTACAAAAAAGAAAAAAACAAAACACTTTATTTTCCACAAGGAAGAGCAATAGGAAAAATTAAATCATTTCCCACATATTGTTTTCTTAAAACAGAGCCTACAAGGACATATTCAGCACCAAATAAAACAGGAAAAAAAAGAGAAATTACAAACAGCCATAGAATATAATCTATAAAGCAAACATTTAATATTGCACTTTGTTTTGCTAATGTTTTGGATTTTACTTTTCCTCATTGCAAAATCAGGAATCTATCTTGAATACTGGAATACAACTGTGAACCTCACATCTTATGTCAGGAATTGACCAATATTTAGAAAAGAGTAAAGTAATGCCTCTAAATAAGAAAGTAAAGAAATACTTTAATGGGGTAAATAAAACTTTATTTGATAAAGTTTTATATACTTAAAATTTAATCACATTTTATTTTGTGACCCAGTGCCAATTATCAGAATATTGGTCATTCTTGCTTCATGTGTTATTTATAAGAGTATATGGTGATAAGTATTCCAATGCTATGCATATCAACAATTGTTCCCTAGTCAGACATAAGAGAGAAAAGGGATTTTCAGACAATCCCCCCCAAACAAAAATAAAACCACCAAATGCCCTTTATGCCAAATATTCCATTAGCTTCTTTTGAGGGGGACATTCACAAAATGATTTAACAACAATAAAAAAATATTTCACCCCCATTTCCTTATTATCTAGTATTAGTTTGCTACGGGAGCCCAAACCCTTTACTGAATCACTTAAAACGCGATTCGTTTTTACGCTGGGCTTTCTTCACCCTGTCAGCATTTTTCAAACATGAATTGTCTTCCATGTTTTCTTAAAGGCCACTTATGGAAAAGCCTATTTGTTTTGTATGAAGCTTTAAGACAGTATTTAACCAGGTCAAGCACCAAGCCAGAGTTACTATTTTCAGCCACTTTATTAACTGTGGGGTTAAATGGCAGGATAGATGTAACACCCATTTCACACGTATGTTGCAACATCACAGATGCTGATTTTCATTAAAAACATCAGAGCTGAATTCCTTCTAAAATAAGACCATCAGTACACTTGGTACCTTGGAAAATGGTTTTTAAGTAAGTGTCATCATGAATGCTGGTATATTTGTTATGAGCCAACTGTAAATTATCTTTAATATAAACTATAATTTACTGATGTGGTTGCTCTTCTTATCTATATATACTCAAAGTGAGTGGTTTCTCATGTTTAGCAAAATGTTCTTTAGGTAATGGAAAAAATACTTTCACTAGAAAAACCACAAAAATAGAAAACAGTTCTCATTCCAGCACACGTTCTAGTATTTATAATTTTGAAGTTATACACTTTTAGAATAAACTTGGGTTTTCAAGCTCTGAGAAGCTTGAGCAGGATAGGAAATGTATAAATTAAGCTCTCTAATCGTAACCTGTATATATATATATTCCTGCTCATTAAAACACTCTGCACCAGCAAAAATGATTTCCAACATATGTGTTTTGGAGGTAATTAAGTAACTCTGTTATAAAAATAAATGCACTTTCTCCTCCTCTCCAGTGACTGGAAAATTTCCATACTCTTAAAATAATAAAAACAATAATTTTTAAGAGCAACAAGCCCTTAACTCTTTGCTGGTGCCTGCCATACTGCCTATCTTTACTCCATTCTTAGCTCTGCTAGTTTCTTCTTTTATGATAAGAAGGGAATGTGGGTGGGGTATCACTTTTGTGTATGTCCCTTTTCCAAATTTCCCTCTCCAAAAAGCCAACCAACCAAACAAACAAAATAACAGTGCAACAAAACACAAATAGCATTCCAACAGTTTGGCAAGTGATGCGTTCACCTGAGATTAAGTGATTTTAGGCAGTCAGTAACAAAATGCTGCTTTGCTGTAATAGTAGAAAGGCAACAAATTCTTAAAAGAAACCAAGAAGGTATACAATCTTGACAAAGTCTCTTATTAGCTTCCTCCTCTTATCTCTTTTCCCACATATCTGTTGCGTATCTACTACAGTAGGCTGCAAAACATACAGCAAGAAGGATTGGCTTGAAGGCATTTGATGTTTGTAAATAAATCCACAATAGGATCCAAGCTGAAGAGGTGATACATGGTCAGCCTAGTAGGACATTTCTGAGCATGTGCATACGCAGGTAAAGTCCAGGCTATATTAAATTAAAAAAAAAAAGTCAGTGCGTTTTTTTCATGTTAAAGTTTTTTCAAAGCTTTCTTTTGTTCCTTGTTGTGCTGACCACAAACAAGTTTTTAAAGAGTATCAAGAGTCTGGCATAAATGGAAAAAAAAAAAAAGCTGTAGTGACATCGGAACTGCACAATGTAAGCATTGAGCATGTGCAAATTTTCAAATAAAAAGAAGGAAATCATCCCTCTTTACAACGTGGTGTCTTGACACGTATGACCATAGGCTAAGAAGACTGCTCTTAGTATGTGCCTGTTTTAAAGGAGAAAAGCTTAGATCTTCAAGCATGTTGGAGCAGTCCCAGAATGTTGCTGTAGGCTTCTAAAGCATGATCACTGGCTGTTTCATGTATTTGCCATTTTTCTGGGCAAAAGCAATTCCACTTCCTCTGAAAACGTGTCTCCAAGATACTTCTCTGTCCTCAGCTGGGAAGAGATACAGTTCAGAACCCACATCAACTTGATTTAACCAAGTGTTCCTTCAACGAGAGGGGCAGGATGGTCTATCATCTGCTGACTGATCAGGATTTGGATCAATCTAAAAAAAAAAAGTGAAAAAAAATTACAAAGTGATTTGATAAAGTCTAGTAAAAATGCAGCAATGACTAACATTGTTAAGTATTACTGAGGAATTGAATCAGAAAGAACATACACAGCATGTAGGGGAAGGGAGAAAAGAATACTAGTATTATCTATAAAGTGTCTGATATTTAATTACTAGATAAATAAAATTTATAAAGGTATGCCCAAATAGTTTTCTTTCCCAAAAGCTAATGGTAAAATTTTACCAGGGAATGGTGTTTTACTCAGCATTTAGTAGTACTTAAGATTCAGATACACAGTGGAGAACATTTTCATAGTAATGATCTCCTTTTGTAAAGTATCCCTTTCATCCTTTTACAAAAAAGTCAACTCATCTCTTTTCTAGGCTTTGGGAAGAATGCAGTTGTGTAAACAATGTTCTTGGAGCTTATCTGAAGTAATAACCTGTGAATGTAAAACACCAGAGACGGCCTAGGGAAACTGTATCAAGAAATAGCAATGCTGAACCCAAAATGCTCTAGAGTCTGCCCACCTTCTCTATGACTAGAGAGACTTTCATATGCACATACATTTAAGCAAAATGAATATATTTCAGTTGCTTCTCAGGTACAGAGAGAATGGGCACAGGAAGGCAACTAGTTGGCTTTAATACATTTCTTTTACTGAAACATCTTTTGGACAAGACCCATTTTTATTTGCATTTAAATGTAGCAAAATCCAAAGTGACTCACAAAACTTTAGGTAAAACATGTTTTTGAAGGAAAAAAAGCAAGTAACTTTTAATGACTTAAGAGAAAAACACTTTAATACAATCTGGAACTTCCCCCCCTTCTATGTAACTATTAACTGAATCACATTCTGAATCAATTTAGGATTTTAAAAGTTTTTAATTCTCTTTAGTTCACTTTAAGGTAGTAGAATTTTGCCACAAATTGCTTAAAAGTGGATACTGAGATTGCCATTCTTTTAAAATGCCTGTTGTACAGCCAGAAAGTCTCAGATCAAATCAGAAATTACTGACTTAAGATAGCAACATTGGCATAAAAATGTAGTAATGAAATCTGTACTAAGTGGGAGAACATTTTTAGCATGTAAGGGAAAATTTTGTGAAATGGAATTGTGGGATAGAAAAATTATGGCTAATGAAGAATTTGCAAGAACAAATTCTAAATATCCTATAATCAATGAATAAAGTGGATCTTCTATTAACCACATCTGGAGGAAAATGGACTCTTCTAGTCATGATATTAAGGGGGGGAAAGCAGCAATTTCTTGCAGAGTGAAGCAATCCCACTCAGGTCTTATTTGGGAATTAATATTTCATTGTTAAATAGCTAAACTGTGATAACCAAAAGGATAAGGTCGATTCTAATGTATTTACAAAATTACTTGGCATTATATTATGGGTATCAAGGCCAATTTTAAAGCCCTGCACAACATATATTAAGATGTATTCTGAAGATTCGACTTAACAATCACCTTCCCAGGGAAGCCTTCCTGATTTCCAAGGCCTAATGAACTGCTCTTCAAATGAACTGTGTGCATTCCTATCCCATTGTTACGGAATATTTTGCTTCTAAATTTGTTCTCATCAGTCTGTGAGCTTCTCCCAAGAGTCATGTTTTACTCATGTAAATGCTTAGTGGTCATCAATATGAGATGAATAAAAATAAACGGTGTAGAAATGTTTGTCTAACATATTTTTTGCAAATATGTTATTTTCCCCTATGACTGGGAATGTAAAAATGTGCAAGAATTGGAAAAGGATGATAAGATAAATTCTAGCTACTTAATTAGTTCATGATTGCAAAATGCCACTCCTATTGATGCTTTAAAATATTAATTATTCCCTATTTCCCCAATAATATAAGAATCCTACTTATTAAATTTAATGTTTAATCCTGTTGCTCTAAGTTATGTTTCTCTATTAAATATGATGTTAATCAAAACCTAAATGTATTTTTTAAGAAGTCTGTAATGCTATTTCCCAGGAGAGTCAGCCCATTTCAGACTTGAGGAGCTGTGCTTACTTCTGAATAAAGAGGTGGAGGCAAGAACCGAAACTCCTGGATATATGCAAACAGTGGTCCTTGAAGCGCTCTCTCAAAGTCATCACAAGCACTCACTGGTGCAAGATTGTTCCGCCTTTGTTCCTCCGTTACCACTTCTGCATAGCTGGGTGGTGCTGAAGGAAAAAGATACACGCAATTCGAACAGCATGTTCTTATGCATGTCAAAATACACAGAATAGTAGATATTAAAAAGGAATGTCAAGGTAAAAATAATAACTGTTTTGTGATTAAAACTAGGGGGATACAGGTTTTAAATCTGACATTAGGGACATATCTACTTCCTACAGACAAAAGTTTATCTAGTCATAAAATATTATTAGCAAAATTATGTTCTTGAAAATAGTAATAAGAAATTAGGCTTAAACATGCATTATCAAATTACCTTCAGGTCTTTCACGTAGGGATAAACCAAGCCAGTTCATATTCATGCTACACTGACTGCTTACACTTGAGGTTCTGCTACCAAACGGGTGTAGAGGAATGGTACCAATGACAAGGGGCAAATTAAGAAATAAATCCATAGCTCCAGGAATATCCACATATACCTAAACATTAAAAGGAGATGGTAGGTTTAGAATTACAAGCATTATTTCTTTTTTTAAAAACTAGTAACCCAATTTTAATGTTATCTTAGGCCTTCATTTACTTATATATACATAGAACATACAAGAAAAATTCCTCCACTACGTGTAATACTGTATGGCACATTTACATGTGACATAAAATTAGTAATTGTAACTCACAGATTTACATATACTTCTATATATCAGATATAGAATATAAAAACCAAATCCTGGAATAAGAAAAAATGATATCCTCATGACTTTAATACTAAACAACAAACCCTTAAATCTATACCTACCATTAGTGAATATTCCACACGAATTATGCTACAGTCGAGGATAGAGGGAGAAACTGGTGGAATTTTCAGCAACTTTCCATTCCACGTATCTGTCTTTCCAGATGATAAGGATTCCCCACGCAAGTTAGCCACAAGCTGTTTTACTTCCTTCATTTTCCCTTTGGCATAGAAGGCCTGTGTTTGGTAAATGGCTGCCTTTGGCACTACCATTCGGGAAGAGCAGTTCTCAATCTCAGCAAATATCTGAATTGATTCACCTAGAGGGAAAAAAATATGAATCTACTGTTAAACAAAAACAAAAACAACCAAAACTCCAGAAATGTAGATTGTTAAGCCAATGTCTGAAAGTTCAATGGACTACATGGATGAAAACAGTCCCAAAAGTGGCAAGTAACTTAGAATTATAAAAATGAACTATTCATTTCTAGTAGCTATTTAAAAATGGACACTACATTCCCATTTATGAAAGAAAACTGGGTTATTTTACCAAAGAATACTGTGTTATGTTTGCATTTAGTAAAAATACTATACATTTATACACAAAAGCTAAGTGAAGACAGATCGTTTTCATTGGGAATCCATCTCATACATACCTGGGGTATAGCCCTTCCTTTCAATTTTGGCACTTAAGGATATTGGGCCTGAGGTACAGAACCAGCAACAGAGAGTCTTTTCTTTTGTGCCTGCTTGGGGTGACTGTAAGAAATTAAAAATTTAGAGAAAAAGGTCAATGCACAAATTAGGACAGTGTAACAGAATGTTTTAAAATAAAACCCTATGGGGCGCCTGGGTGGCTCAGTTGGTTAAGCCACTGCCTTCGGCTCAGGTCATGATCCTGGAGTCCCGGGATCGAGTCCCGCATCGGGCTTCCTGCTCAGCAGGGAGTCTGCTTCTCCCTCTGACCCTCCTCCCTCTCATATGCTCTCTCTCTCTCTCTCAAATAAATAAATAATAAAAAATAAATAAATAAATAAAACCCTAAATTCTTGGAGAATTAAAATTACAAGCAGTGTAGCTTTTTTCCAACTGTATTCAAATATACTTTTTTAAAAAACTAACCAGTGGCTTCTGAATTATACAATTATTTTTGTCTTTATATAAATCTCCATCCAATTAAAAAAAGGGGTACAGGGCTTAACATCATATGCCATAAACATAGTTTTAGCTCACATTATTTACATATACAGCAATTAAAAACAACCTATCAAACAAACAAAAAAACCCTTTCCACATTCCACTTCAACTGCCTTTGAAAAAAAAAAAGGCAGCATGGAAAGCAACTTGGTTATAATCCCAAATGTTAACATCTTTCTTTGAGAATGTAAAAATCATTATGTGAAAAAAGGAAAACTCTCATTTTTAAGATTCTTATTTGCTTAAAGATGTTATCACTTGTTTAAACCAAATAAAGTTTTTAAAGTCAAATTTGAATCTCATGAAAAAATGCAATTAAAAAGCATTTCTTTTAAAATATAATTCTTTTTTTTCATAAAAGTGACAATCTCCCCATCATTTGACAACTATCCCTATATTGGAATATGCAATGCAGTTCAAATTTTAGATTATGATATTTTCATAGTAAGTGATATTGTCTTATAATAATTGATACTACCGTTCCTCCTCTACTAAAATTATCCAGGGAATAGATCTATTTTTTGTTATTCTTTTAACTTCCGAGTGAGAGTTATTTCATACCATATGCTGTTTTTACTTTTAAAATTTTCTTAAAGTTATTACAACGTCAGAAAATATGAGCATTTTCTTCACTAATTTGTGTGCTCTTGACTGTATTTTTAAAAATAAATTAATATTTATGGAATTTAAAATTATACAGATTGCATAGTTTAGGTGATTATTCTTTAGTATTTATATGCCAAAAACAAAGAATGAAGAATTCAGTCAATTCTTACCAGTAATGAAGGAGTGTTGATATCTATATGCTCAAAGACTGTAAATTCCTTCTTTAATTTTACTGGTAGAAGCCAAGGCCTGTGCAATTCGGCTTTCACCCAATAGCGCACACTGCCATGTCGGCCTTCGAATGAGGTAGCAAGTGGTCTGTGCAGAATATAAAGTTCAATATATTAATTTTATACCTCTTTTTAATAATTATACAGTAGGTCAGCATAGAAGTGTTACTATATTGCACTGTTTATGTATCAATGAGGTATCAAACAGAATTTTTTTAATTTCCAAAGGGATAAGTCATTGGGGAAAAAAAAAACCTGTTTTCCAAAAAACAATAGCTAACACTAAAGTATTAAAGAAATTTTGCTTTAAAAAGCCAGAAGAATACAATTCCTTTAAACTAAGAAGAGGCTACTTTTAAAGCTGGTGGCAAAATTATGAAAGTTTGAAAATCAATTCTTGAAAGATTGAAAATTTAAAAACAAAGTTAAGAATGGTTTTAGTATTTCTACTGAGAAATTCTACAGACTGGCTAGGAATTTTCTCTCTTTTTATAGTAACTAAGAAGGTCTAGAAAATGCCTAGAACAGCTGTTATTAATTTCAAAAATTTCACCTTTTGTAAAGTCTATTGAAAATCTAAAAAGCTGCTTTTCCATTTCCTAGTTTTCTCATGTTCTCTTTTTGGCCATGTTTTCTAACTTTATAGGCTTAATAAGAGAAAGAAACATTTCTATTAATCTGTATCAAAAGAATCAGAACTGGTTTTCAACTCTCCCAGATTTTATTAATTGTGGAAGGTTTTATTTCAATTAAGTTTAGTCTCTTTTTCATAATTTCATTAGAAAAATGCCCAGTGTCCAGTTATTTACTAACTTAGATTAACATGAGAAGTAGTGGTTTTTACAGAATTTTTTTTTGCATTTTGGACTTCTACATTAACGTGTATAGCACAGAAAAGTAAAATGCAGTATTTATGTTAGTCTTCCAAAGTCTATTTTAAATGACTTTGGTTTATAGATAAATTATTCAGACCCAATATTAGCATTATATTCACAGACTTACAGTATTTCTCTTAAAAGTAGATTAGGGCGTTACATTTAGAATGATGTTAGGTAATATGGTAAATAGAATACTCTGAAAAATACCATTTATGAGTTCTATCCGCATATAACAACTCAAGTACTAGAATTAACAAAGATTATTAAGAAAATTTGGGGGGGTATAATCTCTTCTGATGATCTATTTTTACATTAAGAATAAACCACTTTCCTTTTTCCATACTATATCCCATGCCTCATATTCAGTTATCTGATGGGTGTTTCCTTTTAAGTCCAGGTCATAGTATCACTCTTGTGACTTTTTCAATAGCTCTTCGCACAGAAGCTACTGAATTCGTATCAAAAGAACATCACTTTTAAAGTTAGGATACGCCTAATTATGTTTATCTTTTTACCTTACTGCTGTTGGTTAGCATTAGCAGAAAAGATAAAACACTGGATTTTTATAAATTACTGAATAAGAGACTTGTAAGTTCTATGCTTCTGCTAATTTCAACTGACAATAAAATAGAAAGTGCTTACATTCAGACTAGCACCTTCCAATTCACTCAGGGTACAGGAAATACTGTTTAAGTTTTTAAAGACCTCATAGATTTGGAGACAGAGTACTAAGAATTGAGCTTTGCTTTCTATAATTTTGCCAGGCTACATTAAAAAGCAGCTTCTTTTTTTAGTGTATTGTTTTCCTCTAGCAACATTCAGTGATGAAAAGGGTTTTTTTTTTAAACTAAAAATATTTAAATTTAGAATAATTTTAACTTTAAAAGAATGGAGGTTTATGAAAAATGCCTGTTACTCATAATACTTACGTCTGTGGAAGCTCGAAGCTGAATGCATATTCATGCCTTCCTGAATGAATAGTGTTGAAGCCTTCTTCTGAATTATCATCATCTAAGACAAACAGAAAAATAAAACAAAAGACTTGATATTAAACCTTTGCACACTCTTCCTGGTGCCAATACTTAAAGGTATTCCTATAATAATTAAGGCCACAGCTTTGGAGTCTGAGAGATCTTAATTCTAACTTTTGTCACTTCCTCTGGGTGAACTACAAATCCCAACTCTTCTGTTGCGTCATCTGTAAGATGGGGATAATCAATACTTACACCCTTAAAGGCAGTTTTTTAATGGTAAATGACCCAAACTGTAAAGCATCTGTATCTAATACAGTATATGTTCAACAAGAGTCAGAGCTCAAATCTCTCACTTAAGGGTTATCTTTGTCTCCAATGGTTTACTTAAATATTTATCCTAAGACTATATATAAAATAAAAATTGTGCAAATCTTTAAGGTCTGTCAGTTTTGATGCAGATGACATGAATGTTACAATTCTAAAACCATTAGAAAACTTCATCAAATGTTGAAGTTAAAAAGAAAAAAGGAACACTGATTTTAATGTCAGTTTCAGAGCTAAAAATAAATTCTTTATTGAACCTAAAATGATCACACTAAGTCTGTCCTAGCAACAGCTAGAAATTTGCATATATAAAAAATATATCTTAAGATTTAAAAGGTGCCTGCTTACCGGGAAACAACACTGTTGCACATCCTTGAAAAATGAACACTAAGTTGTTTCTAACTGCTTTCATTTTATAACCCATTTTCTTTAGGCCAAATATTTTTAAAATTTCTCCAAAATATATATATTTAACGAAAATGTGGGAGGGGATTCTGGATTCTTTTTTTAGCCTTCTGAGTAGATAGTATAATTAGATAAATGTCTTAGTGATGTAGTTTTTCAGCGTAGAAGCCAACATTAACCATGAGAGTAGATGAAATTGGTATTATCATTTAACTTTTCCTCACCAAAGTACTGAAGCTACAGAACGTGATGCTTCCCTTACATCAAAAGAGAAAAGGGGGAAAAAGCGTCTATACGCGGATACTTTTATTCAGAAATCACAGTGATTCTCTTTAATCTCAATACTATTTTCCTCGCCCCTTCTGCAAATCCTCTGAACGAATTTCAGCACCGAAAACTGACTGGTGAGTTGAGGGCCATTTAAATTCGCTCCCCTCGAAGGCGCCCAAAGTTTGCCTCCCTCTCCTTTTCTTCCCTTCTCGCTCCCTTTTTGTGCCAGCTCAGCAGTCTCATTGAGGCGAGCGGCGGCGGCCGCGCCGTGGTAAACAAGTGCCGGGCTGTCAATCAAGAACTAGACCGGAGCAGGAGAGGACCGGCCTAAACCGGCGCGAGCAGATCCCAGCCGGCTCGCCCGCGCGCCGCCGCCGCCGCCGCCGCCCGCGCGCTCCGCTATACATACGGCATACGTCGCGCGGCGCTCGCGCTCGCGCTCGCGCAACCTAGCCTGCTGGACTGGGGGCGGGGCGACGGCACCGCGGCGCTTCCGCTATACACGCCCCAGCCGGTGACCGGTTTGATCTGGCTCGGGCCACCCTGACACCTTTACAGTGCGGTGAGGGAAAATGGGGCGGGGGGTGCGGGGGGCAGGGCTGCACGGTCTCTGGGAAACAATGGGGAGGGGTCAGAGGATACTCGCCGAGGCCCCCACCCAGCTTTCGATGTTCACTTTTCCTTCCCCTCCTGGACAGCCTTTACGTGTGGTCTGTCCCCTCAGGTCAATCAAGGTAGCCGGTCTGGTGACTGCATAGGTCGGGGAACACGCTTTGTTTCAGCTAAAAGGAAATGAGCGTTTACAGAAACCACCTGACATCTTCCAGCCGGAAAACAGGAAAATGGGGTCCTGCTAACCCTGCCTACCCAAGTACCTTCTGCACAGGTTTGTCAGCTAAAGTTACGCCCAGGGGCCGTTCGGCACCTGTAAGGCCAGCAGGAGCTTCTCCCCATCTACTCTGCTGAAACCCGAGATCCCTTCTTTCCGGGGCCCCAAAAGCAGGCCGAGGTGAGGGGCGACAACATTCTGTGACACGAGTCACGGCGCCCCCAGAAACTCCGGGAGAGACGCGAGTAGGGGCGGGGGCAGCCGCTCTGGAGGGACCTTTACCGGCGCACGCCGGTTCCAAGCCTCGCCCCAACCGGCGCGAGCCCACTCTCCCCACCCGCCCGCGCCCAATCCAATCAGAGCCTGGCATCGCCTTAGCAACAGGCTAACAAACGCGGCTCCGCCTATCCCCGGGCGCCCGGGGCGGGGTCTCAGTTACCAGGCTAGTTTGAGAGGTCCCACTTTTAAGTCATTGAAACTATTCCAGCTAAGAGCTCGTCCACGCTCTGCAGGGGTTGAGGGGCATCTCGTGGGGTACGGGGTACATAGTTTTTCTTTCCCATGAAATCATGGAGCAACTAATGAAATTGTGTTTGTCACCGTAAGTCGTTATTCTACTTTTATCCCATTGCAAGCCTGAACTCCCTCAAAACCTTTGTTTCTTATCCGTTTTATAAAAAAAACTGCAATGTCCAGAAGGGTTCAAACACAAACTCCTATGTGTTTGCTTTTCAACAAATACCAAGGCTGTCATTCGGCATTTGCATTTCTTACCAGTGTTACTGCTTGGAAAGATTAAAAATTATTTCAGGATGCAGATTACCTATGTGGAATTGTGAAAAGCCAACTAAAGAACTGATTTCATCTTAATATTTTTAAAAAAAGGAATTACATGCCGTAACTCATAGCATCCTTCATTTCGACACTTGTCTTAGTTCAATTAGTACTTCCTCAGGGATGTGTATTTTTTAATATAAAAAAAGGTTAAAGATGTGCTGTACTAACTGAAAAATCGTCAGCATTTGAACTAAATACTGCATTAAAAAGGGGAAGCATAAAATTACATAACCAGTTTTAACATTATATTCTTCTTGGGCTAGGAATTAAGTCATCGCCACCACCTGACGCGTGTAACCAATCTGCTGAGAGCAGAACAAGCGCCCCTCCTCACCACCCCCCAGAACTGGTCCGAAACAGGATTGAACCGCTTCTAACAAAGGGTGGAAACTTGGAAAAACAAGCTTAGAGTCTCCTATATTTCCACAATGTAACCATTTAAACAATAGATTGGAAATCTCAGGACCCCTTCTCCTCTTGACAACCCTTTATCTCCCTTTTCTAACCAAAAATCAAATCCAATGTGCCGAATACTTTTCAATTCCATTTGACTGGCACGGGTTTCATTGAATGCACGTTCCAAAGTTAGGCATCATACTCGGAAAAGAAGATGACTGACCCGAAATGGTTTCTAAAACTGATTTGAAACCTATCATAATGATAGATACTGTCCTTTAGGAGAGAGAATGCTTGATGTAAATTTATAAAGGATCTGGAGAGAATAGGGAAAAAACACGTGGGGTGTCGATACCATATGTCAAAATAAGCCACAGAAATCCTTTATCAAAGAACAATGATGAATTCCTTAAAGTATTTTGCGTGTCAATATTAAAAATGAAAACCACCTATTAACCCACTTAAAAATGTTATTCCATTTCTTCACTGAAGCTTAGTTTTAAGATCTAGGGTTGCAAAGTGCAAGGGAAAAATCGAATATTGCACTGCAGATTTTGGCAATTCATTTGAAAACTTATTAGTAAAATAACTGAATGGGATTTAAGTAGAATTTACAAGTAAGGTAGAAAGATATTGCAAGTGCGTATGGCACAGACCAAGCCGGGTATAGAGGTAGTTGAATAAGTGCAGTTTGCAGTCACTTTGCAGATGCCTGCATGCATTACGGCTTAACACACGATGAATGTCAAGGAGAACCCAAATCTTCCAACTTTTCTAATCTTTATCTAACTGCTATGTGTTATGCCAGGAGTAGAATTACATTAATTCAGACAAATTGAAAAGGTACTTTCCCAAAGAAAAACAGGTCTAATGACTTCTGAATAATATATAAAAACTTACCTCTTTCGTGTCCAATTAAGATGTCTTTATGGTTGAAATATTCTACTTCTTCAGTGTAATTCTGTGTATAGGCAGTATTGGAGCCGGCGTTTCTTGATTCGGTCCAGCGTACTTTCGCATGTCCTCTTGCATGAATTTTAAGAGATTTTACTCTGATTTCCCCAGTAACTTCTAAATTCACCCTTCCTGAGACTGTATCCCCACTAGAATACACAGGGACATTGCTGTCATTAAGACAGTCAAAGCTTATTGTCAAACTCTTCACCTTTCCCAGCACCATGTTTATAACAAAATCTATAAAAATATAATGTAAGACAAAAAAGTCAAGATCACATATAAAATGTGATCTTCACCTAACACTGATCGATGTCTTTGCCGTGCAAAAAGCTTGCAGGCAAGATCAGTGATTCTTTACAAATAGTTCATTGAGATTTCTTAAAAAGTCAGGGCAGCAGAGAGGCTGCTCCTCCACAATCCTGCTAGTCTCAGTGGTCTCCTTACAAAGACGGGCGGCTGGAGGCTGCCAGCTCACTTTAAGAGCAGCTTTGTGAAAAACAACCCCAGTGCGCATGCGCACGCCGCGGCTGCTGTCCGCCCTCTCTGCGCGTCCCCTCTCGCGCCCGGCTCGCTCCCTCGCTCGCTCGCTCGCTCGCGGGTACAGTAGGTGTACAGCTAAGGGAAGAAGACAGTGAGGCTGTCGGGAGGCTGAACCTGACTTCTCTTCATTGTGGGCTCCTATTGGTAGGCAGGCTACCGTAAACCCTCGACGTGCTATCTGGTGCCCCTTACCGAGCACACTCTAATAGATAATGAAAGAGTGGGGTGGGAAGGTGTTTGCAAAGCCAAGTAGGGATAAACTGCTGAGTGACCGGCCGAAGCGTGCGTTACCGGCACTGCAGGGTTTTGCCCACTGCTTGGATGGAAGGTGGAATAAGTGATGTGTGAAGAGAGATGGGGGAAGGGGTGAAAGAAACCGGTTGAGCAAGCGACTGGTTGCTGAGCATAATCTACCGAATTTCAAAAGAAAACGTAATAAAAACCAGACAAGAAATAATGTTCATAGACAAGAGCATTCTTGACTTGGATTTTTAAAAAGAGCAGTGCGTTGTAGGCAGTGTGGAGATGAACTCAGGCGAGGCCAAAGGAACCTTACAAGAGAATACTATAAGGAGCAAGAAAGAGAAGCAACTATATAGGTTTGGTTTGGTTTGGTTTGGTTTTTTAAATCAGTAGGCTTCGCTTTCTCAACTGTTTTTTTCTTCCATCTCTTAATTAGATAGAAACAAAAAGCAACCAAGTTGTTTGCATGATGACACCAGGGGGAAAAAGGCCTGACCACTTCCTAGAAGGAAGAAAAGAGACTTTTTAAAGACACCACCTACAGCTAGATGTGCAGTGTATGACATGATTACAACTCCTGTGTCCAGAGGATTAAAAATAGAGTTCGGCCTAAAAAAGTACCACCTTAAAAGAAGCAGCATGACACAGTGTTTTAGTTGACATCATGTTCACAACATAATAGAAAAATCTTTGTTAGAAATTAGTGAAGCCTGTAAGATGTTTTTTTTTTTTTTTTAAAGGCATGATTTGGTATATAATAGAGCTATGTTTTGTAAAGTTCTAATAATTTTTACAAAGCCAATAGCCTGAGACTGTTCAACATAGTAATTCTCGTAATACATCTTAAAGACAAGTACATTTATCTCTTTATTGTGAACATTTGGTAACAAATGGCAAAAAAATCTAGATTTTTGCAATCAGCAGAACTGTTTCTAAGAGGGAAGTGTAGAAGGAAAAATATGAATCTGGAACTATATATTCATAAACAAATACACTTTGGAAGATTTTTTGACTGTACTCATTGGTCTTGCTGTTTTCTTGCTTTTGGGGGAAGAAACAATTTTATTTAGTTGGATTTTAGTTGACAAGGCAATTATCTTGGACTCAGCATTATATATAAATATTCGAACTATTTGGAGAGTTAATGGGCAGGCCATTTATCTCTAACAGAGTTTAGACGGTTATGTTTAAAACTATGAATTTATGTATTTGAGTGGGAAAAATAGTCTTTTTTTTTTTTCTCCTCTTGGTTGACACCTGGTGGAAATTCTTGTTGTTCAAGTGCTTGGGATCTTGTACTAGCTTTGGTAACAGATACTGCTTGGGTTTTTTCGCCACCTAGTGGTAAAATGGTGAATTTGCTAAAATGTCCTCTTCTCAGCCTTAAGGTTAAATAATATTTATTAAGCATTCAAATGACGTTGGACAAGAAGTGGATATAAAAGTGCAGTAGACAGTTAGGTGTTCATTAATAAATTTGTTTTAAATTCTTAAGGGCTAGTGAACAATAGCTGAATTCTTCAGAATTTTTAGTAAAATTTTTCTAGTTGGAACATAACTTATTTCTGAAAAATTAAGAATCAGCTGTTTAAATAAACTAGAATTGCATTTAACCAGAAAGAACCCTAAGAGATTTACTTGTAGTTTGGAAAGTTGTTTTACCATATTAAATGATTCATTCCTGTGATTATAGTGCATTATTCCTTCTCTTTGAAGCTTTTAGGATATTATAAGTTATTGCCTTTATTATTTACTTTGCTATTTCTCTTCATTTTCTTTTTACTATGACTTCCTAAACACTTTGGTAACTGACAAGTTGCCAGGAAATTTTTATCCCCTGTCATTTTTACTTAAGATCATACTCACTTATCCTAATTATCACCTTTCTTCACTTTGGTTTTAGTCACATAACTATTTTTTAAGTGTCTAAACTTGAGTTTACTTGCTTCATTTTGTTTACCTCCTATTTATTCCAACTATGGAAACACCAGAAACAACAAACAACAAACAAACAACGCTGGCACCTTTAAATTCCTGTTTATGTTTTATTTTTAAGTTTATTTATTTAAGTAATCTCTACACCCATCGTGGGGTTTAAACTCACAATCCTGAAATCAAGATTCACATGCCCTTCTGACTGAGCCAGCCAGGTGCCCCTATGCTTTCCTGTCTAAAAGAAAAAACAAAAACCGAACAAACAAAAAAACCACTTGGACTAAATTTTGGGACTAAATGTTTTCTCTCACCTGACTTTTGTAACCTCCCCTTTTCAAAATTCCATGTCTAAAAATCTGTCTTTTAGGTAAGTGGAAATGTACTGTAGCTGCTATCTTGGTCTTCTGAACTTGTCTCACTAGGCCCTTACTGTATTTTGCATTAAGTTTAAGCTATTCATCTTTACCACCAAGGCTCTTTCCTGCTGCACCCTAGCCTACGTCTCATATGCCATCTCCTCCTGCTCATCTGCTAACTCTCTGTACTCCTGTCAAGTACATCTTCTGTCCCCTTTGTTAGTCTGTCTCGCTGTTGCCAATGTGAAGTTACATGCTGCTTTTTGTGCCCAGAACAACATCCCACTGCTGTTATCTCCTTTCCCTTTTTCTAACCCCTCTACTAGACTCAGTTGGCACAACTGAATAAAATTCCAAGTAGACAGAGTAACTAGCTCCCCCTTCCCTTTTTATAGCTTTGTCAGAGCTCAAATAGAAATCTGTCGTTACGGTATTTGTTTCTTGGATTTTATATTCAATGGCTGTTGCACCTTATTGTACAAAGGATTAAACTCAATCTTAAGAACTCTGTCTAAAACTGACAAATGATCATCACTATCAAGATATTTAATATTGATGTGATATGTAAAAATTACTGCCAAGTCTGGAGTTTTTCACATATCAAAATGCTCAATATTGAGAAGAAAAAGGCAAGCCATCTCAACTGAAAATTTTGGTGTATGGTTGTAAGAAAAACCATATCAGCAATCTTTTAAAAAAAAATATGAAATCCATGGTTAATCTTAATTTCAGCTAACACTTGATAGGCTTAAATACTGTAGAACTAGGGGCATTGTTTTTGGTTTTTTTGGTCTTAATTTTGTATTTCAAGATTTTGTAACTGACTTAACTCTTTTCTTTCAGATTTTTTTTTTTTAAATTTACTTGAGAGAGAGAACACGAGCAGGGGGAGAGGGAGAGGGAGAAGCAGACTCCCTGCTGAGTGAGGAGCCTGACGTGGGGCCTGATCTCAGGACTCGGAGATCACGACCGAAGCTGAAGATAGATGCTTAATGGACTGAGCCACTCAGGCACCTCTGACTTAACTCTAATATCTTCAGAATGCAGCAATGACTTCAGTGTGGAGACTGGAGGCAAGATTTGCTATATTATTAGTAAAGTGAGTGAGGTTTTTTATATCTGATAATTATATGCTATGTTTGTTATATTTTTTATACTTAATGGATATTTAAATGTGTTGTGAATTTCATCATAAAATTCAATGCCAAATTTCTGTTTCTGTTCTCCCACATTAAGATATAGTATGATATGTATTATGTGAACACCGGTTAATCTTTTATTTTTGATTTCTTGATTAAAATAAAGTCATCCATAATTCTATCCACCCAGAGATACCACTGTTAACATTTTATTACATTTGCATTTGGTGTACAACTAGTAAAGAAAAGCATTGCCTGTGAAGCAAAGACAATGCTTCATATCATTAGAACATTTTTGACAACAGATTTGATTAGTGGCTTCAAGGGAAAATCTCTTGAATGAATTTGTAACACGTAGGTCCTGCTAAGTTAGATAACTTGATAAAGTTTATTCATCCCGCCCTGAGTGGCATTGGGCCTATGGGAAGGATCGGAAATACTAAGTTCCTTTTTTTTTTTTTTTTTTAAGATTTTATTTATTTATTAGAGAGTGAGAGAGCACACAAGCAGCAGGGAGGGACAGTGGGAAAAGCAGACTCCCCACTGAGCAGGGAGCCCAAGGTGGGGCTTGATCCCAGGATTTTGGGATCATGACCTAAGCCGAAGGCAGATGTTTAACTGACTGAGCCACCAAGGTGCCCCAATGCTAAGTTTCTTTTCTGAACTATTTATGACTTTTGAACAAGCACAACAATGTAATGAGGGTAAAAAAAAAATTCTAATTATAATAACAAACATTTTCTGATGGATATTGAGTTTTAGTGGCAAAGTATAACTGAATGGAATCAGTTCTCAATTTTTTTTTTTTTTTACCTCATATTCATATTTTGCTAACTGGAATTTCATATTTGATATCTTACTTAGAGAATGTTGCTTTTCTAGTCATCTACATTTTTCCTGTTGATGAAGAGGATCAGTATTATTGGTGATTTTTAAAACCCAAAACTTGATTGAAAATACAGATTCCAGTTCGGAGGGGGGAAAGATGGCAGAGGAGTAGAGGACCCTATTTCAACTGGTCCCCGGAATTGAGCTGGATATCTACCAGACCACTCTGAGCACCCACAAAATCAGCCTGAGATGTAAGAAGATCTGAATCTCTACAAACAGAATATCGCAGGTGGTTGGTTTTGAGGTATGAAGCGGGGAGCCGTGATTCCACGGGCAGATATTGGAGGATAAACGGCAGCAGGAGGGTGCCTGGCCGTGGGGATCCTACACTGCTGGTGAGCGACAGCCTCGCCCGCTGGGGACCGGGCACAGACTCGCAGACCGGTAGTGGTGGGAAAGGACTTTAGGGCAGCCCCCGGGGCGGAAACCCGGAGCGGCAGGGTCGCGCGGGTGAACTGGGAGCGGCTGGCTGGGATGGTTTTAGAAGCACAAAGGGCAGAGATGTGCTCCAACCTGGAGGCAGGACTGGGGGCGCTGCAGAGGGGCGCACAACCCAGGACCAGGCAGTTTATAGCAGCGTGGACAGAAACGGAGATGGTGTGGCCTGGAGAGCTCACTGAAGAACAGACTGTGATCTCTCCGCTCTGAGGCAGAGGGTTGGAAAAGGTCTCTTCTGCTCTGACTCATGGAAGAGACGCAGAAAGGCGCCAGGGAAAGCCGCCAGAGAACAAAAGCCCCAAAGACTGATTCCCGCTGAGCCCATCCCCCGCCACAGGGGCGCAGGGCAACTCCGCCCAAACAGGGTTGCCTGAGTAACAGTGCGGCAGGCCCCTCCCGTGGAAGACAGGCTGGGAAAACAAGAGGCCAGCAACCCTAAGGTCCCAAGAAAACAGATGCATCTTGCTTGGGTTCTGGTCAATAATTTCGACTCTATACATTCCCTCAAACACCCATCAACAGAATGACTAGGAGGAGGAGCCCCCAAAATAGAAAAGACTCAAGAGATTATGACTTATGCTGCAGATTTACAAATGGATGCAGATATAACCAAGATGTCGGAGATGGAATTCAGGCTAGCAATTGTGAAGACAATGGCTAGAGTGGAGAACTCAATTAATGGCAACATAGAGTCGCTAAGGGCAGAAATGAAAGCTGAATCAGCAGAACTTAAAAATCCTATCAATGAGATCCAATCCAATCTAGATCATCTAACAGCTAGGGTAACTGAGGCAGAAGAGCGAATAAGCGACCTGGAAGACAATAAAATAGATAAAAAGGGAAAAGAGGAGGCCAGGGAAAAATAACTCAGAATCCATGAAAGTAGAATCAGAGAAATAAGTGACACCATGAAGCGTTCCAATGTCAGAATAATTGGAATCCCGGAGGGAGTGGAGAGAGAGAGAGGACTAGAAGATGTATTTGAGCAAATCGTAGCTGAGAACTTCCCTAATCTGGGGAATGAAACAAACATTCGCATCCTAGAGGCAGAGAGGACCCGTCCCAAGATCAAGGAAAACAGGCCAACACCCCGGCATGTAATAGTAAAACTTGCAAATCTTAGAACCAAGGAAGCCATCTTAAGGACAGTTAGGGGGAAGAGATTCCTTACGTACAGAGGGAGGAACATCAGAATAATGTCAGACCTATCCACAGAGACCTGGCAAGCCAGAAAGGCCTGGCAAGACATATTCAGGGTACTAAATGAGAAGAACATGCAGCCAAGAATACTTTATCCGGCAAGGCTTTCATTTAGAATGGATGGAGAGATGCAGAGCTTCCACAACTGGCAGAACCTGAAAGAATATGTGACCGCTAAGCCGGCCCTGCAAGAAATATTAAGGGGGGTTCTATAAAAGGAGAAAGACCCCAAGAGTGATCTACAACAGAAATTTACAGGGACAATCTATAAAAATGTCTTCACAGGCAACATGATGACAATTAATGCATATCTTTCAATAATTACTCTCAACGTGAATGGCCTAAACGCTCCCATAAAACAGCACAGGGTTGCAGATTGGATAGAAAGACAGGATCCATGCATATGCTGTCTACAAGAGACTCATTTTGAACCTAAAGATACATCCAGACTGAAAGTGAACGGATGGAGATCCATCTTCCATGCCAGTGGACCTCAAAAGAAAGCTGGGGTAGCAATTCTTATATCAGAGAAATTAGATTTTAAACTAAAGTCTGTAATAAGAGACACAGGAGGACACTATATCATTCTTAAAGGGTCTATCCAACAAGAAGATCTAACAATTGTAAAGATCTATGCCCCCAACATGGGAGCAGCCATATACATAAGCCAACTGTTAACCAAAATAAAGAGTCATATTGATAACAATACGTTAATTGTGGGAGACCTCAATACTCCACTCTCAGCAATGGACAGATCATCTAAGCAGAAAATCAACAAGGAAACAAGAGCTTTGAATGATACATTGGACCAGATGGACCTCATAGATATTTACAGAACATTCCACCCTAAAACAACAGAATACTCATTCTTCTCGAGCGCACATGGAACTTTCTCCAGAATAGACCACACACTGGGTCACAAATCAGGTCTCAATCGATACCAAAAGACTGAGATTATTCTCTGCATATTCTCAGACCACAATGCTCTAAAACTGGAACTCAATCACAAGAAAAAATTTGGCAGAAATTCAAACACTTGGAAGCTAAAGACCACTCTGCTCAAGAATGTTTGGGTCAACCAGGAAATCAAAGAAGAACTTAAACAATTCATGGAAATCAATGAGAACGAAAACACATCGGTCCAAAACCTATGGGATACTGCAAAGGTGGTCCTAAGGGGGAAATACATAGCCATCCAAGTCTCACTCAAAAAAATAGAAAAATCCCGAATTCACCAACTAACTCTACACCTTAAAGAACTAGAAAAAAAGCAACAAACGATGCCTAAGCCATGCATTAGAAGAGAAATAATTAAAATTAGAGCAAAATCAATGAATTAGAAACCAGAAACACAGTAGATCAGATCAACGAAACTAGAAGTTGGTTCTTTGAAAGAATTAATAAGATCGATAAACCACTGGCCAGACTTATCCAAAAGAAAAGAGAAAGGACCCAAATTAATAAAATTCTGAATGAAAGGGGAGAGATCACGACTAACACCAAGGAAATAGAAACAATTATTAGAAATTATTATCAACAACTATATGCCAATAAACTGAGCAATCTGGATGAAATGGAGGCCTTCCTGGAAACCAATAAGCTGCCAAGACTGAAACAGGACGACATTGACAACCTGAATAGGCCAATAACCAGTAACGAGATTGAAGCAGTGATCAAAAACCTCCCAAAAAACAAGAGCCCAGGGTCTGATGGATTCCCTGGGGAATTCTACCAAACATTCAAAGAAGAAATAATACCTATTCTACTGAAGCTGTTTCAAAAAATAGAAACAGAAGGAAAACTTCCAAACTCATTCTATGAGGCCAGCATTACCTTAATCCCCAAACCAGGCAAAGACCCCATCAAAAAGAATTTCAGACCGATATCCCTGATGAATATGGATTCCAAAATCCTCAACAAAATCCTAGCTAATAGGATCCAACAATACATTAAAAGGGTCATCCACCATGACCAAGTGGGATTTATCCCCGGGATGCAAGGGTGGTTCAACATTCGCAAATCAATCAATGTGATAGAACACATTAATAAGAGGAGAGAGAAGAACCATATGGTCCTCTCAATTGATGCAGAAAAAGCATTTGACAAAATACAACATCCTTTCCTGATTAAAACTCTCCAGAGTATAGGGATAGAGGGAACATTCCTCAAGTTCATAAAATCCAGCTATGAAAAACCCACAGCGAATATCATCCTCAATGGGGAAAAGCTGAGAGCCTTTCCCTTAAGATCAGGAATACGTCAAGGATGCCCACTCTCGCCACTGTTGTTTAACATAGTACTAGAAGTCCTAGCAATGGCAATCAGACAACAAAAAGAAATAAAAGGTATTCAAATTGGCAAAGAAGAAGTCAAACTCTCTCTTTTTGCAGACGACATGATACTTTATGTGGAAAACCCAAAAGACTCCACCCCGAAATTACTAGAACTCATCCAGCAATTCAGTAATGTGGCAGGATACAAAATCAATGCACAGAAATCAGTTGCTTTCTTATACACTAACAATGCAACTGTAGAAAGAGAAATTAGAGAAACGATTCCATTTACAATAGCACAAAAACCACAAGATACCTTGGAATAAACCTAACCAAAGAGGTAAAGGATCTATACTCGAGGAACTACAAAACACTCATGAAAGAAATTGAAGAAGACACAAAAAGATGGAAAAATATTCCATGCTCATGGATCGGAAGAATAAACATTGTTAAAATCTCTGCTACCCAGAGCAATCTATACCTTCAATGCCATCCCGATCAAAATTCCAATGACATTTTTCAAAGTGCTGGAACAAACAATCCTAAAATTTGTATGGAATCAGAAAAGATCCCGAATCTCCAAGGAAATGTTGAAAAAGGAAAACAAAGCTAGGGGCATCACGTTGCCCGATTTCAAGCTATGTTACAAAGCTGTGATCACCAAGACAGCATGGTACTGGCACAAAAACAGATATATAGACCAATGGAACAGAATAGAGAACCCAGATATGGACCCTCAACTCTATGGTCAAATAATCTTTGACAAAGCAGGAAAAAAGACAGTCTCTTCAATAAATGGTGCTGGGAAAATTGGACAGCCACATGCAGAAGAATGAAACTCGACCATTCTCTAACGCCATTCACAAAGATAAACTCAAAGTGGACGAAAGACCTCAATGTGAGACAGGAATCCATCAAAATCCTAGAGGAGAACATAGGCAGTAACCTCTTTGACATTGCCCACAGCAACTTCTTTCAAGATACATCTCCAAAAGCTAGTGAAACAGAAGCAAAAATGAACTTTTGGGACTTCATCAAGATAAAAAGCTTCTGCACAGCAAAGGAAACAGCCAACAAAACAAAGAGGCAACCCACAGGATGGGAGAAGATATTTGTAAATGACACTACAGATAAAGGGCTGGTATCCAAGATCTATAAAGAATTTCTCAAACTCAACACCCAAAAAACAAATAATCAAGTCAAAAAGTGGGCAGAAGAGATGAACAGACACTTCTCTGAAGAAGACATACAAATGGCTAACAGACACATGAAAAAATGTTCATCATCATTAGCCATCAGGGAAATCCAAATCAAAACCACACTGAGATACCACCTTACACCAGTTAGAATGGCAAAAATGGACAGGGAAAGAAACAACAAATGTTGGAGAGGTTGTGGAGAAAGGGGAACCCTCTTACACTGTTGGTGGGAATGCAAGTTGGTACAGCCACTTTGGAAAACAGTGTGGATGTTCCTCAAAAATTTAAAAATAGAGCTACCCTATGACCCAGCAATTGCACTCCTGAGTATTTACCCCAAAGACACAGATGTAGTGAAAAGAAGGGCCATATGCACCCCAATGTTCATAGCAGCAATGTCCACAATAGCCAAACTGTGGAAAGAGCTGAGATGCCCTTCAACAGATGAATGGATAAAGAAGATGTGGTCCATATATACAATGGAATATTACTCAGCCATCAGAAAGGATGAATATCCAACTTTTACATCAACATGGATGGGACTGGAGGAGATTATGCTAAGTGAAATAAGTCAAGCAGAGAAAGTCAATTATCATATGGTTTCACTTATTTGTGGAACATAAGGAATAGCATGGAGGACATTAGGAGAAGGGAGGGAAAAATGGGGGGGAGGGAATTGGAGGGAGAGATGAACCATGAGAGACTATGGACTCTGAGAGACAAACAGGGTTTTAGAGGGGAGGGGGGAGGGGGGATTGGTTAGCCCAGTGATGGGTATTAAGGAGGGCACATACTGCATGGAGTACTGGGTGTTATACAAAAACAATGGATCGTGGATCACCACATCAAAAACCAATGATGTATGGTGACTAACATAACATAATAAAATTAAAAAATAAATAAATAAAAATAAAACCCAAAACTTGGGGTGCCTGGGTGGCTCAGTCGGTTAAGTGTCTGACTCTTGATTTTGGCTAAGGTCATGATCTGAGGGTCGTGAGTTTGAGCCCGGCATCTGGCTCCGTGCTGGGTGTGGAGCCTGTTTAAGATTCTCTGTCTCCCTCTCTCTGCCCCTCTGCCCCACTTCTCTCTCTCTAAAAAGCAAACAAAAAAACCCCCCAAAACTTGTTGTTTACTGTCACTATTTTTTCAATACTGTTTAATGGAAGCATTTTCCAAGGGTCTGCTATGTAAAGTTAGTTTTATTTATTGTTGTTAATTATTATACTTCTGCTATCATAACTTAAAAACTGTAAAAGAGAATTATTGCTTGTCATTCATCTGAAGCAGCTCAGTTTTCATGTTACTATTTTTCCTGTTGTTGAGGAATTTTACTTGCTACCGCTTTGAAGAAGTAGCTATGATGAGGGAAGAGTTTGTTGGGAAAATCTGTAAGAAGGAGGGGCAATTTAAGTTTAAAATTTTGCTGGAGACTCACTGCCTCCAGAATTCTGAGTTTCAAATGACCTTTTGTTTCAGGGTCAGGAAACAGGTTAGATGATAGCTAAACTTTGAAATCACACATTTAATCTGTGACTTAGTAAATTCACATGCGGCTAATCAACAATTGGTTTTATATTTTTTGTTTTTGCAACATGAACATTTTTTTTTTAGTTCATTCATAAACTACTTAAATCAATACATTTCAGTGGAAACATGAGGCAACTGAAATTTTCTGCCCCAAATTGATATGTAATTGATATAATCCATTGATAATTGATTTTTGTAGTCATGTATGAATTTGAAATTATTTTGCTGTGGAGAGTATGACTGCTTTAATATTTTAGACTTTGAAACATATGAAGCATTTTGTAGACATGAGGTACACATGCTGTTATAAAGATGCACAAAGCCAAGTGTCTGAAGTAAGGAACAGAATTAAATCATGAATAATTTACAAATTGAAATAATATAGTCTGTCTTGGTCTTTAGAAAGTAGGAGTAATGCTTTGATAAAGCCAAAATAATTTTGTAAGGTATGGGTTAAAGGCAAAATTTGGAAGCCAGAGTAGATTGCATTTTATATAATAATTTTAATATTCAAATGAAAACTTTTATGCTCTTATACAAGGGAATACCTTATTTCTACCAGAGAGCCCCCCCTTGAATAGGGGGAATCCTTTTAACTTTAATTTTACATTTATTCTCATCTTTTGCTCTCATTTGGATCTGTTTTGGTGAAACCTGGTAGAAGTCCTCAGAAAGGTGAATGTATAAGAAGAAATTGAACTGAGCCTGGCCCCCTCTCTTAGGTCTTTCTGGAAATGAAGAGGAAGGAGAGAAGAACCTTTTAGAGAGAGTCACTTGATAGACAAGTGGCCAGTGGGAGATTGTTGAAGGGAAAGAATGATTGTAAAATAGAGTCATGATCCTAAAGAGGATAATGTGGGAAAGAACACAAGACCATACTCTTTTTGTTTCTAGTGCTACCCTTTCTCATCTTCATGAACCTCAATGATTTTGTGTTCTAATCACATTGTTTTTTTCAGTCTGTCTCTGCAGTGATGTTCACTCCAAAGGAAATGAAATGAAAGGAAGTGTTGGCTGCTGGGTTGGAGACAGTGGTGGCCAGTCATTAGAGGACAAAGCTGGTTAAGTGAACTATGGAAAAATCACCAAAATATTGGTAAGAAAGACCCATCAGAGAGCAGTGTGAGGGTGAAGGGCAAGAGCTCTGTCTCCTGATGGATATGGGGGCAGAGAAGGATGACAGGAGAGTTATGGTAGACAGTCCAGAGATTTCCCAGTGGTCAGGCTCACATTCAGAGAGTGGACATGGCACAGGCATGTCTGATAATGAAAAGCTAGTCAAGGAGACTTTTCAGGGGATCAGAAAGCCTGGCTGATAACAGAAAATGGGGGGGGGGGCAGTGTTGGTGAGATGAAGAAGGTTTTTCTTTTACAGGTATATAGGACATACATACATTGGCCAAGAAACCCAGAAACCTCCAGCTTGTATGCTAAGTGGGGTGTGTGTGTGTGTGAGAGAGAAAGAGGTCATCTTTCTAACAACCAGAATACTAGCATATTTTATGGCAGCCATTGTGCTTTCTACTCATTATCTTATTTGGTCCTCTTCACAGCACTGTGAGGTAAATGCTATCATATCCATCTTATAAACGAGGAAACAAGCTTGGAATGATGAAGTAACTTGCCCAAACTCATACAGCTAGTAACAGATGATACTGGGATTTGAACCTATGCTCTTAATCAGTAGGCCATGCTGAAAGCAAGGCAGTAGGCTTATTTATCAATAAGCCTCCAAGAAGGCTTCTGTAACCATGCTTCCCTCCCCTAGTCTGGATTATATGCTTCTCTTCCTTGTTCGGAGCACCTTTTGAAAACCCTATTTCTTTTTTTTTTTTTTTTTTAAGATTTTATTTATTTATTTGACAGAGAGAGAGAAGGAGCACAAGCAGGGGGAGTGGGAGAGGGAGAAGCAGGCTTCCCACAGAGCAGGGAGCCCCATGTGGGACTCGACCCCAGGAACCTGGGATCATGACCTGAGCCGAAGACAGACGCTTAACGACTGAGCCACCCAGGCGCCCGAAAACCCTATTTCTTAACAATATGTTATTTGGTTTGTTTTACTGTCTCTTCCATAATATTCCAAACCTCTCAGGGGTATTCTTTATGTCTTATCTAGGGCTCAAGTGTTAATAATTGTTATATCTCCAATACTTAGCATAGTGCCTGGCACATAATACACACTCAGTAAATGTTTATTGATATGTGATGAATTGATAAAGGAATATGATCTTTAAACAATTTTCCATTATAAGATTGTAGAATCTTATGGGAAATTTTTCCAGATACCCACATGAAAGCACATGAGACTGATGAATTAAAAATAAAATATAAGTTCAAACCATCATTTTATAAATGTGTGCTGATTGCCTCAAGGTCATCATCATGCTGTATTGTCCAATCCCCGTTGAAATAAATAGAGATTACTGCATTTGCTAAAGTTTTATGGTTTTAAAGTAATAATCATATTAAAAATACATATATCACCTTTCAGCATTTTTGTACTTATACTTGGTACATTATTTACAACTAATGAACGAATTTTGATTGCTTAGGAAAAATGCTATTGTATGCCATAGCAGAGAGCAAAATACCTGACTGTAAGAATTTGGGGAAGTTAAATGAAACTTGCAATATTGCTTTCTATATTTTTAACATAGTTTCACAGCTGACATTTATTTATTTATTTATTTATTTTTAAGATTTTATTTATTTATTTGACAGAGAGAGAGAGCACAAGCAGGGGGAGTGGCAGAGGGAGAGGAAGAAGCAGGCTCCCTTCTGGATGCGGGGCTTGATCCAACTGAGCCACCTAGGCGCCCCAACACAGCTGACATTTAATAAAATTATTCTGAACAGATTTACAAGTAGGTCATAGAAAGGTTTCTTTCAAAGATCTTGATTTTGTAATATTTTATTTGCTGTATATATATGGAGATTATATGTAGGTGATGTCTGTCTTAGAAATTAAAGTTACTAGGGGTGCCTGGGTGGCTGAGTCATTAAGCGTCTGCCTTCAGCTCAGGTCATGATCTCAGGGTCCTGGGATGGAGCCCTGCATCGGGCTCCCTACTCAACGGGAAGCCTGCTTCTCCCTCTCCCACTCCTCCACTTGTGTTCCCTCTCTTGCTTTGTCTCTCTCTGTCAAATAAACAAATAAAATCTTTAAAAAAAAAGAAATTAAAATCACTGAAAGATTTTCTGAAGACAAACACTTTTTCATTCATAAATTTGGTAAATTTGACAGTTGGGTATGTGAAAACCTGGTCACTAAAAATCTATATTATTTAAAAATGATTTGGATATATTTTTAAATATACTTTTGTTTTTAAAAACAGCAAAATAATTAGATGGAAAATACTATAATATTTGCTGTGGAGAAACAAAATTTTGTGGATTTATGAATGAAAATGTGATAAAATGTTCTGGATTCTTGCAAGAAAGCAGGAAGCTGTGGATTACATTTTTTTAAAGTTTTTATTTAAATTCCAGTTGGTTAACATACAGGGTTATATTCGTTTCAGATGTACAATATAGTGATTCATCACTTCCATACATCACTGGGTGCTCCTCATGAGAAGTGCACTCCTTAGTCCCCATCACCTATTTCACCCATCCCCCCACCTTCCCTCTGGTAACCCTCAGTTTGTTCTCTAGAGTTAAGAGTCTGTTTCTTGGTTTGTCTCTCTCTCTCTCTTTTTTCCCCTTTGCTTGTTTGTTTTATTTTTTAAGTTGCTGTGGATTAAATTTGTTTGTATAAATTTAACTTCTCAACTGATAAATTAATTTTCCTCCTAGGGATGTATTTAATGTCTTATCTTAGATATTTTACTAAATAAAGGAGCTCAATGATAAAATAGTACAATTAACAAAGGTAAAATATGATAGTTAAATTTAGAGAGAGAGTGTGGTCAGTGAGTAGAAATGTACAATCATGTAATTCTAAATTTTTACGTCTGGCAGCCAGAATTTTCAGTTTAAAATTTAGAAAAGAAAGACAATTTAAGAGAGCTGGAAAATACCCACATATGTTTCTTCACAATTATGGGGCTCAAAAGAACTTTAAGTGTATTGTATACAGTGTCCAATCTGTCATTGTAGGGCCCATTAATTAAATTGTTTTTCTTTTTTACAATAGGGTTTTTTTCCCCCAAGCAATGTTTAGTTATTAATAAACAACTATTTAAATGATAGAAACATTGTTTTCCACAAATTTATGTATTTGGCCCTCATTGTTTTATAGTATTTTAAAAGCATATTTTCTTATAAATATACTATATTATCATACAGTATATGTGTAGAATTTGCTGTGGGGACTGATACGTGTTTACTCGCTAGGACAGAGACGAAAGAAATATTCCATACCTGAGCAGTGCTAGTAGTTTCTGGTATTATCTCATTTCTCAGAAGATAACTTTCTGTTAGAACATGTTTGTTTTTAAAAAAGCAAATAAATAAAATGAAAAACAATTATTGTGAAGAGACTTGTGATATTTGTGTTAAGAAGAGACAGTCTTTATCTCTGATAAGTAGGGTACATAAAAAAAAAATCAGAAGATTGGCTATGAAAAGAAGACAATTTTAAGGAGCTCTAGAGGAAAAAAAATGCTTTCAACTATTTACAAAATTCTTAAAACATAAAATGATGAATATGGTGGGCTAAGCCTTTACTTGCTTTATATCATTTGATCATAACAATAAAGCAATTATCTTCTCTTAAGATGGGGAAATCGAGGCTTAGGTCTTGTAGCTTCCTCAAGGTCACACCCCAAGTGGCAAAGTTACCTTTACAGAGTTTACTGTTTAAGGGGGAATATAAGCAAATAGTTACAATGAAGACATGTGTGCAATAGATATATGTTACTAATAGGACTAGCATAGTGTTAGGAAGCATCTAGCAAAGGTATTAAATCCTGATCCAGTGCTCAGGCAGACCCTTCCCAGAAGAGTTGAGATTCACTAGAAATGAGAGGGAAGTCAGGATCAATCTAGTGAAGTAAACAGAACGTAAGATTCATTGTCCTAGTTGGGACACTACTGAGCCTGAAAGGGAGGCCAATAATAACCATGTTTGTACAACAGAAATAGACAACCATCCTGGGCAAACCAGAATGTGTGGCAGTATAAGGAGTTTGGTCTTCATTCTAGAAGCCTTCAAGAACACTGAAGGATTTTATAAGGAATAACATGAACAAATTTATGTTTTGGAATACTGAGACTGATAGTGGAAAATGGTTGGAGGAAACCTGTAGATTATTTTAGGAGGCTGTTTCAGTAACACAGGATAGTGATGATGGTGGCCAGAATTGGATAGTATTAGACTAAAGGGAAATGGCTTAAGTTCAAGTGATATTAAGGATGTAGAATCATTAGAACTTGGTGTGTAATTGGATATGGGTACAGAGGGAGACATGTTAATTGGATGTATATTGTAGTGGAGGGAAGGGAAGTCAAGGATGACACTGGATTTCTGGATTAACAACTTGAGTGAATGGTGGAGCCATTCACTGAGATGAAGAATATGGGGAGGAGTGAGGATGATGATGAATTTACTTTTGTTCAGTTTTATATTTGTTCATTTTTAATTTTACTGATTTTTAAAATTTTGAAACAATATAAAATGTATAGAAAATTTGCAGGCACAGTACACAGACCATTTTTTTTCCAAAACCATTTGAAAGTAATTTGCCAGTATGATGCTCCACCACTCCCAAATACTATTTACTATGTATTTCCTATCAGTAGGGACATTTTGCCTGCTTAACTATAATACAACCATAAAAATCAAGTCATTGATGTTATACATTACTTCTATCTGATTCTCAAATCCCAATCAAGTTTGCCACTTACCTCAATCCTGTCCTTTAAAACAGAAGGATATAGTTAAGAGTCACTTGTTGCATATAGTTGTAATACCTCTTTAGTCTCTTTCAGTAGGGAGCAGCAATAAAATTTTTTCTAGTCTTCAGTGACCTTGACATTTTGAAGATTACAGACCAGTTATTTTCTAGAATGTACCTCTGGGCCTTTTCCAACTACAGAGAGTTAGACTCTAACATCTTAGGGCATCTGTTGTATGAAAAAATTAACTTCTTTCAATACACCTGGAATGGTTTTAATTATGTACTATTCTTGAGAGAGTTGCAAAAATGGTCCCTGTGTTCTTTCGTTCATTTGAAAAAGACTGAATTAATAGATTTTGAGAGGAATACCTCAAAAGTGATGCTGTTTTCTCCTCATTGAATCCTATCAGATGGCACAGAGTTTTGATTTGTCCCGTTACTAATGCTCACTTGACTAAGGATGTGTCTCTTAGGATTCTCAACTATTTAGTTTTTTTGTTCTCTGTTGGTAATTAGTAAGTATTTTGTAGGGAAGTTCTCTAAGACTTTGCAAATAGCCCATTTCTCATTAAACTTCCAATTTACTCATTTATTTATTTATAATAATAATGATTAATATGGGTCTTAATTCTTTACTGTCATTTATCTTGGTATTCAGATTGTTCCTAATTTAGCTAGTGGAAGACCTTTGCAGATGGTTTATGTTTTCTCTTGACACGTCTCCATTACTTTTTTTTTTAAAGATTTTATTTATTTATTTGACAGAGAGAGAGCACAAGCAGGGGGAGCAGGGAGAAGCAGGCTCCCCGCTGAGAGCCCGACATGGGGCTCGATTCTAGGACCCTGGGATCATGACCCGAGCCTAAGGCAGATGCATAACCCACTTAGCCACTCAGGTGCCCCCCATTACTTTTTTACTTCTTTCTTTCTGGCATAAGATATGAACAAGGTCATCTTGTACTTTCTCTACCCTAGCCCTGGAATTAGCCATTTTAGCCCTGAATAACATTTAATGGAGAATAACATTTAATGGAGAATAACATTTAGAAGACAAAGTCTGGGCACTAGGTGTGTTCTTTGCTTTTGGAATGTGGTGCTTTGAAGTTTTTCAGTGGAGAGAGCTAAGATATATATGCCTGTATATATGAATGTCCAGATATTTGCATTTCATCTCTCCATCTATCTATTAAACCATGAATGTATACTGATAGCATGAGTTTTAATCTAGCACCTCAGGGTTTATTCTAATTTTCTCCCTTTCCATATAAGTAACCCCCTTCCTTGCTGCTGAGAAAACTGGCTCCCATTGGCCTAATTGGGTTACTTATTTTCCAAATCCTTCTGTGTGTAATCAGCCTCTCCTTTCCACTGCTATCTTCTCTCCTCTGTAGGTGCACTACCGCCCTGTGCAGGCTCTGTCATCCATACGAGACTGCTCTTCTGTGTGAACAAATCCTCACCCTACTCAGGCTTGGCCACTCTACACTGTACTGACCTTTGTGTGGAGACATTTCTACCCAGGCGGTATCAGGTGGGCTCCCCACTTCTAACTCCTTCCACAGCAGGGCAGATATGCGATTGTTTCAGTTTAGTTGTGAATGAAAAAAAAGGGTGGTAGCTAAAAGGTCACTCATTCAGGAAAGACTTTTTTTGATCAGATGCCAATCTGAGGGCAAATTTAAAGATATAGAAGAGATAGGATTAATTTTAAGTGTGAGAAAAGTCCAAGTTCCCACTTCAATAGAATGGGAGGAGAGAATGGCTTCAATACAGGTTAGTTTGAGAATTTCCTGGCTGGAAGAGGAATGACTTTCTATCTTATGGCTTTTAGTTTCTCTGTGCAGAGATTGCTGAGAAGGAGTGATTTAGTTGGAGGTTTGAGGAAAGTAGAGAGGGTTTTGAATCACTGTAGAGAATGAGAAAGTGAAATGAGCAAAAACAAAACAAACACAAATTTCTGAGTATTATGGAAGATCTGAGAATTGAAACTGAAAATGAGTTGAGACTCCCACCTGAATGGTTGCAGTGTTTTCTCCAGCAAGCACCAGTGCTAGGAGTGGAGAAGGCAGTTTCTATCAGGCAGTTAAATGGCACAAGTAAGCTGAAGATACTGGGTAGAGAGAGGTTGATGCGAAGGAAATGAATGTTGAATATTGAAATGTTGAAATGAATAGTTATTATTTTTGTTTTAAAGATTTTATTTATTTATTTGACAGAGAGAGAGACAGCAAGAGCAGGAACACAAGCAGGGGGAGTGGGAGAGGGAGAAGCAGGCTTCCCGCTGAGCGGGGAGCCTGATGCGGAGCTTGATCCCAGGACCCTGGGATCATGACCTGAGCTGAAGGCAGATGCTTAACGACTGAGCCACCCAGGCACCCGAAATGAATAGTTATTAAGAAAAGAAAGGAAGAGAGGAGGGGTCTGGAAGAAAGATAGTAGGTGGGTCAATGGCCTATCTCGAAGTCCTTGTGTGACTTGGTCCCAAGCAATCAGAAACCCACTCTAACTTAAGGGTATTTGTATAGGGGTAGGGAGGGGAAGGATTTGTTATGAGTATATTGAGTAGCTCACAGAATTAAGTCAGGCTGAACAATCATGTCTTAGAAATACAGGAAGCATGTGGCTTTGATGTTGTGGGTATTAGGAAACCTCTTCAGGTGACCAGTACTGGAATGAATCAGTTCCAACTCTACTATCATCTGTTCTTGTGTTACTGCTCAGGATTCAGATACCAAGAAGAAAACTTAGTTTAAATGGCTTGGGTCTTGTGTTCACCTCCTTGGCCAGGAGATTAGGGTTCTACCAAGAAGGCATGAAATGGGTTAGAAGTAATTCCTAAAGGAAAACAAACGTACTGTTAAGAGAAGGAGAATGGATGCTTTTGGTACCAAAAACAGGAGATGTTCAGCATTGGTAGATTGCATGTATGGTATTAAATTTATGTAGGATAAAGCTTAATTTCCTATGGAGAGAAAGGTGAATAGAATGCTAATCATTTTTTTACTTTTATTTTTTTTACAAAAATAATACATGTACCTTGTAAAAATAATTAAAACTATTCCCCTCCCCCATATCTTCAATGAATGTGATAATAAGACAGCAAAAGGGAGAAGTGGGTGGGTGATAGAATTGTTACAGTATTTCTTTTCCTTCGGTGCCCACAGTTCTTAGTCACACTGCTTTGAGGAATGAAGAGGTAGACCAGACAGAGAGGTGAGCAACAAAGCAAAGCTTATTGAACGATAGTAAAGTGATAGCACAAAAATCTCCTGAAAAGGGAGGGGACCTGAGACGGTTGCCACTGGAATTTCTAAGTCTTGGGGTTTTTATGGGCTGGTTGGCAGGCTGTTTTAATCTGATTAACTCTCCAGGAGCCTGTCATCCAATCAGGTTTTTGTCATCCATCTATCAGGTGGGAAAGGGTGGAGGGCTCCGTCCAGGGTGGGTGTAAAATCCTCCTAAGGGTGGTTTCCTCTTAGGGCGGGGCCTTTGTCCTTGCCTGTCTTTCTTCCAGCTATCCTTAATGAGAAGGATTTGAAAGTCATGATACGAACATTTTCTATGGTTCAGATCTGTCGTGTACACTGTGGATATGAAAGTGAATAAAGAGAGTTTGGTCTTTTGCTTGTAAGGTAAAATTCAAAACAGTACATTGAAAACTTGAAGGTCTTAATACAAATCCAAGATTTGTTTTACTAAAAATGTCTCTCTTTTTTAAGGATTTTATTTATGTATTTATTTACGGGGGGGGTGGGAGGGAGGAGCAGAAGGAGAGGGAACGGGAAATAATCTCAAGCAGACTTCACGCCAAGCACTGTTGCACCCTGGGCTCGATCCCACAATCCCGAGATCGTGACCCAGAGATCACGACCGAAGCCAAAACCAAGTCAGACGCTCAACTGACTGAGCCACCCAGGTACCCCTAAAAATGTCTCCTTTTAACAAAGACAGGTAAATAAGTATGTGTCTTCAACTTACATAATAAAGTCAAATATGAATTTTTTTTAGTCTTTTAAAATTTCCTTTCTTAATTCCTACATTTAAGAATTGGCTTGTTTTTTTTTGTTATTGTTCTTTTCATTGTCCACTATTTTTGAGGCAATGTGTGGCCCCTTTTATCCCCCCCAAACCCCTCCCAGCCTGCTTTAGAAAGTCAGCATTTTAGTGTAAACAGTTTTATTGAGTAGACTCTACTTGGTAAATATTAACACAATAATGCTTTTATTTTTCTCCAGTCACAATTCTCAGTAGTGCTTTGTAGAAATCTCCCAAGACAATTTCTTGGGCATATTCCACGTCTTTCTCATCACTTTCAGTTGTTAAAAAAAAAAAAAAAAAGCAAAACCAAACTAACTTCACTCCATTGTAAAAATCCAGTCTCAAATCTGATTGAAATACAATCCTTTCAGTTCCCTCTACTAGCATCTAACTCCTTTGTTGGGGAGGAGGAATATGAGAAATGGCAGGAGTTGCTTATTGGAGAGGAGGAAGTACTGCTGCCCACAAGAAAGTGCATGACTCTGTTGCTGCTGGTGGTCACTGAGGATGTGGTAGTCTCCTCATAACTTTCTGCAATTTTTAGCACTGTGTAGCTTCACCTTGGAGGATATGGCACCTCTCTGAGGATATGGCAGAGGAGGCACCCATGTCTTCCTTTAGTCCTGCTTTGGTCCACATTCCACCTCCCATAGGAAGCAAGCTTTCAGGTAACCCTAGGGGTTGGACTTTCCCCTCTGTCCTCTATATTCCTTTGTATTGAGTCAAACATGGAGGTCCTCCGCTGTACCTTCTGATAGATCAGGAAACTGGGAACAAGTTGGAAGCTTCCTCCACGTTTTTCTTAAATTCCCTATAACATGGTCTCGTTTTGTCCCTCTCTCCTGGGCTCAGCCAGCATGTCCTTCTCCTTCAAAATCTCCAGAAAAGACATAGGTCAGGTTCTCTGTCAGATTCCCTCATGGGGCTCCCTGCACTTTGAAGGTAGCTTCAAGCTGGTCTCTTGGTCCCTGACTATAAATATTTAGCTAAGTAGTAGGCTGTCAATCTTTCTGCCTTGTGAGAACTCACATTCTGTATTTCACTGGAACTCCCTCTTCACTTGGCTTCGGGTGGGTTGAGGGGATGTACTTTTCTGCCCACTTAGGGCTGACATGTTGGTTGGGAATAGGAGAGGTGGTTCCTTTGCCTGTGAATAAGTCCCCAGGAAGGCTTTTGGCCCCAGTGGTTGGAGAGGCCTATATTTATTTATTTATTTTTTTAGATTTTATTTATTTGAGAGAGCACGAGCAAGCACAAGCAGGGAGGAGAGGCAGGCAGAGGGAGGGGGAGAAGCAGGCTCCCCACTGAGCAGGAAGCCTGATGCAGGCTGATCCCAGGACCCTGGGATCATGACCTGAGCTGAAGGCAGATGCTTAACCGACTGAGCCACCCAGGTGCCTAGAGAGGCCTTTAAAAGTATGGAATCCTTATACTATTTTATCATCATTTTTCAGCCAGAATAACCAATTCTAAGACAGAGAGAAATCCCATTCAACATTCTATTATTAGAGCACAAAACTAAAGTAAATGATACCCTTCATTCTTACTTGACTTTGCCTTATGTAATGAAAAGAAAAAAAAAATACAAAGTAACCCACAGGATATGGCAAACCAAATTTTTTCAGTGCCTAAGATTTTAAGTTAGGTATGTTTAGAGCAGCATTGATTTTCCAAGGTCATCAGAAGTACTATTAGTGAATAATATTATAGTTGTTTTGTCTGATTTCCTGTTGGAATGTGGCAGGTATAAGATGGGTGTCAGAGTGAGGGAGAGGAGTTAGGCCTATTATTAAATCATTGGTCAGTCAAGAATATAACTCAGTAATAATGTTTAACTGTTTTTATTAGTAGGCTTTGAATATAATAAGCAGGATTGGCATTGATTTAAAAACAATAAACATATTTCCCTTTAAGAAAACCTTTGAAAGATTTTTAAAAAATTTAAATAGATGTTAAAATGTACTTGTTAATCTTATGCCTCATAGTCCCCTTAACAGAGGTTTGAATATAGAAGTATTTTAGGTTCTGGCTTAAATATGAAGATGATTTTAAGCATTCCCAATGGCAAACAAATAATAATGATTATCATTCCCAGAGCAGTACTGTCTTCAAACTTTCTCAGCTGAATTCTTTCTGAGTGACATTTCTGCTATCCATATCCTTCTTGTTAAGAACTCAATAATGGACTAGGTTAATTAGAGATAGGTAATCTTACCTTGTATTAATCATCCTTCTGTCAGAATAAATTAACCTTTTTAGCTCCTATTTTCTGGAATTCCCAACCTTCGTAGACACTGTTCTCGAGGCATTAGAAAGCCTCATAAAATTTTAAACTCATTTGAATTTAGAAATATCCATTACTGATAGAATTATTAAACTTAATAATCATGGAGATTTACTCTGAGATCACTGAAGATTAGACTAATTCAGGTACCTTATAGGCTTGTTTCTTCCTAGCTGTGTGATCTGGGGAAATTCAGTTATTATCTCTGAGTTTTCATTTCCTGACTTAAAGAATGGGAATAGTTATATTCATCTCAAATTGTAGAAATCAAATGGAATAATACCTATAGTGGATTCTGAAATATACTACTGAAATGTTTGGGATTGTATTATTTTGAAATATGGTCAAGTCAGAAGATTTCACTTTTTGTACTCTTGATGTTAACTGATGATGAATATCCTGGATCCTTTTCCCTGGCTCCCTTGTATCATTGTCAGGGAGCAAAATAATGGCAAAAAGTTGTGTGAGAGGGTATTCTGACCACTTGTGGCTCCCATAATTCTTTGGCAAATGTGTGGCCCAGGCAGCAGATGGACCCGTCCATCGAAGAATAGAGCTTATCAGGCTGGCCACAGTGAAGATTCATGATACCCCATGACAAACTGAAAAATGAGCATGTGTTAAAATAAACCTATTAATGTAAATATAAGTTTATCTGCTTTTAAAAGGCAAAATAATGCAGTGAATTTCAGAGGTAATTTAGGAAATACTCGAACATTTGGCTTTAATTAGAAAGGCAGGAAAATATATCAGAACTAGATTCCATTTGGGCAGGGTTTGTTTATTCTTCTCATCTTGACTTTGAGCCAAAAATCCTCAGTTTTGACTAGTTTTAAATGTTTCTCCAAATTTGGGCAGAGCCTTTTGCCTATTTAGAGATAGATGCTGCTTAGTTCAGCATTAGATAACACGGATGGAGGCCCATGCATATCAGGACCCACCAAAATAAAGAGCAGGAGAAGGTCACAAGGGTAGATAATGGTACGTGTGTGAACAGAGGGGCACCACTAATAAGTAAATGAATACCTCATGAGGTGGAAGTAATCCCATTCATCAGAGTTCCTCTTGGGCAAAGAATGTATATATGTAGAAAAGATACTTTGATAAACTACTTGAGGGTAGTTTGACAATACACTGTGTTGGTAAAGCTTTGAGAAAATAGGGACTTTCATTTATTTCTGTTTGGAGTATAAATTGATACAACTCCTTAGGAGGGAAATGTAGGAATGTTTATCAAAATTACAGTTGCTTATCCAAAAAGACATCCAGATGGCCAGCAGACACATGAAAAGATGCTCATCATCACTTATCATCAGGGAAATGCAAATCAAAACTACAATGAGGTATCACATCACACCTGTCAGAATGGCTAAAATCAACAACACAAGAAACAACAGGTGTTGGCAAGGATGTGGAGAAAAAGGAACCGTCTTACATTGTTAGTGGGAATGCAAACTGGTGCAGCCACTCTGGAAAACAGTATGGAGGTTCCTCAGAAAGTTAAAAATAGAACTGCCCTATGATCCAGTGATTACATTATTGGGTATTTACCCAAAGAATACAACAACTCTTAATTCATAGGGATACATGAACCCCTATGTTTACAGTAGCATTATTTACAATAGCCAAGATATGGAAGCAGCCCAAGTATCTATCATTTGGTGAATAAAGTGTATATAGATATATACATATATACATAAAAAGAATGAAATCTTGCCATTTGCAATGATATGGATGGAGCTAGAGAGTATAATGCTAAGCGAAATAAATCAGAAAAACAAATACCACATGATCTCACTCATATATGGAATTTGAGAAACAAATGAGCAAAGGGAAAAAAATAAGAGAGTAATGAATGCACTTGTTGTGATAAGCACATGGTGATGTATGGAAATATTTAATTACTATATTGTACATCTGAAACTAATACAACACTGTATGTTAACAAACGAATTAAAATAAAACTTAAAAAAAGAAGAAAAGAGGGGCACCTAGGCAGCTTAGTTGGTTAAGTGTCTGCCTTTAGCTCAAGCCATGATCTCAGGATCTTGAAATCGAGCCCCGCATCTCGGCTTCCTGATCAATGGGGGGTCTCCTTCTCCCTCTCCCTCTGCCCCTCCCCACTTTGCCCCTTGCACCTATTTGTATGCTAGCTCTTTCTCAAATAAATAAATAAAATCTTTTTTTTAAAAAAAGAAAAAAATATTACAACTGCACGTATCTTTTTTTTTTTTTTTTTAACAACTGCATGTATCTTATCCAACAATACCATTACTGAGAACTTATTCTATGGGGCCCAATGTCCATAAATATGTTAAGTTAATTATGGTACATAGATAAAATGGAATTCGGTGGAACAATGAAAAAGATTTAGAAAGCTCCCTATGTAGTGATAGGAAAGATATCCAAAATATGTAGTACAGAGAAAAAAAAAATTAAGGTATAGGACAATAATTAATTTAACCTATCCACGGACATTGGGTTATTTCTGATTGTTTGCATTTACAATAATATTGCAACAAGTAAACTCATACAGACCTTATTTTGCATTAGTGTATGCATACTCACAGAATAAATTCCCAGTAGTGGTATTGTTGGACAAGATATATGCAGTTGTTATTTTGATAAACATTACTACATTTCCCTCCTAAGTAGTTGTACTATTTTATACTCCCAACAGAGAGAAGTACCCCTTTTCTCAAAGCTTTGCCCACATAGTGTTTTGTCAAACTTTTACATTTCCACAAACCTGAGAGGAGACAAATGGCATCTTGGTCTCTAGTTTTTGTTGTTGTTTAAATTCAATTTTTAAAAAATATACAGACTATCTCAAATGTAGGGAAAAGTTGCAAGTATAGAGAATGTTTTCTTCCCTGAACTACTTAAGAATAAGTTGGCAACATCATGTCCGTATACCCCTAATACTGTAGGGTGTATATGTTACAAGCAAGGACATTCTTCTGCATAACCAAAATAAAACCATCGATATCAGAGCATTAGTTTTGATATATTAATATCATCTAATTCTCAGATTCCATTCATGTTTTGCCCATTATCCCTAGTATGTCCTTTACAGCAAAAGTATATAGTCAAGAATCATGTATTGTGCTTAGCTGCTGGGCCTCTTTAGCGATTGAAATCAATTTGAAATGGTTCCTTCCTCTTCTTTCACTTTTATAATCTGGATACTTTTGAAGATTATAGGACAGATATTTTGTAAAATATTTCTTAATTTGGGTTTGTCTGACATTGTTTTGGGACTCAATTCAGATTATACATATTTGGCAGGAATATGGCAGAAATAATGTTGTGTTCTTGTTGCAACCTATCAGGTGACTCACAATTTTGATTTGTTGTATTACTGATGATGTTTATTCTGATCATTTCATTAAATTGTTGGCTGCCAAAATTCTCCACTGTAAATGTAGTCTTTTCCTTTTGTAATTATTAAGTGTTTTATAAAGTACTTTGAAATTATGTATATAGCTTCAGTGTTAAGATTTCAGTGTATCAGTTTGTTTCCTTTAGTAATATCACTGTGGACTCATGGTTTCTATTATATTTAATAGGTCATAATCTGTTACTATCATTATTTATTTTCATGGTCAGGTTGTCCTAGATGTGGTCAGAGGGCGTTCCTTCAAGCTGGCTCCTCTGTCCTTTTGACTTATCTCCATCATCTGTGAGCACTTCTTGCTTTATGATCCAAAGAAATGTTCCAGGCTCATGTTGTACTTTGCTTGTCCTAGACCTGGAGTCATCCATTTCTTCAAGGAAACTTTTAGTGGAGTGTGATATTTAGAAGCCGAGATATGGATGCTAGGTGTGTTCCTTGCTATTGGGGTGTCTCTGTTCCTGGACTGTCTTAATAAACAAACACTTTTTTCTTCCCCCTCCCTCCCTCCCTCCCTCCTTCCCTCCCTTCCTTCCTTCCCTCCTTCCTTCCTTCCTTTTTCTCTTTCTCTCTATTAAAAGCTATGGGTTGATACTCTAACTTCAATTCTTATCTAATACCACATGATTCATTTTAGTTATCTCCCTTTCCATATTTTTCATTCCCTTCTGTGACAGTGAGAAACTTATTTCACATTATCCTTAAATATTTACTTATTTAATGATTCCCCCTATATGTAACACATCTCCCTTCACTGCCCCTCTCCCACATTAATACTTTCCTCAATCTTCTTGGGCTTTGTGCCAGATACCTTCCTTTCTCCTCCTCCCTCCCTCCATTTCCTACAGATGTTCTCTTCACTCTTCATAGGCTCTAACAAGTCAGGCTTCTTGGTGAAGTTTTAATTTGCATTTTTGTTGTTGCTGTTGTTATGAGGGAGGTTGAGCAATTTTAATGAAGAGTGCCAATATAAATCCTCTCTTCATTTCCCATACAAAATCTTCAGTAAAATCACCATTGCCCAATAATATTTTTTTGTGAGTGAATTATTTAGTAGTTCTTGAATCAGAGCTGAGTTTTATGTTCAGCTGTACAGAGTGAATATTATTTAAATAATTTATTCATTTCACACATATTTATTGACTTCACTGTATGTTTCAACCACTGTTTTAGGCACTAGTGGTAAGGATCTAGGATCTAGTGGTAAGAAAAAAGAGACAAATTGCCTTCCCTCGTGGAAGTTGTATTTTTAATGGTGGGGTCAAATAATGAGCAATTTAGCTTAGATGCTTAGAATGTAATCTCAGTAGTGAAAAATCTACAAAGAGAATAAAGTACAGAGACAGCATTTGCACTTGAAGGTGCTGGAGCAGCAGGGAAGCCTTAGTGGACACATGGGGGATAGAATGGAAAGAAATATTTGGTGTATACATTCCAAGGGTCAGCATCTGGGGAGTCCTGTCTCTCCGTGGAAGGAACAAGCCAATTGCTGGGACTGAGAGCCTGAGTCAGGGATCCAAACTGGAGAGGAGAGCCGCCATTCCCTATAGACCTCTTGCTAATTAACGCTTGGGCCACTTCTGAGAGGCAGGCCTGTGAAATACTGTCTTTGCAGCTTCATTTCTAACAAAGACATCAGAAACGACAACTTCATAAGTAACCGGTAAAGTTTTGTCTTAAGTTTTTTTTAACCTATTTCTAATCTTTATGACCTCATCCTTGCAAGTTCGGGGATATTAGTTCCATCTTACAGATGAGGAAACTGAAGTACTTAAGGATTAATAACTTGTCTTAGCTAGTAAGACACTGAGCAGTGATGAATTACAAAGCCCAGCTCTTTCCACTGTTGCCCATGGTCAGACTCTCCCTGCCTAGAACGCTGTATTGAGAAAGATGATGAATCCTGAATAGGTCTCAGCAGCATCAAGTGCAGGGATCAATGAGTGATGTATGCTTTGGGAAGGGGATCAAGGAGTGGTGGCTTTCGTTTTGCCTGAGGCTACACTGGCCCTAGAGCCACTGTCAGGCCCCCAACTGGAATAGCTCTGCTGCTCCCTCCTCAAGGCAGCTGCAGAACACAATGAAAACGGGACCTAGAGATGCGGGCCACTCAAATCTGCTTTGACCTATAGTCAAATAACTTCATCTAGTACCTACTACCCTATAAGAAGACTTTCGTGTTTCAACCTTACGTTAAAAGGAAAGAGATGGAAAAGAGTTTCTGGAGCTGGAGAAAAGGAAATGAAGATTTCATGTGAGGAGATGGCATGGGAGATGGAAGACTATGAGGCTCCGCTTCCACAGTCCAGCCCTCTGTTGGGCAGTACCGGTGCCCTGCTGTTTACAGATCAGGCAAGATAGGTCATGTGCAATTGGAAGAGAGTTCTGCATTCGGAATCTAAATCATGCCAGAAATAGTAGTAGTTGGTGAAATAGAAAGAACCATTTTGTGGTATTTTTTTCTACACAGGAGCATAATAATGATTAAATATATTTTGCGGGGTGCCTGGGTAGCTCAGTTGGTTGAGCATCTTGATTTTGGCTCAGGTCATGATCTCAGGGTGGTGGGATGGAGCCATGTGTTGGGCTGTATGCTTAGCGGGGAGTCTGCTTCTCTCACTCTCTCTTTCCCTCTGCCCCTCCCCCTGCTTGTGTGCACTCTCTCTAAAAAAATCTTTAAAAAAATGCATCTTGAAGTATAAAATTGAAAATTTTAATATATAAAATCTTTTCTGAATCCTGACTCTTCCCTCTGTGAAACTTGAACCCCAGTTCCTAATAAATGGAGATAATAATCCGTATTTTATAGAAGGTGTTTAATAGTATTATACAAGTATTAACTCTTGTTATTTATTTTTATTTTTTATTATTTTTTTAGAGAGGGAGGGGGGTAAAGGCAGAGGGAGAGAGAGAGAGAATCTTAAGCAGTCTCTATGCCCAGTGTGGGGGCTTGATCTCATAACCCTGGGGATCATGGCCTGAGCTTAAACCAAGAGTTGGATGCTTAACTGACTGTGCCACCCAGGTACCCCTTAACTCTTGTTATTTAAAAAAAAACAACAGTTATCTTTATGGGTGATCAATGACATGCAAAACCCATTTAAATGAGACATGGTATGGAAAATCAAAAATATGGAATGATCTCCAAGATATATTGTTGCTTGAAAAAAAAATAAGGTGCAGGACCATGTGTACTGTACATTTGCCTTTTTTAAAAGGATATTTAAGTGCATATATGCCTGTATCAGTATATACATTTTTTGGGAGTGACACTCAAACTGTTAATACTTGGGAGGGAGATGGGAGCTTCTGGGTGTGACATGAGTCTAATTTTCACTGTGTGTCCTTTTGTACTGTTTAAATTTTTCCATCATGCATCTGGAGTTTTTAATTGAAAAGAACAAATTCAAAGTTAAGGATATATAGAAGTTAATATCTCTTTGGTTGGACATTTTTTTCAATATATTATTTCACCTATTGAAATAGAAAATTTTCATTGGCAAATTATGAAAGTGAACCATTGCTTACAGTAGCCAAATTATGGAACCAGCCTAAGTGTCCATCAATAGATGGATAAAGAAGATGTGAGATACACACACACACACACACACACACACACACACACACAATGGAATATTATACAGCTAAAAAAAAGCATGAGATCTTGCCATTTGCAATGACGTAGATGGACCTAGAGGGTATTATGCTAAGTGAAATAAGTCAGAGAAAATACCATATGATCTTACTCATATATGGAATTTAAGAAACAAAACAAATGAGCAAAGGGAAAAAGACAAATCGAGAGGCACACTCTTAATTATAGAGAACAAACTGATGGTTTCCAGAGGAGAGATGAGTAGAGGGACGGTTGAAATAGGTGATGGGGATTAAGAAGGGCACTTGTTGTGATGAGCATCGGGTGATGTATGAAAGTGTTGAATCACTGTATTGTATTCCTGAAACTAATATTACACTGTGTTAACTAGCTGGAATTTGTTATTGTTTTATTATTACTATTATTATTATTATTTATTTTTTTAGTGACCTAAGTGTGGGGCTTGAACTTATAACCCTGAGAACAAGAGTCCCATACTCTGCTGACTAAGCCAGCCAGGTGCCCCCTAACTGGAATTTAAATAAAAATTTAAAAAAAGAAAAGAAAGTAAGCTATTGCTAACAATGATCCTTAGCAATTCTAATATATATGACTGAACAGTGACATCTGTATAAAGTTGTATGTAGTCAATCATGATATGTAATAATTTATGGGATCATATTATGGTGAAATATTTGTTGGATCTCATTGTAATCCTAGTCTTTAATTCAGTAATTTGGATTAGAGGGTGCATGTTGTGATGAGCACTGTGTGTTATATGCAACTAATGAATCACTGAACACTACATCGAAGACTAATGATGTACTATACAGTGGCTAACTGAACATAATAAAAATAAACAAATAAACAAATCTTTAAAAAATCAAAAAAAATATATACTCCAAGTGAAAATAAATCATAATAGTAACTTATTTATCATTTAAAGCATGTGACACATTTTGGTCAATAATAAGCTTAGACTTCTAAAATGGCATAAGAGTGGCCAATAGTTGGCTTTAAAATGAATAATACTTTCTTGCTTATTAAATGACAAATATTTGTTTTACAATATTTGGAAATTATAGAAATAATATGCCCATCCATAAAAACTGTATCTTACATACTTCTGTGATTTGTGTTTTTTTCTAGCCTTTTTCCTTTTAGTTTTTATAAATTGCATAAGAAGATGGTGACCAGAACACCTTTTCTTTCACTTCCACTCTCAATTCCTGTCTATGGGCTTCTCAACCAGATTCAGAGAGAGGAGTGCAGGTAAGGAGTGAGGCCCAGTGGAAGAACAGGAAGCTTAAGAACAGAAAGCAGTGAATTCAGAGGAGATTTTGGACCCATGGGGATGGGGTCATCACAGGCTCAGCAGGAAGAAACTCAGTTTCCTTGGCTTCCAAAAAGTCAAGGAGTTTTATGGGCTAACTGGGTCTTCCCTGACCTTGAGGCTAGCTGATTTGGCAGGGACAGATAACAGGGAAGGTTCCTTGAGGTGTCTCAAGTAGGGCACTGCCATCTGCCTGCTTCTCGGCCTAGGAGAGAACTTAGCCTTTCACCCTGCAGGGTGTTGCCATGCAGCGTTCTCTAACAAGTAAAATTGAGTCCCTTTAAGCCAAAAGAAAAATAACATCTTATGTAAAGGGGGCCAGAAACCAGAGAGGGAACGATCAGGCAGAATAATCAGTGCAATAGAGCTTTTGGGAGGAGTAAAAGGAAATCCTGAACTCAAAAATAAGAGCACCCAAGGAAATAAAAATGCACCATAAAAGAGGCTTTCTGTGGCCAAAAAAAGTTCAAATAAATAATTTATTAGGGGAATTTGGAAAGAGGATGCTCACTGTTGAAATTTGCAGTAGTCAACTAGAAATCAGCGCCAAGACATATCTTAAAGATAGAGTGAAAATATAAAGACATGGGAATCTGAGGGAAGCAGTTAGATACTTAGGAACTATGTCTAGAGGTCTAACATGTCAGTAATGGTAGTTCTAGAAGAAGGAAAAAGTCAAGCAGTAATTAAACAAATATGGAAGTTACTTGCTATTCACAGAAGAAAGAAATTAGCTTGCAGATTCTAAGATCTCACTAAGTTCTAGGTTTGGGAGATGAGAGAAAACATAGTTAGAATGTCATGATAAAGTCCCTGAACTGTAATCATTAATAGAAAATGGTAGAAGACTTTAGGCAGAAAGAACAAATCCTACAAGGAGGAAAAATGGTACTTATGATACTTCTCAAGTGACTTAGAAATATTAATTATATGCCTTTATTCTTTACAACAACCCTATAAGGTAGGAATCATTTTTATCTACATTTTACCAATGAGGAAACTGGGATACACAGAAGTTAAATCATAAGCCCAAGGTCTCATATCTAGAAAGTGACAGAGCCAGGACTCAGCAAAAGTGGTCTGGCTACAGAGGGACCACACTTTTATCATCACACCAGTTAAGTCTCAAATGGGATATTGTATTTGAGAAGACATGTGGGAAAGAGTCTAAGTAAAACAACAGATGAACCAGAGAAAAAAGAAACAAGGTGAGTACTGAACTGTGGTGTGTGTGTGTGTGTGTGTCTGTGTGTGTGTGTGAGAGAGAGAGCTTTTCCTCCCCAACCTCTCCCTCATTTTCCCTCTCCTTCCCTCCTTTCTTCTCTCTTTCTCAGCAAATCGTACCATTGTTGACAATGGTTCATTGTGTTGACTGCCACCCAGGTGAAAGGGGAAAGGGAAAATCTTGATTGTTTTGACTTGAAATGATTATAACAATGTGAAATATTTCTTAGAGAATCAGTCTTATATTAAAATTTGTGCTGCTAAGTTTGTGAAGATACAGACTTCTTTTATAAAGTTGATTTCTCAACCTATTTGAAGACGTAGTTGTAAAGTGTCTTATAATTTGTATTCACCTATGGTAAAAAATTCAGATAGTAGGTGGTAGGAATTAGATAAAGCTTTGCCCTTTGAAAGTTCCCTGCTGCTTAAAAATAATAGAAAGCTCAGAAACATATCTTTACATATATAGAAACTTAATATATGCCAGAGATATTTAAAAAATCAAGGAGAAAAGGATACACTATTCAATAAATAATGCCAAGGCAATTCTTTACTCATGTGGAAAAATAAAATTAGATTCGTGCCTAACATCATATTTGAAAATATATTTAGATGCATTAAAGTCTTTAATGTGAAAGAAAGTCTTTAAAATTTCTAGAAGAAAACATAAGGAAATATCTTTATGCCTTCAGAATAGTGATTGTTATTTCATTTATTTATTTATTTTTAAAGATATTTATTTATTTGACAGAGAGACAGTGAGAGAAGGAACACAAGCAAGGGGAGTGTGAGAGGGAGAAGCAGGCTTCCCACCAAGCAGGGAGCCCGATGTGGGGCTCAATCCCAGGACCCTGGGATCATGACCTGAGCCGAAGGCGGACGCTTAATGGCTGAGCCACACAGGTGCCCCTAGTGATTGTTATTTTAAACAAGACACAAGATATAAAAAACACAACAAACAAAAGATATAAAGCAAGATATAAAAAAACACAACCATAAAGCAAAAGAGATGAAACTGCATGGTAGATATTCCTAATATTTATGTGCATTAGAAAACATTAAAAAGTAAAAATATGAGCTATAAATTGAAAAGATATTTGTAATGCTTATTACTGACTTTCAAATGATATTCCAAATATACAAAGAATCTTACACAATAATAAAGAGATCAACAACTTAGTAGAGAAACAGGCAAAGCTCCAATGAGGCATTTCACACATGAGAAAAACTGGATGTCCAGTAACACAAAAAGATGCTTAATCTCATTTGTAATCAGGAAAAAGGAAATTAAAACCTCAGTGCAACACCATTTCACACCTATCAGATTGGCATAAATCAGAAAATTTCATGAAAAGTTTTGGTGAGGGGGAGAAGGTAAAAGAACTATTACTGGTGAGAGGGTATACATCAAGATGTGGAGGTTAGAGAAGGTCATATGTATGCGAGAGGATTGGGGAAAGAAGACTGTTGGCAGCATTGTTCATAATAGAAGTATGGAAAAATATCTAATTGTCCAACAATAGAATGGACAAGCAAACAGTATGTGGTGGAGAATATGAATGACCTAGAGTTATTTGTTTCAACCTGTGGCTGAATCCCAACATGAATCTGAGTAACAAAATGGGGAAGGATATGTACAATAGAATACCATGTGTATAAAGTTTTTAAATGGGGGCACCTGGGTGGCTCAGTTGACTCCTCAGGGAGCCTACTTCTCCCTTTCCCTCTGCTATTCCCCCTGCTTGTGTGCTCTCTCTCTCTCTGTCAAATAAATAAATAAATAAAATCTTTAAAAACAAAAGTTTTTAAATGTACTAAACAATATTGTACATTGTAGATGCTTACATATGTAATAAAGATAAAGCAACTGTGTAGTATCATATGAGAAACATCAAATTGAGATAGTGTTTATTTCTGGGATGGGAAAAAGGATGGAATTAGCATGTGTGGAGGTACACAGCAAATTTTGTTTTATGTTTTAAGCTCATGGAGGGGGGTACTTAGGTATTTCTGCTGTTACTTTCTGTATGTTTTAATAGGCCTGAAATATTTTACAATTAAAACAAATAATTTACTGTTATTTTTTTAAGATTTTAGTTTTTAAGTAATCTCTACACCCAATTTGGGGCTCGAACTTACAACCCCAAGGTCAAGAGTTGCATGTACCAGGGGCACCTGGGTGGCTCAGTCAGTTGAGTGTCTGCCTTTGGCTCAGGTCATGACCTCAGGGTCCTGGGTTCGAGCCCTGCATCGGGCTCCCTCCTCAACGGGGAGCCTGCTTCTCCTTCTCCCTCTACTTATGCTCACTCTCTGTCAAATAAATACATAAAATCTTAAAAAAAAAAAAAAAGGGGTTGCATGCACCACTGACTGAGCTAGTTAGGTGCCCCACACTATTGTTATTTATTTTTTTACAAGGTTTTATTTATTTTAGAGAGAGAGAGCACAAGGGAGGGGGAAGGGAGAGGGACAAGCCGACTCTGAACTGAGCGCGAAGCCCCACATAATGCTCAGTCCCATGACCCTGAGACCATGACCTGAGCCAAAATCAAGAATCTGATGCTCAACTGACTGACCATCCAGGTGCCCCAACTATTGTTATTTTTTAAAAACGTGACAGTAGGCATTTCCCCAAATTTCATAATGTAATATATTTTATATATAGGAAATTATATAATTTCCAAGTTTTATAATGAATTTGATTGAATGTTGGATTTTTATTCATCTTAAAAAATTAAGCCATCTGTTATTGTGGTAAGCGTTGCATAATGTATAGAAATGCCTAACCACTATGTTGCACACCTAAAACTAATGTAACATTGTATGTCAACTATACTCCAATAAAAACAAAATAACAAAATTAAGCCATCTTTTGATATATTTGAGTGGAGAAGAATGTCCTGTATAAAGAAATATGTTTTTTTAAAAGTTAATGCAAGGGGCAGCCTGGGTGGCTCAGTCGGTTGGGCATCTGACTCTTGATTTTGGCTCGGGTTGTGATTTCAGGGTCCTGGGATGAAGCCTTGGGCTCAGTGGGGAGTCAGCTTGAGGATTCTTTCTCCCTTTCCCTCTGCCCCTCCCCCTGCTTTCTCTCTCTCTCAGATAAATAAATCTTAAAAAAAAAAGTTAACACAAAAAAGCCTCCCCCCCCGAAAAATAATGAAATATTATTTTACTTCAAAGGAAAACACTGTGATTTAGACTTAGGTTAAAACTACATGAAGACAAAAATGTGCTTTCAGTTTCAATAACTTTTGATAAATACTTGTAGTCTAATGCTTTCTTTCTTCTGAGTTAGACAAGTACAAATAACTAATCATTTAGTGCTTAAGTATTATCATTTCATATAACAGTGTGGTTGAATTGTTCACAATGAAAGTAAAAGCAAAGTGAGAGGAGCATTACATAAACAAGATTAGTTGGCTGCATTCCCTTGGGACTGTTTGCTAGATGAAGGTTTAAGTGATAGGCGCCACCAGTGGAGGATGTTGAAATACTCTTCTTTCTCATGGTTATAGTTTTGTTTATATAGCATTTTTTTAAAGATCTATGGAACATTTTGACATATTAGACATTTGACTCTGTAACACAAATCATTAAAAAAAACCCAAAATGAAACTTTTCTGGGTGTGGCGGTTTAGGGGAATAAGCTTATTTTTAGGACTTTTTCTTGGTTTCTCATTTACATTGCCTCTTCTTTTTTTTTTTTTTTAAAGATTTTATTTATTTATTTGACAGAGAAAGAGAGAGACAGCGAGAGAGGGAACACACGTAGGGGGAGTGGGAGAGGGAGAATCAAGCTTCCCGCTGAGTAGGGAGCCTGATGCGGGGCTCCATCCCAGGACCCTGGGATCATGACCTGAGCCGAAGGCAGACGCTTAACGACTGAGCCACCCAGGCGCCCCAACATTGCCTCTTCTTTTCCCTTGTTTGCATCCTAATCCAGGTCCCTGTAACTTTATGGGATACCGCAGATCATTTTGGAAGTTTTGTCTTCTAGGCTCCCCTTTCCAGCTCCACTCCTCAATTTTAGTTGGTGCTCTACTTAAAGACAAATAGTAGTTATTGTTTGCCAACCAGATGAAATTTTTTAAAAATTTTATTTAAATTCTAGTTAGTTAACATACAGTGTAATACTGGTTTCAGGAGTAGAATTTAGTGATTCATCACTTACATATAACACCCAGTGACCATCAATCATAATGAGTGCCCCCCCCTTAATACCCACCACCCACTTAGCCCATCCTTTACCCACCTCCCTCCATCAACCCTAAGTTTGTTCTCTGTCATTAAGAGTCTCTTAGTTTGCTTCCCTCTCTTTTTTTTTCTTCCCTTATGTTCATCTGTTTTGTTTCTTGAATTCCACATATGAGTGAAATCATATGGTATTTGTCTTTCTCTGACTGACTTATTTTACTTAGCATAATACCCTCTAGTTCCATCCATGTCATTGCAAATGGCAAGATTTCATTCTTTTTTATGGCTGAATAATATTCCATTGTATATATATTCCATATCTTCTTTATCCATTCATCATTTGATGGATATGTGGGCTCTTTCCACAGTTTGGCTATTGTTGATAATGCTGCTATACACATCAGGGTATATGTACCCCCTCCCAAATCTGTATTTTTGTATTTTGGGGGTAAATAACTAGTAGTGTGATTGCTGGATCATAGGGTAGTTCTATTTTTAACTTTCTGAGGAACCTCCCTACTGTTTTCCAGAGTGGCTGCACCAGTTTGCATTCCCACCAACAGTGTAGCAGGGCTCCCCTTTCTCCTCACCCTCACCAACATCTGTTGTTTCCTGTGTTGTTAATTTTATCCATTCTGACAGGTGTGAGGTAGTATCTCATTGTGGTTTTGATTTGTATTTCCTTGATGAGTGATGTAGAGCATCTTTTTATATGCCTGTTAGCCATCTGGATGTCTTCTTTGGAAAAATGTTTATTCATGTCTTTTGCCCATTTCTTAACTGGATTATTTGTTTTGGTATTGAGTTTGATAAATTTTGGATACTAACCCTTTATCAGATACGTCATCTGCAAATATCTTCTCCCTTTCTATAGGCTGCCTTTTAGTTTTGCCAACCAGATGAAATTACTCAGTTTTATTTTGAAGGTCTTCTGACTTTCTCATTAATCTCAATTTGGACTCTCCATTTTTTAGGCCAGTATTCACAGAATCTGGTTTGTGGCAGTTTTCACCAGCCCACAGTAAAGTGATAAAAATATGGGTAATATGGTTAGAATTGTGTACAGCTAAAGTTATTCAAATGTAAACTTTTTAGATTTTTTTCCTGCTTTTTCTGTTGTTTTTTTTTAATTTAAATTCAGTTAGCCAGCATTTTTTTCCTGATAATTTTTTTTTCTTCATAAAATAGTGATAGTTGATGGTAGAATTTTTAAAAAGATTTTTCTTGGGAAAAGTTCAAGTTGGTAACTTTTATGGCTGCCTTCTTCCTACTTCCCTACCCCTCCCACTTCTCCCCACTGTAGAAACACACACACACACACACTCTCTCTTAACACTTTTGAAGGTCAGGAAAACTTAATGATTTCAGTTGTTTTACATAATTCATAGTCAACAATCATATTTTTCCCCACTTCTCTGTCTTTTCTCATAGTCATTCCTGTTGTGTGTAATGTCCTCCTGCTACTTTAGTACAAATTCTACATTTCCTGTAATGCCAAGATCAAATCTCCTCTCTTTTAGTCAGTCTTCTTTATCTAACACCTGTACCTCCTTACCCATCTTCCTTTGCACTTATGAGAATATTTATTAAAACCTCTGGCATTAGTTGCATAAGAATTTTGTTTTTCAAATATTTTTTTTTTTCTCTCTAGCTAGTCTTAATGCCTGTAAAAGAAAGAACTTTTTGCATTTCTTTAATAGAGGATTTGGTGGTAAGGATATAAACTTCATATATAGTGTTTTATTTTATAGTAATCCTGAATATGTTATATATATGTGTATAATGATTGAATATTTATGAATTATAGTGACTCTTCACTATACATTTCCAGCTTTCTGCTTTCCAGATCTCCTGGTGTTAGGTACATGCATGTGACTGGTTTTGGCCAATCCCTATAGCATTTTTCACAGAACTAGAACAACTCTAAAATTTCTATGGAACCATGAAAGACCCTGAGTAGCCAAAGCAATATTGAAGAAGAAGAACTAAACTGGAGGTATCACAACCCCAGATTTCAAGATATAGTAATCAAAGCAGTATGGTACTGGCACAAAAATAGACGCAAAGATCAATGGAACATAATAGAAAGCCCAGAAACAAACTCACAATTATATAGTCAGTTAATCTTTGATAAAGGAGGCAAGAATCTGTGATAGGAAAACAGCAGTCTCTTCAACAAATAGTGTTGTGAAAACTGGACAGCTACATGTAAAAGAATGGACTTGGACCACTTTCTTACACCATACACAAAAATGAACTCAAAATGGATTAAAGATCTAAATGTGAGGCCATTAAAAGCCTAGAAGAGAGCACAGGCAGTTACTTCTCTGACATCAGCCATAACAGTATCTTTCTAGATATGTCTCCTGAGTCAAGGGAAACAAAAGCAAAAATAAACTGTTGGGATTACATCAAAATGAAAAGCTTCCACACAGCAAAGTAAACAAGCAACAAGACTAAAAAACCTACTGAATGTGAGAAGATATTTGCAAATGACCTATCTGATAAAGAGTTAGTATCCAAAATATATAAAGAAACTTATACAACTCAACACCCAAAAAACAAATAATACAATCAGAAAATGGGCAGAAAATACAAACAGACATTTTTCCAAAGAAGAAATCCAGACGGCCAACAGACACGTGAAAAGATGCTCAACATCACTCATCATCAGGGAAATGCAAATCAAAGCTACAATGAGATATCACCTCACACGTGTCAGAATGTCTAAAATCAAAAACACAAGAAACAAGTGTTGGCAAGGATGTGGAGAAATAGGAACTTTTGTGCACTGTTGGTGGGAATGCAAATTGGTGCAGCTACTGTGGAAAACAATATGGAGGTTCCTCAAAAAATTAAAAATAGAGCTACCCTATGATCCAGGAATTGCTCCACTGGGTATTTACCCAAAGAATACAAAAACACTAATTCAAAGGGATACATGCATCCCTATGTTAATTGCAGCATTATTTACGTTAGCCAAATTATGGAAGCAGCCAAGTGTCCATTGATAGATCAATGGATAAAGAAGAGGTGGTGTGTGTGTGTGTGTGTGTGTGTGTGTGTGTGTGTGCGCGTAGCAATGGAATATTATGCAGTCATAAAAAGAATGGAATCTTGCCATTTGCAACAACATAGATGGAACTAGAGAGTATAACGCTGAGCGAAGTAAGAGAAAGACAAATATTGTATGATTTCATTCATATGTGGAATTTAAGAAACAAAAGAAATAGACAAAGAAAAAAAAAGGCAGACCGAGAAAACAGATTCCCAACTGTAGAGAACAAACAGATGGTTAATAGAAGGGAGGTGGGGGTGGATGGGTGAAATAGGTAAAGGGGATTAAGAGTACACTTATCTTGGTGAGCACTGAATAATATATAGAGTTGTTGAATTACTATATTGTACACCTGAAGTGAATATAACACTGTATGTTAATTATAGTGGAATTAAAAACCAAACCTGAATCTTTTTAGTGAGACCAACAATAAAGACTCAAAGGCTCATAGCAACATGCAGAAACATGTAGGACAGATTTGAAAAACACACCTAATATTGAAATTGGCAAGGTGAAAACTAAAACACATATGAAGGTTAAACTCCTTTGAAGAGAAGCAGCTATGTAGTCCTCAAGAATGGAATTTCCAAGTTTCATTAATACATCTGAAATTCCACCTCCTACTATAAATCTTAATGATCTTGAGAAAGCTGATTTGAATTAGTTTCTACCATGTTACTTTGGATTTAAAAGAACTAAAATTTGACATCTGTAGGTAATTTTACTTACGATTTTTTCTTCATTAATGGCCTAACATTAAATGAATAAATTCTTCACTGAGTTTATGTGGTGAAGATCTGGCAGTGAAAAGTATCTTGAAAACTGTACAGATTAAAATTTGAACAGCTAAAGCAGGAATCTGATAGGATCCCATAAAGGAGTCTTGATCCGTAGGAAATAATTTCCCGTGATTCTTCAAGATGGTTGTGCATATACCCATTCAATGCAATCCCCATCAAAATACCATCCACTTTCTTCAAAGAAATGGAACAAATAATCCTAAAATTTGTATGGAACCAGAAAAGACCCCGCATAGCCAGAGGAATGTTGAAAAAGAAAAGCAAAGCTGGCGGCATCACAATTCCAGACTTCCAGCTCTACTACAAAGCTGTCATCATCAAGACAGTATGGTACTGGCACAAAAACAGACACATAGATCAATGGAACAGAATAGAGAGCCCAGAAATGGACCCTCAACTCTATGGTCAACTAATCTTTGACAAAGCAGGAAAGAATGTCCAATGGAAAAAAGACAGTCTCTTCAACAAATGGTGTTGGGAAAATTGGACAGCCACATGCAGAAGAATGAAACTGGACCATTTCCTTACACCACACACAAAAATAGACTCAAAATGGTTGAAAGACCTCAATGTGAGACAGGAGTCCATCAAAATCCTAAAGGAGAACACAGGCAGCAACCTCTTCGACCTCAGCCGCAGCAACTTCTTCCTAGAAACATCGCCAAAGGCAAGGGAAGCAAGGGCAAAAATGAACTATTGGGACTTCATCAAGATAAAAAGCTTTTGCAAAGCAAAGGAAACAGTCAACAAAACTAAAAGACAACTGACAGAATGGGAGAAGATATTTGCAAATGACATATCAGATAAAGGGCTAGTATCCAAAATCTATAAAGAACTCATCAAACTCAACACCAAAAGAACAAAGAATCCAATCAAGAAATGGGCAGAAGACATGAACAGACATTTTTCCAAAGAAGACATCCAAATGGCCAACAGACACATGAAAAAGTGTTCAATATCGCTCGGCATCAGGGAAATCCAAATCAAAACCTCAATGAGATACCACCTCACACCAGTCAGAATGGCTAAAATTAACAAGTCAGGAAATGACAGATGTTGGCGGGGATGCGGAGAAAGGGGAACCCTCCTACACTGTTGGTGGGAATGCAAGCTGGTGCAGCCACTCTGGAAAACAGTATGGAGGTTCCTCAAAAAGTTGAAAATAGAGCTACCATATGATCCAGCAATTGCACTACTGGGTATTTACCCCAAAGATACAAAAGTAGGGACCCGAAAGGCTACGTGCACCCCGATGTTTATAGCAGCAATGTCCACAATAGCCAAACTGTGGAAAGAGCCAAGATGTCCATCAACAGATGAATGGATAAAGAAGATGTGGTATATATATACAATGGAATATTATGCAGCCATCAAAAGGAATAAGATCTTGCCATTTGCAACGACGTGGATGGAACTGGAGGGTATTATGCTGAGCGAAATAAGTCAAACAGAGAAAGACATGTATCATATGACCTCACTGATATGAGGAATTCTTAATCTCAGGAAACAAACTGAGGGTTGCTGGAGTGGGGGGTGGGGTGGGAGGGATGGGGTGACTGGGTGATGGACACTGGGGAGGGTATGTGTTCTGGTAAGCGCTGTGAATTGTGCAGGACTGTTGAATCTCAGATCTGTACCTCTGAAACAAATAATGCAATATATGTTAAGAAAGAAAAAAAGAAGAAGAATGTAGCAGAGGGGAAGAATGAAGGGGGGGAAATCGGAGGGGGAGAAGAACCATGAGAGACGATGGACTCTGAAAAACAAACTGAGGGTTCTAGAGGGGAGGGGGTTGGGGGGATGGGTTAGCCTGGTGATGGGTATTGAGGAGGGCACGTTCTGCATGGAGCACTGGGTGTTATGCACAAACAATGAATCATGGAACACTATATCTAAAACTAATGATGTAATGTATGGGGATTAACATAACAATAAAAAAATTAAAAAAAAAAAAAAAGATGGTTGTGCATATACCACAAAAGCACAACAGAAGCAATTGACTAATCTTACAGCTCTAAATTAACTTTTGAATGCTCTTTTGTTTGCCTAGCACAAAGATATTTGGGATCTTGGTGCCATCTGCTGGCCAAATACCAGCTTTTCAGATTCCCTTTTGTGACCTTTTTTTCAAGAGATACTGTGAATTACTTTACACTTTCTAATAAAAAGTAAAAATATTTCAAATGCCAATTTCAGTAACTTTTAAGAACAAAGACATATTTCTGTAATGTATAAACTATAGTTATATGACAGAGTTTCAATCTGAGTGTTTTATATTTATACTTGATTTATTTTTGAGAGCCTTACACAGTTAAAACTGCCACCTTTTTCTTAATATAAAAGATAATTTCCAAAAAAGTCAGATTTGTCTATGTTCATTAAAATTTAATTTTTCATATTTCTAGAGAAGATTGAGGTAGGGGTGTGCATGTGTGTGTGTTTAATATTAGAAATTATTTTTTAAATGCGAGAAGAAGGGGAAGGGAGCTGGAAATAACTTTGTTAATTGTCTGCTTTGTACTCAGCATTGTGCAGGATCTTTTAAGTAGATGGTCTCCCTTAGGCCCACAACCACCCTTCATATTAGGTAGTGTGAACTCAATTTTACTGTTAAAGAATTAAGACTAAGAGGTTAAGGACACAAATGTGAATGTTTTGGGAGAAAATCAAGTTTATTTTAATAGAATGATTGCAATTGCTCATTTATTAAGCTATCCCAGAAAACTGTTTTAACAGGTTTTTTCCAGTCTTTTTCTTTTGTAGTGACTGGTTTTTATCATTGTTAGAATATTAGGTATTTGATTTAATTCTATTTGGGGGATAATGAAAGACACAGAGTTGTTTTCTTTCTACTACACTCTTGTTCATTGCTGTCTCTTCAGTAACCAAATGAAGCACTAAATATCAGTAGGCACTCAATGGGTTTTAACAGAAAGAAAGAAAAGAGAAAAAAGGGGACAGAAAGAGAGAGGGAGAGAGGAAGGAAGGAAAAAAAAAGGGAAGAAGGTGGGAAGGGACAAGAGATAATTTGCTGCTTGGCACATAAAAAGCTTTGGTAAAGATAGAGTAAGTTTCACCTACCTATGACATTGGAGTGTTGGGGAAGTGGGATGGTGGAGAGTTAACATTTATCAGAATTTGCTATATGACATGCATTGTTAGGCACTTTACACCTGTAACTTCATTAGTCCTAAAGCCTATCAAGTGAGCCCTTTATTATTGTTTCCATTTTTACAGATGAGAAAATTGTGTTCAGCATGGTTAAATTTTTTATCCAATGTCACACAACTCACAAGTGGCACAGTCAAGATTTAAATCTGTATCTGTCTGTCTTACAAGACTTATATTTTTAATGGTTTATTCAGTCACTCATTTAGCAAACATTTACTAATTGATGTATCACTCTTCTCAGAGAATCTCATCTCTTCTCATACCTTACAATATCACACGTAGCTCCAAAGTATTTCTTCAGTCAAAACCTCTCCTCTGAACTCTAGACTTGTATACCCACATGCCTTTTTGACATTCCCACTTGGCAGCCTGTACATACTTCAACCTAATATGTACAAATAAAATTCTAGATTTTAGCCCCAAATGTGTCTTTTTCTGGGTCTTTACTTTCTCTGAAAATTACACAACTATCCATATAGCTAATAAAATCAGAAAACTGGGAGTCATCCTTACCTCCTTTCTTTGTTTTATTTTTCAACTCTCAAATCTTAGCCTCATACTTTACCTGACCTTATAAGACCCATGCCCTATCTCCATCTCTACCTGTCTTGCTTCCCATTTGCTAGTCATGTAGGCATTCTGGCAGTTTTGAGAACAGATCAAACTCTTTCTTACAAAAGGATTTTGTACTTGATACCGTCTTCCTAGAATGCTTACTCCATTGTTTCTCTCAGGTCTCAGCTTAAATGAAACCTCCTCAGAGAAATTTGGTCTTGACAAACCATAATCAAAAAAAAAAATTCTAAGTAGGTTCCTTGTTCTTCTCTGTATCATAGTACTCTGTTCATTTTCTTCCTACTACTTGGAACAGTCTGGACTTATTTTACTTCTTTGTTTACTTGTTAAGTGTGTCTTCACATAGACTAAGTTCCATGACTCATAGAATTTGTCTGTCTGGTTCATTGCTGCAAATCTGTGATGACTGAGCACTGGGCTTGGTACCTAGAAGATATAGATACTGGCTGAGTCCACAAATAATGTTCAGCAGAACCTCTTAAAGTATACCTGTGCCTTCAGGAGCTTGTTCTGAGGCCCATAATTATATCCATTTTACAAACAAGAACTTTTTTGTGTCTATCAGAATTTTGTCTTCAGCCTCTTCTATTTTCTCTTTCAGCTCTCCATGGATTAGAGACTCCTAAATCTAACCCTTTTGCTCAGACATGTCTTTTAATTTTAGGCTTCGATTACTGTGAGTATTCTGGGCATAATGCAGGCAACTGAAACACTTTTTTCAAAGCCAAACTGTGATTTTCTCCACAAATTTCTTTTCTTTCTGTATAATATATCTAGGTCGGTGTCAACGCAATTCACCTAGTCCACCAAATCTGCTAGCAATTTGAGACCTCACAGACTATTGCTCTGTTTCATCCCACATCTAATCAGTGAAGTCCAGCCAACTTTAACCCAGATATGTCTCTCAGTCTGATTCCTTATCATACCCTTGCTGACCAACTCCAGCGTCAAGCAAGGTGCTTTTTGCATTGTAGTTGGTGTTTAATGACTATTTTCAAAATAAGTGATGATCAGAGAGGTCAGATGGGTTCCTCAAGGAAATATGTCTTGTGTGGAAGGTTTGCACTTAGGTTTTCTGACTCTTTTGCCTGCTGTAGTGTTGACATAAAGGGCCACTTTCAGGAGGAGATTTTATAGCCTTCTGTAATCTACACGGTTTCTTCCTTCTATCCTATAAATCAATCCCAAATAAATTTATGACCTAAAGAAAAGTAACATGCTTTGTATACAAACATAGCCCAAGACTAGCCCTGCCTTCCAAGCAGTTCACCCAAGTTCCTTCTATAAAATGACATTCTGTACTTGCTTACTTGGATTATGTTATGTATACTTCACAGTTAATTTAAATATGCAGATTAGCACAGTGCACTTAAGACTGATGAAAAACTCTCTGTGATCTAGTAGTTCATATATATATATATATTTGCAGTCATCAGATATAAGATTATTCTGACTTAAAAGAATGAGATTAAATTCTATCAGCTTTTAAACAAATCTAAGATAATTTAAGTCACTTGGATTTTCACATACATGTTCACTTTATTTAATAACTCATTAGTAACTTCAGCATAGATCAGTAAACTAAAATAGAAATAAACTATTTTTAAAACGTTAGGGCAGTTTTTGTATTAGGTTGGTTATTAAATATTATTTTATGATATTCTTGCAAACTGAATGTTATCTCCCCTGGGATTTTATAAATGTTTAGTAAATATCTTTATAGTCTGAAACAGGAGTTGGCAAACTATGGCCAGTGGGCCAAATATAGCCTACCACCTGTTTTGTACGGCTGCAAACTAAGAATAGTTTTTGTATTTTTAAGTGGTTGAAAAAAATTTAAAAAATGACATTTTGTAACATATGAAAATGATATGAAATTAACATTTCAGTGCTTATAAATCAAGTTTTATTGAGACACAGCCATGCTCCTTCATTTGTGTGTTACCTGTGGTTGCTTTTGTGCTACAGCGGCACAGTTGAGCAGCTGCAAATGGCCTGCAAAGCCAAAATATTTACTTTCTGGACCTTTACGGAAAACATTTGCCTACCCCTGGTTTAAAATACTATAGCCAAGACTGCACATATTCCCTCAGGTTCCACCCCTGTATTGCAAATGCCTTGTCACTGTCTGAGGGCTTTCTCTGTGTCTGAGCACCCTTGCCTGTGTTCTCAGCAGGTCAAAGTTGTCCACAAATCAACAGCCCTCAATCAGTGATAGTAGATAAATACCCGTAGATCAGGCATGTTCAAGGCCAACAGATTTTTTTTTAAAAAAAAAGAATGCTTACTCCATTGTTGCAAGGTATCAAGTCTGGTTGCCCATAGTGCTAACTGTCTTGACAAAACACCCCTCTCTGACTTCCCACCCCACCAGTTTTTCCTGGGACCTCCTCTCAAATGAGCTGCTTGTACTAGAATCCTTGTTGCAGAGTATGCTTCTGGGGGAAATCCATACTGAGACAAATGTGAATTATTTGTGTATATATATTACGTAGGGTGTCACTTTGATGTATAAGCTACCCAGGTGTGATGAAAAATTTATAACCAAACATTTGGGCCATTTTTTTTCTTACTACTAAAGGAAAGACAGGTTTTATTAATTGATAGTTTTATTCTGTGTGACATTTATTGGCCAAATTTGTCCTGGAAGATGCAGTTTGATAACTTTCTCATATTTTTGAACACAAATGCCTATTCCAGGAGAGTTATTCTTGAAGTATTGAATTAATTTTTCATATTGTAAAATCTTCCTTTCCTCCTTTGTGAAATTTATATTTTCTTTTTTTACTAATAAAACTTTTTTGCTATGTCTTTAGAAAACTTCCACTCAAATTTTATTTTGCATCAATAATAGATGGAAACAAACACAGCATAAGAGGTAGCCAAGAGAATTTTTTTCCATATGATAATTAGCTATAGGCTCAGAATGTTTAAGAATAAATATTTCATAACTCTGTGGAAAATGCCCATATGTTTTCCTTGTATATGTCTCATATTATTTCCCTAGTGGTTAGTAAAAATCAGTAGTGTCAGACCTAAATCTCTTCCATTTTTCCTTTGTTCAGGATTCTATAGGTGTCTATATCTTGAATAAAACTTTAATATTACTACTTTAATTACATCACGTTTTTCCATTTGCTTAATGAACATAATAGTTGATGCCCCTAAACTATTATAAAGTATGGAATAGATATTTAAGAGATTTAATTGAAAAAAAAACTGGAGGAATAAAATATTTGATTTGTTTGGGTCAAATAACTATTTTATAGTTTAAACAAATAGACTGCCTCAAATTACTTTGAGATTTCCCAGTTTGTGTGTGTGTGTTTGTGTGTGTGTGTGTGTGTGTGTGTGTGTATGCAGTATATAGTTTAAGGACTTTGAGACATGGTTATATGAAAAAAAGTTGAATTACCATGTTTAAAATACTACTATTTGTGTAAAAAACATGCCTAGGATATATTTAGGATGATACACAGGAAACTAATAGTGGTGCTTTTCTTTGTGGAGGGGAACAGAGACTAGGATCAGTGGTGAGAGGGAGACATATTTTCAACTATACACTCTATTGCACTGTTTGTGGTTTTGTTTTTGCCATTTATGTGAATAACTTAAAAGGAACTTAGAAAGAAAAGAAAGAAGGAAGAAAGAAAGGAAGAAGGCTATTGGCATTAGAGGGACCCAGGTGTGAAACCTGTGACGTCATTTCCTAACCATATGATTATATTCATATTGCTTAATCTCTCCGCTCTCATCTATAAAGTGCAGATAATACAATTATAATACATGGATTAAAGCACATAGCATACTGCCTCGCGCACAGTAAGTCTCCAATAAGTGGTTATGTGACTGTACACAATTGTTAGTATTTAAGGGAATCTTCTTCCCTGACTTTTACAAAGGGTAGGCTTTTTATTTATCCACTCACTCGACACATGTTTTTTGAGCCTTTTTATTGACAGGCACAATAATGGGCTGAGGAAGTCATACTGCATCACTTCTGTCAAACACTGTTGGTCAAAGCAGTCACAAGATTCAAGGGGAGGGGATGCAGCCTCCTCCTCTCGATGGAGCGGTAGCATGTCGTCTTCAGTCTACCACAGGCTGCCTTCTGGTTGCACATTATTTATATACCTCTCCCATGCAAAATGTTCCAAGGTCCTACAAAATGTCATTCTGCTACAGCATCAGCTCAAAATTAAAGAGCTCTTCATCTGAATCAGATCCAGATGTGGCTGAGGTTCCTCATGTGTGGCTCCTTGAGTTCAGATCCAGTTGCTCTGAAGACTTGTGCATTAAAAAGAGTGGTTATCTGTCCCTCTTTGCTGCTGTCAGCCCTCCCTGTCTCCACCCTTAACATGTACACTGGTAGGATAGAGATAGGATCACCAAAGTAGACATTTCCATTAAAAAGCAGGAGAACAGAAGGCTTATAGCACTTGGTGATCAATGTACGCAGGAAAAAGGACCCTCAAAGATCCCATCCTAAATACCAGAATGTGTGAGCTTGTTACTTTACATGGCGAAAGGGACTCTGCAGGTGTGTTAAGGTTAAGGCCTTGAGATGGGAAGATTGTTCTGGATTGTCCAGGTGGGCCTAATCTAGTCACCTGAGTCCTTAAAAGTGGAAGAGGAAGGCAAAAAGTGAGCCAGACAGAGTTTGCTGCTGGCTTTTAAGATGGAGAATGAGGTCATGAGCCAAGGAATATGATGATCTTTAGAAGTTGGAAACTGCCTTCCATTTACAACCAGCAAGAAAATAGGGAATTCGTTCTTATAATCTTAGGGTACTGAATTCTGCCAATAACCAGAATGAGCAGGAAACAGATTCTCTCTTCAAGCCCTGCCAAAACCTTGTTTTTTTTTTTTTTGTTTTTTTGGTAAAGCTCATACTAGGTTTCCGATCTAGAGAACTGTAAGATCATAAATTTGTGTTTATTCACCAAATTTGTGGTAATTTTTTATGGTAGTGCTAGGAAATGAGTCCTCTGACCAGTAGTCGGACAAGTCCTCTGACCAATAGCAATTCTGAATTCTATCTGGGCACAAGCTCTTTGGTTCTGTCCTCTGTGTCATCCCTCCTCGTCCATGTCCCAAGTGGCAGTGGCCAGATTAAGCCGCCTTCCTACCCTCTGTAGAACAGTGGTGGCACTTGGGCCTCTTCTGCTTTGTCCCCTTTCGTTTAAGCCGGTGGGGCTTTTGTTAGTACAATTTTCCTAAAAGTTTCTGTAAATCTTTTTGAGGTTCACTCCATTAGGTAAAAGCCACACCCACAGATCTCTACAAGACAGAGCACTCTGTCTGTCTGTCTGTCTGTCAAGGTGTGTGAGACAAAGCACATATTAGTCCTGGAAGGTTGCTTGTCTAGTGGACAGGGGTAATTTTTCTGAAGTCTTAACAAAAAGCCTTATAGCCACACTGAAGTAATCTTTACCCTTCTTATTCCTGCTTTGAGGATCGCTTGCCGTCTGGAAAGGCTGGGTACCAAATGGCTTTGGTACTTTGTACAGCTTTTCCCTCTGAATTAAATCATAGCAAGTATCCTTAAATGTGTTCTTGTCTGTTCTTGCCTGCCAGCTGATTATGAATATACTATAAAGCAATTGTTCTTAACTTACAATACACACCAGAATCACTTGGCACTTTAAAAACTACTGCTGCCTGCATCTTATATACAGAAATTTCTAATTTATCTGGGGTGTGATCTGGACAGTAGGAGTTTTAAAAGCTCCCCAGGTGATTCTAATATGCATCCACGATTGACAACAGTTGCCTTTAAATAACATTTTACTGTTAATAATTAAAGCAAGTTTTAAAACCTATTTATTTTGTTTTGGACTTCTCACCTTTATTTTCTGTGGGAATTTCCTAGAGGACCAAATGAGTGATAAGGAAGTCTTGTTAGATTTCCATGTTTTAGCAAATTATTAAATTCAGAGTAAAAAAACTGTATAGCTTTTTAATTTTATAAAGTCATTGTGACACAAATCAGAAACTTCACAGCCATCCTAAGAATAGTGTGAATAGATGCTTTCAATTAAATCTATGGAAATACTGTTTCTAGCTTTTATATTAGGCATTTTGGGAATGATTATCAAATCTTTAGTAAACTGTTTAGTTTATGGTAGAACATTGCATTTTATAAGAATGAAATAATGTGAATAGGACTTCCCCTTACTGCCTGCAAATTAATGCATCCATAGTTGTCTACATGGCTATGTGTAGCTGTAAATTTAGGATATTCTGGTTCATTATATGCACTCTTTGTGAGCAATGTCTTTTTAAAACTGATTTTGGTTTGCATTAGAAAGAATGCTTTTCTTGTTCAGCAGCTGGGTATGAATTTAATTATTGAAAATAAATATGATCTAATGTTTCATTGAGTTTTCTGAATAACAGGATAATTTGGTCAGCATTGCTATCTAAAAAGGCTGGAAGAAAGCCAGATCACACAAGAAGCAACTGCTCTGGTGAGGAGGAAATTATCGGCAAATTCATGTGATTTACTCCATTTAACATACAATTAAAAGTGGGTGTAGATTTGCCTGATACTCTAAATGCTTCCTTATCTCATGACTTGGTTGCAGAGAAATTTTGTAACAAAGTCTGTTGATGTGTGTTCTACGTTGGAAGTGTGGGTTCATAAACAAAGCCGCTGTCCCCTTGTAGAAACTTGCTTCTGACAGTGGCAGCTGGATCTGAAGGTGCAAGATCCGGGAGCATGTTGCCATGTGAACGTGTTCTTGGCACTGAAAGTTTGTAGGCAGTGGTGAGAAACAATGTTTGAAATGTTTAGAACCAGGAACTAATCATATATGAAAAAGACTTGATGAGAGGCTTTGTTGAATTTGAAAAGAAGCAGGTATTGTGAAATTAAAAGAAACTTTTAGAATCTATCATTAATTAAAAAAAAAAAAAGAAAAATCTGCCAGCCATACTAGAAGATTGAATTACTTTTCTATTCTTCTTATAGAAAATATGACCTAACTGTTGTCATTTGAAGAAGTGGTCAATGAGTATGCAGGTTAAAAATGTTGAAAAACAGTATTAAAAGCCTGCATATTTGTCAGCTTTTAAAACTGAGTAAATTGTTATTTCTTCTCTCATTCTAAATACTCACTTTTGTCCTATTTTTAAAAAATTTGTAACTCCATAGACCACACAGATGTGAATCTGCCCCTATCGATCTCATTGAGACAGTTTACTATAGTGTGCTGACTTCCTTATCTCCTTACAGATCATACCATTTAATTTCTTCACTCCTCCTTTTTTTTTTTTTTTAAGATTTTATTTATTTGAGAGAGAGAGAGAGTGAGAGTACATGAGAAGCAGAGGGTGGGGGGAGAGAGAGCACAAGAAGAGGGGGAGGGGTTGAGGGAGTGGAAGAAGCAGACTCCCTGCTGAATCAGGAGTCCCTACGCTCCATCCCAGGACCCTGGGATCATGACCGGATCCGAAGGCAGACACTTCAAGGACTGAGCCACAGTGGCACCCCAACTCCTGTCTTTAAATCTGTGGTTCTTCTGCTGACTGGATCGTGTCAGGGCTTAAATGTCTGGGTCTATTACTACTTACTGTTTGGGTATTCTTCCCTAGCACATGACCCCCTACCATGTTAATGGCTATTCATGTGCTAACTTAGCACTGCAGTTGTGTATATTTTAACAGCATTGATCTGGAGAGACCAGGCCTTGAACTTCTCCTGTGGTTATTAGTGTGGGAATTTGGGGACGATGTTAACTGTTACATAAAGGAAAAAGCACCATGGAGGCTTTTAGCACCTCGTAAGTCATAACTGTTTTCTCTTCCTGTGTTTGTCTCTCTTTGGAAGCTAAACTGGGATTGACTGGTCCAGAATATTGAAATGAAACCTTCAGAAACTAAAGCAGGGGAGCAGTTATGAGAGGGGAGAGAGGGGGGAAGGATGCAGGAAGGGAGAGGAAAGGAGAGATTTTGATTTGTAGATTTGTAGTTGGGGAAATAAATATTAGCTCTGTGGCTACTAATGGGGACATCTGCAAACTTCCTTAGGTGTAGGATATGATAAGACTACTGCTGATTCCATTTGTTAACCTACCTCAGGAGGTGATTTACTTCACTGGAATGTAAAAGGTCATCCTAATACTAACTAAGGTAACGAGCTGGCAGTGCGCATGATACCAGTTTCATGAATGATCAAATCAGTTTAAATCGTGGCTTATAAAGCTTTTGAAAACTATTGCAGTAGTTCTTTGGGTAAGGAAAAGCAGAGACCTCAAGTAAAAATCTCCCAGGTATTTAAAAAAAAGCCAGTTAATGAAATTTAATTTCTAATATTGAAGGAGGATGGAAAGGTAAATGAAAGCTATATTGATGTTTTAAAATTTAAGCAGAAAAGGGTTATGTTAATTCAGGGATTTAATTGTATTATCTGGATCTAGGCAATTTTAAAATTATAAATGATAGGGGATTGGGAGAGTATATATTTTTTATCAACTTTATGCCAACAAAATGCAAATGATATAAATAATATGTGCAGAATAAGGAGTTTCCACTGCGGTAAATCACTGTTTTGGCAAATAGAATTTTTTGCATATCACTTGTGTAGGGATATCAGGAAACACAACTATTGAAAGAGATTTTAAATTTGTTTTACCAAATCACGATATTAAGTCACATTGGTAACGAAGTAGATTCTCTGTGGAAACCATCAGATTTTGGTGGGTGAGGGTTCAGTAGGGCAAAGTTACCATTGCAAAACTCTGGCACTCATTCACTCTCCAGCTCCTGGTTAGCTGTGTCATAGTGTGCTGCAGGTACAAATTCCAACCTGGTTGTTGAGCAAATTCTATACTTCTGCAGTTCAATGCAGAATTCCGTGTACTCTTTCTTCTTGCCCCTAATTTTCTTAGTAAGTTCTGTTTGATATGTTGCAAAGGTCTGTTTGTATGTTACTATCTGTTCTTTGACCCTTTTCATCCGTGAAATGGCATTGCCACCTACCCACATTGGATAGGTGTGATGAAGAGTTCTATTTTGCAAGACATTTTCAAACATTTTTCCTTAAGGGACCTAGGACTATACAATTAACTCATTTATTAAGAGACTACCATGCGAGAGACTTGGTTGTACAAAATAATATGTGTATCACTGAGGTGTTTTTAGCTTCAAGGAACAGAGACTATCTCTAGTGAGCTTAGGGCAAAAGAAATGAATTGACTCAGCAGCAGAGAAAGGGTTGAAAATGTAAGGCCTTGGGAAGGTCAACAACCAGGGTGGCCCCAGGGATCTCTATGGTAAAAACTCATGGAGAGTCTGTTTAGGACACTACGCCTAAAATTCCTTCTATCCTGTGTGACTCTACTCAAGTTTTAGATCCTGAGAGAGAAAGGCTGATTGAAAACTTGGGCCAGAAGTTCCCCCTGGGCCAGTTGCAGTGGGAAGGAATCTTAGGATGTCATAGTCTTTATCATGTGCTCACCCCTTATTGTAGACCCATCAGAACTCCATGGAATAGAAACCCTTAGAAAGAATAGGGTACTGTTACCAAAACAGATATCCATTACCAGTTCTTTGGGGCACACTACCTGGACTTGAATAAATCTCAAAAGAATCAGATAGTAGGATAAACTAACTAACCTACTGTATTAGTTTGCTAAAGCTGCCATAACAAACTATCACAGACTGGGTGCTTAAAGAACAGGAATTGATTTTCCTCACAATTCTAGAGTTTGGAAATCCAAGTTAAGGCTTTCTCCTTGGCTTTTAGATGGTTGTCCTCCAAATTCTTCACAAGCTGTTGCTTCTATGTGTCTGTGTCCTAAATCTCCTCTCTTTATAAGGACATTAGTCATATTGGATTAGGGACCACCCACTCACTTTTACCTTAATTACCACTTTAGACCCTAGATTCAAATAGAGTCACATTCTGAGGTACTGGGGGTTGGGACTTCAACATATAAATTTGGGGGGGATTATAGTTCAGGCCATAATACCTACCTACTAAGTTTTAGGGTAAATGACAATGTATTTAAGGGGCCAGCATAGTCTTCAATCAATGGTGGCTAAATATTCTTACCTAGTTTAGAACATTTGTGTTGATGCCAAGGTGTCAGATTATTATCTTGTGCAAATTGTGTTAATATACATATGTATTTTTGCGTGCTATATGTCTAGGGGTATATATATACCCCGTAGAACTTGGTGCTAATATGCCCTCACTTCAGAAGACAAACATCGTTTTTTGCTTTGGCAAATTATAGCCTCTCTTTTGTTCTTAGAGAATTCATAATCCTTCATCTATCGCTCGAAAGAGCTATTGTTTGATACTGTAGTTCCAAGAGGGGCCCAGCCAGAGGCGACAGCAAGTCAAGCAAACCAAGAGTAAAACTTAAAATAGGAATTATTTTGTGTTATATCTTTTATTACTTTTTAGTGACTTTTTAAAAACAAATTATCATAGTTCTTGAAGTTTTTTTTTTGGGTGGGTGTGGGTGTGGTTGGGGAGGTTGTGTTTTAGATAAGACCATACAATTGCTTAAGGAAATCCTTTGTGTAGGAGATTTGTTTCTTAGATTTCTGACATTCAACAAGTTAGTGTTCTGTGTATTAAAAACTATAAACCTTATCTTTTAAAACACTTGCACATGATATATGAATATATGCCCATTGTAAAAATTTAACAATATACACAACTATTCAGAGGAAAAAGTCAACATCTCTCTTCACATTTTCCCCCCTCTAACTTTCTCCATCCCATTCTCCCCTTGAATGGCAAGCATGGTTAGAATTTGGTTTGCATCCTTTTTGACCTTTTAAAATATTATTCCCATAATCATGTAAGAACATGCAAAGAATTTGGGGACAGAAACAGAACTGTAAATATTGTTTTCAAGCTTTTCTTTCTTCATCTAAGAAAATTGCTATTTTGGGTGGAATTTTAATACTAAGTTTTTCTAAATCTCACATCTGCAAATGGTGGGACGTGCAATACCTTGCATTTGGTGTCCGTAAGTGATTGGTGGGCAGTGAGCATGACAGCGTTAGCAAATAGGTCCAATCTGTTCTCTCTGCAGGGTTCAAAAACCCAGACTCTAATGAGCCACGGCAGTGTGAGAGTGAGCAGCATTTTACAAATAAGGGCACTGGATACAGAAAGACAAGGTAACTCGGTCAGGGTTGCAAAAATAGTGATTGAAAGAGCCACAACTAATCTCATGTTTTCTGACCACCAAACTACTTGCCATGTTATTGTGACACATATATTTCCAAAAAGATTGACAGAAGTCATTGTTTCAATGGCTTAATTTGATAACACTGGCTGATGCATTGCTATTTGATAGAAAGTAGATGTGGGCATCCAAGAAACACACAGTGGAATTTTTTCTAGATACTGCAAGTGCATTTTTGGTAAACTAGTTTAAAAATCAGTAACAGAAGGCCTATGATAATTTTTTTTTTTTTGCTTTTCTTTTGTAATTTTACATTTGACTAATCTTTTATAACACCCAAATGTATGGGCATGAGTTTATGTTGAGAGGAAAACTTTATGAGCTCAGGAGGACCATAAGGCATTCAGAAAATAAGTTAATATTCTGAAGTGCATTAATTAATACTTTTGACTACCCTGACCAGTTAAGATCCTCAGAGACAGATACCCCAATTTTGAATCCAATTAAAATGATATCCATTACTAAATTAACCCATGTACATTCAAATCTTGATATAAAATGACATAGTCTCAAGACACCAATTAATTAATCAAACATGCAAAAATATGTCAAGAAAATTATTAATCCATCTATTCTGATGTTAGATCTCAAAGGTCTTCAAACTTCTTTTATATTAGAAGTATTATATACTATGTCAATTCTTCTTCACTTTATTTAAAAGATAACACTGAAAAAAATATTCCACCATATGTTTGTTTTAGATGCAGTGAAAAAATGTTCTTTTCAAAACATATGGTAATTTAATTAGGTGTCTCTGAATACAGCAAGGTTGGAAGGAGAACTGTATGAACTAAACTGAAAAAATTTGCTGCTCTCGTGTCATCTCCTGCCTTCCCCATCAACATCAGTATCTTCTCTGGGTTATCATTGTTGGAGTAGAGAAAAATTTTAAGCACTTGAAGATAAGGATTGTCTGCTATTACCTACTATAGTTATGGCAGATAGAATTCCTGGACGGCTTCCCCTTCCCTCACTGCGTAAACCTATGTGACTCCTGTTCTCAGTTCCTCTCACTGAGGAGTTTTGGCATCAGTCCAGCATCATTGACATTTGTGTAATGTTTTGCAGCTGGGAATTTGCTTTTATCTATGGCTTAACTACCTTTCTTTATGCAGCCTCATGGGATTTATCTTCATGGTAAGAGGTCTTGCATTTCTTTTTCTTCAATAAAAAGGTTTATTTTAAAATATTTCTTCCTTTTTTGATGTACTCAATCTCTGAAGAAAAAGTTTGAAAATGGGTTCTATATGATACAGTGATAAGGACATTGGATATTTGTTATGAGAAATGTAAATTTAAAAATTCATGTATTGAAATCTGGGAAGCAAAACATCATGGTTTCAGATGGGTTTGGGTGTGATCTTGTATACTGTTTTTTCTTCATTTTTCCAACTCATTAGAATGTACAAACATTTCCCAGTGTATTGAGCAGTAGGATTTGTCACATTTTAAACAAGTTCATGAGTATATATGAATAATGAACCTTTCCTTTTAGGACATCAGTGCCTGATATTCCACTGATAACTAGAGTCTGGATTTTTTTTTAAATTTTCATTTTTTCTCTTTAATGTGCCTGACTGGAATGAATAATATGTGTTTATCTTAGGCATATGTTGTTTTCAGCCAAATTCATTGCTAACTGATATGGTAAGTTTCACTAATTTTAAGTCCTATTTTTATATCATTTATAGTAACTATTCTTGGTTTTGGTTAGCAAGTAAAATTGTCAGCAAACAAATGTGGATTGTGTAGCAATATTCATGGAGGGTAGATGCTATGGAGAGTGATGACTCATGATCATTCAATGGATTATTTGCCTTGCTTCTTTGGTGATACTTTCTATTGGTGAATATTGAAGAAATGAATCATTTTCTCTAGCTTTCACAGCACAGCTACTTTCTAATCAACTTGTTTTTGTTTTTTACCTTGCATCAGGAGAACAGTACCTCCTGAGGTGAAATTCTATAATGAGCCAAATCTTCTTCCCTGGTGCAATGGCTTGCAAACTTTAGTGTCTATCAGAATCATCTGGAGGCTTGTTAAAATACAGATGGTTGGGCCTCATCCCCAGAGGTTTTGATTCAGGAATGGGGCTGCACCATTTGCGTATCCCATGAGTTCCCAGGTGATGGTAAAGTTTTGGCCTGGGAGCCACATTTTGAGAACCACTCCTACCGTGCAACTCTGAGTGCCTGTCCCTTGGTCAGTCATCTTTGTGTCCCAGGGGAGACAATGAAGTGTTTTGTTTGCTGAAACAGGCTCCAACCAGCTCCAGGTCACCCAAATTCTTTCTATTTTGCTACAAAGCTTAGCCACTTAACTTGGGCTATTTTCTCCATGTGGCGTGGTTGGTTAAAAAAAAAAAAGTAGCTCTCTTTTCTTTATTATACATGAAGATAAGCACCCAAGTCCTTTTCTCTTTATGAGTTTCAGGTAATCATTTTGGGGAAAAAAAAGAGTTTAATGTGATATATATACTGGAGAAAGTTCCAAAGTTTGCAAATTATCCTAGCAGTTATGTCTAGTCCATAGTTTCAGATTCTCTTTAAAGTGGTGGATGGAAGCCTCAGTGCGGTTATTTCTTGGGTTTTGTTCCCAAGGATGGAGCTCAGCAAAGGTCAAATACTCTTCTGATCTAACCATGTGGTGTCTTTCTTTCATGAGACCTCATCAAGGAAGAGCAATAGTATCTCCTTGATTTAAGTGAAAAATGTAAATATCTATCCTTGAGGACATCTGTGTCTCTACCTTACTTGAAAATTATTATCCATTTGGTATTATGTCTCTGAAGTGTCATCATCTATTTTGAAATAATGTAATGAGTGGTAAATACGACTTTAGAGCCAGACAGATTTGGATTGAATCTTGGTTTTGTATTTTATTAGCTGTATGACCTTGCATATATCAAGTAACCTGGCTGAGCCTTCCGTTTCCTCACTTATAAATTGGGAATGATAATAGTTACCTCATAGAGGTATATTTACTTGAGACAACAGTAAGGCACTTAGTATAAAACCTTAGAAATACTAGTTTTCAATTGGTTGGCAGCTATTATTGTTGGTAGTAATATTATTATTATTTTTTTCTACCTATGTGGGACTCGATCCCAGGACCCTGGGATCAGGACCTGAGCTGAAGGCAGCCGCTTAACCAACCGAGCCAGCCAGGTGTCCCAAGTAGTAATAATATTATTAATCAAAATACTGAGGTCCTAAAATGTTAGGACTACTAAATGACTACCTTCTAAATAGACCCCTTCTAAAATTACAGAATCTCAGATTTGGATGAGGCCCCAAATGAACCTTCTCTCTATCATTGCTTCAGCTATTGAGTACTTACTATATGCTGGTTGCTGTGCACTCTCTAATCTATAGCACTATTGATCCTCTAAATAAACACCTATGGGCAGACTACTCAGAGTGGGCCCTAATCAAATGACCAAAGTCCTTATGACAAGTAGGGAACTAGAACACAGACTCAGAAGAATGCCATGTGATTATGGAGGCAGAAATCCAAGTGAGCTCTAGGAAGAGGCAAGGAAGGATCCTCCCCTAGAACTTTCAGAGGGAGCATGGTTGTGCTGACATTTTAATTTCTTTTAGCCTCCAGAAAGGTGAGACAATAAATTTCTGTTGTTTTAAGCCATCCAAGTTTGTGGTAATTTGTCATGGAAACCCTAGGGAACTAATACACTTGGCGTTGGAGGTGGTGTGTTTGCCTTTAGATAATTCAGGAGGAAATGTATTGCAGCCATTATTTGTAGAAAGATTGATATGGAATTGTGTCACCTACTTTCTTCCTTGTGCTCATGGGATCAAAGTCCACCACTCTTCTTTTTCAGGGAAGGCAGAAGCTGGAGCAGAGAAAAACATTAAAATCAGGCTGAAACTGGAGGCATCAAAGTTCACAAGGCACAGAAAAGGACAGTGGTATGGGACTTCTCATATTTGGGAATAGGTGGAAAATCTTCAGGAGGGGATCTGAGACTCTGGACCAGAGTGGGGTCCTAAGTTGAGGCTGAGGGTTGATAAGAAAGTAAATGATTGAAATAAAATAAGATAATATCCAAGTGGGTCACCTCCCAAAAGGCATTTCTTCATTCCCCTCTCTTTAATGTCATAAGTACACTTTTTTTTGCCTTTCTTTTTGTCAGATAGAGTATGTTTATTTAGTAAATTTTGAATGCATTTTAGAAAATGTTCTCCTCAGTCAACTGCTCAAACCATCTGTAGAGTTCTATGGAATTACTACAAAAGGCACCCTTTCCTCAAAACACATGACTTCCATCTGGTCAGATAAATTTCATAATAAATATACAAATATGTGAAATCCACATGAAAGTCAATGTTGTCAAGTTATATGTAGTCACTCTACACTGTATAATCCATCCAATCTGTATAATTGCATTGTGGCCTTACCTGGCACATTCAGATTGCAAGAACATATAGAAAAGAATGTGCCAATCAAAAGGGGTCGGTCAGCTTACTCCACAAATAGGAGAGAGTCACTGGAAAAAAATGTTAACATTGTTTATCCAGTCATTGTTCTGGGGAGTCAGATTTGTGGATTTGTCTGTCCCTACTGTGTAATAGTCACATTATGGTAAGTTACTGTGGCATTCTTTAGCATCTGATTTATACTATAATTTTTTTATATTGATTGCAGGTGCACCTACTAATTGTAATTTGACCTTTGACTTGGGCCGACCAGGCTGACTAAGTGGTTGGTTCCCTGTCATTGTTCTCTCTCACTAAATGCCTTAAGTTTGCCCTCTGGTACCAATGTTGTTGTTGCTCTCTTGTTGAAGGGTGGAACCACTCTGTCTTCTGACCTATTAGATTTTGTGGTCTTTGGTAGCATTCACTTCCATGCTGGTTGTTGGACAGGCACTGCCCTCACTTCCTTGTTGTGTGGCCTTCTTTATATGGCCCTCTCTATATGTGACCTACAACATGGCAGCTTGCATCTTGGAAGGCAGCAAGGGAAAGCATCTTCCATTAAAATGGACACTACAGTCTTAAGCAATGTAATCATGTGCATCCCATTACCTTTACCATATTCTACTGGTTAGAAGCAAGTCACAGGTCCTATTCACACTCGAGGGGAGGGGATTATACAAGGGTGTGAATACCAAGAAGCAGGGATCATAGGGCTTTCTTTAGAATCTTTGTACCAAAACTAAGTAGATAGCTGCTCAACTACAGTTTACATTTCCTAGCCTTCCTTATAGCTAGGGGTGGCTCTAAGTTTTGGCCAATGGGAGGACAGCAGAAATAATGGGGGTGGAAGTTCTGGAATCTATTTTAATAAAGAAGTTTTTTGTCATCCATTCTGCTCTGTCTCCTCCTTACTGCCAATGGCAATGTAAATGTGGTGCTAGGGAGTGGTGTTGACCCTGCAGATGAAGATAAATAACCCTAGGAGGTCTCTGGAAGACGAACAGCATGAAAAGACTGCCTCCCTGGGTAAACTTGTAAGCAGAGCCCCTTTGCTGGCCCTGAAATGCTCACTTCTGGACTGTTAAATGAGAGTGAATAATCTTCTTAGCTTCTCTAACTATATTTTGGAGAGTCTTTGTTACAGCAATTTACCTTATACCTAACTAGTTCATTCTATGGATAGATTGTCTCACTATGGTGGGCCAAATGGTACTCCCTGAATAATGGGAACCACTCATGGACCAATCTGAACTGGAGGATAGGGTGTGCAGACAAAGAGTAACATACATTGGCTACAAGAGACTTCACTACTTCTTTTTTTTTTTTTAAAGAGGCTGTTCTTTTTTTTAAAGATTTTATTTATTTGAGAGAGAGAGAGAGAGCAGGGGGGAGGGGTAGAGGGAGAAGCAGACTCCTTGCTGAGCAGGGAGCCCGATGTGGGACTAGATCCCAGGACCCCGAGATCATGACCTGAGCCAAAGGCGGATGCTTAACTGACAGCCACCCAAGCGCCCCCGAGACTTCACATACTTTTATATAAGAGAAGAAAGACATCACCTTAAAAGAAACTTTTATATAAGAGAAAAACATTGCTTTAAAAAATACTTGTAGAAACAAAACCTAGTTTATAATATTGTCAATCCTTTTGGCATTGTTAAGGATTAAAATAAATAATTTCTTTAATAGATAACTGTTCTAATTATCTATTACTACATAATGAATTGTCCTAAAACTTAGTGGCTTAAAGCAACAGGACTTATTTTATATTTGTTTCTTATGATTCTGCGGTTAATTGGATTCAGCTAGGTAGTTTGTACCTGGGATCAATAGTCAGTGGTATAATCAGATAGTGGCTGGGGCTGGATCATCCCCAGGCTCACTCGCTCACTTGTCTGGAGGTTGATGCTGGCTCTCGGCTGTGACCTCAGCTGGGGATGTTGGCTAGAACACCTTCATGTGGTTCTCAATGAGGTCTTCCCTCTTCCTTGGGATATGGTGACTGGTTCCAAGAGGAAGTGTCCCGAGGGGCTCTGGTGGAAACTGTATTACCTCTTATAACTTATCTTTTTGAAGTCACATCATTTCTGCTGCAACCATAGGCCTGCCCAGATTCAAGGAGGAGGAGACATATACTCTTGCCGATGAATGATATCTGAGGGTCTATCCCTTCCTCTTCCATTGAGTCTCATTCCATTATGGTATTTGCTCAAAGTCCAGGATCTTGTCATCAAAATCAGGCCCAGGGGCAAGTGAGGCTTCTTAAATGTGGTTGTTGGGGTACACCTTCTTGTGTCCCATTCCTCTCAATTTGAACTCCTATGAACTGAAGAGACCTATCTTCCTCCCACACCCCAACATACAACTGTGGCAGAGTTTCTTGAGGATAAAACAAGAGAGGTAAAGCAGTCACTGATTACTAGCCTGTTTCCAGAGCTTGGATTAGGGCTCCATCCACTTGCCTGGTAGGTATTAGTCATGGCTATTGGTCCTACCCTCTGGGCCTTTGGTTCTGCCCTCAAAGTCGTCCTTTTTTTTTTTCCCGGTATGAAATCCTGAGTTTGCAATGCAATAGCCTTCTTAGCCTGCTTCTTGCCTGCTAAATAGTACAGGTTCAAAGTCCTCTTTTTACTTAATATTTAGTGTTTGTCCTATCTAGTCCAGCGTGGCTGTGGTTCCACCAGAATAATTCTCTTAAAAACATTGTGTGTTTGTGTGTGTTTAAATGTATCACTTTATAATTCTGTTTCTTCAAGCTAAGCACTTCTTTACCTTGGGCTCAGGATGACACTGCTGTGGGACAATATTCTTTAAGATTCTTAAAGGCCCAATATTTTACTGAGAAGATGTGCAGAGAACACTCCCACAGTCCTTGAAAAGGTTTTGGTCTGATTGGAAGGTTCTGCGAGGTACCACCTTAGATCTTTCTAAAAATCTAAATAAAGAACTTACCATCAAGTCTTCAGTTTCATTTTTCGACCCTGTTTTCCTAATAGTGTACTGGATTTCATCTCTGCCCAGAAAGTACTTCTAATTTTAGAATCATTTGCCGTTTAGAGAGGCTGAGAATATGAAATAGTTTTATTTTCAAGCCCAGCAAGTCTTGGCTCCTCTGTTTAACAGTTCATTCTTTAGCTTATCTCTGTCTTTTGCATTTTATCATAGGCATTGAGAAGAAGCCAGGTGGCAATTTCAGTATTCTGCCTGAAAAGCTCCATTAGCTAGATCTTGGAGTTCATTGGGTACATTTCCTATTTTCCACATGACCACAGACTACAGTGCTGCCATACTTTCCCCTCTATATAACAAGGGAGCTCTTTCCTACTGCTTCCAATGATATTTCCCTTATTTTGCCTGAGCCCTCACTGACAGCCCCCTTGAAGCCCTCTAGGCTTCCATAATACTTTCATGGAGGCTCTTTAGGTTTCTACTAACAATCTCCTTAATATCATCCCACTTTCTGCTTGCAACCTGGTCCTATAGGTAATGCTACATGTGGTAGGATTGTGTTATGGCAGTGCCCCACTTCTGGGTATCAAAATCTCTCCTCAGTATTTACTGTTCTGAAACAAATCACTCCAAGGCATTATGGCTTAAAAAAACAACGCATTCATTATTACCTCTGATGGTTCTGGGGTGGACTGGGCTCAACTAGGCAGTTCTCACTAGAGATCAGTCTTTTGGTGGCAGTCAGAAGGTGGCTAGGGCTAAGACCTCAGCTCAGGCTATTTTTGTGGTCATTTTGGAAAATGCAATCTGACACAGTAGCTGTATCAGAATAGTTAAAATTTTAAATCTTATATAGAAACCCTCACTGGTTAATTACAGCAAAAAAAAAAAAAAAAAAAAAAAGAACTTACTGAAAGTATAGTGTGTGAATTATAGTATGGATGGAATGTCAGGAAAACCAGACTCCGAAAATGTGAACCAAAAAGCCAGTAGAAGGTAATGACAGTGTTGCACTGGATGAAGGATGGAAGAGGAGTAGGACATAGTCATCAGAGCAGCAGAATCTACTTTGACTCTCACCTTGAAATATGGAGAATGTGGGAATGTGGAATAGGAGAATATCTGGAGAATGTGCCTACAATGGGGAAGGCATGGTGTATGAATCATGTACTTCATGATTTCCTCCACTTACACTTTGATTTTGCTGCTCCTTTCATTGTAGTAACCACTCTACTACTCATTCTTCAAGAGTTGCTTCAAATGACTATTTTCCATATGCTTTGCTGGGTTTGCCAATTAAAATTGATTTCTCCCTCTTCTAACTCATAATGCACTTTTCCCTTCTCTTATGAAACTTAGTGTACAATGTTTAGCATTAAAGTATGTGTTAACCTGTCTTGTCAGCCTAACAAGGTGTAACTCCTTGAGGGCAATGGCCTTGGCTTAGATTTTGATATATCCCCAGAGTATCTCAAAGCAAAAGGTGCTCAGATATATTTGTTGAATCAATAAAGCAGGTACCAAGTTAAAGATTCTGTAAATAGCTTAGTGATAAGTTCTGCATGAATATTTCCTTTTCATTGCTTTAAAAACCCATAAAAATAATTTTCTTCTTTTTAGGTATCATTAATTAAAGGCTTTCAGAAGACAAGACATATGCAGAAGTTTTATTTTGTTTAAAAAAAGTACTTTATTTTGAGATTAATGATTGGTATTACCTCAGAATATTGAATAAGATGAAACAGCGAAATCTCTTCCAGTAATTAGTTTCCTGATCTATATAATTTTAACCAATGATTTAAAGTGATTTTTGTTTTATTATTAGGCAAGTGCTTTCAGTGGATTACAAAGAGCTTTGCTGTTAGATCAGAAAAATGTTTTTCTTTATTTAAATATGGATGGGCTTATAATTTTTAGATTGATTAAGTTATTATGGTTGAGAACCTCTATTTTTACTTTCATGCTGATGTTTTAATGTTCTGCGAAGACAGAAAAGTGGAACGTGTGCAAAATCAGATTTCAACCAAATAGAAGTGTATGTACAGTGAAAACTTATAAATTTGAAAAAAAAAAAACTATTTAGGAGTATGGTAGCCAGCCTTCATGATGGCCCTCAAAGATTTTTACCTGTGATATTTAGGACCTTATGCAGTCCCTTTCTATATTGTGCCAGTTGGTAGTGTGACCAATAATAGACTATGGTGGCAGTGCCAGCACATGACTTTCATGGCATGGTTGTAAAGGAAGGTGCCCCTTCTGCCTTGTTCTCTTGGATCAGTCACTCTGGACAAATTCAGATGTCATGTAATAAGGACATTTAAGGAGCTTTCTAGAGAGTTCTACATTAAAAGGACAGATAGTCTCTTGCCACAAGAGTCAACGACAACTTGCCAGTCACCTGAGTGAGCCATCTTGGAAGTGGATCCTTCAGCCACAGTCAAACCTTAAGACAAATGCAGCTCTGGCACCTAAACGGTAACCTCATGAGAAATTCTGAGCCATAAGTGCCCAGCCAAGCCACTCTTAACTTCTCGACCCAAAGAAAGCTCAAGGCAATAAGTTGTTGTTTTAAGCCATTAAATTTTGGGGTAATTTGTTGCCCAGCAATAGATAACTAATAAGAAGAGGTGTTTGTTAAACTTACAATATGCAAACATAAGGCAAGTAACTGTGATGAGAGTGAGGACAGATAAAGATTTCTTTAATTAGATAACCACAAAGCTCGCAGTGCAGATATTTTTCCAGTAAGAAGTATAGTTGTCAAGAACTAAGTAGAAAATGTGTCGGACATAGATTTGGCAAGGAAATTATTGTTTTTTACTGTATGATGATTTGAAGATGGGTACCATACTGTACATATGTTCAACTGTGACAGCTAAAGTTATTTCTCCATTAGAGATTTTTGCAACAGGTTCTATCAATATACATTAAGTATATAGCCTTATCAACAAAAAACATATGTCCATTCATAGATAAAAAGATTTCAGTAAAAATATCATCTTATTATTTTCAAAAATTCAGCATCATAGCAAATGATGCATGAGTTTTGTGACATTGCTGGACGCCTCTCCATATGGGGAGCTGAGCCTGCACACACGCGGTAATGCATGCATCACCACATATTCACTAATGAAGCAAGGTAAAGAAATAGAAAAGCTTTTCATTCCCTCAACATGCAGCTGGTGTGTGATACCAGATGTAAAATCATTGATGTTCTTGCCAAGTCCTCAGGATCATGCCATGATTTATTTAAACTCAGGCAATCAAGAATATGTTGATTTTTTAAAATTTTTAAATTTTATTTTTATTTATTTATTTATTTATTTAATTTTATTTTTTTATTATTATGTTATGTTAGTCACCATACATTACATCATTAGTTTTTGATGTAGTGTTCCATGATTCACTGTTTACATATAACACCCAGTGCTCCATGCAGTACGTGCCCTCTTTAATACCCATCACCAGGCTAACCCACCCCTCACCCCCTCCCCTCTAGAACCCTCATCTCTGCCCAGAAAGTACTTCTATAGTCTCTCATGGTTCATCTCGCCCTCGATTTCCCCCCCTTCATTCTTCCCCTCCTGTTATCTTCTTCTTCTTCTTCTTCTTCTTTTTTTTTTTTTTAACATATAATGTATTATTTGTTTCAGAGGTACAGGTCTGTGAAAGAATATGTTGATTTTTTTTAACAATATAGTCAAATTCAAGGAGAATGATAATAGGTGAACAGGAATATATCTTTTAAAATAAGCTGTTGGCTGTGCATTAAATAGGAAATTCTTATTTATATCTTTCATTCCTTCTTTGTAGGTTCTTGTGGTTTTTCTCGGAAGACAGAGTTAATGACTCTACTTTCTAATCCCTCAACTCCTACAGAATTACTTTAGAAAGAGGCACATAAATTCACTAGAGCTGTAATTGAAAAAAATCTGTGTTACTTTGAAACAAGTGTTACAGATGCCTATCCAAAATGGACAGTAAATGGCATGTCTTCTTTTAATAGTGTCAAGCACTTCCTATGATACTTTCCAATCTATGGTATTAAAGTTGACTATAACGAAGACCAAGCTGCAGGTTTCTTCCAGAGGGGTAGTTGCCACCATCTACAGTATCAGGACATGAAACATTACAAGGGTTGGAGACTTTTTTCCCTCAGAGACTTTTTATCTGGCAATAGGAACTACAGTGGGCATTCTGGGTGACTGTCACCATCAAGGGCAGTTGTGATCTAGAACTAATGGAAAGGGGAACAAAATTTTTTTTTTTAATTTAAATTCAATTAGCCAACATAGAGTACATCATTGGTGTCAGATGTAGCGTTCAACAATTCATCAATTGCGTATAACACCCAGTGCGCATCACACCACGTGCCCTCCTTAATGCCCATCCCCCAGTTACCTCATCCCCCCACCCCCCTCCCCTCCAGCAACCCTCAGTTTGTTTCCTAGAGTTAAGGGGAACTAACTTTTATCAAGCTTCTGCCATGAGCCGGGCACTGTGGTATCTTACTTGATTCTCAAAACAACGTTACATTTCAGTAGAAAAATTTCCCTTTTTTCTCATCATGCAATCACAGTGGACGTTAAAAAAAAGTTGTGGTAAAATATACATAACGTAAAAGTTACCATTCGGGCCGGTTTTGAAGGGTCCAGTTCAGGGGCATTAACTAGTCACACTGTTGTGCTACCAGAACTCCAACACAGCCATTTGTAATCACATAGCTCTTCTCATAAATCAAGGAGCTCTTTGTCTCGTAAGGGAAAATCACCCAGAAAAAGACCAATGGTAAAAATTATATTAATATATTTTCTTTTTTCTTTTTATTTATTTTTTAAAAAGATTTTATTGGGGTGCCTGGGTGGCTTAATTGGTTAAGCAGCTGCCTTCGGCTCGGGTCATGATCCCAGGGTCCTGGGATCGAGCCCCACATTGGGCTCCCTGCTCGGTGGGGAGTCTGCTTCTCCCTCTGCCTCTGCCACTCCCCCTGCTTGTGCTCTCTCTCTGATAAATAAATAAAATCTTAAAAAAAATTAAAAAAAAAGATTTTATTTATTTATTTGACAGAGAGACACAGTGAGAGAGGGAACACAAGCAGGGGGAGTGGGAGAGGGAGAAGCAGGCTTCCTGCCGAGCAGGGAGCCTGATGTGGGGCTTGATGTGGGGCTCGATCCCAGGACCGTGGGATCATGACCTGAGCCGAAGGCAGATGCTTAACCACCTGAGCCACCCAGGTGTCCCTATTTTCTGTTTGTTTAACCTGATGACAACCTAGCAAACATTTTGGAACCTCTTGGACACAAGATCCCATACTAGGCAGTTTAGAGGATGTATGGACTCAGGAGAGCCCCACTCTCCATTGTAGATAGGAATTCTGCAGTCTGGCCTTAATTCCTTTAGGAAGCTCATTCATTTAATGAGTCTGGAATATCTTCTCCATGCCAGTTCTGTCAGGTATTTGGTATGTACTGGAGTGTGGTTGCAGCCCTCTTGAAACTACATTCAGATCATCATCAGCTTTTATTGCATGTTTACTTAAACAAAGCATTTTATAAGTAGGTGTAATCTTATTGGATTCTTACACTAACCCTAAAAAGTAGGTACATTTATTTTATGCATGAAGATTCTTAGGCACACATGCATTAAATAAGGCCTAGGGTCACATGGTGGTAGGACTGGAGTTGAAGCCTAGGTCATGTTATTCTAGAAGTTGCCTGTTTAATCCTACCCCACATTGCCTTTATTATGGGAGTGTAGACATAGGACCTTCATGGAGCTCCTTCTGTATCAATCATCCAAAATCACTCTTCAAGGAAGGAGTGGAGGGAGGGGCAAATGGGGTCTGGGAAGGGTTTCCTACCACAGAGCAACAGTGCTAGCCCAAGAGGTCCTTTGTGAAAGCCAGAAAAAGGTAAATCTTTCTCCAGGAAGTTTTTAATTAAAAAACTTTCTGCAAGAAAATTTTCCATAAAAATTGAGAAAAATTGATAATTGTGATGTGGATGACACATCCTGGAGTTGTGCATTGTGTAATTGGCATTACCGTATGTGGCAACTCTGTCCCCTAATACCCTGCTATGGGTTGAATCATGTCCCTGCAAAATTCATATTTTGACATCCCAACTCCTAGCACCTGAGAATATAATGGTATTTAGAAACAAGGTTTCTAAAGAGGCGATCAAGTTAAAAGGAGGCTGTTTGGGTGGAGCCCTAATCTAACCTGACCAGTGTCCCCATAAAGGGTGGCAGTGACATGAGGGGTGGCAAGCACAGAGGGAAAACCATGTGAAGAGGCAGCAAGAGACTGGCCATCTGCAAGCCAAGGAGAGAGCCCTCAGAGGAAACCAATCCTGCTGGCACCTTGATCTTAGACTTTCAGCATTCTGGAACTGTGAAAACAAAATGTGTGTTTAAGGTGCCCAGTCTGTGGTATTTTGCTATGACAACCCTAGCAAACTAATATGCACCCCTAACACTTTCACCTTACAGAGTTAAAGCATGGGTGCAGATAGTCCAAGATGGACATTGAGGACGCAACGCCTATGCACACACACATAGAGTGAGAGTGAGAGGTGGGGATGGAGGGGAGGGGTGAAAGAGAAACCTCTTTACATGGTAGAGAATTCTCAGAATCTTAACAGCTTGATGCTTCCAATTCAACACCCTATACTCTTCACCTGGTATTGTATTGCCTCTCCTTTGTACCATCAATTACATTATTATTACATATTTTTCATGGGATTATTTGCTTAATCTTTTCCCACTATGTTCTGCTCCATGAGAAGAGAACTTCCTTGTGTCCTTAGTGTCTACATTGTGAATAGCACATACTAAGTATCCAATAAATATTTGTTGTGTGAATGAATGAAGGAAGGAAGGAGTATATCCCTGAACTTGTGAATGTTTTCAGTCAGATTATTACATGATTAACAGTGATACATACATCCAAGAAAAATGAAAGTATAATAATTATATCGAATAACAATATATTTTTTCCAGTTAAAATGACTAAAGTGTACCCAGAAGTAAAACATGGCTTCATTAGAGTACTTTGCTTAAAGGATTTATTTTTATTTGATGACATACAAACCTGAGGTCTGGACCATTTTCTACCATTAAAAGTCCCATGACTTTTCTTAATGTACCAGGTTCAATACACCAGCCAAATTCTAGCAATTATGTGTTTCCTTCATAGAATTCCTGAAGAGCATGGATTCGAAAGATAATTCTTTTCTTTCCCCTGTTGGCTATTATGGCCATTTATTGAAACCACCAATGTGCAGTGCAGCTAGTGGAAAATATCAACTTGGGCCACAGCCATAGTTACGTTCTTTGAATCAACAAACCCCCACATGTTAGTGAAACACTTATTTGATTTAGAAGAGTTTGAACTCAAGGGTAGACTGGCTTGATGGTTAAAATGATTGAGAATAAAAAAGAGGGGAAACTTGAAATTCTAATACAACCCCTTTAGCTGGTCTTTTCAAACTCCTATTTATTCATGTACCAGTGCTAAGTATTTTACATGTATTATATCCTTTATTTTATTTTATATATTTTTAAATGATTTTATTTATTTGAGGGAGAGGAAGAGAGCATGAGCAGGGGAGGGTCAAAGGGAGAAGGAGAAGCAGACTCCCTGCTGAGCAGGGAGTCCAATGCCGGATTTGATCTCAGGACCCCAGGATCATGACCTGAGCCACAGTAACTAACTGGTTGAGTGACCTTAAGCAATTTGCTCAAGGTGACCCAGGTATCACTACAATCCAGACTTTTCCTTCTTTGTGTACTGGTTACAAAAATATTACATTTATTATAATGTATAAAATAAATAAAATGTTAAGAACAGAAAAAAAAAACAGTAACCCCCAAAGCCAGAAACAACCATGATTGACCTTTTGGTGAATGTCTTTCTAGTGTTTATTTTCTATGATTTGATGTGTCTTGTAAAATGTTATAATATTTTGTATAGTCCTTTGTAATCAGGTTCTTAAAATTTTTAAATATTATTTTATTGAACAGATTTATACAGCATTTTAGTGATTATATACTATGTCAATTTATTAATAAATTATAGTATGTTTCATCAGTCTTTTACTTTTGGACACTTATAGTTACTTTGCTGTTAAAAATAACGTAACTAAACCTTATACACAGATTTTTTTTATATGCAAGATTATTTATCTTGGCTCTCTCTTTCTCTGTGAGTGAATTTTAAAGATTTTATTTATTTGAGAGAGAGGTTGGGGGAGGGATAGGCAGAGGGAGAGGGGGAAGCCGACTCCCTGCTGAGCAGGGAGCCCGGCCCCACAGGGCTTGATCCCAGGACCCCAAGATCATGACCTGAGCCGAAGGCAGACACTTACCCGACTGACAAGCAGGCACCCCCTGGCTATCTTTTTAGAACTAGAGTTAATGCTTTAAAGAAAAAATATTCTTTTTTTATATTAGTTGTAAAAGTATTTTTGTAATAAAATGTAAATTGTTAGAATTTATAGTTAGATATAATTTATACTGTCCATCTCTAAATTCTATAGGAAAGATAGTTTTCTCTGAATTCATGGACTTCTTAAGGAAAAATTCCATTTTCCCCTATGTTTACTTACTCTCCTTGCATGGAAAGTGTCTTCCCTAAGAACCTGTGTATTCTCTAAGAACTCAAACTACGCTAAAGCACACAGACTCTGTGGTGGGGTTCCAAGGTACAAGTAAACTTGACACAGATGGTAAATGGTTGCAAAACAGCAAGATGAGGCCAGACTATGGATAGACAAAGTAGAAGTTCTGTTCTATTATAAAGAGAGGGAAAATAATTTTTTTTTTTTACTTTCTACCATTTACCATGTACAATCTTTTTTTTTAAATATATTATTTATTTATTTGAGAAAGAGAGAGAGAAATAGAGAGAGAGCATGAGCAGGGGTGAGAGGAAGAAACAGGCTCCCCATTGAACAGGGAGCCCAGACGTGGGGCTCGATCCCAGGACCCTGCGATCATGACCTGAGCCAAAGGCAGATGCTTAACTGACTGAGCCACCCAGGCACCCCTACCATTGTACAATCTTAAAGTCACTTTTTTTTTAATTTTGGGGAAACAACAAAATTTCTGACGCAAACCAAAACCCTTTCTGTAGAGAAAGAGATTGTTATTTTTGTGCACTTGTCGTTAGTGCATTATAGGAAATATTTGAGAACAATTTTTTGCTTGGAATGGAAATTTTTTCAGTAGAAACTATCAACTGAAATATTATCTTGCTTGATTTATTTGACCTAGTAAATGATCCTTAAAATAAAAATAAATTAACTCCAAATGATATCTGTGTATTTTGCTAATTTGAGGTGTGCAGTTTTTTAAAGCTTTTTTTTTTTTTTTTTTTAGAATAATATTGTGGGCTCTATCTCAACATCTCAGACTATGAATTGCATAGGTAGCACCTTTTTTGCCATGGAAACTAATGGAATTTTAGTTTAAAAATCACTTAAAATAGGGGCGCCTGGGTGGCTCAGTCGTAGGGCGTCTGCCTTCGGCTCAGGTCATGATCCCAGGATCCTGGGATCGAGCCCCACATCAGGCTCCCTGCTCAGCGGGAGGCCTGCTTCTCCCTCTCCCACTCCCCCTGCTTGTGTTCCCTCTCTCGCTGTCTCTCTCTCTCTGTCAAATAAATAAATAAAATCTTTAAAAAAAGAATCACTTAAAATATACATTCTTGGTTCTCAGGTCAGATCTTTTGAATCAGAATATCTGAATAAACATCACAGGTATTTCTGTAGCACTCTAAAGCTTGAAAAGCACTGTTTGAAAACAATATCTGGAAAAGTCATTTTGTTTCTGCATTTGTTCACATAAAATAGCTCCTGAATGCTCAGTATATGAGGGGCAGAATGCCATGCGCTAAGAGATATAAGAAGACAAGTAAGACATGGTTCTTTCTTGCAAGGGCAGAGAGCCCAGTGGGGAAAGTAAGATCCTTGAATAAAAATAATAAGTATGATAAGAAGCAATATGTTTTCCTGTAAAATGAAGGCAACTGAAGGCTCTAGAATAGCAGGAAAAACTTCTGATGGGGCATCTGTGAGGAGGCGAAGCAAGACTTATGGGAATGGAGGGCATCTGAGCTGACACCAAAACAAGAGTGTCAGGGAGCCAGGTGTGAGGTCAAAACCAAATTCGAGATGAAGCAATGGGAAAAGAAAGCAGCAGAAAGTTGCAAAAAAGTGCTGAGGAGAAAAACAGACCCAAGTTGGTGTTTAATTAGATATGGTGGGGGTGGGTGAGGAATGAGACAGGATGACTCATGTTTGGAGCCTGAGAGAACAAGTGTACCCTTAACAAACAAGGAAGTCAGCAGAAACTGGTTCTTGGGGAAGTTTAATTTTAGAAATTTTAAGTTTGAGGTGCTTCCAGGGTATCCAAATTTAATCCCTTTGTTGGATCTTTTATTGCGCGGGATAACAGGCAAGTCCATTCCATTACCAGAGTCCTACTGTTAACCAATCGCTTACTTTACTTTTTCCAGTGATGCCTCTACCCCCTCCCTCAGGATTCTCTAACTTCTTCTAGCATGAGCGTTGTCAGGTCTTTTCTATACATTGTTAGATTCAAGAGACTGAAGAAACTGTGACAAGTAAACATTTTTCCTTGTTAATTTTGATTACTACTCCTACTAAAATGTCAGTGGGTCACTATGGCAACCCACAATAGTTCTCTTCACTCTCTCACCAAAGACACCTTCCATATTAGCAGCAAAGCCAAGGAGGAAAGACAGGGTGAATCATGGAGAAAGAATATCCCATTTTACCACCCCAGTGGAACAGGAATTCTGGGAGAGGTCAGGGTTAGAAAGAGATTGATAATTTGGGAATTATTTCCATGGAATTGAGTGGGAAAGCAGTGAAGCAGTTAATTTTCTGAGTGTATGCTTTAGCAAGTTTTGTTTTGCAGTGCATATTTTGTTGGTGGCTGGCTCTGTCTTCCAAAATAGATCATACTGTACTAGAGCACAGTGAGTCATTCCACATTGTTTTCCTCACTTCTACTCTGCATTTGTCCCTCATCAACTTCCTCTTATATCTAACCATTTGCCATTGTTTCTGTCTAAGCTTTTCTCCTGTCTCCACTGAGGTCAGAGAAAAGGGAAATAGACTGAAATCACCATACCATCAACAAGGGTTTATGGAGTACCTTGTATGTGGTCAGCATCATGCTAGGTGTTTCAGTCATGTCATATGAATGATTGGAGTTAGGTAAGAAAAGGTTTACTTTCATATGATGATTAATAAAAGTTTGAATGAGTTATCAAGAGAGGTCATATATTCTAAACATGGAAGAAATGGTTAGGTTGCATGCTGCCTGATAATGGATAATGGAACACAAGCTCTTAGAGTTCTTGAGATAATATGGATACTTTTTCAGTTCTATTTCTTGCTGACATATGGGTTTATTGTTTTTCACTTTTTTTCCCACACCTGTGTGAGAGAACTCTGTATCATTGTGCTTGTGACTCTTTTTATATGTAACTACTTTATATCTGCCTCATCCTCCGTATTGGCTTGTATGTTAGCCAGTGAAAGGTGAAATTCCATTCTTTCACTTAAAGCTTTTTTTCAGTCATTGTAGAAATAAAGTATATATTATAATCAGGCCTGAATCATATTCTTTAAAGGAGAATGATAGGTAATTTTCTTTCTATATACAGTGGACATTATGGAAATGACAAAACCTTTTTATTTGCATTAAGAGAGAAAGAGGAAATAGTGTCCTAATTCAGCAGGAGGTATTTTTGTTTTGCATAACTAAGACATTTCCAATTTAGGGAATAGGGGTAGGTCAAGGTTCAGGGAGGTCAGAGAAAGACTAATGTAATGTATTTTCTCTTTTTCTGCAGATTTCTATGAATAGACCAAAAGCAGACCTCTACAGGATGTTTGGGTGCAGGTGAAGCTGATTCAAGGCAAATCTGCTTTACAGTGTCGCAGTCTTACTTCCCTTTGGCTGGGGCTTCAGCCCCTGAGTGCAGAGTTCTTGCCTGCCTCCCTCTAACACTGTCCCCTCAGAAAGCTCCTACCTAATGTTGGTTCCTGCTCTTTTCCTTTGTGGCTCTGATGGAAGGAGCAGAAGCGCCTGGTATGTGCTGGGCATGGGCGATATATTTCGGGGCAGTATTTTTCTTCTTTATCATCTCTGTTCTAACTACTCTCTGGGTGCAGCTTTACTCTAATTATAGCAAAGCTAAACAAGGTGAACTTTAGTCCAGGAACTTTTTCAGGTTCATTATATTTTGAGAGAGAAGAATTTTTCAAATAATCTCCTTGCTTACAGGTTTTCATTCTGCTTTGTGGGAAACATCTAGTTAATTGATCACATGATTTTGCTATTGGCAAAATAGTGGGCAAGTAAAGTCTCTAAGCTTATTTTCCTATCTAAAAGTGGCATAACCACACTTCAATTCTAGGTTTATTCTGAGGATTAAATAAAATCATGCATAATGCCTAGAACATATATTTGGTAAAAGAATCAATTAAATTTAGTTTATCACCAGTATTGTGATATGCTAAATTCACTGTTAATTCTGAATTTCAGAGTTTTGAGAATGGCACACATAATTTTATATTAACTTACTTTATATTAACTTAATAGCAACCACTTATTGAGTGCTTACTACACGTGAGCCCCTGTGTTAAACAATGTTAACCGGTTTAATTCTGACTACAGCATCAGGAAGTAAGTTCCATTATCTCTATCTTATGAAGCTTGGATGGAAGTAACTTGCCTAATGGCAGCCTGTTAAAGTAGTGTACTCCTGATTATACTATACTGCCTCCTTGTGACCCTCTTCTAAATACTAGTGTCATATGTCGAAATCACAATACACAAACTTGAACAGTTGTTCTCTGTTGATTGTGAGATTGATGCCAGGCAGGAAATGTTGCAATTGGATGGAGAGAGCTTATGGACTTGGAACTCTAGGATACGGTATATCATGGATTGAGGCCTCTGGGAACAGCTTTCTTCCTTTCTAGGAAATTGGCTAAGAACCTGGGCTCTGGAATCATATTTTCTGGGTTGTAGCCCAGCTCTGCTACTTAGTAGCTTTGTGACCTGGGGCAGGCTCAGCTCTCTGAGCCTCAGTGCCTTATCTATCAAGTGGGGATAATATTACCTGCCTTATGGAGTTGTTATGAGAATGCAATGAGTTAATACATGTGGGTTCCTTAAAGTAGTGGCTGACACTTGGTAAGCACTGTTATATGTTATTAGTGTTTCTATGCCCTTCACTTTGTATCTCTCATCTGGCTATATCCATTTGTGCATTGTTCCACTTTTGCTAAGACAGGCATAGATTTACTTAAAGACGTTGTGATGCCTGTCCGCAGGATCATATTCTGCTTTCATAATTTCTAATGTATTTTAATAGAGAGAAGAGTTGATTGTTACCCTTGAATTTCTTCCATCTTCAGAAAGAATTACTGCTTAAGAATTAATGTGCTATGGTGAGCGCTGTGAATTGTGTAGGACTGTTGAATCACAGACCTGTACCTCTGAGACAAATAATACATTATATGTTAAAAAAAAGAAGAAGATAGTAGGAAGGGAAAAATGAAGGGGGGGAAATTGGAGGGGGAGACGAACCATGAGAGACTATGGACTCTGAGAAACAAACTGAGGGTTCTAGAGGGGAGGGGGTGGGGGGATGGGTTAGCCTGGTGATGGGTATTAAAGAGGGCACGTATTGAATGGAGCACTGGGTGTTATATGCAAACAATGAATCATGGAACACCACATCAAAAACTAATGATGTAATGTATGGTGATTAACATAACATAATAAAATAAAATTTAAAAAAGAAAAAAAAAGAATAAAATACCTAAAAAAAAAAAAAGAATTAATAGGATCAATACTCTTTTAGGTGTTTAATTCTGACTTCACATTTATGAAATTGAAACCTGTTAAAAAAATCAGTATTAACAAAAGCCAAATATATTGAGGGAGACCTTGTCTTTAGTCATAACTTCAGATTAGAAGTAAAAACGAACTTAAAGTTTGTGGCTGGATAGAGTCTTTTCTATTTTTATGCAATCATTGGATATGAGGTACATTGGCGAAGTATCTTACTTAGCCTTTTTGCCCAGCTCAAGGAAGAGTTAATAAAGTAAAGTTATGTAAAGTGCATTGAACTCCTCAAGAGAGAAGTGTTATATTAATACCTGCCTCACAGTGATGTTCTCATACTTAATGATAGAAAGTTTGTAAATTGCCTTGGTACTCCCAGTAACATCCTGATGAAGCATCATTTTGTTTTATTGCAAAGAGCTCTAAGTTACACAGAATGCAAGTTAAGGGGGAGAATAATAATCAGAAGTACATAAAATAAAGAGAAAAACATTTTGTTCCAGTTGTGAGTGCTAGAGTTGATCATTTTTATATTTTTTTTCTCTATTACTTTTGGGAGAGGGGCGGAATTTATAATGCACAGTTTAATCGAGCACTCATCATTAAAATATGTAATGGCAGAAATAGTGATCATGATACAGAGACCTTTAAGGACACTATTATTCAAACATTTAAAAATTAAATTCCAGTTTTAAAAGAGTCAAACCCCATTTCATATGATTCTATTAAGTTTGGCATTTTTGAGATGTCTTAAATCGATACCTGTAATACTTACAAACATCAGTAGAGAGAATAGTATTGTAAACACATATTCTTGCTGTAGGGTACATTTTAAATGTCTAAACACTAATCAATATAGAGAAATTAAGTATTGACTAAAATAGCTTTATAATAAGTAATTATTGGTTTGCTCTTTTAGAAATTAGACATTTTCACTTTGGGAATAAAGAGTAAATTTACTGTCATGAAATTAAAGTGTTTTTGACCTTTTTGTACAACTTTCCTCTCTCTATGAAATGATTAGGTTTAAATATGATTGCACAGCTGTATTATGTTGCAAGCATCAATTTTTAATTATTGTAAGGTCAATGTTAGAACAAATGTGATTAGTACTGTACCTCAGTGCACTTATTTACTTTGCACTCAAAAACCACCCTGTGTTTACTAAGACCAACCTGTACCTCTCTCTGCTGATATGACTAATTAGATTTATGCCAAATCCTTTATTTTTTTCCCCAGTGTTAATCCTATGTGTGCGATTTTGTTGATTCTTTCAATTTTAAAAAATATAAAATGCTTGACTTATCTCTTCCTTTCAAATAGTGGGGATGTTTATTTTCCTATGTGTGTGTAGGTGTCTCTGTGTGTATAACCATATATATTAATAACTGCACATTTTTCCTGCCTTTGTATAACATGATGTCTTAGGCACCTTGGGCTGCTGTAACAGGATATCATAGACTGAATGACTGAAATGACAAGCATTATTTCTCACAGTTCTAGAGGCTGAGAAATCCAAGATCAAGGTGCCAGCTGATGCGGTGTCTGGTAAGATTCCTCTTTCCTGTTTACAGATGACTGTCTTCTGATAATGTCCTTATGTGGCATTTCCTTGGTGGAAATGGAAAGACACACAGAGGGAGCTCTTCTTCTTCTATGAGCATTAATTCTATTTTTTTTTTTAAGATTTTATTTATTTTTTGACAGAGACACAGTGAGAGAGGGAACACAAGCAGGGGGAGTGGGAGAGGGAGAAGTAGGCTTTCCGCTGAGCAGAGAGCCCAACGCGGGGCTCGATCCCAGGACCCTGGGATCATGACCCGAGCCAAAGGCAGACACTTAATGACTGAGCCACCCAGGCGCCCCTGAGCATTAATTCTATTATGAGAGCACTACCCTCATGACCTCATCTAAACTTAATTACCTCCCAAAGTCCCCACCTCCAAATATCAGCCCATCTAAAGAGAAAAGGAGTTTCATTTCCAGGCATAGGTTTACATGTTTCCATGTTTGTAGAGATTTGTTGTATTTTTCTTATTGCTCCAAGTGACTTTGGATTTAGCTCTTTAAATGAAAAGATATGGCATATGAAAATGACAGAATAATACATGATCTACATAGTAGTCATTAAAATTCCTTAGATGTTCAGCATGAATAGTAATTCAGGTTTTAACAAAAAAGTAGTTTTCTAATTCTTAACTGTTTCTTTATATTTCATTTTTGTGGATAAATTATTTATATTTTAATAATAATATGTTAAAAAAAAAACCATTTGTTGTATTTAGTAAATGAAGCTGTGTAAGATTTCCTACCAACTAGAACAAACAGGCCAGATATTCCATCCTCATGGCTTGGTGAATGAATGGTCAGATGCTGGTTGGGCTCCACTGGGGATCTTTAAAGATGCAGGAGTGAAGAATAGATCATCACTTGGCTATGACAAGTGGCAAAGGGGCTGGGGGGGGGGGGGAAATGACTCATTAGTAGTATTGATCAGGGTGGGCTATAAAGAAGATAAGCCTTGCCTTTGTTTCCTTCATGCTTCTTCAGTCAGTTGAGGAGGGGCATATGGAATATTTATAGGAATTATAAGAACTTTACTTCTGTGTTGGTTGATGCAGTTTTTGCTGCCATTTCCTTCTCATCCACTATGTTATTTTTGAGTCACATAATCTGAAAATAGTTGCCTTTAAAAAGAAATACGTAGGGTGCTCTTGTTGAGAAATTTCAAGGCCTAATAATGAGGGTCGGATGATGGAATTCTGGGCATTGAAACAAGGAGTTCGGAGGTATTTTGGGATTGGATGGTTCTTTTCCAAACCTCTTAAATTATGTTCCTCAAGAGTAAGCTTATTCTCAGTAGTTTTGTGAGCCACTTATTCTCTTACTGCAGCTCTGCATACTCTCTTACTCACTATCTGCATACCACGGTACTGTGAATAATGCACCATACACATTGCGAAAGAAATTCTTTCTCTTTCACACATAACATCATGGAAGCAAGCAAAAAACTTGTTATCATACACGAATATGAAAGCCACAGAAAGATTATATAGCAAGGTTAAAATTATGCTTTATTCCTCTCAGCCAAGGAACTTGGGCAAAAACTTTTTGAACCAGAAAATGTCACTGTTTTTAGAGATCACACATGGGTTGCAGCAATTAGTATGTGAAGCCTTTCTCAGTTACCTTCATTGAGCCTACCTCTTTCCCCACGATATAATTTTTTTTTTTTTAAGATTTTATTTATTTATTTGAGAGAGAGAATGAGATAGAGAGAGCACATGAGAGGAGGGACGGTCAGAGGGAGAAGCAGACTCCCCGCTGAGCAGGGAGCCCGATGTGGGACTCGATCCAGGGACTCCAGGATCATGACCTGAGCCGAAGGCAGTCGCTTAACCAACTGAGCCACCCAGGCGCCCTCCCCACGATATAATTAAAACACTTTAAAAGACAAGAGGACCAACTATGGCACTTCATTTTCAGTCTCTGACTACCTTTAGATTTGCTTTCTATTTCAAGGCTATACTAATTATCGCCCTGATTTTGGACATAAAATAATTTGTATGGATTACACATTTAGAGCAGATTATACTGTGTTCAGTTTGGTGGTCAGAGGAGTCTAGCACAGGGAGTATAAATGGGCCACAAGATGAAAGTGCAACAGTATCATATTGCTATATGTTTCTCAGTAAAATAAAATCCATGTATTAATTATCCACCTTAGTTTGGCTAGATATGCAATATTAGTCATAATTCATTTGTCACTGTCTTCTTTTTTGCTATGGTACAGGATGCTCAGGTGGCCTACACAATCTGAAAAAAGTAGGAAAGGGCTATTGGTTATCAATTTACTTTTTTTGCCATTGTGATTGATGCTCATGGTATAAACTTTGATGGCCAATTTGGAGGTGCAGAGCTCCACTCAGTCTAAGTAAAGCTGGAACAGAGAATTTTTCCAAAGCTTCGGTTTTTAAAAGACTATTGGAAAATGAAATTTTTGAACAGCCTGGAGCCATTTTACTTAGCCTGGTCATATCTGCCCTTCTCTGGCCTAGTGAAACACTTTCATAAAGACACATAAATAGCCAATTATCCTATGAAAACATGATAAATCACATGAGAAAAATGAAAATATTATAATGAAAATACATTTTATACCCCTGGATAATAAAAATGAAATATTAGGACTATAACAAGTGATGGTGAAGAGAGGGATAAATGAAAAACATAATCTGTCACTGGGAGTATAAGCAGGTACAACAATGAACAATAATCATATTTAATCAGTGTCAGACATTACTCTGAATTGCGGGAAGGTCTTTGATGGCTAGGAGGCTGTGGGGTAGAGTGACCAACTTGTCCCTGTTTGCTGGGAACTTTTCTGGTTTAAAACTGAACATCTTTTGTCCCAGAATCTCTCTTAGCTCCAGGCAAACCAGGATAGTTTAGTCATCCTAGGGCCATAGAAAATATACGGGGATCCTCAAGGGACTCAGGGGAGCACTATTTCTTAAATGTGGAATTATTTCAATATTTTAAAAACTGGTAAATCTATACCTGTGTGTACCAGCTCTGCATACACCAACTTTGGAAAATAATTTGGTGTTGTCTTATGAAGTTCAATATACAAACTCCCTATGACCCCCAAATTCATCTCTATGGCATATAGATTAGAGCAACTCTTGAACATATGTGCTGGGAGATGTGTACAAGCATTTCATAGCCCTGTTGTCTGTAATAACAAAAAAATTGGGGACAACTTGAACATCCTACAGCAAAACACTAGATAACTATATTGTGTTATATATATATACACACACATACACATAGACACAATATTTAAAAAAAATTTGAAAATTCCAAAAAGTTAAATTTTGGGGGTCCCTAAATTCCATTTGTATGTTTCATGTCCTTTCAAGCAATATGGGAAACTTATTACATAACAAATATTTATTGTTTCCTTACTGTGTATTATGTAATGTTGAAAAAACCAAAATCCCTGCCTTCAAAGGGAGTAAATTTTGGTGGGGGAGAAGAACACTAAACCTCTACATAAATAAATATATAAATAGATAGGTATAATATATATGTTATACAATTTCAGGTTGAGATCAGAATTGGAAAGTAATAAAAGACAAAGTAAGAAGAGAGAAGGTGATGGTGGGGTGTAAGAAGTAGATATTTTTGAGTGATTGGAAGGCTTTCAGAAGCTCATGACGTGTGATTAGAGTCTTGGATGAAATGTGGAACCAGCCATGTGAATATTTGTGGGAATAATATTGTAGGCAGAGTGAAGAGCCACTAACTTACGTCCCAAAGCCCAGTCCAAAACCTTCCCCCTCATCCAGGGCACTGTGTACAAGAAAGCAGTCTCTACCCTCATACATCTCAAACACCTTTTATTTCCTCAAGGCTCAGAGAAGTTATCCTCTTGCTCTCAGATAGGGCTGTCAACCCTAGGCCCCTCACCAGAGTCTATGGCCTCTGTAAGCAGAAGCATTTCCAAATGGAGCCCTGTTAACTTTCCCCTTTGACAAGAGTCTCCAGACCTCTAGGAGTCCAAGGTACATTTGCTGTCTAGTAGATGGAAGAGAACAACATCTCTCTCATCTTTTGGGTCTTCAAAGAAGCAAGAAGAAAACACAAATGATAATTGTAATAGATTATCTTGTTACATTATGCATGATAAAAATGTTTTGAAGTCTGATTGACAATAGTCTAGGAAAGCTGCAAAACCAGTCTTCAAAAAGGTCCAGTGTAGAAGGTTTTCTATAGTTAGTGTATGAAAGTATCTTTACATGAGAAGGTTTTGCATGGTTAGCTCATGTGATCATCTTTAGCTATGGATGATAGTGAGTCCTGGCATAGTGAACAGATGGCATAATGATGTCAAACCACTCAGCTTCTCTGAGTGTTAGTCTCTCATCTGCTCCTACCTGAGATGGTTATTGTGTAGATTAAATAAACTAATGAATATGAAGTTGCTTTGTAGCTGATGTGACCTCTGCAGTAAAGGTAAGAATAATCATTTGGAATTCAAATCAAATTTTTTTTAATGATCTGTGATTTTGTTTTTAATTATCTTAAGCCTTATCACATAATTTACAAATTTATGCTGATGATATATCTCTTCTACTTTAATCCTTCTAATGAGTTGGCAAAAGCACCATTACCAATCATACATATATGGTAATTCTACAGTTGTGTTTTTGAATAGCTGTTTAGAAGACAATCCTGAATTATAACTTAGTCTGACTTAGTAAAGAATTCATTAGCTAAGTTTGCTACTATATCTTGTCATACTGACTTTTGAAAGCATCTGACCTTATAGATCATCTATAAAATGTGAGAAGTGTTAAATATTCTTTGTTTAATATTATATATAAACCAAACTAAAATGCCTTTCATTAAGCCAAAGGCAATATTTTAGATGCAAGGAATTTTAATTAAATCTGCATAGTTAAGACCAAAAAGATAAAGTGGACATTTCCGGCTTATCATCAGTCCTTGCCTTTAACAGGCTAACGAACATGACTTGAAACACAGCTGAGTCTTGCTGTTCTCTGGACAGTGAAGGGATTTCCTCAGTATTTAAGTATATTAATATAACAAGTTATATATAAATTTAAATATAAAACCAATCTCCTCCAGGTTTAGAGCTGGCATTTGCCATTTCTGTGAAAAGCTGAACATTACTAATCAATTCCAGTCATGTCTTTTGAAAGGGAAAACAGTGGCAGCACTTGCTGATCCAGAATTACTTTCAAAGTTCCAAAAGCTGATCATATTCATTTCACCACAAGCCAACATTATTTAAATCAGGACTGTCCAAAAGAAATAGTCTATCAGCCCTTCATGGTCTGAATTCTGGTGTATGAAATCAATTTAAATATGGTACACACAAAAGAAGTAATGAGATACTTTTGTTTTGTAATAAATAAGGCAGTGGCCAACCTTAGCTCCTTAGTAGCTCTTTTTTAAAAATTCAATTTTATTTAAATTCAATTAAGATGTAGTATATTATTAGTTTCAGAGATAGAGTTTAGTGATTCATTAGTTGCATATATCACCCAGTGCTCATTACACCACCCAGTTACCCCATACCCCCACCCACCTCCTCTCCAGCAACTCTCAGTTTATTTCCTATAGTTAAGAATCTCTTATGGTTTGTCTCACTCTCTGATTTCAGCTTATTTTATTTTTCCCTCCCTTCCCCTATGGTCCTAGCTTTTTTGAGATAAGCTATCAAGTCTCCCCTTTCCCCTGCCTTAATGCCAGCAAAGATCACTTTTGTTCCAAGGATGTACTTCTTGGGATTCTCCAAATACTCCATTCATGTCTCCTCTCTCCAGGTGATGCCTTTTTTCTTGTTGGCATCGTGTAAGAAAATCCAGGGGTCTGACCTGTCTTTTGCCTAAATAAACCATGGAGAATTGGCCCAGTCTTGTGCTTATTTCCCTTTTCCACGGTATGGCACTGGGCACACTTCTGAACAAAAATCTTCTTGCCTTCTCAACATCGCCCATTTTTAAGTCGTTCTTTCATCGTGGGTGAAATGAAGGTGCCTGCTTGCAAGCTGGCCATCCCACTCTCTACTCAAGACAAATTTATTTATTTATTTATTTAAAGATTTTATTTATTTATTTGAGAGAGAGAGAGAGGGTAGAACCTGAGGAGAGAGGCAGAGGGAGAGGGAGAAGCAGACTCCCCGCTGAGCAGGGAGCCTGATGTGGGGCTTGATCCTAGGACCTTGGGATCATGACATGAGCTGAAGGCAGACGCTCAATGGAGAGAGCCACCCAGGCACCCCAAGACAAATTTAATTTTGAATTCTGGTTCTACTACTTACTAGATGTGTTTAAGCTTCTTTTCTGAGTCTTGACTTCTTTGTTTCTAAACTGAAAATTCACTCAAAAATTTTGGTAGCTTACATAACCAGACTCTGTGTTAAGTGTTAGAAAATAATAATAATGATAATAATACTCATTATGAACTCAAAAGTTTGTCTTGAGGAATAAATTACTTACCTGCAGCATCCGTTGCATTGTTTGGTGCATAGTGGGTGGAAGTAATTATTATTAATATCTGAGTAATGTTTGTATCTTCAATTCAGATATTTTCCTTGAACTCTAGACTTGTATATTCAACTGCCTACTTGCTATCTTGGTTTGGATATATTATAGATATTTGAAATTGAACACATCAAAATAACTCCATTTTTTCCCTTATTTTCCTACCATCTTCCTTATCTCAGTAAATAGCAAAATCATCCTTTAATTTGTTTAATCATCCTTGACCTCCTGTTTTCTCTCACATGCTACATCCAGTTTTTCTAACACTCACCACCATTTTGTAAATAATGAAAAGGAGGCTTAGAGAGTTTAAGTAATGTGTACATGATCCCACAGCTAGTAAAATAAGTGGGGGCATCAAGATTCCAGTTCAAGTCTTCTGATTTCCAGTCCATTGCTATTTTATTTTACTATTATACTTTTTATTATACTATTTTATGGTATCAGGACATGAGTAAAGTTCTTCTTCATCATCTTGGTTAAGTCAATGAATTAGTACATGTTGATTTAACGCTCATAATTACCACCTCTCGCAAATACCAGAGGATATAAATGTAGACAGAAAATTATGAAGTACTATTTAAAGAAAACTGTTTCTGAAAATCCAATTTCAATAGGAGGACAAAAAGAAATTTATATTTTCAAATAAACAGAGCACTGATGGAAAGCAAGATTTTGATGAGCTTATACTAGGAGATACTATCATATAAAACTGATGGCATCTTTCAGAAATTGTTAAAAGCCACAACATAAGCAATAGAGGGATTGGAAGTCTTTTCAAAATATCTACTCTGCCTAGTCATGAGGAAATCTCTGGGACAGTAGGAATGGTAATTATTTTTTCAACTGAAATCAACACTCTTCTCTGTTACCAAACTTCAGTGAGAAACATAATGGGGAAAGAGTGAGATGGAGAGAGAAAAGCCAGAGAGAACTTATTTATGCTGATTTAAAGAATGCTGAATATAATAGTTATTAATTGCAGTAAAAAGGCACTAATTAGACTTGCATTTGGTGTTGAAAGCAGCAACCGTCTCTGTGATTTCTCAAAGTCATATTTTAATGAAAATATGGTCACCCAAAAAAATGATTTGATTAAAACTCTTCACTTTCGACATTGGTAATTACCACAATATTTTTTTATTGCAGTCTCTTTGAATATTAGTTATCTATTTAATTTTATGATGCCTGTCACTGACATACCTAACTGCTAGAAGTTGATATGGTAATACACTTATCATTAGTGCTTACTGATCTGTGAATTAAACATTGGTATAAAAGATGCTTCTCACGGTCATGGAAATGTTAATTAAATTGGCAAGTATAAAAACACTTCTTTTGAGCAATTTTTAATTTAAACAGTTAGAATAAATATATTACATATAAGGGCATTCTGATTCATGTATTTTGGGATAGAGGACAAATGACTTTGGCAGGTTCCCTCTTCGAGTCATCAGATAGGTGTCTGTTTTTCTAATTAAGTTTTTTGACACAAACTGAATGTTATAAGATAAAATTAAAAGATTATTTATACAAAGATAACTCATAAGGCACAGGATGATGAGGCTGCCAAAAGAAGTATAATTTTTAACTATTTAAAAATCATGGTATTAAGAAAGGAGAGGTGGTGGTGCTGCTGTATTTCCTGTTGGTGGGGGCACATATAGATGATTGTCTTCACTAGTCAGGGCTGTGTCTTTAGGGAGAGGGAGAGAATAACGAGCATTGGGAGAGGATTTGAAACCATGATAATGAAGTCAGTTCTGAAAGTCATAAGAATGTTTAGTCTAGAGAGAGAAAGGCATAGATGGATGTGTTAGTGTTCTTTACATTTTTTTTTTTCTGAGAAAGATGCATTGGTTAGCTAGTATCTTTGCTATACTGGTTAGTAAATATTTTGAATTTCAGCATGGCCTCTCTCTACCATGTAAGATTTTCCTCAAGTGTGTCAGAGGCCATTATAATGAGTGAGCTTTTTTTTTTTTTTTTAACAGAGCTACTGAAAGTTCTGTCAATTGAAAGCCTTCATTCTCCATAAAAGGCAGTAGGGATTATGAATAATGTATACATTTTTCTGAATTGATGTATACAGAAACAATATTTTGAATATATATAATTCCAGAAAAAAATATACGTTTAAAACCAGGAACTAAATGGAAGGATTCACTGGTGGCGCCTGGGTGGCTCAGTCGTTAAGCGTCTGCCTTCGGCTCGGGTCATGATCCCGGGGTCCTGGGATCGAGCCCCGCATCGGGCTCCCTGCTCTGCGGGAAGCCTGCTTCTCCCTCTCCCACTCCCCCTGCTTGTGTTCTCTCTCTCGCTGTGTCTCTCTCTCTGTCAAATAAATAAACAAAATCTTTAAAAAAAAAAAAAATAAATGGAAGGATTCACTTATAATTTGACAGTTAAGTAAGGAGTCATATATAAAAATTCTATTGACTAGTACCATGTTTTCAATTTATTTAAAGAATTTTTGTGTCCATTACAACCTGGCATTCTGGCTGTCCAGCCTATCTGCCCCTTAATACAACTTTGGTTGGATGGCATGTTTTTATTGGAAAGATACCTAATCAAATCAAGTGGAGCTTAAATATCTAAGATTCAGGACTCTTAAGTTCATCCCAACCCTAGAGTACTATAATAAAATATCAAAAGATAAGTTGGTATTCAGGGGTACACAAAAACATCTTGATTGAAACTATTCAGTTAACCAATTGATCTGTTTTTGTATGTGTCTTGAAATTAGGACACAATGGTTGTAGCTACAGACTAATTACCAGAAAGAAGAGGCAGTAAAATCCATGCACTGTTCTTCCTATTTGTACTGTCTCTCAAAAGATTAGTGTTAGTCCTTGATTATAGAGTCTTCCAAATGAAAATGATTGCATTTTTGACTTTTCAGAATGAGATTTTTAAAAATTATGAACTTGATATCCAAGGTAGAGAACCAACATTTTCTTTCATTACTAATGTTACTTGTGATTTCTAATTAAGACAGAGGCAGTTTGCTGAAGAGACAGTTTTTGTGAAATGTAAATCTGTAAATTTGCAGATTGGGTTTTTCTGCCCTTGCCTCTAGTCAGCATTTTATTTTAAACCATTTAACCATGAAAGTAATATATATTTTTAAAATAAAATGGCTCCTTGTAAAATGTTCCAATCAAATTAATGGGGTAAATACTGTGCTCTTTTTGTATGTGTGTATCTATTAGTGACCATGGATTTGCTATGGTTCACTCATAATTTTTGCTGGCCTGATGTTGTAACTGGTCAACAACTGGGACAATTGTCTTGTCTTTGTTAATGCAGGGATTGCACTAGCTCAGGTCTTTAATATAATTCTGGTTAAGAACTTGGTCATGGCTCCTACTGGTTATCCAAGAGTTAAAAAATGAAGTTTATGACTTAGGCTTGTTTGCTCTCCTCTACCACATTAAGTAGGATAACTATGAAATGTTAAAGATAAACTTATGAAGAAGGAAACTATACCTATATGAAGAAAACTATAAAATCTACTGAAGTCCATTAACCAATCTGAAAGATACCATGCTTTTGGCTGGGAAGACTAAATAATATAAAATGTCAATAATACCAGATTCATACATACATTTACTACAACTCCAACTAGAATCTCAATATTTTTAAAACACTTTGGACAAAATGATACTATTTGAATATAAAAGAATGAGCAACAAGGGTAGCCAAAAAAGTTAGGAAAAAATGAGCAGTTGGAATAAATAGGTCTTAATAGATATTAAAATATTAATCTATTATTAAACAATCTGGTATTGGTATAGTATCAGAAATATATACTGGAAAAATAAAATAGAGAGTTCAAGTTAGTATACAAGGGATTTAATATATGGAAATTTTATGGGAACAAGTTTTTTATGTAATGAGCAGTGTGAATACAATTGGCTATTCATTTGGAAGAAAGTAAAAATGAGCTCTTTATTCCTTTTATCATATACAAGATACAAAACCGAGTAGGAATAAAGATTTATATATTATGAATTCATTGAAATAAGTTAACTCTCTACCTTCTACCCGTTGAGTTGGAGAGACTTTCTTTCCTTTCTTTCTTTCTCTTTCTTTCTTTCTTTCTTTTTCTTTCTTTCTTTCTTTCTTTCTTTCTTTCTTTCTTTCTTTCTTT